>NC_069787.1:29968768-30593768 GCF_027406575.1 Nycticebus coucang
TTGATAAAATACCCAGTTACCTGGTCTCTTCCCAGGAAACCTTAATTCAGCAAGTCTAGATTGAAGTTCAGGGATCTGTATTTTAAACATATATTACAGCATATTCTTATAGCTAGATCCTTCTGTCCTAACCACGGACTTAAAGCTGAGGTGGGAGGTAGCAACAAGGCCTCCAATTACACTTTATTCTGATTTCACTTTCTGTTGTCACTCCTCCCAGCCCCATACGGAAAATATCTCAGCTTTCTTTGTGTAATCTGCACAATTACTCTCCAACACACTGTGCAGTCTTCATTTCCAAGATTCCTAACTCCAGCAGCTCATGCTTTCCAGTCACCCAAATCCATCAGCGGGAAAGAGTTTTTCATGGCATGTTGAACAAAGCAGAGGCAATGTGACCCTTGAGACTCTGCAGAGTAGGGAAATGGGTAAAAACTGATGCTGGCATTGTTGTAACCTTGAGAAATCCAGCCAGGCTGTCTGTATCTTAGTTTTGGTATCCACAAAGAAAAGAGATATAATTTGCCTTTCTGTTTGGGGATATTAAGGGATTTCATTGTTTAGTCTGGGCCAAAAAAAAAAAAAAAAAGTGCCAATGCATAATGGTTTACGTCTTAAAAGGAACCAAAATTTGTCTTCTAAGGCCAATCAGGCAGAAGGCATTTAAAGTTTTTCTTACTTTTTATGTTTCTTTCAAATTACATTTTCTCAGGAAATGGCTAGAAGAGGTAAGAGCATCTTGGACTTGTTCTGGGTAGGGCAATAGCTTGAAGAGCAAAAGCAATCAATGTTTTTTTGGACTCTGAATTCTCATTTTTCCATGTACAGCTATGAAGCCTTAGAAAAGTCACTAGGATTCTACAAGGATTGGCTTTCTCATCTCTCAAGTGGGAATAGTGGTATCTACCTCATAGCATTTACTTCAAAGACTAAATGAAATAAGTTAAGCAGCCTGGTTAGAACAGGACAGAATGAAGACATGGTGTAACTCCCGGCCCCTGCAGTTCATTTTCCCTACCTTGAAGTCACTTCCTTCTTATTTCCATGTCTAGAAATTTCATTCATCCACTGAGGCTCAGCTCAAATACTTCTTCCTTCTAACTCTTCCCTCTTTAAAGTGTTGAGTGCCTACTATGTGCCAGGCTTGCACCCTAATACCCGTTCTCAGACTTTGTAATAACACAAGCCAGGAACTGAGTGCAAATCATAAACTAGTGGAGAGGGTATCTTCAGAATGCTGTTAGCTAATTAGCAGTATTGTCCAAAATAGAGAAAAGGTGGGTTCAACCAATTTTAAAGCCAGAACAGTTGAACCTTATTCTTACAAAGAGCATGTAGGGCAAGCTTTGAATCATTAAATAGAGAAGAAAACTAACTGGGGGTAAGGTGCCTTACAACTGTTTATGTTCTCCTTGTTTACTAAAACATGTAACCCACATTTGACTTCAAAGTAAAATGTGCTCAGAACTACACATTTGTCGTCTCATACCTAGTGATTGTAATCATTCACCAACCATTTTCCTCCCACAGTTTTGGTCCTGCCTTTTTATATCAAAACTCTCAGATTTAGCTTGCTATATTATAAAATCCCTCCTTAGAAACTCCTTCTGGCTTTATACTGTCTACAGAAATTATCTAACTGCATTTTCACATTTCCACTCCATTCTCATAAGGAACCTAACTCTGCTTCTTTTTTGCAAACAAACCAAACTCTTTGTGGTTTTTGTAGACAGTATTTCCTGAGCCTATAGTGCCATTTTGCCCTCTTTAATCTGTGAGAATTCTTCTCATATTGTAAAGCACAGCTAAAATATTATCTCCACAACTAATACTTTGTAAGTCTCCAGCTGTTACTAACAGCCTCTCTTATGACTCTCACAGCATTGGGAACGGATTCGCATTATGGCCTGTGCCCAGTCCAACTTAGAGTTCATCTAGCCTGTGAACACCATGTGCAGAAACCACCTTCCATCTTCCTCAGAAACCAGCACAGAAGTTTACCCATCAAGGTGGTGTTCAATAGCAGCTATGTGTTGAATTAAATCTATAAAGTCCATAGTAACAAACCCTAACCCAACATTATAAATTGATTCTCCATGGAAAGAGAGATGTGAAAGACATTATACTTCTCCTTTATGACACAGTATTCTAGTGTTTAAAATCATTTGGTGCTAAAATGGAGACTGGTCAGACCAGTTAGCAGATGAGTGACACTGTGTTAATAAAAAGTTCATTGATTCTGGATTTAGACAACTCTGTGAACTCAAATTCACTATCCTCTCAGAGACTCAGTGTCACTAGTAAATGGGTGTAACACACACCTTACAAATTTTGAGTCACAAATAAATTAATGTTCAGAATCACCTAACACAGCAGGTCACAAATGGTCCATGTTTATGTAATGTTGGTTCCCTGTTATGTCTTACCCAGCCAAGTCTATTGGGCTATAGTTTAACCCTACTTTTTCTTCTTCTTTTCTTTTTTACTGATAGAAATTATGATATGTGTTTAGGATGTAGATATATTTTGTTGAATATGTAATGATCAAGTCAGCTGTTTGGGGTACCTATCACCTTGAGTATTTATCATTTGTATGTGTTGGGAACATTTCAAATCTTCTCTTCTAGCTACTTTGAAATATCCCTGCTAACAATAGCACACTCCACTATTGAATGTAAAGCTTATGTCTTCTATCTTACTCTAAGCTTGTACCCATCAACCAACCTCTCATTATTCCCTCCTTTCACCCACACATCCTTTCCAGGCTTTCATATCCATCATTCTATTTTCTCTCTCCATGATCAATTATTTTTGTTTCCACACATAAGTGAGAACACATAGCCTCTGTCCTTCTGTGCCTGGCTTGTTTCACTTAACGTAATCATTTCCAGTTCCATTCATACTCCTGCAAATGACATAAAAGAAATTATACCCCCTCTATGAGATAGCATTCTAGCATGTTTTTTCTTGCTCAGCACCACTCGGCAGCCAATGGATTTTGAGTTCCCACTTATATACTTACTTAAGTACTTGAAGACTTGTGAGATCATCCCTTTAGATCAGGGGTCCTCAAACTATGGCCCACGGGCCACATGTGGCCTGCAGAGGACTTTTATCTGGCCCGCGGGGTGTTTTTGCCACAGCTGCCTGTCCTGCTTAGTAGTCTTCTTGTCCCGGGTTGCAGTGCGCATGTGTGGAATGTGCCCCACACTCTCCAATTCCCCTCCTACTCTCCAACTTTGCTCCTTCTCTCTGTCTCTCCCTGCCCCTCCTTCTCTCTGTCTCTCGACTCCTCATCTCAGTCTCTGGTGTAATCAGAGAAGTCACCAGGTTGCCTCTGCAGAGCCTGCTGCTTATCTAATGAGGTAAGAACAAGTTAGGATTTTGTTTTTTTTGAAGTTAGGAGGTCTCTCTCTCTCTCTCTCTGTTTTTTTTTTTTTCATTTTGCAGTTAGTAGGGTCTTTTTTTTTTTTTTTTGCAGTTAAGGGGGCCTTTTTTCCCTGAAGTTAGGAGGCCTTTTTTTTTTTTTTTTTGCAGATGGGGGCACTTTTTTTTGAAGTTAGAGAGCCTTTTTTTGAAGTTAGGAAAGCCTTTTTTTTAAGTTGGTTAGTTGGTTGGGGGTAGTTTCTAGGGAGGTTGCATCACAGTGATAACGCAAATAGTCAGTGCTCAGTGCTAATGCAAATTGTCAGTGCTCAGAGGTAATGCAAATGGTCAGAGCTCAGAGGTAATGCAAATAGTCAGTGTTGAGTGTTTATGATATTGTAAGTGCTCAGAGTTAATGCGAATTGTTAGTGCTTAGTATTAATGCAAATTGCCAGCAGTCAGTGTTATCGCAAATGGTCAGTGCTCAGTGTTAATGCAAATAGTCAGTGCTCAGTGTTATCGCATGGGGGCCCCAAACTGGTAATCTGCCTAGGGTCCCATGGGAATTTAATCTGGCTGTGCAGACAGCCAAGGAGTAGGAAACCCAATTTAATTGCCAGTAAGTGCGTTTATATTCTGATTGCTATTCAGTTGTGTATATGTTGTATGTTGTATGCTGTGTAAGCCCCGGTTCACACTGTTGTGATCTTTGAGCAGTGAAAGTTCAGCCATATGCTTGTATGGCTGAACTAGCATTAGATTTGGTAGAAAAAAGGCATATGTGCCTTCTTTTTTCCTGCAGTGGAATCTGATCGCATGGGTCTTCTCACCCATGCTATCAGATTAGTGTGCGAGTTCACAGATCACAGTGCAGTTTGCACAGTGTAGTGTGAACTGGAAAGGTGCTGGAGGTACCGGCTCTGTAATTGTGCCTGTTCCTGCACCACACTAGTGTGAGCCTGAGGTAAAAGCGGAGTTCCACCATATGGGCACTGGCGAGGCTGAAATGATGTGGACTGGCAAGGCTGCACGGATGGGCACTGATCAGACTGCATTGATGGGCAGTGCAGTTATGTCTCTGTGTGGGCAAAGTTATTGCTGGTATATTGTTTTTGGAGCGCTGTATATATATATTGGTATTTTACTAATAGCAATTTGGAATCCCTAGGAAACAATGATATCAAGAAAGAGAAAAATTGACTCGGAGTGTAGGATATTCAAAGAACAGTGGACTTATGATTACTTTTTCATGCAGTACAAGGAAAGAGGTGTGTGTTTGATATGCCAGAATATAGCATCTGTGTTCAAAGAATACAACTTACGTCGACATTATCAAACTCAATATAAAGATAAATATGATAGTTTGGTTGGAGAAGTGAGAAAAGATAAAATTTAAAACTGAAATATACATTGATAACTCAGCAAAATACTTTTGTGAAGCAGAAACAGCTAAATACTTCATCACTGTGAGCAAGTTTTCAAGTTGCCAAGATAATAGTGTGCACTGGGAGACCATTCATGGAGGGAGAATTTGTTAAAGAATGCCTTCTTTCTGTTGCCAAAGAGATATGTCCAGAGAAGGCCGATTTATTTAGTACAGTGAGTCTTTCAGGACTCTCAATTACACGAAGGATTGAAGAAATGGGAGATAATTTGCATCAGCATTTGCAAAACTCCGCAAAAAGCCTTTCCTATTTTTCCTTGGCACTTGACGAAAGTAATGATGTTCGTGATTCTGCACAACTTCTAATTTTTATTCGTGGTACGAATGACTATTTTGAAGTCACAGAACAGCTTGCTGCACTGCAAAGCATCAAAGTAACAACTACAGGAGAGGATATTTATGAAAAGGTTTGCCAAACTGGGAATAGTTTGGAGCTGGACTGGGCAAAACTAGCCAGTGTGACAACTGATGGTGCTCCTAGCATGGTGGGGTCTAAGAAAGGAGTAACTGCTCGCATTAACCGAGAGATGAACAAACATTTTCATCCAATAGCCATACACTGCCTTATCCACCAACAAGCGCTGTGTAGTAAATCACTGAAGTGGGACTCGGTTATGAAAACTGTGGTATCCTGTGTTAACTTCATTAGAGGTAATACACTAAACCACAGACAATTTCAGGAATTTCTGTCTGAGCTAAATGTTGCCTGTGAAGATGTTCTGTACCACACAGAAGTCCATTGGCTGAGTTGAGGGAGAATTGTGAAACATTTCTATGACCCACTTCCATAGATTACAGCTTTTCTGCTTTCAAAAAACAAGTACCAGAGCTCAATGATGCAGAATGGAAATGGCACCTTGCCTTTCTGACAGATGTAACAGAGCTACTCAACAATTTTAATGGGCAACTTCAAGGAAAGGGGAAGCTCACCTGTGATATGCAATCACATGTGAAAGCATTTGAAGTAAAATTAGGCCTCCTCATCAAACAAGTGAAGGAGGAAAATTTCTGCCATCTCCCCACAACTCAAAATCTGTTAGCGAAAAATCCATTGGTTGCATTCCCAAATAAAACATGTATGGATTCACTGGAAAAGTTGCAAGAGGAGTTCCAATTTAGATTTAAAGAGCTTCATCTCCATGAACAGGACATACAGCTTTTCTGTAACCCATTTTCTATCGACATTGAAAATGTGGATACGATTTACCAAATGGAACTGGCTGAACTACATAACTGTGACTCTCTGAAAGATGCATTCAAGTCAAGCAGCCTTCCTAATTTCTATGCATCTCTCCCCTCTGAGACATATCCTAATCTCAGGAACCATGCACTCAAAATGGCAACCATCTTTGGTAGCACTTATGTCTGTGAACAGACTTTTTCCAGAATGAAACATCTGAAATCTCCAACCAGATCTAGACTAACTGATGCACACTTACATCACTTGTCACGACTAGCAGTGACAAATATGGAACCGAACATTGACGATCTCTTTACCCAAAACAGGCCCATAGCTCCTATTGAAATACTGTAAGTTTGTTGATTTAACTTTACTTGTTCTTCATTTTAAATATTGTATTTGGTCCTATTTTGTTTTTTTACTTCAAAATAAGATATGTGCAGTGTGCATAGGAATTTGTTCATAGTGTTTTTTTTTAAACTATAGTCCGGCCCTCCAATGGTCTGAGGGACAGTGAACTGGCTCCCTGTTTAAAAAGTTTGAGGACCCCTGCTTTAGATGATAGTAATTAATTTGATGTTTCAGCAAAACTGCATTGTCCCTTATTACTTCTTTAGCATAAAATTGCACCACACCACACTTTTTTTTTTTTTTTTGCAGTTTTTGGCTGGGGCTGGGTTTGTACCTGCTACCTCCAGCATATGGGTCCTGTGCCCTACTCCTCTGAGCTACAGGTGCTGTCCTAGACCACACTTTTATTCATCATCATAATAAAAGACTGAAAACATAACATTTTTTGTGAACATTAAACTTAGTGATTTAAAACCCTCTCACCAGCTTTAATATTGATGAACAATAACAGATATTCATAAATTTTAGTTTTCATTAGAGTGCCATTAACTTTTTTCATGGTAGCAATATGTTGAAAACACACTAATGAATAATACACAGTGATTTTTTTGCCTGCATAAAATGTAAGCATTTCGGGGGACAGAGCATGATGGCAGACAGGACGGACGTGTAGCCCATCTCTCCCAAGACATCAGGTGAGAGGAAAGGTGGTCTGGACCTTCCCTGTGTGTGGTTTATTGGTGTGGATGGACAGCTTGAGACACTCAGTGAACTGGTGGATTGCTATATATGAGGGTAATTTAAAATCACAGACTCTGTTGTAGAGATTCTTCCCGCTTGGCTGTGCTGACCAGCAGGCCCCTCCCTTACGGAGGAGAGCAGCTTGCAAATGCTGAAAAACCCAATTGATGAATATTTATTCCTGAGGCATCCGAAAGGAGAACCACTCAAAACTATGGGGAGCTGGGCAACCTGTTGGACAATTGAAGGGAAGGGATCCCACCCGGGAAACAGACATTTTGAACTACCCAAAAGGGTGGCCCCTTCCCCCAGACCAGGAGCCGGAGCATTCCTGGGTGAGAATGTAGGAGGGGGTTGGCGGGTCAGGCTGCGCGGCGAACAGGCGGGTCCCAATCCAAAGGGAAACTCTGAACCATAAAACTCAGAATAAGGTCCCTGAGCACTCCAGCCACGGGAACTGGCTACAGCCGCTTCAGCTGTGGACCCACCAGCAACCCGGACTGCCAGTAACCGCGGGAACCCAGGAACACCCTCCCCCAAAGCTGAATGCAGTCACCAATTTACAGGAGAAACTGGGAGCAGAGTGGAAAGATTTGAGAAGCATGGACTCCTGCACTGAGTGGGAAGGTCGGTCATGAGTGCTGTCTGGAGTGGAACAGCCGAGGTTACAAAATACTTAGGTGACAAACTTTTACAGAAACTTCACAATGGCAATCGGCCATGGAAGGTGGTTACCATGGTAACAGTATAAACTGTGAATCAGGTATGAGCCTGGGAACCACTCACAGCACCACCCAGTGTCCTGAATGTATATTGCAGTATGAATATATTCCTATGAAAGTTGATCCCTACATCATACACATAGATGTATATATGTATATTTCTACATACAAGAATAACATTTTTGTAGTTGGTGCCATTTTTTTTTCTTTTTTTCTTTTTGTTGTTTTGTTCTGTTTTTTCCTCAACATTTTCTTGGAGGAGCTTTTGTTAATTTTTTATTATTACTTTTTACATAGATACGGTTTTTATTTCTATTTTTTCTAATTTTAATTTCTCCTTTCTTCTCTTTTAACTTTTCTATGAACACCACTTGTTTCTGTTTTTGTTATTTTTTTATTTTTATCAATTATTTTACAATTATCAATATTTTTATTGCAGTTGTTTTTATGTTGCTGTTGTTGTGGGTATTGTCTGTATGTCTATGGGTCTCCGTCTGTTTCTATATCCATGGGCTCGTCTGTCTGGTAGCCTTTGTATCTGTCTATTTGCTCATTTGCTCTCAATGAGCTCGGTGTTACGACCTGCAACTCTGAGCTCCCAGCAATCCTCTCCACTCTCACTCTGAGGTCTGCAGGCCTGCCCTCCAGGAGTCCAGTTTCTTGGGTGATTTCTCGAGAGGTGCAGACAGGACCTGAACTGCAGCCGGACAGTGCTGATTCTGCAGCACAGGAGTGAGGAGACAACGGTCGGCTAAGAGGGAATCATGCTGGAGTGGTGGTGCCCCAGGTGCAGAGCAGCAGCCATTTTAGCAAAAACAAGGCCTACCCCCAGATATCCGGTAGCCACTGCTCCTGTCTCCCTGGGCAACCAGATGAGGCCGGGCATCTTCTCAGACGGCAACCACCATGGAACAGACCAGGGACTGAAACACAGGCCCCATGAGTAAAGGGTTTGCCTGAGGCGGTACTGGCCTGGGTGGAACATGGGGACTAGAAAACGCACCCGCAGAGCCAGGAAACTCCCAGGGTGGGCATGATCCAGAGGACCACCTTACTGAGCCTAAGACACACGGGGCCGTCAGGGGATCATCAGCCAATAGACAAAGGAGGCCAAGAGGCTACACCTGACAACTAATCGTGCTGCCAATATAAACCTGCAGGAATAAAGACAGGGCCTGAGGCACAGGTTCTGGGAACTCAAATCAGCCTCTCCTCTGCAGAAGAATTTAGCAGGGTCAGAAACAAACTCCCACAGGGTTGTTCTGTTCAGCCAGTAACATAAACTAAGGGTGGGGCTGGAACTGGGTGAACACCCCCAGCCTCCATCAAGTGCCCAAGGTTGATAGGCCTCACCACTCACTGCTGGATAGAGACAGAGAGCAGTGGCCTGGAAGAGCAGATACAGACTTCCCTGTGATTTAGGCAGGTGCAAACCTCTGGAGTATCTGCTCACTGCAGACAACTGACAGGGTCACAGCTCTGCGGGGCTAGCAGCAACTGGGTGTGACTGAGCTGCAAGGTGGGGAAGGAGGCATCAACCTTCCCAGACTGATCCATTTGCTGGGTGGCTCCTCCTGACTCCACGCAGCACTGGAGCAAGCCATATTAGAGTAGTCACCAGACCCCTGTGATCCAGTTCCCAGAGACCTGTTAAACTCTCCCACCCGAGACAGGGGCTGACTGAGATAATTGATTTAGACCTTTTGAACTGAGCCAATAGCCTGAGGAGTATTCAGGTGGTGCCCTGGGTGTGTGGTTATAGGAAGGTTTGATTTTCCTTTTCCAGTTGTTGCCTGGTGGGTGGGGTGACTTAATTGCTGGTATTTCTCCACAGCTGAGACTTCAACCCAGAGTAACTGTTTCACTAGGGTTGAACAGAAACCAGCTGAAAACAGGAGAGAACCACTTAGCCCCACCACACCAAACAGGGCCCCAGTTTCTCAGGCCACAGCTCTGTACAGGTCCTTGACAAAGCTCCAGGGGAAAAATCAAAGAGAGTAAAACAATTATGGGGCGGAATCAGTGGAAAAACTCTGGCAACATGAATAACCAGAATAGATCAATGCCCCCCCCCCAAAAGATAAGGCAGATGTAACTGAAGATCCCATTCACAAACAACTGGCTAAGATGTCAGAAATCGAATTCAGAATTTGGATGGCAAACAAGATTAAAAAAATGGAATTAGGAATTTGAGGAGAAATTCAAAAGTTGTCTCAAGAATTTAACGAATTTAAAGACAAAACCACCAAGGACTTAGATACACTGAAGGAAGAATTTGCAGCCCTAAAAGATCTGAAAAATACAGTAGAATCCCTCAGTAACAGAGTGGAGCAAGCAGAAGAAAGGATCTCTGACATTGAAAACAAAGCCTTTGAATGCTCCCAAACTCTCAAAGAGGGAGAGAAATGGAGTGTAAAAATGGATCATTCTCTCAGAGACCTCTGGGATAATTCAAAGAAGGCTAATATCCGAATAATTGGAATTCCTGAAAATGATGAGGTTGCCTCGCTGGGCAGAGGCCCTTCTGCTTTGAAATTATGAAAGACAATGTCCCAGACATGTCTAGAAATTCTGAAATTCAGATAGCAGACAGCTTCAGAACGCCAGCACGACTCAACCCCAATAAGACATCCCCAAGGCATATCATAATTAACTTCACTAAAATTAATATGGAGAAGATTCTCAAAGCAGCCAGGTGAAATAAAGCCATTATATACAAAGAGAAGAATATTAGAATGACTGCAGATCTCTCTGCTGAAACTTTTCAAGCCAGAAGAGGGTGGTCATCAACGTTTAATCTCCTAAAGCAAAATAACTTTCAACCCCAGATCTTGTGCCCAGCTAAACTGAGTTTCATTTATGATGGAGAAATTAAATACTTTAATGACATTCATATGTTGATGAAATTTGCCACAACTAAACCAGCTCTTCAGGATATTCTCAGAGCTATCTTCCGTAACGACCAACCCAATCCTATATCACAAAAGGAAACTCACTCAGAAAATTCGGATCAAACTCCAACTTCCACACTGGCAAAAGGATTAAAAATGTCCACTGGACTTTTGAAAAACTCGACACCCAAAATTTCACCAGACTTATCGATATTCTCCATTAATGTGAATGGCTTAAATTGTCCTCTAAAGGCATAGGTTAGCTGACTGGATACAAAAACTCAGGCCAGATATTTGTTGCATATCAGAGTCACATCTTAACTTAAAAGACAAATACAAACTCTGGGTGAAAGGATGGTCATCCATATTTCAGGCAAATAGTAATCAGAAGAAAGCCGGTGTTGCAATTTTATATGCAGATACAATAGGCTTTAATCCAACAAAAGTAAGGAAGGACAAGAATGGTCACTTCATATTTGTTAAAGGTAATACTCAATATGATGAGATTTCAATTATTAATATGTATGCACCCAACCAAAGGCACTCAATTTATAAGAGAAACTCTAACTGACATGAGCAACTTGATTTCCCCCAGCTCCATAATAGTTGGAAATTTCAACACTTCTTTAGCAGTGTTGGATCGATCCTCCAACAAGAAGCTGAGGAAAGAAATTTCATATTTAAATCTAACCATCCAGCATTTGGATTTAGCAGACATCTACAGAACATTTCATCCCAACAAAACTGCATACACATACTTTTCATCAGCCCATGGAACTTACTCCAAAATTGATCACAACTTAGGACACAAGTCTAATGTTAGTAAATTTAAAGGAATATAAATTATTCCTTGCATCTTCTTGGACCACCATGGAATAAAACTTGAGCTGAGTAACAACAGGAATCTGCATACTCATACAAAAACATGGAAGTTAAATAACCTTATGCTGAATGATAGCTGGGTCAGAGATGATATTAAGAAAGAAATCGCCAATTTATGGCAAAAAAACGACAACGAAGACACGAACTATCAGAAACTCTGGGACACTGCAAAGGCAGTTGTAAGAGGGAAATTTATAGCACTGCAAGCCTTCCTCAAGAGAACGGAAAGAGAGGAAGTTAACAACTTAATGGGACATCTCAAGCAACTGGAAAAGGAAGAACATTCCAATCCCAAACCCAGTAGAAGAAAAGAAATAACCAAAATTAGAGCAGAATTAAATAAAATTGAAAACAAAAGAATAATACAACAGATCAATAAATCAATAAGTTGGTTTTTTGAAAAGGTCAATGAAATAGATAAATGTTTGGCCAACCTAATCAGGAAAAAAAAAGAGTAAAATCTCTAATCTCATCAATCAGAAATTACAAAGACGAAATAACAACAGACTCCTCAGAAATCCAAAAAATCCTTAGTGAATATTACAAGAAATTTACTCTCAGAAATACGAAAATCTGAAGGAAATTGACCATTACTTGGAAGCATGTCACCTTCCAAGACTTAGCCAGTATCAAGTGGAAATGTTGAGGAGGCCCATATGCAGTTTGGAAATAGTATCAACCAAACAAAACCTCCCTGAAAAGAAAAGCCCGGTACCAGATGGTTTCACGTCTGAATTCTACCAAACCTTTAAAGAGGAATTAGTACCTATATTACTCAACCTGTTCCAAAAGGTAGAAAAAGAAGGAAGACTACCCAACACGTTCTATGAAGGAAACATCACCCTGATCCCCAAACCAGGAAAAGACCCAACAAGAAAAGAAAATTATACACCGATATCACTAATGAATATAGATGCAAAAATATTCAACAAGATCCTAAAAAACAGAATCCAGCAACACATCAAAAAAATTATACATCATGACCAAGTGGGTTTTATCCCAGGGTCTCAAGGCTGGTTCAATATACATAAATCTATAAATGTAATTCAGCACATAAACAAATTGAAAAACAAAGACATATTATTCTCTCAGTCGATGCAGAAAAAGCTTTTGATAATATCCAGCATCCATTCATGATCAGAACACTTAAGAAAATTGGTATAGAAGGGACATTTCTTGAACTGATAGAGGCCATCTACAGTAAACCCAAAGCCAATATCATACTGAATGGAGCTAAATAGGAATCATTTCCACTCAGATCAGGAACCAGACAAGGCTGCTCATTGTCTCCATTGTTTTATAACATTGTAATGGAAGTTTTAGTGACCTCAATTAGGGAAGAAAAGGTGATCAAGGGTATCCATATAGGGTCAGAAGAGATCAAACTTTCACTCTTCGCAGATGATATGATTGTATTTCTGGAAAACACTAGGGACTCTACTACAAAACTCTTAGAAGTGATCAAGGAATACAGCAGCGTCTCAGGTTACAAAGTCAACATTCATAAATCAGTAGCCTTTATATACACCAACAATAGTCAAGTTGAAAAAACAGTTAAGGACTCTATCCCATTTACAGTAGTGCCAAAGAAGATGAAATATTTGGGAATTTATCTAACAAAGGATGTGAAAGATCTCTATGAAAAGAACCATGAGACTCTAAGAGAAGAAATAGCTGAAAATGTTAATGAATGGAAAAACATACCATGCTCATGGTTGGGAACAATCAACATTGTTAAAATGTCCATACTACCCAAAGCAATATATAATTTAAACGCAATCCCTATTAAAGCTCCACTGTCATACTTTAAGGAACTGGAAAAAACAATACTTCATTTTATATGGAATCAGAAAAAATCCTCGAATTGCCAAGACAATACTCAGAAATGAAAACAAAGCAGGAGGAATCGCGCTGCCAGACCTCAGACTATACTACAAATTGATAGCGATCAAAACAGCATGGTATTGGCACAAAAACAGAGAAGTAGGTGTCTGGAACAGAATAGAGAACGAAGAGATGAATCCAGCTACTTACCGTTATTTTATCTTTGATAAGCCAATTAAAAACATTCAGTGGGGAAAAGATTCCCTATTTAACAAATGGTGCTGGGTGAACTGGCTGGCAACCTGTAGAAGACTGAAACTAGTCCCACACCTTTCGCCATTAACTAAGATAGACTCTCACTGGATTAAGATTTAAACTTAAGACATGAAACTATAAAAATAGTAGAGGAGGGTGCAGGGAAAACCCTTGAAGAAATTCGTCTGGGCGAGCATTTTATGAGCAGGACCCCCCAGGCAATTGAAGCAGTATCAAAAATACACTACTGGGACTTGATCAAACTAAAAAGCTTCTGCATAGCCAAGAACATAGTAAGTAAAGCAAGCAAACAGCCCTCAGGATGGGAGAAGATATTTGCAGGTTATGTGTCTGACAAGGGTTTAATAACCAGAATTCATAGATAACTCAAACACATTAGTGAGAAAAGAACAAGGGATCCCATCTCAGGCTGGGCAAGGGATTTGAAGAGAAATTTCTCTGAAGAAGACAGGCGCATAGCCTTCAGACATAGGAAAATATGCTCATCATCTTTAATCATCAGAGAAGTGCAAATCAAAACTACTTTGAGATATCATCTAACTCCAGTGAGACTGCCCTATATCTCAAAATCCCAAGACCAGAGATGTAGGCAAGAATGTGGAGAAAAGGGAACACTTCTACACTGCTGGTGGGAATGCAAATTAATACATTCCTTTTGGAGAGATATATGGAGAACACTTAGAGATCTAAAAATAGATCTGCCATTCAATCCTGTAATCCCTCTACTGGGCATATACCCAGAAGTCCAAAAATCACATCATAACAAAGATATTCATACCAGAATGTTCACTAGCCCTATTCACAATTGCTAAGTCATGGAAAAAGCCCAAGTGCCCATCGATCCACGAATGGATTAATAAATTGTGGTATATGTACAACATGGAATATTATGCAGCCTTAAAAAAGAAGGAGACTTTACCTCTTTCATGTTTACATGGATGAAGCTGGAACATATTCTTCTTAGTAAAGTATCTCAAGAATGGAAGAAAAAGTACCCAATGTACTCAGCCCAACTATGAAACTAATTTAGGGCTTTCACATGAAAGCAAACCCAGTTACAACCTAAGAATAAGGTGAAGGGAGAAAGGGAGGGGAGGGAGAGGAAAGGTGGGTACCTCCCTCTTAGAGGGAGGGGGATTTTTGTGAATATACCTGCAGTGCATCTTACAAGGGTATATGTGAAACTTAGTAGATGTGTAATGTATTTGTCTTGGCACAATAACTGGGAGAATGCCAGGAAGTCTGTGTTGACCAGTGTGATGAAAATGTGTGAAACGGGTGAGCAGCTTTCCCAGGGTGGCACATCGTAAGAACTTCTGAGTCTGAGAGTGGTACAGCTTAGAAGAGCAACTTGGATATGTGTTTAATTAACGTCTTAGAGTCCACTTCCAGAAAGAAGCTACCACCAGGTGAAGATTCATCACATAGGCGTTAAAATTCAGGTGTTTTTGTTTTTGTTTAAAATCTAAGAACTGAAAAAAATGGGGGTGGGGTGGAGCATGATGGCGGACAGGGTGGACGTGTAGTCCCCCTCTCCCAAGCCATCAGGTGAGAGGAAAGGCGGTCTGGACCTTCCCTGTGTGTGGATTATTGGAGTGGACAGACAGCTGGATATGCCCAGCGAACTGGTATATTAGGGGTAATTTAAAATCACAGACTCTGTTGTAGAGATTCTTCCCTGCTCGGCCGTGCAGGCCAGCAGGCCTCTCCCCTACGGAGGTCAGCAGCTTGTAAATGCTGACAAAACCCAATTGACAAATAATTATTCCTGAACTGAGGGAGGCATCCGAAAGGAGAGCCACTCAAAACCACGGGGAGCTGGGCAAACTGTTGGACAATTGAAGGGAAGGGATCCTGCCCGGGAAACAGACATTTTGAATTACCCAAAAGGGCGGGCACCTTTCCCCCAGGCGTTGGAGGGGACTGGCGGTTTAGGCTGTGTGGCAAACTGGCGGGCGCCCATCCAAAAGAGAAACTCTGAACCATATAACCCAGAATAAGTCCCCTGAACGCTCCAACCCCGGGACCAGGCTTGAAGCCACGGACCGGCTTTGGCTGCTAAAGCTGGGTAGCTAATGAAGCTGCGGACCGGCTTTATCTGCTGAGGCCGCGAACTTGGCTTCAGCCCCGAGAGCCAGCTACAACAGATAAAACCGCAAGCCTGCCATCGACCGCACGAACTCAGCACCACTCCCTCTACAGCTGATTGCAGTCGGCAGTTTTCAGGAGAACCTGGGAACAGAGTGGAAAGACTTGAGAAGCGTGGACACCTGCACTAAGTGGGAAGGTTGGTCACAAGTGCTGTCTGGAAAAGAACAGCCGAGGTTACACAATTCTTAGGTGACAAACTTTTGCAGAAATTCCAAAATGGTGGTCAGCCATGGTAGGTGGTTACCATGGTAACAGTATAAACTGTAAATCAGGTATAAGCCTCGGAACCACTCACAGCGCCACCTGGTGTCCAGAAAGTATATTGCAGTATGAATATATTCCTACGAAAGTTGATCCCTACAAGCAGACATATGGATAAATATAGGTATATTTCTACATGCAAGAATATTTTTGTAGTTGGTGTCTTTTTTTTTTTTTGGTTTTCATGTTTTTTTTGTTTGTTTGTTCTGTTTTTGTCTGTTTTTTCCTCATCATTTTCTTAGAGGAGATTTCAAAAATTTTTTATTATTACTTTTTATATAAATATATTTTTTATTTCTATGTCTTCTAATTTTAATTTCTTCTTTCTTCTCATTTAACATTCCTAATAACACCACTTTTTTATCTCTGTTTTTCTCCTTTCTTTCAATTATTTTACTATTATCACTATTTTTATTGCAGTTGTTCTTATATTGCTGTTGTCATGGCTGTTACTTGTATGTCTATGTGTTTCTGTCTGTCTCTGTATCTATGGGCCTGTGTGCCTGGTAACCTTTGTATCTGTTTACTTGTTCATTTGGTCTCAATGAGCTTGGTGTTACAAACTGCAACTCTGAGCTCCTAACACTCCCCTCCACTCTCACTCCGTGATCTGGAGACCTGCCTCCCCAGGAGTCCAGATTCTTGGGTGAACTCTCGAGAGGTGCAGACAGGACCTGGACTGCAGCTGGCCAGTGCTGACTCTGTAGCAAAGGAGCGAGAAGACGACGGTTGGCTAAGAGGGAATCACACTGGAGCGGTGGTGCCCCGAGGTGCAGAGCAACAGCCGTCTTCAGCAATAACAAGGCCCACCCCCAGATATCCCATAGCCTCTCCTCCTATCTTCCTGGGCAACCAGATGAGGCCGAGCATCTTCTCAGATGGCAACCACCATGGAACAGACCTGGGACTGAAACACAGGCCCCGTGAGTAAAGGGTTTGACTGAGGTGGCACTGACCTGGGTGGAACAAGGGGACTAGAAAACACACCCGCAGAGCCGGGAAACTCCCAAGGTAGGGCTGATCCAGGGGACCGCTTGACTGAGCCTAAGACGCACCTGGCCCTCAGGGGATCACCAGCCTATAGACAAAGGAGGCCAAGAGGCTACAGCCGACAACTGATCATGCTGCGAATACAAGCCCACAGGACTAAAGACAGGGCCTGAGGCACAGGTTCTGGGAACTCAAATCAGCCTCTCCTCTGCAGAAGAATCTAGCAGGGTCAGAAACAAACTCCCACAGGGTTGTTCCATTCACCCAGTAACATAAACTAAGGGTGGGGCTGGAACTGAGAGAACACCTCCAGCCTCCATCAAGTGCCCGAGGTTGACAAGCCACACCACCCCCTGCTGGATAAAGACAGAGAGTAGCGGCCTAGATGAGCAGACACAGACTACCCTGTGACTTAGGAAGGTGCCAACCCCTAAAGTATCTGCTTACTGCAGACAACTGACTGGGTTACAGACCTGTGGGGCTAACAGCGACTGGGTGTGACAGAGCTGCAAGGTGGGGAAGGAGACTGATCTATTTACTGGGTGGCTCTTCCTGACTCCACGCAGTACTGGAGCAAGCCATATTAGAGCAGTCACCAGACCCCTGTGATCCAGTTCCCAGGGACCTTTGAACTCTCCCACCCGAGGCAGCTGCTGACTGAGACAATTGATTTGGACCTTTTGAACTGAGCCACTCACCTGGGGACTATCCAGGTGGTGCCCTGGGTGAGTGGTTGTAGGAAGGTTTGATTTTCCTTTTCCATTCGTTGCCTGAGGTGGGTGGAGTGACTTAATTGCTGGTATCTCTCCACAGCTGAGACTTCAACCCAGAGTAACTGTTTCACTAGGGTCAAATAGAAACCAGCTGAAAAGAAGACAGAACCACTTAGCCCCTCTACACCAAACAGGGCCCCAGTTTCTCAGGCCACAGCACTGTACGGGTCCTCGACAAAACACCAGGGGAGAAATCAAAGGGAGTAAAACAATCATGGGGTGGAATCAGTGGAAAAACTCTGGTAACATGAATAACCAGAATAGATCAACCCCCCCCAAGGAAAGATACGGCAGATGTAATTGAAGATCCCATTCACAAACAACTGGCTGAGATGTCAGAAATCGAATTCAGAGTTTGGAGGGCAAACAAGATTAACAAAATGGAACTAGGAATTCATGGAGAAATTCAAAAGCTATCTCAAGAATTTAACCAATTTAAAGACAAAACCACCAAGGACTTAGACACACTGAAGCAAAAATTTGCAGCCCTCAAAGATATGAAAAATACAGTAGAATCCCTTAGCAACAGAATGGACCAAGCAGAAGAAAGGATCTCTGACATCGAAGATAAAGCCTTTGAACGCTCCCAAACTCTCAAAGACGAAGAGAAATGGAGAGCAAAAATGGATCATTCTCTCAGAGAGCTCTGGGATAACTCAAAGAAGGCAAATATCCGACTCAGAGGAATTCCTGAAATAGATGAAGTGGCCTCACTGGGCACAGAGGCCCTTCTGCATGAAATTATGGAAGAGAATTTTCCAGACATGCCTAGAGAACCTGAAATTCAGATAGCAGATAGCTTCAGAACCCCAGCACGACTCAACCCCAATAAGACATCACCCAGGCACATCATAATTAACTTCACTAAAGTTAATACGAAGGAGAAAATTCTCAAAGCGGCCAGGCGAAAGAAAACTATTACCTTCAAAGGGAAGAACATTAGAATGACTGCAGATCTCTCTGCTGAAACTTTTCAAGCCAGAAGAGGGTGGTCTTCAACGTTTAATCTCCTCAAGCAAAATAACTTTCAACCCCGGATCTTGTACCCAGCTAAACTGAGTTTCATTTATGATGGAGAAATTAAATACTTTAATGACATTCATATGCTAAAGAAATTTGCCATAACCAAATCAGCTCTTCAGGATATTCTCAGACCTATCCTCCATAATAACCAAAACAATCCTCTACTACAAAAGTAAATTCACTCAGAAACTTCTGATCAAACTCCAACTTCCACAATGGCAAAAGGATTAAAAATGCCCACTAGACTTTCGAAAAACTCAATAACCAAAACTTCACCAAACTTATCAATACTCTCCATTAATGTGAATGGCTTAAACTGCCCTCTAAAGAGACATAGGTTAGCTGACTGGATACAAAAACTCAGGCCAGACATTTGTTGCATACAAGAGTCACATCTTAACTTAAAAGGCAAATACAGACTCAGAGTGAAAGGATGGCCATCAATATTCCAGGCAAATGGTAACCAGAAAAAAGCAGGTGTTGCAATTTTATTTGCAGATACAATAGGCTTTAAACCAACAAAAGTAAGGAAGGACAAAAATAGTCACTTCATATTTGTTAAGGGTAAGACTCAATATGATTAGATTTCAATTATTAACATCTATGCACCCAACCAGAATGCACCTCAATTTATAAGAGAAACTCTAACAGACATGAGCAACTTGATTTCCTCCAACTCTATAATAGTTGGAGATTTTAACACTCCTTTGGTAGTGATGGATCGATCCTCCAACAAAAAGCTGATTAAAGAAATTCTAGATTTAAATCTAATCATCCAGCACTTAGATTTAGCAGACATCTACAGAACATTTCATCCCAACAAAACTGAATACACATACTTCTCATCAGCCCACGGAACTTACTCCAAAATTGATCACATCTTAGGTCACAAGTCTAACCTCAGTAAATTTAAAGGAATAGAAATTATTCCATGCATGTTCTCGGACCACCATGGAATAAAACTTGAGATGAGTAACAACAGGAATCTGCATACTCATACAAAGACATGGAAGTTAAATAACCTTATGCTGAATGATAGCTGGGTCAGAGATGAGATCAAGAAGGAAATTGCCAAATTTCTGGAACAAAATGACAATGAAGACATGAACTATCAGAACCTCTGGGACACCACAAGGGCAGTTCTAAGAGGGAAATTTATAACACTGCAAGCCTTCCTCAGGAGATCGGAAAGAGAGGAAGTAAGCAACTTAATGGGACATCTCAAGAGACTGGAAATGGAAGAACACTCCAACCCCAAATCCAGTAGAAGAAAAGAAATAACCAAAATCAGAGCAGAACTAAATGAAATTGAAAACAAAAGAATAATACAACAGATCAATAAATCAAAAAGCTGGTTTTTTGAAAAGGTCAACAAAATAGATAAACCTTTGGCCAACCTAATCAGGAAAAAAAGAGTAAAATCTCTAATCTCATCAATCAGAAATAACAAAGACGAAATAACAACAGACTCCTCAGAAATCCAAAAAATCCTTACAAGATTTTTATTACAAGAAACTTTATTCTCAGAAATACGAAAATCTGAAGGAAATTGACCATTACTTGGAAGCACGCCTCACCTTCCAAGACTTAACCAAAATCAAGTGGAAATGTTGAACAGGCCCATATCAAGTTTGGAAATAACATCAACCATACAAAATCTCCCCAAAAAGAAAAGCCCGGGACCAGATTGTTTTACGTCAGAGTTCTACCAAACCTTTAAAGAGGAATTAGTACCTATATTACTCAACCTGTTCCAAAAGGTAGAAAAAGAAGGAAGACTACCCAACACATTCTATGAAGCAAATATCACCCTGATCCCCAAACCAGGAAAATACCCAACAAGAAAAGAAAATTATAGACCAATATCGCTAATGAATATAGATGCAAAAATATTCAACAAGATTCTAACAAACAGAATCCAGTAACATATCAAACAAATCATACATCATGACCAAGTCGGTTTTACCCCTGGGTCTCAAGGCTGGTTCAATATACGTAAATCTATAAATGTAATTCAGCACATAAACAAATTAAAAAACAAAGACCATATGTTTCTCTCAATGGATGCAGAAAAAGCTTTTGATATCTTCCAACATCCTTCATGATCAGAACACTTAAGAAAATTGGTATAGAAGGGACATTTCTTAAACTGATAGAGGCCATCTACAGCAAACCCACAGCCAATATCGTATTCAATGGAGTTAAATTGGAATCATTTCCACTCAGATCTGGAACCAGACAAGGCTGCCCATTGTCTCCAGTGCTCTTTAACATTGTAATGGAAGTTTTAGCCACTGCAATTAGGGAAGAAAAGGCGATCAAGTGTATCCACATAGGGTCAGAAGAGATCAAACTTTTTCTGTTCGCAGATGATATGATTGTATTTCTGGAAAACACTAGGGACTCTACTACAAAACTCTTAGAAGTGATCAAGGAATACAGCAGCATCTCAGGTTACAAAATCAACATTCATAAATCGGTAGCCTTTATATATACTAACAATAGTCAAGTTGAAAAAACAATTAAGGACTCTATCCCATTCACAGTAGTGCCAAAGAAGATGAAATACTTGGGAGTTTATCTAACAAAGGACGTGAAAGATCTATATAAAGAGAACTATGAAACTCTAAGAAAAGAGATAGCTGAGAATGTTAACAAATGGAAAAATATACCATGCTCATGGTTGGGAAGAATCAACATTGTTAAAATGTTCATACTACCCAAAGCAATATATAATTTCAACGCAATCCCCATTAAAGCTCCACTGTCATACTTTAAAGATCTTGAAAAAACAATACTTCGTTTTATATGGAATCAGAAAAAACCTCAAATAGCCAAGACATTACTGAAAAATAAAAACAAAGCAGGAGGAATCACACTACCAGACCTCAGACTATACTACAAATCGATAGTGATCAAAACAGCATGGTACTGGCACAGAAACAGAGAAGTAGACGTCTGGAACAGAATAGAGAACCAAGAGATGAATCCAGCTAATTACCGTTATTTAATCTTTGACAAGACAATTAAAAACATTCAATGGGGAAATGATTCCCTATTTAATAAATGGTGCTGGGTGAACTGGCTGGCAACCTGTAGAAGACTGAAACTGGACCCACACCTCTCACCATTAACCAAGATAGACTCTCACTGGATTAAATATTTAAACCTAAGACATGAAACTATAAAAATACTAGAAGAGAGTGTAGGGAAAACCCTTGAAGAAATTGGGTTGGGGGAGTTTTTTCATGAGAAGGACCCCCCGGGCAATTGAAGCTGCTTCAAAAATACACTATTGGGAATTGATCAAACTAAAAAGCTTCTGCACAGCCAAGAACACAGTAAGTAAAGTAAGCAAACAGCCCTCAGAATGGGAATAGATATTTGCAGGTTATGTCTCCGACAAAGGTTTAATAACCAGAATACACAGAGAACTCAAATGCATTAGCAAGAAAAGAACAAGGGATCCCATTGCAGGCTGGGCAAAGGACTTGAAGACAAACTTCTCTGAAGAAGACAGGCCTTCAGACATATGAAAAAATGCTCATCATCTTCAATCATCAGAGAAATGTAAATCAAAACTACTTTGAGATATCATCTAACTCCAGTGAGACTAGCCTACATCACAAAATCCCAAGACCAGAGATGTTGGCATGGATGTGGAGAAAAGGGAACAGTTTTGCACTGCTGGTGGGAATGCAAATTAATACATTCCTTTTGGAAAGAGATATAGAGAACACTTAGAGATCTAAAAATAAATCTGCCATTCAATCCTGTAATCCCTCTACTGGGCATATACCCAGAAGACCAAAAATCACATCATAACAAAGATATTTGTATTAGAATATTTATTGCAGCCCTATTCATAATTGCTAAGTCATGGAAAAAGCCCAAGTGCTTATCGATCCACGAATGGATTAATAAATTGTGGTATATGTACACCATGGAATATTATTCAGCTTTAAAAAAGGATGGAGACTTTACCTCTTTCATGTTTACATGGATGAAGCTGGAACATATTCTTCTTAGTAAAGTGTCTCAAGAATGGAAGAAAAAATACCCAATGTACTCGCCCTTATTATGAAACTAATTTAGGGTTTTCACATGAAAGCTATAACCCAGTTACAACCTAAGAATAGGGAGAAGGGGGAAAGGGAGGGGAGGGAGGGGGGAGGTAGGTGGTGGGAGGGGGATTAATGGGATTACACCTGCGGTGCATCTTACAAGGGAATATGTGAATCCTAGTAAAAGTGGAATGTAAAGGTCTTAGCAAAATAACTAAGAAAATGCCACGAAAGCTATGTTAACTAGTGTGATGAAAATGTGTCAAACGGTCTATGAACCAAGTGTATGGTGCCCCATGATCATACTAATGTACACAGCCATGATTTAATAAAAAAATAAATAAATAAACAGAAAAAAAATAAAAAAAAGAAAATGTGTCAAATGGTATATGAAGCTAGTGTATGATGTCCCATGATCATATCAATGTACACGGATATGATTTAATAAAATAAAAATAAAAATAAAAATAACAAAAGTAAGCATTTCCACATGAATCAATGATTTTATCATTGTTGTGTCTTCATTTGAGGCCAAGTTGTGAATTTAAATAGTAGGGTGTGTCATATGTACAGACAGTATTTCAGATGACTAACAATGACGATATTAGTAGCACCAGTTTGAAATCTCTAATCTGCTAAGTGGGCATCAGTGAATTAAAAGAAAAACAACTACATTAATTAACACAGCCACCTAGTAGATAAGGTGGTAACTTTTGGCCATTTTCCTCTACTCACATAGTTCTTTTGTCTGTAAATACTGGGTGACAAGTGAAGTTGACATCTGCTCTGTGAGGAAAACTTTAGTTATGCCAATAAAAGTACCGAGATGTCATCAACATGTTTTCTTATGGCCATGACTGGACAGTGACTCACAGACACCTATATTCTACTAACCATTTGAATTGTTAATTATGAAAGCCTTACATTTGTTCAAGTGGTTGCTCACAAGGGCTGCTGTTAGTGGTATAGTCAAGGTTCTCCAGATGTCATGTGCCTCTAAGAGAATCTATAGAATAAATGTTGTCTGCCAAATCATTGTGACATTTAGTATTATGAAGCACAAAATTGAAGAGTCATTTAAGTCTGTGGTTTACTCCTGTTGTTCAAGAGGGAAATCTGTACCAATACAGCAATCACAGTTGCAAATAATGGTGTAGCATAGAGTTTCTCCAACAAATATAAATTGGAGACTAAAAGACATACAACTAGAATGGTGAACCCATGATCCCACTTAATATAAGATCTTTTAAGGGAGCAAAAACTTGTATTTTCATCTTAAATTTGTCCATTAAAAAAAAAATCTCATATCAAGGTCCCCACTAATAGATTCTATGAAATGGCTTTTTAGGAAAATAAAAGGTGGTTCTTCTGATAGGAAAAGCTCTCTGCTTTGAAAGTGAAATGAAGTTTAGCTTCAGTTATGATGTAGTATTCTATGAAGGGCTATTTGGTGACTGTCTTAGTTTTCTATTGCTTCTGTAACAAATCGTCACAAACTTAGTAGCTTGAAACAACACAAATTCATTATTGTCCCACTCTGTAATTCAGAAATTTGACGTGGGTCTCACGGGGCTAAATGCAAGGCATCAGCAGAGCTGTGTTCCTTCTAGGAGGTGCTAGTGGAGAATATGACTTGCCTTTTCTGGTTTCATAGGCTGCCCTATTTCTTGATTCCTGGCCTCCCTTCCTTGATCTTCAAAACTAGCAGTGACAGCCTGCGTGAGTTCTTCTCACATCATATCATGCTAATCTTCTTTTGCCTCCCTTTTATATTTTTAATAATCTTTGTGATTATATTGGGCAAACTCAGATAATCCAGGGTAATCTCCCTATTTTAAAGTCAAATGATTAGCAGTTTTAATTCCATCTGCAATCTTAATTCCTCTTTGTCATATAAGGTCACATACTCACAGTCTCTGAGAATTAGGAATGGGACAACTTTGTGGGGCCATTGTGCTGCTTACTACTATGGCCAACTCAAGCAGTACTAAAATCTGTTCTATAAGTGCTGATAAACATGATTTAAAAATATCTACCTTTTGCCACAAAACATATGGGAAGAATTTCACATACTTACTAAATGTGTGAACAATAAGACAGGAGATCTCTCCATAGAGAAGGGTCCCATATTCATATGGTAGCAATGGTGTAGTAGGCAATGATGCATTGGGCACAAAGTTTATATCAAACAGATTAATGCAAGGAAAAGACATTGTGTTATAGTAGGGAGACCCAGGTATATTTTAGTGGTGTATTAGCCATAATCTTGACAAAAGATGATACCTGGCTATTTTTTGTATTATAATTATAAATATTATTATTAGCTCAATAAAAAGACAAGGAAAAATCTCCAAGATACAAAAGTAAGGAAAATTAAGACATAAAACTGGAATGATTCCTTTTTGTGTGTGTGTAAAACAACTCAAAATTATGTATACAGAAAGTTTATGTAAGTATAGAAAAAAATCTGATAACACACGTACCAAATTATTCATAGTAATTTTGGGAGCAGGATATGAATTTTAGCTTTATTGTTTATTTATAAGAATAAACAGCTTTGTTGAATACTTGTCCCCTGAAAATACCACCAAAACAACCTGCTGATAAGGTAATTTATTTAACAAATACATTATACTTTTGTAAGAAACAGTAACAAAACAACGAACCAACACATAAGGTGTATTTAAGCGTTTTGCATAACATTTGAAGCCTTTCATAATCTGATATTATTCTGTCATCTGTCAAAGAAAACCTTTCTGGGCAGCACTTGTGGCTCAGTGAGTAGGGTGCCAGCCCCATATACCAAAGATGGTGGGTTCAAACCTGGCCCCAGCCAAACTGCAACAAAAAATAGCCAGGCATTGTGGTGGGCTCCTGTGGCCTCAGGAGGCGGAGGCAAGAGAATTGCCTAAGCCCAAGAACTGAAAGTTGCTGTGAGCTGTGACGTCATAGCACTCTACTGAAGGTGATAAAGTTTGTCTCTGTCTCTAAAAAGGAAAAAAAAAAAAAAAAAAAAAAAGAAGAAGAAGAAAGGAAACCTTTCTAATTGCCAAGGTCCAAAATCTAAAATTAAATGGATCATCTCTTGTAATTCCCTGGGAACCTGAACAAATATAATTGGTGATCTACAAACTAGAGAACATTTACATACCTAGATGAAACATAAAAATATCTGATCAGTCCACTCTCAGGCTGCCTTTTGTACAATAAAGGAGAATCAGAAGCTTGGAAGGAATGCAATTGCCAAGAGCCATTTCCTCCCCCTGTATTTAGTTTCAGTAACACTTCTTTAATTAACCAATTGTTTAGCTAATTGGAGTTTTCTCCTTGGCAGGCTTAGAAGAGAAACAGTAGTACATAGACTAGGGTGGGAGATCTGATCTATATTTACAATAGAAAAGGTGGAAATTGCCTAAAGGTAAACAAATGTTCCCATAGCTTTTTAAGGAATTGAGCTAGAACAACAAAATAAAACTAAAAAGAAAACTATTGAAAAGGTCCTTCATCAGCCAATTTTTTTTTTCTGAGAAAAAATGGCATCTTTCACCTTAACTGCAGGCAGTATCAATAATTAAGATGATAACATATAGAGGATTGAACATCATACTTACTACAACAGTCACCAATATCATAACTCATCTGAGGAATTACTGAGAACAAGACATTCTCTCTTGTGACTTGGAAGGCAAGCCACCAAGTAACTCAGTAATCCTGGAGGAGCAAAGTTCAGGCCTGTCGTAGTAAGTTAAACATTAAGCATTTTATGACAGTTCCTTGAAGGATTAGTGGAGAAAAATTACATTTAGTATTTTGAAGATCATTTCCTTACCACTCTTGAAGATCATTTCCTCGAGTACATACTTTCTTGGCACCTATAAAGATCATTTCCCTGAGCACGCAGCCCCTGCATGTCTTTGCTCAGTAATCTTCCCACCTATTACTTATCTTCTCAATAAAAGGACTCTGCGAGAAGTGCTCAGGGCTATCCTGCACCTATGGTTAGCCTCACCTCTTGCAGCGTGTACTGTCAATCTGTGTGTCGCATGATCATTTATGCAGTCGCGACAATAACAAATATATACATAATGAACCCTTTCTTTTCTTTATTAAGATGGACAAGATTTCCCTCAAATAGTTTGCTGAATAAGAAACATTTCTTGTCAATCTGTCCTTTAAGATTTAGTCCAATAAGGCAAATAGTTATTGTATGCTTGTGTGTTCTGTACAATGTTGTGAGACATAGAAGAAAAAGATGTTACAGAAAATGTTGTAGATACAATTCTTTTTTTTTTTTTTTTTTTTGGCCAGGGCTGGGCTTGAACCCGCCACCTCCGGCATATGGGACCGGTGCCCTACCCGTTGAGCCACAGGCGCCGCCCCAATTCTTTTTTTTTTTGAGACAGAGCCTCAAGCTGTCACCCTGGGTAGAGTGCTGTAGCATCACAGCTCACAGCAACCTCCAACTCCCGGGCTTAAGCAATTCTTTTGCCTCAGCCTCCCAAGTAGCTGGGACTACAGGCACCTGCCACAACATCCAGCTATTTTTTTGGTTGTAGTTGTCATTGTTGTTTGGCAGGCCCAGGCTGGGTTCCAACCCTCCAGCTCTGGTGTATGTGGCTGGTGCCTTAGCCGCTTGAGCTATAGGTGCCAAACCTACAATTCTTGTTTGTAAGAATTTATAGTATCACTGTCCAAAGGATATATATGGCATCTTTATTTCTGTATGACAAAGACCAGAATGATTTCAACCCTTAAAGATTTTTTTCACCTGTCTTACAAACAAGAATGCTAGCTACTTAGGAATCTGAGGTGGGAACACCACCTGAGATCAGGATTTCCAAATCAAACTGGGCAAACTAGGGAGACACCATCTCTAAAAAAACTTTTAAATTAGCCAGGCACAGTCCCAGCTACTCAGGATGCTGAGGTGGGAGGAATTCCTTGAGCCCAGGAATTCAAGATTGCAATGAGCTATGATTGTGTCACTATACTCCAGCCTGGATAGCATCTCTAAAAAAATACCAAAACAAAAAACAAACCAAAGATGCTAGGCTGGGAGCACAGGAGTAAAGCAACTGTGCTGAAACAATCTATATTTAATTAATATAAGGCCTAATACAGGAAATGTGATAGAAGTCTGACTTCTACAGAAGTATAGCTATAGATAAAGTTAATTAGCCATTGTTCCCTAACTTGCTTACTGCTGGAACCATTTACTGCTTAAGTACCATGTATCCCCAACAGGGGCAAGATTTGTGATCTCCCCAAGTGCTTCTATAGATGACATCACTGTTGTAAAAATGTGGTCTTTGAGGTATCATCGAGACTCTGCATTTGGGGGCACCAACCAGTGGCCATGTGTGGGAAATAATCTAACAAGTCCTGTGACCCAGGAGCTGTTTCATCCAGGAAGACAATTCTGCTTTCCAACCCTATGAGTTCATCCCCAGCCAATCAGTAGACCCAATCCTCTCCCACTGAATGCCCCTTCCCTTGGCCAAGGAGAATTCATAAAAATCTTACAAGTGAGTTTCCAGCCATGAAGAGAAGAGAAGGAAAGGAAAGAAAGGAAAAGGGGAAGGGAGCGAAGGGAAGGGGAGGAGAGGGGAGGGGAGGGAAGGGAAGGGGAGGAGAGGAGGGGAAATTGGACAAACCTCATTATACACTCTCCCTTTTGGGGGTTTAGACGCAACAATTGACCAGCATTAATGTTAAAATAGATCATAAGACTGACAAAACAGGCTCTTATGACAGTAATATAGTAAATTATTAACAGCACCCAGGGCCATGCAGAGCAAAGGTTAAATGACCTGTAGGCCATCGGTTTGCTTAACATATCACTTGAGTTATTATATTATGGCTTATCTCTGATTGACAAACTTTTTTAACTACAAGACATCTTGGTGGTTTTTTATTTCATTTTAGACAGAGCTCACTCTGTTGTCCTCAGTAGAGTGCTGTGGCATCATAGCTCACAGGAACCTCTGGGCTCAAGTGATCCCTTGCCTCAGCCTCCCAAGTAGCTGAGACCTTAGGCACCCTCCACAATGCCTGGCTATTTTTGTAGACAGAGTCTTGCTCCTGCTGGAATTCCTGAGCTCAGTCAATCCACCTGCCATGGCCTCCCAGAGTGCTAGGATTACAGGCGTGAGCCACCACGTATGGCCTCTTGGTATCTTTTAACAATGCACTCATTTCTACCCTCAGATTAGAATGCTAAGACCAGAGAAGTGACATGGTTAGTCCAAAAACACACAGCTACTTATTAGAAGACTCAGCACTAAGTTCTTTCTGCCACAGATAAACATCATGATCAATGCTTAATTGTGTTGGAAATAAATGTTCTTACATGTAATTGACTCTGTCTTGAAGATACAGTCTGTTGCTTTTCTGTTAAAAAGGAATTTTAATTACATCCAATAAACAAATAGCAGCACAACACCCATGCTTATTTTATAGGGGCAGTTTTCCAAATGTTACAATACCTGGGGATCTCTTAAAAAGCAGAACCTAGGAGGCTAATTCAGGAAATTTGTGGCTGTCACAGGGATCATAAGAATATCTCTCTCCTGCCCCTCATAATTCTGATGCAAGTATTCCAGGGACCAGATTTGAAATGTTCTGCCAGGTCATTTGATCCCAAACACTGATGTAAGATGCTTAACTAAATAAACAACATCCAGCTCTGATCACATAGAGCACATATTCTACACTTTGTTTTTGAGTTTGCATAGAACATTAAACTCTTGCCTCTCTCCTACAATGGGTATTGTATCCTCAGCTTCTAAAGTGGGGCTCCATCAAACAAAGCCAATTGAAACACTGAGTACATATCAATTCCTTTATTTGCTGTCTTGTCATCCACATTTTTGCCCACCAGAGCATTAACAAAATGTTTGTTATTTATATAACAATAATTATGTTTATGAATTGCTCAGTTTATATCCTTTATATCAAAGTTACAGAGTCTAGATCATCCAGAGGCCAAATAAGAATAATGAATCAATAGGTTGGATTGGTAGTTCATAGGGAGTAGTGGGGCCTGGGGCAAAGCATATAGCTATGTGTGTCTAAGAAGAATAGTTAATTGCATTACATACTGTGTTCTTGGCTGTGCAGAAGCTTTTTAGTTTGATCAGATGGAAAGAAGTTTGGAGATCACGTAGGGATCTAAAAATAGATCTGCCATTCCATCCTGCAATTCCTCTACTAGATATATGTCCAGAAGACCAAAACTCACTTTATAACAAAGATGTTTGCACTAGAATGTTTATTGCAGCCCAATTCATAATTGCGAAGTCATAGAAGAAACCCAAGTGCTCACTGACCCACGAATGGATTAATAAATTGTGGTATATGTATACCATGGAATATTATGCAGCCTTAAAAAAGATGGAGACTTTATGTGTTTTATGTTTACATGGATGGAGCTGGAACATATTGTTCTTAAAGAATGTAAGAAAAAGTATCTAATGTACTCAACTATACTATGAAACCAATCACCCACACTTCCACATGAAAGCTATAACCCAACTACAGCCCAAGATGAAGAGCTGTGGAGGGGGAGAAAGGAAGCGGAGGGTAGAGGATGGGTGGAGGGAGGGTAATTGGTCCAACCACACCTGTGGTACATTTTACAAGGGTATATGTCAAATCTACTAAGTGTAGAGTATAAATGTCTTAACACAATAATTAAGTGCAGTGAAGGCTATGTTAACCAGTTTATTGTAAGTATTTCAAAATTGTATATAAAACAAGAATGTTGTACCCCATAAATGCATATTGTATACAGCTATGATTTAATTAAAAAAAAGGAATAGTTAATTGGTGCAAGGCTGTAATGGAAATGTGGGAATATGGACCTAGAGATATTTCTGATCTTCTGAGCTCCCCTTTCCAAACCCTACCTTCACCAGAAAAGGTGACAATCAGCATCAGGGGTCTACAGTCTAAGACCTGAGGGCCAAATCCAACCCCTTCCCCACATACTTTTCAAATAAAGTTTTATTAAAATGTAGCCACATCCCTTTATTTAAGTATTGCACAGGGTTGCTTTCTCCCTACAATAGAAGTGTTAAGTATTTGTGACTGAGACCCATGGCCTGCTAAGACGAAAATTTTTACAACTTGGACCTTCACAGACAAAATTTGCTGCTCCCTAAAGTTTTCTTCTTTAGAAAGTGTGAAATTGTGAAATTTTAAAATGCCAGCACAAAATTTATAAACACCAGATGTCCAAATAAAACACACATACTAAAGAACTAAATAACTGTTACTGTTAACTCTTCTTATATATAAGTGGAGTAGAATTTTATGGGGTATAGCAGAGATGGGATACTTATTTTCCTGATACCTTTTCAGATGAGAATATGTCCAGAAAAACGGGCATTTATGCATATTGTGATATTTAGTAAAAAATGTTTAGAAGTAAAAAGTATTTTGTTTGTGAAAAGAGAATGCAGGAATAAATGACTTTGAATTAGAAGACAATAAATGCTGATTTTAAAACTTAAATAAAATCTTTTTATTTAAAAAATCCCCAAAACCCTGAAAGAAGAGGTATATTCTAGATAATAGAGCCTTCAAAGAAATGCAAATCAAAACCACCCTGAGATATCACCTAACCCCCCCCCCCGTGAGAATAACCCACATCACAAAGTCCCAAAGCTGCTGATGTTGGCAAGGGTATGGAGAAAAGGGAACATTATGCACTGTTTATGCGACTGCAAAATAATACAGCCTCTTTGGAAAGAAGTATAGAGAATCCTCAAAGAACTCAAAGTAGACCTCCCATTTGATCCTGCAATCCCATTACTAAGTACTAACCCAGAAGAAAAAATATATAATTTTTAGATAACAGAGTCAGTAGGAAATTCGACCTCAAATTTTGTGATGCCCTTGGAATATTAGCAAATTTAGTGAATACATAGTGAATAATTTAGAAGTTTCCAGAAAGAAAAAAAAAAAATTAGCCCCCTACAAAGAAACAAGAAGCAAATTATCAAGAGCCTTCTAATAAGTTTTTAACATAAGAAATTCAGTTTGTTTTATAAGGTAAAATCTTCTCAAACGTCTATCAACCATGTTTTATAATTTTTTAGAGCCATTCCTGTTCCCTTTACCCAACCCTTATTTGATGTGATTCTTGGATCTTTCCACTGTTTTCCAGCCATGCTACTTTTCATGAAGGAATGTGATCCCTGTGGCTGTTGAGAGATTGCAGTAATTAATTTTTATATTGCACATTGAGTTTTAAAAATTGCTTTCTGAGGTTTTGGGGGTGGAGGAGAGAAGGAGAAAAGCAAGGATTATAAAGAAACTTGGGTTGAAATATTTCAAACTATAGCAAGATGGAAACCCTTTATAATTCACTAGCAGTCAAGAGTCAAACTTAAATTTAACTAATAGCTCAGAAAAAAAGAAGGCCTGAATTTGGTCATACAGTCTAAATAAGCCTTTCTCTACCTCTCAAATGTACCTACAGGAATAAAATTGGAAAATAGTTTTCAGGTAGCTTGCTGTGGTGTTCTAGCATAAGAAAGAATATGAGCAGGACAAAATAAGCTCTGTTATTTAAATAGCCAAATGTATTTGGTGGTAGAAAATAAGGTAATTTTGGCATTGTGTCTGAGTGTGTACTCTGGCTTGGAATTTATAAAGTGCTCCATTATCATCATAAATATAATGACAAATAAAAATTAAAAATACTAATTAGTGTGACTTACTATGTGCAAAGCTCCACAGTGAGCACTTTACACACATCTCATTTAAGTTTTACATGGTCTCACTGTCTTCCAGGCAACAACACTTTACAGTGGCTAACTAACTTGTTCTAGATAATACATCTACCAAGAGGTAGAGGCAAGAATCAAAAGTACTAACTTTTACCTTTCCAGTAGCCCTGTGAGCTGTGTCTGCTTTGTAAATAAGGATTGTGAATCTCTGAGGAATCGAGGAATTAGTTAGTAAATGGCAGCACCATGTCTTTTCATGTTGTTTGCCTTTCTATAATGCTACATAATTCTCCACCTGAAAACCCTGTAGCCAGTTATTCCAAATGGAGAGAGATACAGAAAAAGAATCTCAATAAGAACAGCTACTTACAGACCTTAATAGAATGAGGTGCAGAGAAGGATAAAAGTGAAGATCCCAAAATGCACCCTCTCAACAGGAAGATCAAGATAAGCCATGGCTAGAATATATGACATAATATATGCTGTGATTTGCGACAAAGCCACAAATGAATTTGAATTAGAAGACAATAAATGCTGATTTAAAAGCTCCAATGAAAGAAAAAAATCCCAACACCCTGAAAGAAGAGGTACATTATAATAGAGTAGATAAAATTTGCTCCTCCCTAATCTAGATTTTTCTTCTTATGAAATTTTAAAATGCCAACACAAAATTTACAAACACTGTATGTCCAAATAAAACACACATACTGAAGAACTACATAATTGTTACTGTTAACTCTTCTTATGTATATGGGTGGAGTAAAACTTTACAGGGTATAATCTCTTGTCTCTGTTTTCAGAAAGTAATGTCAAAGCTAGTGACTGTGAGTGAAAATCAGAGTGGCCCCAAGGGTCAATTTTGTCCTCCTGGGCCAATGCAGCCTAATATCTGCTGCTGTAAGTAAAGTTTTATTGCAACACACCCATGATCATTCATTTACATACTGTCTATGGCTGTTTTCACATTGCAGTGACAGAATTGGAGAGTTGCAACAGAGACCACAGCACCTGCCAAACCTAAAATATTTACTGTCTAACCCATTACAAAATAAGGTTACCCTGTTCTAAAAAAATGCTATGTCATACAGGAAGTGTTATCATAATGTATCATGGGGGAAATAGGTGCAGGTTGGACCTAAAGTAGGAAGTAAGATTTCCTTCAAACAAAAACAGAATAAAAAACTCTTGCCTTAGTGCTGGAGACTCAGGGAATACCCAGTCTTGATAGGTCCAGAGTAAGAAAGCAAGAGAAAGGATTTAGCCAGGAGCAGTGATAACACTCAAGGTATCCTTGTTAATTGGCAAAAAAAAAAAAGCAACTATTATTTGCAGAGTAGGTTAAAGGGAAGCAGATGTTTTGCAAAGACTCAGCAGTGAAAATCATACTTTCTGCAAAAGTGTAAGCAATAAGAACATTCCAGATGAATGTGATGTATAATAATGGTTGGGACTCACCAATTGTACATTCCAGTGTGGATGGCATAAGATAAGAGTGAGATCCCAGAACACAGTGGAGAAAACAGACTGGACCAATGCAAAGACCCTTTTTGGGGTAAGGGATAGAACTAGTTATCTCATAGATCTGAGAAGCTTAAGAAATTGCATCCATCAGATCTTGTCAGGATACTGATTCTGTCAGCCCTTCAGCTTTGCCAGGTACATTCCTTTACCCCAACATGCCATAAAAATGTTTCCCCTGTGTCTCATGTCAGAAAAAGAAGTTGAGGAGCACAGGTACAGCTTGATATTTAACAATGGGAAGACACTAGTCAGGAAATTTAAACTTGTGCGAGTTCCTATAAATAAAGTGAGTTACATATAGCAAGCTCAGTGTCCAGCAATGATTGGGCAAGAGGATCAGAAAATGTTAGCAGTCATTCACAATCAACCTTTCTGTTGTTGTCAGGAAGATCATGCGTTAAAGAACACTTCAAAACTATTAAGAAATGAGTATAATTGCGATGGATGTGTTACTTAGTTCAATGTAAATCTTTCACATTGTATATCGAAGCAGTACCCTGAACCCCATAAATGCATCAATGTACAGTTATGATTTAATAAAAAATAAAAAATAATAAAAAACAGAAAAAAGCCCCCCAAAAGACAAAGTACTATTGCTTCAAGTTGTTTGAGCTGGAAGATCCCTTTGTGAAAATGCTGGGCAAGATTTGGTGGTGTAGAGAAGGAAAATGGCAGATAAATAGCATCCTCTGTTGAATATTAACACAAAATTTAATTCCATCTGAGTAGGCTGCCCATTCCTCTAATACTTCTAAATATGTTAGCTTCTCAATTAGACAAATCCAATCTACATGTAGCTAGCAAGGTCTTAAATGAAACTGCTAAGAACAGCTGCTAAGCAGCCAGCCATTCCCTCTGGAGAAATGCTAAGCAGACTTTTAGTTGGCTGACAGAACCGGGCTTGTAACTTAACAAGCTGCTCTCACTGGCCAATTTTTCTCTCACTAAGAAAGAGAATATCCATTTCCTTATGAAGTATCTTCCGTATATATTTTGATCCACCCTTTCCTAATCCCCACTTCAAAAAATGTAATATAAATTCCCAACGCGGTATCTTTGGGTTTCCAAAATCTTCATTTAATAAACAAAGTCCAGCACCATAGGTTGTAAACACAATGCTTTTTGTGAAGGCCTGATTTTTGCCTTTAGTTAGAAGAGTATCTTCCAGGCAAGAACCAAAACTTGAGTGAGATGGTATCTCTCTGCCTTAAGGAAATGCTTAAACATCATGTCCTGGCTCTCCTTGGTGAGTTTAAATGTCATTCTACTATTCATATCAAAGGATTGCTGATTTCTCACATTTTCCCTTGACTTACACCCTGAACTCTCATTTTTTAAAATTAAGTCATATATACATATATCATGGATACATTTATACCTTTGTGGGATTCAATGTGTCAATTATTTGTACAAATTGGAGTGCTTACATCCTAGCAATTAACATAGCTTTACTCATTTATTAATCACAGTGTTAAGACATTTGTGTTCTATACTTGATAGATTTGACTTGTACCCTTGCAATATGCTCCATAAGTGTAGTCCCACCATTAAGCCTCTCTCTATCAAACCATCTCCCTCCTTTCCCATTCCCCTCCCCTTCTCTTCTTCATCTTGGGCTATAGTTGTGATTCATCTTAAAAAAAAAAAAGGATAAACTACGATGTTCCATGAAAGTTTTTCAGAGAACATCTATTTCTTCAACTCCACAGTAACCTTATTCTTCTTAGAAATCTAATTTGCTAAGTTGTAGAATATAAATGTCTTAACATAATAACTAAGAATATGCCATGAAGGATATGTTAACCAGTTTGATGAAAATATTTCAAATCGTATACAAAACCAGCACATTGTACCCCATGATTGCATTAATGTACACAGCTCAGAATAAATAAAAATTAAAAAAAAGAAAGTGTGAGTGATTATAAATTGGTTTCATAGTAGTACTGAGTACATTGGATATTTTTTTTTCCATTCCTGATAAAATCCCCAAACTACAGATGTTGGCGTGGATGTGGAGAAAGGGAACACTTCTGCACTGCTGGTGGGAAGGCAAGCTAGTACGTTCCTTTTGGAAAGAAGTTTGGAGAACACTCAGGGATCTAAATGTAGATCTGCCATTTGATCCTGCAATTCCTCTACTAGGTGTATATCCAAAAGACCAAAAATCACTTGGCAACAAAGATATTTGCACCAGATTGTTCATTGCAGCTCAATTCATAATTGCCAAGTCATTGAAAGAAGCCCAAGTGTCCATCGAGCCATGAATGAATTAATAAATTATGATATATGTATACCATGGAATACATGCAGCATTAAAAAAAGATGGAGACTTTACCTCTTTTATGTTTACCCCAAATGCTCTTAATCCCCTTTTCTATTTCCCTCAAGTTGAGGATTTTTTGTTGTGCAAAAGAGCATCTCTATTTCTATATTAATTGTTTTCTTTTTTTTTTTAAGAGACAAAGTCTCACTTTGTTGCCCTCAATAGAGTGCTTTGTGACATCACAGCTCACAGCAACCTCCAACTCTTGGGCTTAGGCGATTCTTTTGGCTTAGCCTCCAAAGTAGCTGGGTCTATAGGCGCCTGCCACAATGCCCATCTATTTTTTTGTTGCAGTTTGGCTGGGGCTGGTTCAAACCCACCACTCTCGGTATATGGGGCTGGCGCCCCACCCACTGAGCACAGGTGCCACTCTATTCATTGGTTTTCTTTAGAAACTCCTGGTACACAGGAAGGGCTACAGTGATGATAGCTACAGGCAGGAGAAATACGCAGCAGAGGCTGCCTGGTCCTTGATTCAGATTTCCTCTTCCTTTGCCTGGACTAGGTAGAGATTGTATCTGGCCCTGGTTGCTCTTTTTATTCCAATGCCTTGTGACCTCCTGCCTTGATGAAAAATCTGCAGGGATTTAACCGGAAGCAGGGTGTCCCCAGAGATTAACAGTTTGTCTGGTCCAAAATAGTGATTTCTTCTAGGCCCTGAATATAGACTGTTAGCAAAGGTTGACATTTTATTTATTAGACTCCATAGGATACCAATCTGCTAAGATCTAAATATGAATGAGGTACAAGATATTCTTTTTTCTATTTTGAAGACTACAAAGGAATTTAAACATATTTATCACTTTTGCAGGCAGCTGAGTAAAACCTTCCCTAATAAGAAAACAGAGAAGTGGCCTAGCCCAAACCACACAGCAAGGGGCAAAGTCAGGGCTAGGATCAAGATTACTTGTTAGCCAGTTCAATCTGACCATTATAGAGTGATGAGAATCATGAATTGACTAATGACACAGTACTAAAGTCTCCCCACATACACACCTGTACTCCAGAATTCCTTGATAAGATTATGATTTAAGAAGCACTGTTGAATAGACATAGCATTTAGATCCAAGTAGACTTGGGTTCGTAATTTATTTCCACAAATTCACAACTTAACCCAGAGATCCCCCAAACTTTTTAAGGTCAAATGGCACCTTAATGTTCCAGTAGCTTTTTTTATTATGCACAGTAGTCCCAAAGACTATCAACATAACTACTTATGAAGTAGTTCATACACCTTAATAGATGTTTACATCCAATGCCTTAGCCATTTGAAAAATAATATATTGATACATAATTTAGAAGATATTATAAAATATTAATTAGTATTAATACTATAATTATATAATATAATTATAATTATATAATATAATATATAATTATATAATATTATTATAATTATATAATATAATATATAATCATATAATATTTTATAATTATATAAATAATTATATATTATATATAAATATTTTATATATAAATTATATATAAAATATTATATAATTATATAATATTTTAATTAGTATTAATATTAATACTAATTAATACTAATATTTTAATACTAATTAAAATATTATATAATTATAATTATAGTATTAATATAGTAATATAGTAGTATTAATATAGTATTAATTAATTATAATATTAATTATAGTATTATTAATATTATTATTATTAATATAATATAATACTGTATTAATTAATATTAATATAGTAATATATAACTATATTAAATATTATATAACTACAATAAAATACCATAAAATAATGTTGCTATACAACTACTTAAATGTCAGAATCAGACTGGACACTGGCACTTTTTTGCAGTTTCACACTGATTTCCGTGTGGTATAGGCTTTTGTTTGTAGCAATTGCTGCCAACCAAGGTATACAAACATATGACATCATCAAAATATATGTAGCAAAAAGTACAAAAGATTTGCAGCCTGAAATTAAACCACTTTGAACTAGTCTAAGAGATGTCAAATGTGGCTTTATCTTCCTAGAAAATTTAAAATATCCCATAATGGGCGGTGCCTGTGGCTCAAAGGAGTAGGGCACCAGCCCCATATGCTGGAGGTGGCGGGTTCAAACCCAGCCTCGGCCAAAAACTGCAGAAAGAAAAAAAAAAAGAAAATCCCATAAAGTACTCTGAGAACACTGCAGTACCCAGGGATGCCTCAGCACACAGCTTGAGAATCACAGACTTACACCATTCTCAACCTCATTACCCTTACCTACAAATCGGGGAAACCTTTTTTTTTTTTTTTTGTAGAGACAGAGTCTTACCTTATTGCCCTCGGTAGAGTGCCATGGCGTCACACAGCTCACAGCAACCTCCAAATCCTTGGGCTTAGGCGATTCTCTTGCCTCAGCCTCCCGAGTAGCTGGGACTACAGGCGCCCGCCACAACGTCCGGCTATTTTTTTGTTGCAGTTTGGCCAGGGCTGGGTTTGAACCCGCCACCCTCGGCATATGGGGCCGGCGCCCTACTCGCTGAGCCACAGGCGCCGCCCCGGGGAAACCTTTTTTAAGAATACAACTAAATACTACTTGAAAGTATTGAGACCAGCAAGTCTCAACCTTTAGTTCTTTAGTGTATATAAGAATCATGTTATTCTTTTTTTCCAAATGTAAATTACTAAGTTGGAGTGGGGAATGCCCACTTGCTGGTCTCAATACTTTCACTGAGTCAGACTTTATGACTCAGTTGGAGTGGGGAGTGCCCCAGAAATCTGTGTTTTTAATTTTACAAGATTTATATATAGGTGGTATAAAGACTACACTTGAAGAAAAACTACTTGAGACATAAAGGAGAGTTAACTTATGGTATTTTTTTCTTTTCTTTTTTCTTTTTTGCAATTTTTGCCCGGGGCTGGGTTTGAACCCACCACCTCCAGTATATGGAGTCAGCACCCTACTCCTTTGAGCCACAGGTGTCGCCCAACTTATGACATTTTTTTCTTACTGGGTAATGAGAAGAACACTTGAAATGATTCCAGTGTCACTAAGTAAATATCTTTCATCCAGTTCCCTGAGTAATCAATCTGTAGATTCTCATCCACCCCTACACAGGCCACATGCCAGCTCTTTGTTAAAGCAACTAACCTATAGGAAATTTGATCTTAGAACAAAAACATCCCTAGAAAGGAAAAAAAGATACTTTGTATAAAGTAAAATTAGGGTTATTAAATTCTCCATAGATCACAAGGTAGGGGCAGCTCGAGTTGTGAAGGCCAGATTGGGCCTCCATGTTGCTGAACTTGCTAAGCACCAGGGAAGTAGACTTTGCCTCTTGAAGGATATTTGCCTACAGCATACTACCAATAATGGAAATAATATCAGATTATATAAAGTTGAGGCTTTTATTCTTCATAGAACTGAGAAACGATGAGAGAAACACTGGGAATTTTCCCTTTAAATATTTGAGTCATGACTGCCTGAGACAATCACATCCAGCTCAAAAATTACTTTACTATCTCAAGCATGCTGAGAATAAAAGACACTGGGTATCACAATTAAGACATGAAAATATTATTTTCTGTGGGATTTGTATTGTTAAGAGGAAAAAAAATTTGGATGGTATTTAACGTTTAAGCTAAATTAACTCCATCTTGTCACATTGAATAAGGAAATAAACAAGTTTACATCCTTTCTGAGCTGATTAAAGATATTCTGCAAAAACTCTCCCACTTCTAAGCAGGATCAGACAAGAGAAACAACACAAAGCCAACTGGGCAACCACTTTGTTGTTCTGCATCAAGGAGGCAAATCTGAGGTTTTCTAGCACCTTCTTACATTCACTTTCCAATAGGTTTGAATTTTGAATTCTGCTGATACATTATGGAGGCCTTGGAGGACAGAGGTGTTGCTTATTGTGTGGGTTTATTCCCTTTCTCTTATTTTTTTCCAGGGCCAGTGGTCATTTCTTATGGAGACCACTCAGCTTTTGGAAACATTCCATCCATTCATAGCTCAGCTAGTCTGTAAGTGTGACTGGTTTAGGAGACGACATCAACCACTGGATGATGCAATTTCTTTAGCAAGTACCCCTTTTCAAAATGTGCCTTCACTCAGTTCTCAACTCTAAAAGCCAGTAGTTCCAAAACCACCTTGATGCTCAAGCCACTTCCATGTCTCCTCATTTTCCCTTTTAAGCTCCAGCCAAACTGTGTAGTATTTCTTGGTGTTTACTGCCTGGTACCCTATCTCTGGACCTTTAATTCTGTGACAACTCCCATTCTGGAGGACTAGTTCATTCTGTCCTATCTTCTGTGTGTCAACAACTCACCCATTATCCAATGCTACCTCTTCTAGGAAGGCTTCTCAGATTCTCAATGACTTTGTGACAAAGTCTGTTTTCTTCTGTATGGAATCATAGCATTGATCTCAATGTTTGCTTCACTTTCCTCCTAATATCATGGAAATGTGGATATAGGTTATATTTCTGTCTTTCTCATTAGATTGCAACTTTTTAACAGATCAAATTTACTTTTGCATCCTTCCAATATGTAAGACAGAGCAAACAGCATAGTATCAATGAAAAGTAATTGAATCAATGAATTAAGAGAAAATAATAGGTGTGCACTTAGTCCTAGAAATTCCTCAAAGATTCTAATGTGCCTAAGGTAGAAATGATTGAGCACTCCGGTTTTTGTGCAATAAAATATTCATAGAAAGAGAATGGGAGAGAAGGATACACAGAATATGTGTCCATCACTGAACTCTGAGGGGAAGGGTAAGTTGTGGAAGAAAATGAGGCTGGTACAGGTAAACTTTACCCTGTCTCATCCTTTTGCTTAACACTTGGCACATGTAGGACTATTTCCCTCCATTAAAATGATTTGTACATTCAAAGCCATTCCATTCACATAGAAAAGAAAATAAGAAGACATAGGCACATATCCTGTTAGGTACATTCTCCAATAAAACCAACAGGATTAATTACTTGGATTCTGCATAGCTCATCCAAGATGAAATCCTAAGATAGAGAAGGAGATGGCCCTCTTTTGGTCTATTAATACCTTGTCTATTTAAATTAAAAAAAACCAAACCCTTAGTTTCCTTCCTTATACCATGATGGCCATGTAGCAAATGATGAGCTGAAAGACTATTCTTCGCTATCTTTTATTGTAGAATGCTTAATTTGCACGTACATCAATAACACTGTGGCTTGTTTCCAAAGCTTTAAACACCATATTTTCAAACTGGTTTTTGAAAATCCCTTAAGCCTGATTCATTGTTTGATGGTGTATAAGAATAAATTCAGACAATATAAAAGAATAATTAGAAGGGAATAAAAGAAATGAGAAACTCTTTAGAAAAACACATAGTATTTATATTAGGCGAGGATTGTAGGACCTGGCTTATAGCAGCATTCTGTGAGTTGATTATTAAGCTATTGGTAAATTGAAAAGCAGCCACAGTAGGAATATTTACACTATACACATTGGTAAATACTACAAATGTTTTTAAGAGATGGTTTACCAGTACACCACAGATAAGACGCTAATCAATAGACCAAACAATCATAGTTTGCAAAAAGAGGGGTAAGTAGATTGCAGTATTTTTCATGATGTTTTCCTTCCTCAAAATCTACATTAAGAACAAAAGTGTTGACTACGTATTTAAAAACACTGTCAATGTTTCACTTGAACACTTCATGAACTGTGTGGTTGTATTTAGAACAAGAGGGTGATAAGCCATAGCTCTAACAAATAAAGTAACAAATTAGACAAAGTAAGGATGCCTTGTAGGGGGCATGGAAAGAAAGAAAAATCTTGAGTAGCTTCAGGAGAAGTTCTGGGCTCCTGGCCAGCCTTGTAAAGTAAATGGACAATCTCATAAGAACAATGGCCCCCCAAAGTGTCTCTGAGGTGTTTTGGTTCCCCATAGAAACTAAAAGGTCCAACTTAACATCGATTTTGAAGTTTTTTCTTTTCTTTTTTTTTAAACCCAGTGGAAAATGCAGATCATGGGGAAACCGAGCACTACTCTCTATTCTAATTTTCTCCTCAGGGTCTATCATGCCCATTGTAGCATTTCTTTACCTTAATCAAATTATCTCTGAATCCACCTATGCCCTGCCTCACTACTTCAGAATATCCCTCCTTTTGGGGACCAATGTCTAATGTCTATGTATTGATTTGAAATTTTCCTTGTTTGAAATGTCCCCCTGCCTTAAAAAACCCCAGCTCATAAGTCATAGAGGAATTCAGGCTTTAAGCATTAGCTGCTCATTCCCCTTGAATGGAGCCCTGCAATAAAATCTTCTTTCTTTTGCCTCCAGTGTCTGATTTTAATGTACCATGTGAGCAGATTCCAGTTTGGTTGGATAGCAAAAATAGCTTTTAATAAAATACTTTTCTTGATACATAATTTTAAAATGTTTCTTGTGTAGTATATATTATATCTCCAAAGAATGTATGAAATGTAAATTTGTCCTTCTCTGTCAAATGTGGTTGGCTATTACCATCCACATTGTCATTATCATCTTTAAACAGTCATAGTATATACTGAAACATGTCTTTAATAATACAAAGAGTTCTAGGATGAACATGTTAAAAATAATACAGTAAATTTACTAAGATTCATAAAATCCTTTTATAATTTGTAGACAAATATAATTCTTTTAATGCTATGCTTCGAATCCAATGACATTTCTGTGACAGTGAGAAGGAAGGTGACATATTCCATCACTGCTTTGGTCCTTTATGTCCCCCTCCCTTTCCCAGTAGTTATGCTGTTGCATACTTTTCATCACACTGATGTTGGTCTTGGACATGTGACTTGCTTTAGCCAATGAATATAGATGAAATTGATAGTATGCTGGGTCTAGTTCAAGTTCCCAAGAGACATAATATGTCATTCTTGCATTCCTGCTACTGACCATGAGAACCCTATACCTAGGAAGCTGCTGCCCTTCAATCTCAGCTTTAGAATGAAAAACATGGCTCGGCGGTGTCTGTGGCTCAGTGAGTAGGGCGCCAGCCCCATGTGCCAAGGGTGGTGGGTTCAAACCCAGCCCAGGCCAAACTGAAACCAAAAAATAGCCAGGCCTTGTGGCAGGAGCCTGTAGTCCCAGATGCTTGGGAGGCTGAGGCAAGAGAATCGCATTAGCCCAAGAGTTAGAGGTTGCTGTGAGCGGTGTGATGTTATGGCACTCTATCCGAGGGTGGTACAGTGAGACTCTGTCTCTACAAAAAAAAAAAAAAAAGAAAAACATGGCTCAACTCTCTTGCCCACAAAGAAATGGGGTTCTTTGTTCTTTTCTTTTTTCCTTAACAATTTTTTTATTAAATCATTAACTGTGTACATTAATGCATTTATGGGTTACAGTGTACTGATTTTATGCACAATTTGGAATGCTTACATCAAACTGGTTAACATAGCCTTTTGTTCATTTCTTATTGATTAGTTTGAGTTCTCTGTGGATTCTAGTTATCAGATCTTTGTCAGAAACATAACCTGTAAAAATCTTCTCCCATTCTGAAAGCTGTCTGTTTGTTTTATGTACTGTGCTCTTGGCTGTGCAGAAGATTTTTAGTTTGATCAGATTCCAGCAATGTATTTTTGGTATTGCTTCAATGGCTGGAGTTGGGGAGGCCTCCTCATAAAATATTTCCCCCGGCTGATTTCTTCAAGTATTTCCCCTGCACTCTCTTCTAGTATTTTTATAGTTTCATGTCTTAAGTTTAAATCTTTTATTCAGTAAGAATAAATTTTTGATAATGTGAAAGGTGAGGGTTCAGTTTCAGTCTTCTACAGGTCACCAGCCAGTTCACCCAGCACCATTTGTTAAATAGGGAATCTTTCTCCTAGGGAATGTTGTTGATAGGCTTATCATAGATCAAATGACGATATGTAGCTGGGTTCATCTCTTGGTTTTCTATTCTGTCCCATGCATCTGCCTTTCTATTTTTGTGCCATTACCATGCTGTTTTGATCACTATAGATTTGTAGTATAGTCTGAAGTCTGATAAGTGAACAGAAGCTTCTCTGAAGAAGACAGGTGTACGGCCTACAAACACACGAAAAAATGCTCATCATCCTTAATCATTGGAGAAATGCAAATCAAAACCACTTTGAGATATCATCAAACTTCAGTAAGATTAGCCCATATCACAAAATCTCAAAACTACAGATGTTGGTGTGGATGTGGAGAGAAGGGAACACTTCTGCACTGCTGGTGGGAATGCAAGCTCATAAGGCTTTTGTAGAAAGAAGTTTGGAGAATACTCAAGGAACTAAAAGTAGACCTGCCATTCAATCCTGCAATTCCTCTACTAGGTATTTCAAAAATCATTTTACAACAAAGACATTTGCACCAGAATGCTTATTGCAGACCAATTCATAATTGCCAAGTCATGGAGGCAGCCCAAGTGCCCATCAACTCATAAATGGATTAACAAATTGTGGTGTATGCATACCATGGAATACTATGCAGCCATAAACAATGGAGAGTTTGCATCTTTTATGTTTACCTAGATGGAGCTGGAACATATTCTTCTTAGTAAAGTATCTCAAGAATGGGAAAAAAGTATACAATGTACTCAATACTATTATGAAACTAATATATAATCACCTATACATTCATACAAATGGTAAAACATAACTATAGTCCAGAAAGAAGGAGGGAAGAGAAGGGAGAAGGAAAGGGAGTGGGGAGGCTGGGAGGAGGGAGGGTATTTGGTAGGATCTTACCTAATGTGCATAATGTAATGGTACATTTCAAAACTATTGAGAATAGAGTATAAATGTCTTATCATAACAAATAAGAAAGCAAGGTGATGGTTATGTTAATTAGATGTAAGCATTCTACATTGCATATCAAATCAGTACATTGCGTTCTATAAACGCATTAATGTACACAGTTATAATTTAATTAAAAATAAATCATAAATAAATGGGGGGGGGGAAAAAAAAAGGAAAAACATGGCTCAGACTTGAATCCCATCTGTAGCCCAGACAAGGCTAGATGACACCAATCAAACTCCAGGTAACTCACCCACTCATGAGTAAACTCTTATGTCAGTGAGTTTTGGGGATAATTTTATTTTTTATTTTTTGGGATAATTTGTTATACATCAGTAGGGTAGCAACAGCTGATTAATATATTTATAAGACATAAGGCAGATGTTGAAACTATTTGAAATTTTCTTCTTGATAGTTTATTAAATCAGCCTTGTATAGGTTTGGTCATTTTATTTTTACTTTTTTAATTTTTTAAATTTGCTTTTTTTTTAGAGACAGTGTCTCACTTTGTCACCCCCTCGGTAGAGTGCTATGGCGTCACAGTTCACAGCAACCTCTAGCTCTTGGGTTTAGGCAATTCTCTTGCCTCAGCCTCCTGAGTAGCTGGGACTACAAGTGCCTGCCATAACACCTGGATATTTTTTTATTGCAGTTTGGCTGGGGCCAGGTTCAAACCTGCCACCCTTGGTATATGGGGCTGGCACCCTACTCACTGAGCCACAGGTACTGCCCAGTTAGCAAACTTTTGAAACCTGGTTCAACTGTTTAACATTTCCCTAGCCTCAGTTTTGCCATCTATAAAGAAAACAATAATGTTTCACAAATTTCTGGTGACGATGATCTCAACATGAAATGCTATATAGAGATTGACATAGAATATGGTTCACAACAATAAAAGCTCAAAAACTGATAGCTATATATTATTTTTATTAAATAATATTTATTGAACATTTGCTTTTTTTAACAGACGTGCTAATACTAATTGATTTCTAGAAGAGAAATAAACAAAGCATATTTTTGGTTTACAGTCAGAAATCACTAATAAAACAAAACCACCTGCAAGACAACATATTCAATATTGACTGTAGAACACAGCCAGAGGCATTTGCTTTGGAATTAAACACAGGCTTGGAACAGGGATTTATTTTTTTGAACATTGAAAAGCCCTGACCATATCAAAAAGGCTCTGCAAAATTTTGATGGATGATTTCCATTACATAAGTAAAAATTAAGGCATGGCCTCATCCAAGTGTTGTTAACAACAGGCACTAAAGATCCGTAGCAGGTAGCACAGAGCTCACCAGGGAGAATAGTTTTCAACATCAGCTTGTACTTCAAAAACAAATACCCACATCATTAAATGAACTGAACTCCAAGCCAAAGAACCTTAAGCCTTGTACTTGAACACGACTAATCTAATTTGACAGAAACCTGCTTAGTGATTAGAAAACTCAACCATGTGGTCTTCAGTGAGTTAATGAAATTGGCTGGGGACTTAACGTCTCAGACATGCTATGCTGCTCTTTTTTCAGACAGAAGGGAGAAGATAGGCAAATAGAAAAGAATGCAGAGTGTAGGTGGGTGTGTACCTCACTTCACATAGCAAGGAATGGCCCTCAGCTGCTACATTGTGCCCTGTCCCTATGTGATCCAGATACCATTTTATGAATATTTTCAAAAAAGCAGTACTTAAAAACATGTTAAGAGAATTGATCTTATGTTAAGTGACCCTCCCCCCGCCCCAAACAAAAACAATAACAAAGGGACACAAGGAATCTTTCAGAAGTGATAGATGTGTTCATTACCTAGATTTGGGTTATAACATGAGTATATACATGAGAATATACATGTTTAAACTCATGTGCAGTTTTTGTATGCCAATGCAGATTTTTTTGGGGGGATATATCAATTAAATATCACTAAAGCTGGAGAAAAAGGGCAACTCTTGGACTAAATTGTCAAAAATTAGAGGGCCTATCTGCCCAGACTCCAGGTTTCCTGATTCAGTAGTGTGGAGTAATGACTGGGACTTTCCTTTGTACCCTGAAGTCAGGTGATTCTGAAGCAGATAGTTTGATCCTCAAATGGCATAGTAATCTAAACTTATAAGGAAGTCACAAACTTCAGTCCCTGTCCAAAGATACATTTTCTCACAGATTTATTTGGTGGTGGGAAAAAAAAAAATTCACATAGATATGCAGGTATCTGGATTTACTAAAAAAAAAAAAAAAAAAAAAAAAGGGTAGGATAATTCTTGAGCCAGGCTTCTGTGTGATAAAAGTGCATTAGAGGTGAGTAGTTGCAGGACAGTCAGTTAGGAGGATCCTGAAAGCATGACAGTGAGAGACCAGAGATACCGAAGGTGGGTTGGGCTGTCAGAGTTAAGATTTTTAGATACTGAAGTCCAGTTCTGTGGCTTTATACTAATTACAGCTGGTATTTAAGGAATGCATGCCATGAACTGGGCCCCTTACTAGTGCTTTAAACATATTGCTTCTTATCCTCATAAAATCTAGCAAAATAGATATTGTGCTCTTTATTGTAAAGTTAGAAAGCCAGTGATCAGAGAGATTAAGTGTTTTACCTAAGGCCCCATGGTTGGCAAATGGTGGTGCTGGGCTTTAAGCTCAGTTTTGCCTTCTTCCTTTCTTAATGATCCACCCTTTTCCAACTCACTGTGTTAGGGAGGAAGAGAAGTATAGATCAAACATTGAAGGCAATGGGCTGGGCTTCAGAAATTGCAAAGAAGGCTTGCAAATCAAAATTTAACAAAATAACTAAGGAATGTTTTTCATAAGTATATCTTCTTTGTTGCTGGCAATATTATGGAAATTTCTTCTTATCTAAGGTCATTTTTGTTTGAGCAAATAATTCAGAATAACTTGGTGCTTACTCTAGCTAGTGATAGCATCCATTATTTATATAGTAATTTTTGGAATGAAAATTCTTATAAGTGGACTCAATCACCTGCCAAATTAGAATATGATCATATGAGTCTTTGATGTTATTGTGTGTGTGTAAAAATATGTCTTAAATTTTGTATGCTATCTTAAGGCTTAAAAATAATTGGTCTGATTATGCCCATAAACTATTGGAATAGCCTGGAAATTTCAATTATTTAGCACTGAAATTCCATTCTAATTGAACTCTTTTAAAATTTAAAGGACATGGCGGACAGGACGGATGTGTAGCCCACCTCTCCCAAGCCATCAGGTGAGAGGAAAGGTGGTCTGGACCTTCCCCGTGTATGGATTATTGGTGTGGATGGACAGCTTGAGACGCTCAGTGAACTGGCGGATTGCTATATATGAGGGGTAATTTAAAATCACAGACTCTGTTGTAGAGATTCTTCCCTGCTTGGCCGTGCTGACCAGCAGGCCCCTCCCCTATGGAGGACAGCAGCTTGCAAATGCTGACAAAACCCAATTGACGAATATTTATTCCTGAACTGAGGGAGGCATCTGAAAGGTGAGCCACTCAAAACCATGGGGAGCTGGGTAATCTGTTGGACCATTGAAGGGAAGGGATCCCGCCCAGGAAACAGACATTTTGAACTACCCCAAAGGGCAGCCCCTTCCCCCAGACCAGGAGCCAGAGCATTCCTGGGGGAGAATGTTGGAGGGGGTTGGTGGGTCAGGCTGCATGGTGAACAGGCGGGTCCTGATCCAAAAGGGAAACTCTGAACCATAAAACTCAGAATAAGGTCCCTGAGCGCTCCAGCCGCGGAACCGGCTACAGCCGCTTCAGCTGTGGACCCGCCAGCAACCCGGACCTGCCAGCAACCAAGGAAACCCAGCAACACCCTCCCTCACAGCGGAATGCAGTCGCCAGTTTGCAGGAGAAACTGGGAGCAGAGTGGAAAGATTTAAGAAGCATGGACTCTTGCACTGAGTGGGAAGGTCAGTCGCGAGTGCTGTCTGGAGTAGAACAGCCGAGGTTACAAAATACTTAGGTGACAAACTTTCACAGAAACTCCAAAATGGCCATCGGCCATGGAAGGTGGTTACCATGGTAACAGTATAAACTGTGAATCAGGTATGAGCCTGGGAACCACTCACAGCACCACCCAGTGTCCAGAAAGTATATTGCAGTATGAATATATTCCTACAAAAGTTATCACTACATCATACACACAGATGCATATATGTATATTTCTACATACAATAGAAATGTAGAACAATATTTTTGTAGCTGGTGCCTTTTTTCTTTTTCTTTTTTTGTTGTTTTGTTCTGTTTTTTCCTCACCATTTTCTTGGAGGAGATTTGTTAATTTTTCATTATTACTTTTTACATAGATACATTTTTTATTTCTATTTTTTCTAATTTTAATTTCTCCTTTCTTCTTTTAACTTTTCTACAAACATCACTTTTTTCTGTTTTTTATTTTTATCAATTATTTTATGATTATCACTATTTTTATGGCAGCTGTTTTTATGTTGCTGTTGTTGTGGGTGTTGTCTGTATGTCTATGTGTCTCCATCTGTTTCTGTATTCATGGGCTCGTGTGTCTGGTAGCCTGTGTATCTGTATATTTGCTCATTAGCCCTCAGTGAGCTCGGTGTTACTACCTGCAACTCTGAGCTCCCAGCACTCCTCTCCACTCTCACTCTAAGGTCTGCAGGCCTGCCCTCCAGGAGTCCAGATTCTTGGGTGATTTCTTGAGAGGTGCAGACAGGACCTGAACTGCAGCTGGACAGTGCTGATTCTGCAGCACAGGAGAGAGGAGATGACGGTTGGCTAAAAGGGAATCAGGCTGGAGTGGCGGTGCCCCAGGTGCAGAGCAGCAGCCATCTTTAGCAATAACAAGGCCCACTCCCAGATATCCAGTAGCCACTGCTCCTGTCTCCCTAGGCAACCAGATGAGGCTGGGCATCTTCTCAGACGGCAACCACCACGGAACAGACCTGGGACTGAAACACAGGCCCTGTGAGTAAAGGGTTTGCCTGAGGCAGTACTGGCCTGGGTGGAACGTGGAGACTAGAAAATACACCCGCAGAGCCAGGAAACTCCCAGGGTGGGCCTGATCCAGAGGACCACTTTACTGAGCCTAAGACGAACCTGGCCCTCAGGGATCATCAGCCAATAGACAAAGGAGGCCAAGAGGCTACACCTGACAACTAATTGTGCTGCCAATACAAACCTGCAGGAGTAAAGACAGGGCCTGAGGCACAGGTTCTGGGAACTCAAATCAGCCTCTTCTCTGCAGAGGAATTTAGCAGGGTCAGAAACAAACTCCCACAGGGTTGTTCTGTTCAGCCAGTAACATAAACTAAGGGTGGGGCTGGAACTGGGTGAACACCCCCAGCCTCCATCAAGTGCCCGAGGTTGATAGGCCTCACCACCCACTGCTGGATAGAGACAGAGAGCAGTGGCCTGGAAGAGCAGATACAGACTTCCCTGTGATTTAGGCAGGTGCAAACCTCTGGAGTATCTGCTCACTGCAGACAACTGACAGGGTCACAGCCCTGTGGGGCTAGCAGCAACTGAGGTGTGACAGAGCTGCAAGGTGGGGAAGGAGGCATCAACCTTCCCAGACTGATCCATTTGCTGGGTGGCTCCTCCTGACTCCACGCAGCACTGGAACAAGCCATATTAGAGTAGTCACCAGACCCCTGTGATCCAGTTCCCAGAGACCTGTTAAACTCTCCCACCTGAGACAGGGGCTGACTGAGACAATTGATTTAGACCTTTTGAACTGAGCCAATAGCCTGAGGACTATTCAGGTGGTGCCCTGGGTGTGTGGTTACAGGAAGGTTTGATTTTCCTTTTCCAATTGTTACCTGGTGGGTGGGGTGACTTAATTGCTGGTATTTCTCCACAGCTGAGACTTCAACCCAGAGTAACTGTTTCACTAGGGTTGAACAGAAACCAGCTGAAAACAGGAGAGAACCACTTAGCCCCACCACACCAAACAGGGCCCCAGTTTCTCAGGCCACATCACTGTATGGGTCCTCGACAAAGCTCAAGGGGAAAAAATCAAAGAGAGTAAAACAATCATGGGGCGGAATCAGCGGGAAAACTCTGGTAACATGAATAACCAGAATAGATCAACCCGCCCCCCCCAAAGAAAGATATGGCAGATGTAATTGAAGATCCCATTCACAAACAACTGGCTGAGATGTCAGAAATCGAATTCAGAATTTGGATGGCAAACACGATTAACAAAATGGAATTAGGAATTTGAGGAGAAATTCAAAAGTTGTCTCAAGAATTTAACGAATTTAAAGACAAAACCACCAAGGACTTAGACACACTGAAGCAAGAATTTGCAGCCCTCAAAGATCTGAAAAATACAGTAGAATCCCTCAGTAACAGAGTGGAGCAAGCAGAAGAAAGGATCTCTGACATTGAAGACAGAGCCTTTGAACTCTCCCAAACTCTCAAAGAGGAAGAGAAATGGAGAGCAAAAACGGATCATTCTCTCAGAGAGCTCTAGGATAATTCGAAGAAGGTTAATATCCGAATAATTGGAATTCCTGAAAATGATGAGGTTGCCTTGCTGGGCACAGAGGCCCTTCTGCATGAAATTATGAAAGAATATTTTCCAGACATGCCTAGAAATTCTGAAATGCAGATAGCAGACAGCTTCATAACCCCAGCATGACTCAACCCCAATATGACATCGCCAAGGCATATCATAATTAACTTCACTAAAATTAATATGGAGAAGATTCTCAAAGAAGCCAGGCAAAAGAAAGCCAATGAGTACAAAGGGAAGAATATTAGAATGATTGCAGATCTCTCTGCTGAAACTTTTCAAGCCAGAAGAGGGTGGTCATAACTTTTAACCTCCTAAAGCAAAGTAACTTTCAACCCTGGATCTTGTATCCAGCCAAACTGAGTTTCATTTATGATGGAGAAATTAAATACTTTAATGACATTCATATGTTGAAGAAATTTGCCACAACTAAACCAGCTCTTCAGGATATTCTCAGACCTATCCTCCATAACAACCAACCCAATCCTATACCACAAAAGTAAACTCACTCAGAAACTTCGGATCAAACTCCAACTTCCACACTGGCGAAAGGATTAAAAATGTCCACTGGACTTTTGACAAACTTTACACCCGAAATTTCACCAGACTTATCAATATTCTCCATTAATGTGAATGGCTTAAACTGTCCTCTAAAGAGGCATAGGTTAGCTGACTGGATACAAAAACTCAGGCCAGATATTTGTTGCATACAGGAGTCACATCTTAACTTAAAAGACAAATACAGACTCAGGGTGAAAGGATGGTAATCCATATTTCAGGCAAATGGTAATCAGAAAAAAGCAGGTGTCGCAATTTTATTTGCAGATACGATAGGGTTTAAACCAACAAAAGTAAGGAAAAACAAGAATGGTCACTTCATATTTGTTAAAGGTAATACTCAATATGATGAGACTTCAATTATTAATATGTCTGCACCCAACCAGAATGCACCTCAATTTATAAGAGAAACTCTAACTGACATGAGCAACTTGATTTCCCCCAGCTCCATAATAGTCGGAGATTTCAACACTACTTTGGCAGTGTTGGATCGATCCTCCAACAGGAAGCTGAGGAAAGAAATTTAAGATTTAAACCTAACCATCCAGCATTTGGATTTAGCAGACATCTACAGAACATTTCATCCCAACTAAACTGAATACACATACTTTTCATCAACCCATGGAACTTACTCCAAAATCTAACAAATCTTAGGACACAAGTCTAACCTCAGTAAATTTAAAGGAATAGAAATTATTCCTTGCATCTTCTTGGACCACCATGGAATAAAATTAGAGCTGAGTAACAACAGGAATCTGCATACTCATACAAAAACATGGAAGTTAAATAACCTTATGCTGAATGATAGCTGGGTCAGAGATGAGATTAGGAAAGAAATTGCCAATTTTTTGGAACAAAACAACAATGAAGACATGAACTATCAGAAACTCTGGGACACCGCAAATGCAGTTGTAAGAGGGAAATTTATAGCACTGCAAGCCTTCCTCAAGAGAATGGAAGGAGAGGAAGTTAACAACTTAATGGGACATCTCAAGCAACTGGAAAAGGAAGAACATTCCAACCCCAATCCCAGTAGAAGAAAAGAAATAACCAAAATTAGAGCAGAATTAAATGAAATTGAAAACAAAAGAATAATACAAAAGATCAATAAATCAATAAGCTGGTTTTTTGAAAAGGTCAATGATACAGATAAACATTTGGCCAACCTAATCAGGAGAAAAAGAGTAAAATCTCTAATCTCATCAATCAGAAACAACAAAGACGAAATAACAACACACTCCTCAGAAATCTAAAAAATCCTTAATGAATATTACAAGAAACTTTATTCTCAGAAATATGAAATCTGAAGGAAATTGACCGATACTTGGAAGCACGTCACCTTCCAAGACTTAGCCAGAATCAAGTGGAAATGTTGAACACGCCCATATCCAGTTTGGAAAAAGTATCAACCATACAAAACCTCCCTAAAAATAAAAGCCCGGGACCAGATGGTTTCACGTCAGAATTCTACCAAATCCTTAAAGAGGAATTAGTACCTATATTACTCAACCTGTTCCAAAAGGTAGAAAAAGAAGGAAGACTACCCAACACGTTCTATGAAGCAAACATCGCCCTGATCCCCAAACCAGGAAAAGACCCAACAAGAAAAGAAAATTATAGACCAATATCACTAATGAATATAGATGCAAAAATATTCAACAAGATCCTAACAAACAGAATCCAGCAACACATCAAACAAATTATACATCATGACCAAGTCAGTTTTATCCCAGGGTCTCAAGGCTGGTTCAATATATGTAAATCTATAAATGTAATTCAGCACATAAACAAATTAAAAAACAAAGACCATATCATTCTCTCAATCGACGCAGAAAAAGCTTTTGATAATATCCAGCATCCGTTCATGATCAGAACACTTAAGAAAATTGGTAGAGGGGACATTTCTTGAACTGATAGAGGCCATCTACAGCAAACCCAAAGCCAATAATCGTATTGAATGGAGTTAAATTGAAATCATTTCCACTCAGATCAGGAACCAGACAAGGCTGCCCATTGTCTCCACTGCTTTTTAAGATTGTAATGGAAGTTTTAGCCACTGCAATAAGGGAAGAAAAGGCAATCAAGGGTGTCCATATAGGGTCAGAAGAGATCAAACTTTCGCTCTTCGCAGATGATATGATTGTATATTTGGAAAACACTAGCGACTCTACTACAAAACTCTTAGAAGTGATCAAGGAATACAGCAACGTCTCAGGTTACAAAATCAACATTCATAAATCGGTAGCCTTTATATATACCAACAATAGTCAAGTTGAAAAAACAGTTAAGGACTCTATCCCATTTACAGTAGTGACAAATAAGATGAAATATTTGGGAATTTATCTAACAAAGGACGTGAAAGATCTCTATGAAGAGAACTATGAGACTCTAAGAAAAGAAATAGCTGAAAATGTTAACGAATGGAAAAACATACCATGCTCATGGCTGGGAAGAATCAACATTTTAAAAATGTCCATACTACCCAAAGCAATATATAATTTCAATGCAATCCCTATTAAAGCTCCACTTTCATACTTTAAAGAACTGGAAAAAACAATACTTCATTTTATATGGAATCAGAAAAAAACCTCGAATAGCCAAGACAATACTCAGAAATAAAAACAAACCAGGAGGAATCATGGTACCAGACCTCAGACTATACTACAAATCGATAGTGATCAAAACAGCATGGTACTGACACAAAAACAGAGAAGCAGATGTCTGGAACAGAATAGAGAACCAAGAGATGAATCCAGCTACTTACCATTATTTGTTCTTTGACAAGCCAAGTAAAAACATTCAGTGGGGAAAAGATTCCCTATTTAACAAATGGTGCTGGGTGAACTGGCTGGCAACCTGTGGAAAACTGAAACTGAACCCACACCTTTCACCATTAACTAAGATAGACTCTCACTGGATTAAAGATTTAAACTTAAGACATGAAACTATAAAAATACTAGAGGAGAGTGCAGGGAAAACCCTTGAAGAAATCGGTCTGGGTGAGCACTTTATGAGGAGGATCCGCGGGCAATTGAAGCAACTTCAAAAATACACTACTGGGACTTGATCAAACTAAAAAGCTTCTGCACAGCCAAGAACACAATAAGTAAAGCAAGCAAACAGCCCTCAGAATGGGAGAAGATATTTGCAGGTTATTCCGACAAAGGTTTAATAACTAGAATCCACAGAGAACTCAAACGCATTAGCAAGAAAAGAACAAGGGATCCCATCGCAGGCTGGGCAAGGGATTTGAAGAGAAACTTCTCTGAAGAAGGTGTGCGGCCTTCAGACACATGAAAAAATGCTCATCATCTTCAATCATCAGAGAAATGCAAATCAAAACTACTTTGAGATATCATCTAACTCCAGTGAGACTAGCCTATACCACAAAATCCCAAGACCAGAGATGTTGGTGTGGATGTGGAGAAAAGGGAACACTTTTGCACTGCTGGTGGGAGTGCAAATTAATACATTCCTTTTGGAAAGATATATGGAGAACACTTAGAGATCTAAGAATAGACCTGCCATTCAATCCTGTAATTCCTCTGCTAGGCATATACCCAGAAGACCAAAAATCAAATCATAACAAAGATATTTGTACCAGAATGTTTATTGCAGCCCTATTCATAATTGCTAAGTCATGGAAAAAGCCCAAATGCCCACTGATACACGAATGGACTAATAAACTGTGGTATATGTACACCATGGAATACTATGCAGTCTTAAAAAAGATGGAGACTTTACCTCTTTCATGTTTACATGGATGGAGCTAGAACATATTGTTCTTAGTAAAGTATCTCAAGAATGGAAGAAAAAGTACCCAATGTACTCACCCCTACTATGAAACTAATTTAGGACCTTCACATGAAAGCTATAATCCAGTTACATCCTAAGAATAGGGGGAAGAGGGAAAGAGTGGGGGGAGGGGGAGGTGGGTAGAGGGAGGGGGATGGTTAGGATTACACCTGTGGTGCATCTTACAAGGGTATATGTGAAACTTAGTAAATGTGGAATGTAAATGTCTTAGCAAAATAACTAAGAAAATTCCAGGAATGCTATGTTAACTAGTGTGATGATAATGTGTCAAACAGTCTATTAACCAAGTGTATGGTGCCCCATGATCATGTTAAAGTACACAGCTATGATTTAATAAAAAAAAAAAAAGATAAAAAAATTTAAAGGAGCACAAAATTCTTTTTAAGATCATATACATAATCACAGACATGGAAAATATGGTCTCTATATGGATAACTCATTCACTGTCATTTCACAGAGTTAGGAATGAGTAGTGGTCCCACAGAAAAGTTGGAAGCCCAAATAACTAAATTCTACATTTGACATTCCCATTCCTCAAAAGCAAAGTGCTCATCATTTTGTATGTCTTTGACTCTCCATTTATTCAATAAAATGATTGATAATAACTTCTACAATTCCTTTCAGCTCCAAAACTCTATCTATAAGAATTATCTTATTCTGGGCGGCACCTGTGGCTCAAAGGGGTAGGGCGCTGGTCCCATATGCCAGAGGTGGTAGGTTCAAACCCAGCCCTGGCCAAAAAAAAAAAAAAAAAAAACAAAAAAAAACCCACAGGGAAAGAATTATCTTATTCTACGAAGAGAAAGAAAACACACACCAAACTCCCTTATAAATACAAAGTGTGTAACAAAAGCTTTCATGCAAACATGTTTTATGTCGAACTTGTAAATAACCAACATAGTCATATGACAAACCCCATGCACAATTCCACACCTTCATGAGTTACTAAGGTCTACTTCTGAATACATAATTATATTTCTTTGCTCCCTTAAAGTGAGGTATACTCTTAGGAATACTTCTAGGAGTGACATGTGACACTGTGACGTCAAAATATTTAATCTCTTGGGCTCAGTTTTTCAACCCTCTCATTATCTGTCTCTCAGAAGATACAACAGTAAGCTGGCAGACCACCACTGACATGGGTCCCCGAGGGATTCTGAATAGCTGAGCAACTCATTGGCCCTTACTAGACATATAACTGAGACATATAGCATGAGGGTGAAAAGATAGGGATTTTCAGTTTAATTTCCTACCACAGCAAAAATCAAAGTGTGGTGCATTATCTCGCAGCACCTGTATTACTTAAGAGATAGTTAAAACTGCAGAATCACAGGTCTCACCCTAAGGCTAATTAGTAAATCACCGCATGATTGCTATACACAAGTTTGAGAAGCACTGAGAGTCTATTCTGATTTACAAAGTGCTTAAGTAATCTAACATAGATATATTTGAAAGATCTAGATTTCCCTAACAACTATAAACTTCTCTATGTGACGATATTTTTCAACATATTCAAAAGCTATTTTACAAATCTGACACATGTAACAAAAATAATTTAAATATGGTACATTAGCACTGCATTCAACTACATCTAATAGTATGAATGTTCTCTGTTCCTACCTTGAAGAATTAAGAAAGGAAAAGCATAATTGTCCCTACCTATGCATTTTTTTTTAAACTGGGTCTCACTCTGTTGTGCCTGGCTGGAGGGCTGTGGCATCATCCTAGCTCACAGCAACTTCAGACTCCTGGGGCTCAAGTGATTCTCCTGCCTCAGCCTCCCAAGTACCTGGGACTACAAGCACCATGCCCAGCCTTTTATAAAATATATGTATACTTAATAAAATTACCATAATATAACTGGTTAACATATCCATCACCTCACAGTTAACATTTTTTCTTTTGTAACGAGAATGCTTAAGACTACTCTCTTACTAAATGTCTAATAATTACTAAACATAATCCGCACATTGCCTGCAGAGCCTCCAGGACTTCATCTTTCAACTGAAAAACTGCACGCTTAGACCAGTGTCTCCCTATCTCCCCCACCTTCTGAAATCAGCTGTTTTCTGTCTCTATGCATCTGCCTGTTGCAGATTTTTCATATAAATGAGATCATACCGTATGTGGCCTTTGTGCTCAGCTTCTTCCACTTAGCGTAATGTCTTCTAGGTTCATCCATGTAACAGCATGTGCTTAATTTTTTTAGCAATGAATATTTTATTATATGCATATACCACATTTTGTTTACTCAATCATCATTTGATGGGCATTTGGGTTGTATTTCCCTTTTGTCTACTGTGCTGCTGTGAACATTCTATACAAATTTTTGTTTGAACACACGTTTTCAATGATATGGGGATGGAACCAATTTTAAATTGTGAGAAACACACAGATGAAATTCCCTTTGAGGTATTTAAATCTAGTAAGAGCAATAAAAATATTTATTGAAAGTAATACTTTTCAGAGCTACTTAGATTAAGACTATTAAGGCAGACTTTCAGTTAAATACCTCCAAGTTAAAAATCTCCAAGGCTATACAAACCAAAGTTAGGAGGGTTAGTAGTTAGTCATGCCTAGTTCTAATCCCAGTTCTACCACCTATTAATTGTGTAACTCGGGACGATTCTCTTAAATTTCTGGAAGATTTCATTTCCTCCTCTGTACCTTGAGGATAATGATAAGATACTCTGATATCCTGCTATTCCAGGGCATGTAATGTGATAATACATGTCAAGGATTGAGAGAGCTCAATAAGTGTTCCTTACTGGTGTGTGTATTTCAAAGCAAAATGAGGCTTAACTGAGGCAAAGTAAAAACATACGGAAAGGACCTGGTCTTGCTCTCTTCATAGCAGGGCTCCTTCCTTTTTGATTTATGGAAAACTCCTACTTACTCAGTTCGTAATCCATTTTATGTGACTTGGTGAAGCTGGCCTTGTTCTCCAGTTTCAGAAATGGGCATCTGAACCAGCTTCATTAAAAGAGGACTCTTATCACCTGGGCAGAGTAATAGTGTTAGGAAAGGGCAGCAACCTAAACTGAACTAAAGTCTAAAGTTATGAATAGGTGACATGCATGTGCTTCGTGCTAGCTTGCCAGTTTATGCAAGTCCCTGGAAAAATGTTATAAACAATTTGTAACAATCCACCAAGGTTGAAATGTTAACACCTTTCAGAAAACAGCTGAAATGCTTAGACTAGCTCTTCAGCCCAGCAGACAACTTTTCCCAGAAATTTCAGCTGAAGGTGCTTCAAAACTGGTTAATAACTACTTTCCTCAAAACACGAATCTGTAGCTAAATAGGATCATCAAGAGAAGAGACTGTCCTGAAACTGGGGTGGCAATTGCTGTATTCAATAAAAATAGTATCTTACCCAAACATCAAAAGCAATTTTATTAAATTGGTAATTTCAACACTCCACACAGCCTAAGCCAGGCACTGGGGAATGTGTTTGTGAGAGCAGCACAAAATCCCATTTGATCACCAACCAGCTGATTCATGAAAACTAGGCATGTAGAAAATATAAAAGTTGAGGCCAGCTTTCCAGTCAAGCAAAATCAGAAAAATGAGATCCGAGGCAGCGTCAAAATGTAATATCTCTTTATTCCAACAGAGTCGTAGGTCAATGTCAAGGAAGATGAGCAGAATATATTCCCTTAAAGATATTCTATTAAAAAATTATCCCTTCTGTAATCAATTAGTTGTCTAATACACAGATGGTTCCATTTAAAACTTTCCCTATACTACTAATTTTCAAGGATTTACAGGATGTCTAGTTTGTATGTAGATCACCTGGGTCCATTTAGTTCTCCTGATGGAGACTGACAATGAAGTACCTTGCTTTAAATGATGCAATTTAAAGCTTTATTGAAAAGCTTTCCTCCCACCATTCATGAGAATTTAGAGATCTGTATGCACTTTAGCTAATTATGAACAAATGATATTGAACTGTGCATAGAACAGTAATATGGCAACTAATATTCTTTGTTGAGTACTTATTTTGTGCCCAGAACTGTGACAAAAATTTACATGAATTAACTCATCTAATCTCACAAGCCTATGAAATTAGTATTGCTATTTCCATTTTACTGATAAAAAAATTAAAACTTAGAAAAGTTTCCTATTCTGACCAGTTTCACGCCTCTAAGTCATGATTTAGTGCTTGAACTCAAATGTGTCTGTATTTACATTGTTCTCAGTTATATATCAATTCTAGTTAGTTTCAAGATTTTGTAAAATGTATTTCTTGCTGAAACTGTACATGGTAGGTCTAAAATTTCTGAAATAGTCTCCCTGTCAATAACCAAATGTATCTGGGAGAGAGTGTAGGCAATGTAATCTGTGGTCTAGAAGTTGGAACCCTGTTTTAGGATTAGAAATCCAAACTCTGTTTTGAGCTTTGGGGTTTGTCACATAACATTCCATCAGCCCCTTTGTCTTTATCTTTTTAAAGGAGATGGTCATTCCTACTTCCCAGAATTATGTGGATTAAATGAAATGTTCATAGACATCTCTGGTATTGCGTTTACTTGATTAGGGCTCTTTAAATTCTGGTTTTGTGTCCTTCTGCCATGGTCCGTCTTTTTACTCCATAATTACTGTCTTTACTTCCCTTTTCATGGTGAAAAGCACTTTTCTTAGTGAAAGTGCTGACTAGGTGTGGTGACTCCCACCTATAATATCAGTACTTTGGAAGACCAAGAGACCAACTTGGGTTTCTACCAAAAATAATAATAAGCAACTGCAGATGCTTCCGAGTTTCAAATACAGAATACAGTGGACACTTTGAAATATAGGATACAGTGAACACTTTAGTTTAGATCAACAATAGCTTGAGTAAAAAGGAAACCCTTCTATTAGTCTGGAAATTATGATTGTCACATGAAAATAAGAAATAGCTTTGGGAAACAGCAGTCGGGATTTAGAAGCACTGGGAATGCCACTAAGTATTTTATTTATTTATTTTTCTGAATTGCTATTTGCTTGGATTCTCAGACATTCTGATTTATTGTATTTTGAATTGAAGTGTTTATATCTTGCCTAGCAATGACCCGTTGCATAACAGCTACCCAGTCACTAGCAGTATAAGTGTCACCAGGCAGATTATTTAATGTCTCTTATTTAATGTTGCAAGTTTCAGCTTCCTCCCTTCAGAAGGGGGCCTTGGAAGACCCTCTGGGAGCCTATAGAGTTATAACAACTGAAAAAGTGATGAAGAACAGACATGTACCAGCTGTTATAATTTATACAACTGTGGATCTTAAAATCAACTGCTTCATCTCAACGCCTACTGCCATAGCAGTTCTTAAGCGAGATTATCTAGGTTGCTCCTGGATTTAGCTCTGAATTTATGGAAAATAAGACCTGAGTAAAATGAAGTTAATTACTACATCTACACAACAAAGCCAGAATTTGGACTGTAATAAGTGTACCATTAACAGTGGGAGTGATGTGTGTAATCACTGTCATAAATAGCAGATGCAAACAGGCACCAAATGTCTATCTGAAGCCAGACATTGCTTTTCCTTATATTGCGTAATTGAATCATCCCAACAACCTTGAGACATAGTATTATCATCCACAGCTTACAGATGAGAAAGTTGACTAACTCAAAGTTCATGTAATCAGTATCAGGAGGGCTAAGAATCAAACTCAGACCACAAGACTCTTATCCCATATCCCCTATCCATAGTGCTCTGCAGGAAAGCTATATGTTTAACTCAGCCTCTTTCCATAATTGATGACACTGACATCGGGTGCCATTAAGTGATTTTTCTAGGGTCACACATCTAGTAAGGGACAAACAAGGGCTCTAGGGCAGCAGTTCTCAATCTGTGGATTGTGACCCCTTTGTAACAATGAAAATACATCCTGCATATCAGATATTTACATTATGATTCATAATAGTAGCAAAATTACAGTTGTGAAGTAGCAATGAAAATAATTTTATGGTTGGAGGTCACCACAACATGAGGAACTGTATTAAAGGGTCGTGGCATTAGGAGGTATTAGGAAGGTTGAGAACCACTGCTAGGGCAAACCACTCTATCCTCTATTGCAATGATTCTCAACTTTGGGGATTTAATTAGTAGTCAATTGAAAGCAAGGTAGAGAAAGATATCCCTGATCAGTGTCAGCTAAGAGCAGATCTGGCTGGAACAGCTAGATCATAATTTTCTTCTCCTGAACATAAACAATTTCACAGAACACCAACCGACATTAAACAAGGCTACTCTGTGACCATGATAACAAGTGACAAAAAGACTATTTGCTAATCATGTCTGATCACTGACAGTAACAAGGACATTGTTCAAATGACAAAAATGATAAAACCTCCCTTTTTCCTGGCACACGAGTGATTTATTTGCTAATTACTGCTTTAGCTGCATTTCGTTTCTTTCATTTACTTGTAAAAATTAAGATAGCCAGTCTAGAATTGCTCCTACTTTCTAATAGCATCTAGTTCAAAGTAAAACCATGAAACTTCCCCAAATTACCTCACAAGCCAAGTCCTATGACAACCCATCCTCACAGCATCTTTCTGTATGTCCTGTGTCCCACTACTTCCTTGAGATGTTATGTCCTCTATTACAAGCCAAGAAACTGTACTTTTATTGGCTACAAGTGTGTTTCTAACATACTTTGGTGCTCTTGGTACTGACATAGTTTTTCAAATATATTTTTTATTATGTGAATATACATTATCTTAAATTACCATCTATCTAGAGCCACCATTCCTAAGAGAAAGTGCATTTATCTCAACAAAACAAATTTATCTCAAAAACAAATGAAACAAAACCCAACACATTATGCCTAATACATATAATTAACTTGGCTTTATGGAGAAAAAATCTTTGTGTTATTCTTATTTTTCTTAATTCATTTTGGTTTAGCAAAACCTTTGCTATGGACTAGCACTGCCAGGGAAAGATAAGGGCTTTGGGAATCCTAAAGCTTACATAGTTTGGGAATGGGGGAGGCTGTTTAAGAAAAATAAAAAATAGGGCGGCTCAGTGAGCCTGTGGCTCAGTGAGCAGGGCGCCGGCCCCATATGCTGAGGGTGGCGGGTTCAAACCCAGCCCCGGCCAAACTGCAAAAAAAAATAGCCGGGCGTTGTGGCGGGCGCCTGTAGTCCCAGCTACTCGGGAGGCTGAGGGAGGAGAATCGCCTTAAGCCCAGGAGTTGGAGGTTGCTGTGAGCTGTGTGATGCCACGGCACTCTACCAAGGGCAATAAAGTGAAACTCTTGTCTCTACCAAAAAAAAAAAAAAAAAAAAAAAAAGAAAAATAAAAAATAATATAGGAACGTTGATGTTTGTTGAGAATAAGAAAACAAATGCAGTAATTCATGGAGTCTTGGAGACATAGGTTCTCTTTCTCTGATATCTCTTCAGGTACTTTATCATAAATGCTTAGATAGGAATTATTCCTGATTGCAATCTGTCTTCCCCTTTCCACCCAGAATACAACCCAGGAGCCCATGCAAGTGGAGGGCTTCAAGGCCCAAGTTTCATTTGATTCATACTAAATCCAGCAAGTGCTGGCATTTGGTAACATTGGCTATGTCATGCTGCTTCTGAGAATTATTTTTCAAGAACTGAATTTCAATTAACCTCATGGGTTAAAGGAATAAGCAAATATTTGTATAATATTATTTGGTTCACTTCACTAACTGGTATTTATTCTTCCTCCTATCCTTTCAGCGTAAGACAACTATGCGTATTTCAGCCTTGAAAAATCATAGGTGTGGGCGGTGCCTGTGGCTCAAGGAGTAGGGTGCCGGTCCCATATGCCAGAGGTGGTGGGTTCAAACCCAGCCCTGACCAAAAAAAAAAAAAAAAAAGAAAAATCATAGGTGTAATGGCCAAAAATACCTAGTTACACATATGAGGACAGTCAATTCAATACATTTGACCAGAGAATTGTCGATCACTGACCTGTGGTTAACTCGGCCACTCTGGCTTCCTTTCTCCATAAAACTCCAGAGTTTTGTTCACCCCTACAGTATTTTGCAGTTGAACAAGTCACAAAATCATCATTATGGGGACTTCCGTAGAAAATTATCAAAAGTTACACTTTTGGTTATTTTTCAACATTTAAAAAAATTTTTGTTTCAGAAATTATAACTATGGTATACTTGCTTTACTTTTGAGATTTACTGAATGTTTTTAGAGCTCAGGACAAAGACCTTTACTTACCTTTTTCTATTAGTTACCTTTTCTTTTAGTTACCTTAAGAAACTTAAGAAAACTCAAAAAGCATTAAAGTTTTATTTAGTCGTCTCTTTATAATCTCCCTTTAATGTAGCTAATAAGAATTAAGGAAAACTTAAAACTTTCTTATCTAGATTGCTCTATGTCAAATTTTAACCTTTAAAACATTCTTAAGGATATGTGAATATAAGTATTAGTAAGGTATAAAATAAGCCCTTTTCACATGACACAAAATTGATCTGTATATCTCTTTGTCTCCCCTTCCTCTTTGATATTTTTTTCTTTTCATTACCTACTTCAGACACCAAATATAATCTCTTTGCAGTATTAATGAAGATGTTTTGAAAAATATTTTTAATAGAAGTTTTAGAAGCTGACATAGAATTTACTCATTTTGTTTGCTTTTAGTTAGAACTCCATGTATTACATAAAATTGGAAGGAATATATTTTTGACATGAATCGAATTACTGGCTTCTCCAAAAAAAAAAAAGACTAATAAAAGCTACTTTATTTATGTCTTTTTTGGAATGCTTTATTATTCAGCATTTTATCATGTTAATCATAACTGAATCATTATGAATACATGACTCCAAAATCAGTCACTAAATTGTATATGTTATAGTTTTTGTTTGAAATAAATTTTAATTGTGCGTAAGATAAAGGCCAAAAAAAAAAAAAAAAAGAAAAAGAAACTCCAGCGTTTTGTTTGCTTTGGTGTAGTTGCTAACTCCCTATGGTTTTTCTCAGCATTTGTAGCGGCTGCTGTTTTCTGATGCTTCAATCGGTTCCCTAGTTCTGGCCACTTGAATCTATTCATTTCAGTGAATTTACACAGCTGGGTAGGTCTGCAGGTGGCAGCTAATGTATTGTCCAGGTGGCTGCATAAATTCTGATTCATTTCATCTGGAGGAGATGGCGTTTCTCCCTGGAACACCCTCAGTTAACCTGGGGCAAGGGCAGAAATCCCTGGGCATACTATACCTAATGTGTAAGGGGAGATGATACTCACCAAAGTTGCATTTGCCTTTTATGCAAGATTTATTTTGTTTCTTTGCATTACATATAACTGGTTTTAATAATCATTCAATATGTCTTAATAAAATCCCATTATTTTTTGCATTACTGTCATAGGTGTTCCTTGAACTGACAGCAGCAAATCTAAGAACCTTAGAATTTCAGGCCCGGGTGGGACTTCAGAGGTCAGAGGTCACTGTGCCCCACGCTCCCTGCTTGATGGCCAGTTCTTACAAAGGACTGCAGACCACAGAGCAGGGTCTGTGTTGGAAGGCTGTGCCTGTCAGGGAAGGGGCAGACCAGGAAAAAGGAGTAGGGGTCTTCGAGCATAGGCAGCCAGGATCACTGTACGTGGGGTGTTCTGGGATAAGATTTATTCTTCAAACATGTTCTTTTTTTTTTTTTTTTTTTATCTTTTACAAGATAATTCCTATATTGTTTTTATTAGTTTTTTGACTAACTAGAAAAACTAAACTTTATTATTTATTATTTAAAAATCTTAATTAAAGGGGTACAAATGTTTTTGTACACAGATAATGCATAAACCAGAGCTTTGGTGTGCCCATCACCAGAACAGTGTGGGTGGCACTGATAGGTAAGTTTTTATCCCACCCCTTCAGGGTGAAGTTTCAAGTGAGTGTGAGAAGAGTGTACAACATGGCTTTCATCAGAAAACTGATTACAAAGGAGGCCAAAGAGCTATGGAAGCCAAAAAGAAGCCACCTCTGGCTCTGGGTCAGGAGGAGAGCCAGAGGAGGTGAGTTCACTGGGGCTTATGTTCCAGAGTCCAGCAGTAGAAAGGGAAGTTGTGCCAGGCCTTTCCTGTAGGATCTGGAACCAAGGAGGAGATGGGGCTGCTGCAGAAATTGCTGCAGCGATGGAGAGAAAAGAAATACTCCAACTTCTCCTTTCTCAGCACCTGCCCACCTCCCATCACATACCCTGTTGGCTGGACCTAGTTGGCTTATGAGCCTGGGAAGTGCAGCCTGCAGGGGAGGGCCTCTTTCAGGCCAGAGCAGAGCAAAGCAGGGCTGCTGCCCAGATCTGAGGGTATGAAGTCTCCGGACTACATCTTGAGTTCACTGAAGTTAAAAGATACAAAGAAACCAGATTTTAGACACATACAGAAGCCTTGTCCTTAAATTGCTTTACCAGGATGCAAGCTAAAATATTTTAATCTTCAGTTGTATAATTTACACCATCTCTCAAATTGTCTTGATTTTACAGGGGGAATGGCAAAACTTATGGTTACACTGTAAGTATTAAAGGACTTGTTCTGCTCTGTTGCATTTGGACATACATCTATTTACTTCGTATAGAGATGTGTATATGTACTGTCTATATTCATTCAAATTGCACAAACTATTCAAGTAAAATCATCATTTTAGAAGAATCACTATTTTAGTAGTCTTCTCTTGCTTTTTACAAAGCTAAAAAGCATTCTAGTGCTACTATGAAAATAACTAATTATTTTTATGATAATGAAGACTTTAAATAGCTCAGTAGGATAAATTAGATCCAAGGCATGGCTTAGCTAGTTTCTTCCATCTTTGAAATACTAAACTGGAGTAAAGGATTTAATCCTTCTAATATGGAAACATGTCTTTTGAGCTTTAAGGAAAAAAAACTATTCTATTTTGAGGATATTGAATAAAGTTTAGGGATAAAAAAGTGACTTTTACTTAAGGGAAAAAGCCCAGAAAAAATTTCAACTTAAACTTCCAGGTGGTAATGATGGACAACAGCAATGCATGCCCAATGCGACAATATTGAACAAAATGTGAGGTATATGCCACCAGGGCAGGGTTTGACTGGAGCCTCTAGGACAGAGTTTCTTAAGCTCACAGTATTGACATTTTGGACTGCATAATTATTTTGCTAGGGATGGTGATTGCCCTGTGTAATGTAGGATGCCTCTCTGGCTTCTACCTGCTAGATGCTGGTAACCCCCAACCCACACTCGGCTGGCCTTACTCATGACAACCATGTCTCTAGTCACTGCCAAATGTACCTGGATTTTGGGAACAAAAGGCAAAATAACCCCTGGCTGAGAATTGCTACTTTAGAGATCTGTGGTTATCTTACTTATGTTATCCTTGGTTGTGATTTAGCTGAATTAGTTCAAGTTTTAGCTTTAAAAACCACACACAAATTGAACTGGACTCTACTAGTATAGAAGTGATATCCAAGGATTAAATCCCTTTGTGGGCTTAAATATTTTTAAAATATTTAAGTATCTCTTTCACATCCTTATGGTGAACCAAATTATAGTTTCAATATGCCTGATAGAACCCATGATACCTTAAGTACATTGTGAAAGAAATATACAAATTCTTATAAACGTATGAACTCATCCTAGAAGAAGTGCTGAATTCATTGCTGAATTTCACTATGGTCATCTTCGAGGTACTTCCCCTTAGGAAGTTATGCACCAATGCCAGTGATTAGTCCACCCTTCAAGGCAATTTTGGAACACTTTTTCTGGAATGGGCATCAGAGCTATCATCACGATGGCACACAAAAACACACAAGAACAATAATGAATGCCATTCAGCCAGAAGCAACCACACATAGACACGAACCTAGCGGTGAGACACTGATATATCAAGGTTATGAAAACTTACCAAGTTGTTTGTACAGTGTTGCCAAGGTAAACTCACGGTGGCAAATTCACAAACTTAAAGGTTGTGAATCCCACGCAATGACAGCTCTGATGATCATACCACAAGTTTAAATTCAATTAAAAGGTTTTAAATTCAATTAATTCTCAGGTAAATAAGCCTACTTAGACAAAATTATCTTTAAAAATCTTTTGAGTAATCAGAAGGAAAAAACTGGGTTTTATGTAAAACAAAAGCCACTCCATTTCTATGGGTTTTAGTTCCTCAGCCATAAACTAAGACAAGCAAAATTAGTGATTTTAAAGATCCCTTATACATTAACGGTATATGATTCTGTGAAGAAATGTCTATCCAACATATTATCACAATTTCAATTCAGAAACTTCCAATCTCTGCATGTCATGATTTCAAGGATATTCAAATACTTTCCATAAAACTCAATTATCAAAGAGGCCATATTTGATAATGAGGAGAGAGGGAAACATATGGCACATTCCATTCACTAGCAGATGTGTACCACCATTAGAGGGGTACAATCTGCCTTGTGTTGGAGGTCTCATCACCAAAAAGCATTAAATCAATCAATTTGCATGTGTGTAAATTTCCATCTCACTGAAAATCAGTTGGCAACATGTACTGTACTGCTAATAGAACATTAGAGTTCTGTTAGAATATTTCATATGCCCATATTCTCAACTAGAGGTGGCTTCAGAGGCATGTGATCAGTGATGTTTGAAAGGAGTCCAGGGGTATTGTCTAGTGCTCTGTAGTAATCATGCTGAAATTCTTAAGAGTTTCTGTTGTGTAAGTGAAGTCTGATGGGACAAAGGAGCATGAGCCAGGGGCATGAGGCCTTGGCCAACACATGGTTCTGTCTCATGTCTCCTGCCATTTTCTTTTCTTTCTTTCTTTTTTTTTTTAGAGACGGAGTCTCACTTTATCACCCTCGGTAGAGTGCTATGGCATCACAGCTCACAACAGCCTCCAACTCCTGGGCTTAGGTGATTCTCTTGCCTCAGCCTCCCAGGTAGCTGGGACTACAGGTGCCTGCCACAATACGCAGCTATTTTTTGTTGCAGTTTTCACTGGGGCCATGTTCGAACCCACCACCCTCAGTATATGGGGTCGGCATCCTATCTACTGAGCCACAGTCACCCCAGTTTCTTATAAGCTGCACTGTGTGTGATGCCTTGAATGAATGGGTCCTTGGTTGTCTGCTCCCACACACATTACATGATGAACCCTTTCTAGTCTCCTCCTCTCTACCTCACTCAGTAGCTGGTACCTCCCCTCACTCCCTGGTCCCTCTTCTTCCCTACTCCTATTCAGTGACTGCTACTGTTTCCTTGAGTGTGTGCCTACATTGTTTAGGGTAGGACATGGCCAATATCATCCCCCCCTGAGCTGGCAATGCCATAGTAAGTTTGGCAGATGACTTGGCCACTCATCATGGGACCAAAGACACTGCAGCCCCTTGGGCTACAGGCTTGTGGGAAGGGGGATGAACTTGCTCCCAGGAACCTGTTTGGGTCTGTGTTCATCAACAAGCACCCCTACACTTGGACAAGTATGACATTAAATAGTACATAAAAATAGCAGATAAATAGATCCAGAGAGAGGAAGAGAGGGGGCAGAACAAAGGATGATGTTTAATATTTTAGTAACTCTAACAATAATTTTCCCCCTTTTTTTTTAAAACAAAAGGTCCACCATTTTTGTTTTGCACTGGGATCTATAAATAATGTAGCTGGTTCTGTAATCAACAATTATTGAGCATCTGGCATGTTCTAGGAACCATACTAGGTACAGGAGACCTACTAATCAGCAAAAGAAAGCACACTACATCCCCCAGGGAGTTTTCAATGACTTCATCACTAGCACTCTGCCTTTATTTTGAAGTTTATCCCTTTTGTGAGATAAAATTAATTTTATTTTTATTTATTTTTTATTATTAAATCATACTGTGTACATTAATGCAATCATGGGGCACCATACACTGGTTTTATAGACCGTTGGACACATTTTCATCACACTGGTTAACATAGCCTTCTGGCATTTTCTTAGTTATTGTGTTAAGACATTTATATTCTACATTTACTAGTTTCACATACCCTTGTAAGATGCACCGCAGGTGTAATCCCACCAATCACCCTCCCTCTGCCCATTCTCCCCCCTCCCTCCCCTCCCTCTCTGCCTTCCCCCTATTCTTAGGTTATAACTGGGTTATAGCTTTCATGTGAAAGCCATAAATTAGTTTCATAGTAGGGCTGAGTACATTGGATACTTTTTCTTCCATTCTTGAGATACTTTACTAAGAAGAATATGTTCCAGCTCCATCCATGTAAACATGAAAGAGGTAAAGTCTCCATCTTTCTTTAAGGCTGCATAATATTCCATGGTGTACATATACCACAGTTTATTAATCCATTCGTGGATCAATGGGCACTTGGGCTTTTTCCATGACTTAGCAATTATGAATTGGGCTGCAATAAACATTCTAGTACAAATATCTTTGTTATGATGTGATTTTTGGTCTTCTGGGTCTGCCTTTTTTCATCTTGAGATTCTATTAAGATTTCTTATAAAGGCATTCCCTATACTTTGGTGATATATTAGCAAAATCAATTATGTTAGCTTGAATTACTAGTTTATCAAATATTCTGTTATCTATTCCTGGATATACCTCCTTTGGTTAAAAAAACAAGGTTATAAAACCAAGGTTAAGATATATATGTAAATATATGTCAAGGTTATGAAATATATATTATATATTATATATATCTCCTTTATCATCTCCCTGGTGAACTCAGGAGTGCCTGTGTGACTTGCTTTGATCAATGAAATATGGCCAGAAGTGCCATGTGTCACTGTGGATGGGGCTTTGAGAGCTGGCACATAGTTCACTATGTCTCTTTTTCCCTCTGTTGCAGTGACTGGTAATGTTCTAACTCATAGTTGCTCCTTTAGCCTGGGAAGGCAGCATAGAGCAAAGTATAGTGACATGGAGCCTAAAAGAGATGGTTGTGGCAAGTGACTGAGACAGGAGTTGTTTTGCTAATGCAGCATATTCCATTCTCACCAGTCCACCAACTGGTGACATTTCATGTAGGGGGAGGAATCTCTATAAATTCCCCAGAGATTTGGACCTATAAGCATATAATGTCCATTATTATATCTAGAAAATAACACTCTTTATTTTTTAAATTAAATCATAGCTATGTACATTAATGCAATCATGGGGTACAATGTGCTGGTTTTATATACCATTTGAAATATTTTCATCAAACTGGTTAACATAGCCTTCGCTGCATTTTCTTAGTTATTGAACAACACTCTTTTAAATGGAGGGTTGTAACTTTCTTACTACTCAACTTCCCATCAATCATCTTCATAGCCATTCTATTCTTCAATTAATTTGAATTTTATTTGACTTATTTTTTATGTTATATGGTACCTACTACTTTAAATATTAAGTTGGTTCTGTATCACTCACATAATATTGTCACATTGCAATGAAAAAATATAATTTGAAATAATGGCGCTATGAAGCTATTTTTCCATTATTCCAAACACTATAGAAACATTTGCTCATTAACTATACTCTCTTTACTTTTTTCTGCACCTTAGTAAAAGGCGAAAGATTTATACAATCTGAAGAGAAACCAAAGTATACTTTTTTCTGTACTTGAGAAAAGCAGAACAAGATGTGACCAAAGTCACTAAATTCAAATGTTAACACATAACTCCACTTAACTCATTCCACACCTACTATATTAGGGGCCAGACACTGCTGTGGGCAATGAATCTCCCAGTCTCGTGCACGTACAGAGTGGTCAACAAGTATTTCTTATAAAAGAGAAATCTAACAAATTTAATATGCACTCAAACCACCTCATGAAAAGTATAAGGTTTTCAATATGTTTCCTAAACTCACTACTTTTTCTTGTCTGAAAGGAAATGCCAAGAAAAAAAGGAGAGAGAAAAAGCCCAAACTGTTGGAAGTTAGCAAGTAAAGGGCAGAACTTATGAAAAACCCAGACAACATTACAGACACATTATTCAACAGAAGATTTAAACCTAAAGCTACATGAAACAGAATTGGTTAAGAATTAGTTCTGTTGACTTTTACTGTGGGGTGGATCCTGAGCTATTTTAGGGAAGGCGAGTTTTCTAAGCTACTGGGATTTTTTTTTTTTAACTATGTTGTTCATTTCGAAGGGGGAAATTCTTCTCAGTGGAGTGAACCTCTACCTCACCCCTGGGTATTGTCCACTTTTGTCAACTTTACAACGCAGGCAGTACAATGCATATTTGAAATAAACCATTTCATTATGTACATTAGTACAATTATGGAGAAAAATAGTCTTTACTTGGCTTAGGCTAGTGAATCCCTCATTTAATTACAACTGGAAAGGTTAGAAACTTTTTATCGTGTGCACATATACTCTGGGAATTATCTGGCTCTGAAATATAATTAATCATCCTCTGTCATGCTTTCATTACACGCAGTTCTCTCCAGAGCCAAAGCTTTCTTCTTTCTTCATTCATATTCCTCTGACCTTCCCCTGCCCTGTTACCACAAACCTCAGGTGAATTTTGTTGACTGTTCAGAAATGACCAGATATTGCTAACCCATTTGTCAGCCACATTATCAACTCATAAACATGAGCTCTCTGCATAGGCTGAGCCTTCTCCATGTACAGCAATCCAAGTATTAACATGGATGGCATCTGTCAATGTTGACAAAAATTGAATTTCAAAACTACAGTAAATAATAAAGCAGTCATATAAAGATTATTTCTCCAGAGCAGAAGCTACCAGTAAACATGATTTGCATATTGTGCTTACAGCTGTTCCCACATGAGCTGTTTGCTATGGTTCATTAAAATGATTTGATTTGTCAGATTCTAGGATAGTTGAAAGTTGAGGTATAGAACTATTTAAGGAAGTTTAGTAAAATTTTTTATTTTTAGAGCTGTGCCCATATGCTGTAAGAATGAAATGAATTGAGTAATGTATCTTTATGAGAAAATATTACAGTTTGAAGGTGGAGGAATTCATCATTAGTTCAATTCCAAATCAATTTTCCTGTTCCAGCAACACCCTTTCCACATGCAAGGATAGAGTGACTGCTTACACCATTCACGATGCGAGGTGAGAAGACCCGGCCACTTTCCTTACCAGCAACCGAATACAACAAAATGAAGCAAGGCCATGGTAGCTATTTCAACTTGTTTCTGACAAGTTTTCTGCAGAAATAATTTAATTAGATAATTCTTCATCTCTTCTAATCCATCAATTTTCAGTCAAAAAGCATAAAAATCTAAGGGCATGTAGATTGACATTCTCTCCTCCTAGAAAAGCAGAGCTAACTATTTTCAGAAAAATGTTTGGAACCTATTTGTTTTTTCGTGATTTTTAGGAAAGCATATTACATGATTTCTTACTTATTGAAGTCCTCTTTAACAAAGAAGAAAGCCTTTCTTCTATCTGATGATCTTCTTAATGTATTTTATCCTCTTTTTCTCTTATCTGCTTTGATATATTTTATATATATTTTTATATATATTTTACTATTAATATCTGTATAACATGAGACCCAAGAATAGACAACATTGGTCAAGCTTTAGCCAACTTTTTAAAAGTATGGATTTGAGTATTCCTTTAGATATTAACTGTGATTTTCTTTTTTTTTTCAGAGCTGAAGCTTCTCCTCTTTGATTAAGATGAAGGGACTAGGCTAAGGGTCTGTCATTATAAGTTATTTGTTTATTTATTTATGTATTTATTTTGAGACAGAGTCTCACTATGTCACCCTCTGTAGAGTGCTGTAGCATCACAACTCACAGCAACTTCAAACACTTGGGCTTAAGTGATTCTCTTGCCTCAGCCTCCTGAGTAGCTGAGACTACAGGTGCCCACCACAATGCCTGGCTATTTTTTTGTTGCAGTTGTTATTGTTGTTTAGGTGGCCCAGGCTGGGTTCAAACCCACCAGCCTAGGTGTATATGGCTGTTGCCATAACCACTGTGCTATGGGCGCCAAGCCTATAAGTCATATATTTAAAAAGAATGCTTATTATTGAATATAAAAGCACTAACTAAATGCATTCACCAATGCAGTGCTAGTATCAGTGAAAAAGTGGCTCTCATTAATTGTCTAGCAGTCATCAAAAATAATGGTCTTGTTTGTGTGCATGCAGATACACACCTACGTGGCCTGTGGAGTGATCATTTCTCTTTCAAAAATCAGTCCCATCAAAAGAAACAAATTTCACCCATTTTTATCTTGTCCACTGATGTGTGATTGACAATGATTTGTGGAACATGAATAGCAGGAGACTCAGCATAGGGAACTGAGGAAGTGACAGGAATGATTATGTGTTTGTGGCATGACTTTGCTATAACTCTGCTGTAAAAAGGCAGATATTAATTCCTTTATGAATAAGTATCCAAATAAAGCTCAGCTCTGAACATATGATCAACTCCTCTATGGACAAGAACAGGTGTTCCTATTTGAATTTTATACAAAAAAAAAAGAAAAAGTACAATTGTCGACTCACCCACATCAACTATTGCTATCTAATTTGACCAGGTGTTGCATACAGAGGGCAGTCTCCTCCTAAAATAAAAATCTCTCATAGGCTATCATAGGAATACAAAAATTAAACACCAAACTGAACATAATCCTAAAGCCCAGGACAGAAGTCACCCTAATCCAAGGCAGGGCTACTCACACATTTACCCTCAGGCAGAATAATGGAATGAAAATTGTGGTATGGCCTAATGTGGAAATAAAAGATTCCTCTTTATTATTCTATTTATTTTGGAGTCAAATATGGAAGGTGCCTTTGTTATTCCTGCAGGTTTCATACCCCCTTGTTAAAGAGAAACCATTCTCCTACCTCTATCCCATCGGCTTCTATGGAAACTGGCTTTGACTCCAGGGCCTGAGAGTAGAGGCAAGGCCTATTGGAAAAATTCATGCCCACTCACAGGGATGAAGCTGAAAGATCCATCCAGTCAGGGCACTTGTGTTGATAGAGTAAAGATTAGGGCTGTGGGGGACATTCTTTTCAGGAGACTTGCATTTAGTTGTCCAGGTTGAGCACTGAAGAAGAACATTACAGTTGAGTGTGCACCATTCACATTGATACATCCTCATTATTTTTGACATTATTTTCCTATTTTATCATAACCTTATCAGTACTAATATAGGTGATTCACATGTTTATCTGAACATTTTGAAAGGCAGATGGTGCTAAGGTGCTAAAATGTCTTATTCTAAGATAATCAGCATATTAGGACAATTTCCCAACAGAGGAAAGTAAACATTGTTGCTTTAGGGGGTAGATGTAGATTATTATACTTGAATTTATGAAAGAGACAGTTTAAGAATCAAGAGACTACACCTATATAGCATAATAAAACATAACATGTGATTCTAAGTCAGGAGTTTAATAAGTAGATAGATACTGGAATGCAAGAAAACACTATATTTGTCAAACTATTTTTTTCAAATGTACTTGTTTAATGCTAATTGGTATGCTGTTGTTAACAACATTAATGTTATAAGCAATATGAGGAGCAAGCAAAATTCAGCATACATAATGCATTTGAAAACACTGAAAGTCTTTGAAGAAAAATGATGTTTTAATAAATATACAATTGAAGCTAAATAAATTTTGAAATTTCCTAACATTAATACTGAATTCTTCAGAATAGAAAATATAACTCATTTGAAATATAAATATGATGGTTACACCTTCTATGATCCAGAACTAAACTTTAAAATACATGTCTTCCTTCACTATATTTAGATTCATATATACTGCTTTAAAAATGCAAGTTTATGATAGTTTATGACACTGTTTAAATGAAATGTTATTTGAGAAACTGTAATGAACATGAACAGTTTAGATGATGCAAGTATAAACTGTAAACTTGAAATTTACCAAGGAACATAGTAATGAGATATATAGGGGATATCGTTACATGAGGAATTAAGACTTATACACAGTATTCTAACATTTAGAATGTCTCTTGCTGAAATATCAATGGTCATAATTTACCACAAAAAACTTTCAAATACTTTTATTTTAAACTAAGATATATTAATATCCTATTTAACTTCATTAATAGTGGTCACTAGTCAAGACCTTGGCTTCTCAAAATCAAAATGAAAACTACTTAACGTTGTTTACTACTCTCATTAGAAAGATTGTGAAGTCTATGGTTTGACTGTAGGTACAAGTAAGCTTTGTAAAGTTATAAATTTATGATACTTCAAAAGCATTTTATTTTGTTTTTCTGAATAAAAGATATATTATTGTTCTATAACAACTGATCTATGGCAATGTCTTTGAATCTTTAATTTTTGTCACCAAAAATTTACATATTCTACTACATTATTTTCTGTAATATGATTTGTGTAACTTTATAGAGTGCCTCATGATGTATGTTTCCATAATTGTTATTGATAAGTTAATCATACTTTGGTGATATGCTGGAGAAAGAGGTACCTTTTTCTAATTTTCACAAATGTGCCATATGGGCTGACAGCAGCCTTGATTACTAGGGAAGCAAATTTCCTCTTTCCCACTGACATAAAAGAGAATAATGTAAATCTTGGAGCTGCAAGAATGGCCACCCTGCCATGTTAGCACCAAGGAAGTGGAATATGAAAAACCAGAGGAAAAGGTAGGTCCTGGAGACACGATTCGAGGACTAGAGTGAGCTGCCTTTAAAGCCATCCCTCTGGTCTTTTTAATTTTGTAGGCCAATACATTTAATTATTTTATAATTTTGCATACACAAATTTAGGTGGCAATTTTTGCCATTCCAAACAAAAGAATCCTCAATGATACAAATCCCAAGGAAAATATTCTCTCACAAATAACCATTTCCATTGTCCAGAGGAAAAAGTACCAGGTAGGTACATTTGTCTTTGGGTCTCCCATTGTAAATATTCTGGAATTTTTTCCGCATTTGTGTATAATGATTAATGATGTGGGGTTTTGTTGTCAGATGGACATGGGCTCAATTTCCCCTTGACCAGTGCTGTCATATGAAGTTCATGTGAGAATTAAATAATGTAAGTATCATACCTTGGTTTTAGTAGATATCCAGTAAATGATGGTGTTTATTATAAAATATTATTTTTGAGGGCAGAGCATGATGGCGGACAGGATGGACGTGTAGCCCACCTCTCCCAAGTCATCATGTGAGAGGAAAGGGGGTCCGGACCTCTTCCCTGCGTGGATTATTGGTGTGGACAGACAGCTGGAGATGCACAGCAAATTGGTGGATTGCTGTATGTGAGGTGTAATTTAAAACCACGGACTCTGTTGTAGAGATTTTCCCTGTTTGGCCGTGCTGGCCGGCAGGCCCTTCCCTCACAGAGGACAGCAGCTTGCAATTCCTGGCAAAACTCAACTGACGAAAATTTATTCCTGAGCAGAGTTTGACACCTGAAAGGGGAGACACTCAGAATAACAAGGAACTAAGCAACCTGATGGAAAATTGAAGGGAAGGGATCCTGCCCAGGAAACAGACATTTTGAATTCTCTGAAATGGTGGGCACCTTCCCCCAGGACAACAGGAGTGATTAAATAGATTAAATAGAACATTACTGATGGGGAATATTGGTGTGGGCTGGCAGTTCAGGCTGTGCAGCAAACTGGCAGGTGGCTGGACTCAAAACTCCAGAGCCACAAAAACTGAGTATAAGGTTTCTGTGCAACGCAGCTGCTGCAGCAGTGAGACGCGGCCCACCGCACAGGACCCGGCAGCAGCAGCTGTAGCCGGCAGCAGAGACACCCGGCTGCTGCCAGCACCCTCCCCCACAGCCGATTGCAGTTGCCAATTTGCAGGAGAACCAGGGAGCAGAGTGGAAAGATCTGTGAAGCATGGACTCCTGCACTGAGTTGGGAGGTCGGATAGAAATGCTGTCTGGAACAGAGCAGCTGAGGTTGCACAACAATTAGGTTAAAAAAAAAAAAAAAAACTTTTACAGAAACTCCAAAATGGCGATCAACCAGGTAGGGTGGTTACCGTGATAACAGTATAAATGGTGAATCAGTTATAAGCCTGGGAACCACTCACAGCACCACCTTGTGTCCAGAAAGTATACTGCATTATAAATATATTCCTACGAAAGTTGATCCCTACTTCATACATATAGATGTATATTTCTACATATATACAAGAATAATATTTTTGTGGTTGGTGCCTTTTTTTTCTTTTCTCATTTTCTTGGAGGAACTATCATTAATTTTTACTATTTATAAATATATTTTTTATTTTTAATTTTTTCTTTCTTCTTTTTTAAATTTTTTATGAACACCACTTTTTATTTTTCCCTTCTCTCTTCTTCCTCTTCCCTTTTTATGGTTTCTGAGAGTGCTAACATCAGATTTCTAGAGGGATTTTTGTTTGTTCGTTTTGTTTGTATGTTTTCTTTTTTTTCTCAATTATTTTATGATTAACATTTTTATGATAGTTGTTTTTTTTGTTGTTGTTTTGTAGTTTTTGTTGTCTATATGTCCATGTGTTTCTGACAGTTTGTGCATCTATGGGCTTGTGTGTCTGGTAGCCTTTTTATCTGTTTATTTGCTCATTTTGTCTCAATGAGTTTGGTGTTTTGACCTGCAATTCTGAGCTCCCAGCACTCCCCTCCACTCTCACTCTGAGGTCTGGAGGCCTGTCTCCCAGGAGTCCAGATTCTTGGGTCCCCCAGGTGACCAGATTGCAGCTGGTCAGTGCTGACTCTGTGGAACAGGAGTGAGGAGATGACAGTTGGCTGAGAGGGAAACACACCAGAGTGCCAGTGCCCTGAGGCGGAGAGCAGCAACCATTTCTGGCAACAATAGGGCCCACCCCCGCATATTCTGAAGCCACAATTCCTGTCTCCCTGGGCAACCAGAGGAGGCTGGGCATCTTCTCAGACGGCAACCACTGCAGAACAGATCTCCGACTGAAACACAGGCCCCATGAGTAAAGGGTTTGCCTGTGGCGGTACCAGACTGGGTGGAGTGCAGGGACTAGAAAACACATGCACAGAGCTGGGAAATTCCCAGGGCAGGGCTGACCCAGAGGACCACTTTACTGAGCCTAAGATGAAGCTGGCCCTCAGGGGATCATCAGCCTATAGACAAAGGAAGGCAGGAGGCTAGAGTTGACCGTGCTATGAATACAAACCTGCAGGAGTAAGGAGTAAGTACAAACCTGAGGCACAGGTTCTGGTAAATCAAAATAGCTTCTCTTCTGCAAAGGAATTTAGCAGGGACAGAAACAAATTCCCACAAAGTTGTTCTTTACTGTCAGTAACAGGGGTGGGGCTGGAACTGAGTGAACACTCCCCAGCCTCAATCAAGCACCTGAGGATCTCAAGCCTCACCAACCCTGCTAGATAGTCACACCTGAGACAGGTGCTGACTGAGACAATTGATTTGGACCTCTTGAATTGAGCCAATCACCTGAGGACTATTCAAATGGTGCCCTGGGTGTGTGGGTGTAGGAAGGTTTGATTTTCCTTTTCCAATTGCTGCCTGTGGGGGGCAAGGTGACTTAATTGCTGGTATTTCTTCACAGCTGAGACTTCAACCCAGAGTAACTGTTTCACTAGGGTCGAACAGAGACCAGCTGAAAACAAGACAAAACCACTTAGCCCCACCACTCCAAATAGTTCCCCAGTTTCTCAGGCTGTAGCACTGTATGGGCCCTCAACAAAGCTCCAGGGAAAAACTCAAATGGTTTAAAATAATCATGGGGTGGAATCAGTGGAAAAACTCTGGTAACATGAATAACCAGAATAGATCAATCCCCCCAAGGAAAGATATGGCAGATGTAACTGAAGATCCCATTCATAAACAACTGGCTGAAATGTCAGAAATCGAATTCAGAATTAGGATTACAAAAAAAGATGAATAGAAGGGAGGCAAATTTGGAATTAGAAATTCGAAGAGCAATTCAAAAGTCAGAATTAGAAATTTGAGTATAAATTCAAAAGTTGTCTCAAGAATTCAATGAATTTAAAGACAAAACCACCAAAGATTTTGATGCACTGAAGCAAGAATTTCCAGCCCTCAAAGAACTGAAAAATACAATAGAATCCCTAAGTAACAGAGTGGAGCAAGCAGAAGAAAGGATTTCTGACATTGAAGACAAAGCCTTTGAATGCTCCCAAACCTTCAAAGAGGAAGAGAAATGGAGAGCAAAAACAGATAATTCTCTCAGAGAGCTCTGGGATGATTTGAAGAAGGCTAATATCCGCCTCATTGGAATCCCTGAAAGTGATGAAGTGATCTCGCAAGACACAGAGGCCTTTCTCCATGAAATTATGAAAGAGAATTTTCCAGACATGCCAAGAGATTCTGAAATTCAGATAGCAGACAGTTTCAGAACCCCAGCATGACTCAATCCAAATAAGACATCTCCCAGGCATATCATAATTAACTTCACTAGTGTTAATATGAAAGAGAAAATTCTGAAACAGCCAGACGTAAGAAATCCATTACTACAAAAGGAAGAATATTAGAATGACTGCAGATCTCTCTGCTGAAACTTTTCAAGCCAGAAGAGGATGGTCATCGACATTTAATCTCCTAAAACAAAATAACATTCAACCCCGGATCCTGTATCCAGCTAAACTTAATTTATGATGGAGAAATTAAATACTTTAATGACATTCATATGTTGAAGAAATTTGCCATAACCAAACCAGATCTTCAGGATATTCTCAGACCTATTCTCCATAATGACCAGCCTAATCCTCTACCACAAAAATAAACTTACTCAGAAACTTTTGATCAAACTCCAACTTCCATAGTAGTGAAAGGATTTAAAATGTCCACTGGACTTTTGAAAAACTCGATACCAAAAATTTTACCAGACTTATCAATATTCTCCATTGATGTGAATGGCTTAAACTGTTATCTAAAGAGGCACAGATTAGCTGACTGGATACAAAAACTGAGGCCAGATATTTGCTGTCTAGAAGAGTCACATTTTACCTTGAAAGATAAATATAAACTCAGGGTGAAAGGATGGTCATCCATATTTCAGGCAAATGGTAGCCAGAAAAAAGCAGGTGTTGTAATTCTATTTGCAGACACAATAGGCTTTAAACCAACAAAAGTAAGGAAAGATAAGAGTGGTCACTTCATATTTGTTAAGGGTAATACTCAATATGATGAGATTTTAATTATTAATATTTATGCACCCAACCAGAATGCACCTCAATTTATAAGAGAAACTCTAACAGACATAAAAAACTTGATTTCCTCAAACTCCATAATCGTTGGAGACTTCAACACTCCTCTGGCAGTGTTGGATAGATCCTCCAATAAGAAGCCAAGCAAAGAAATTTTAGATTTAAACCTAATCATCCAAGATTTGGATTTAGCAGACATCTACAGAACATTTCATCCCAACAAAACTGAATACACATACTTCTCATCAGCCCACGGAACATACTCCAAAATCAATCACATCTTACGTCACAAGTCTAACCTCAGTAAATTTAAAGGAATAGAAATTATTCCTTGCATCCTCTCGGACCGTGGAATAAAAGTTGAATTCACTAACAACAGGAACCTGCATACTCATACAAAAACATGGAAGTTAAATAACCTTATGCTGAATGATAGCTGGGTCAGATAAGATCAAGAAGAAAATTGCCAAATTTTGGAACAAAATGACCATGAAGACAAGAATTATCAGAACCTCTGGGATACAGCAAGGGCAGTCCTAAGAGGGAATTTTATAGCGCTGCAAGCCTTCCTCAAGAGAATGGAAAGAGAGGAAGTTAACAACTTAATGGGACACCTCAAGCAACTGGAAAAGGAAGAACATTACAACCCCAAACCCAGTAGAAGAAAAGAAATAACCAAAATTAGAGCAGAATTAAATGAAATTGAAAACAAAAGAATTATACAACAGATCAATAAATCAGAAAGTTGGGTTTTTGAAAAGGTCAATAAAATAGATAAACCTTTGGCTAACCTAACCAGGAGAAAAAGAGTAAAATCTCTAATCTCATCAATCAGAAATGACAAAGACGAAATAACAACATACTCCTCAGAAATTCAAAAAATCCTTAATGAATATTACAAGAAACTTACTCTCAGAAATATGAAAATCTGAAGGAAATTGACCAATACTTGGAAGCACGTGACCTTCCAAGAGTTAGGCAGAATCAAGTGGAAATGTTGAACAGACCTATATCAAGTTCTGAAATAGCATCAACCATACAAAATCTCCCTAAAAAGAAAAGCCCAGGACTAGATGGCTTTACGTTAGAATTCTACCAAACCTTTAAAGTGGAACTAGTACCTATATTCCTCAATCTGTTCCAAATTGTAGAAAAGAAGAAAGACTACCCAACACGTTCTATGAAGCAAACATCACCCTCATCCCCAAGCCAGGAAAAGATCCAATAAGAAAAGAAAATTACAGACCAATATCACTAATGAATATAGATGCAAAAATATTCAAGAAGATCCTAACAAACAGAATCCAGCAACACATCAACCAAATCATACATCATTATACATTATCCTAGGGTCTCAAGGCTGGTTTAATATTTGTAAATCTGTAAGTATAATTCACCACATAAACAAATTAAAAAACAAGACTATATGATTCTCTCAAGTGATGCAGAAAAAGCTTTTGACAATATCCAGCATCCTTTCATGATCAGAACACTTAAAAAAATTGGTATATAAGGGACTTTCTGAAACTGATAGAGGCCATCTACAGCAAACCCACAGCCAATATCGTATTGAATGGAGTTAAATTGAAATCATTTCCACTCAAATCAGGAACCAGACAAGGCTGCCCATTGTCTCCACTGCTCTTTAACATTGTAATGGAAGTTTTAGCCATTGCAATTAGGGAAGAAAAGGCGATCGAGGGTATCCATATAGGGTCAGAAGTGATCAAACTTTCGCTCTTCACAGATGATATGATTGTATATCTGGAAAACACCAGGGATTCTGCAACAAAACTCTTAGAAGTGATCAAGGAATACAGCAGAGTCTGAGGTTACAAAATCAACACTCATAAATCAGTAGCCTTTATATATACCAACAATAATCAAGCTGAAAAAACAGTTAAGGACTTTATTCCTTTCACGGTAGTGCCAAAGAAGAAGAAATATTTGGGAGTTTATCCTACAAAGGACATGAAGTTTCTCTGTAAAGAGAACTATGAAGTTCTAAGAAAAGAAATAGCTGAAAATGTTAACAAATGAAAAAACATACCATACTCATGGCTGAGAAGAATCAACATTGTTAAAATGTCCATACTACCCAAAGCAATATACAATTTTAATGCAACCCCTATTAAAGCTCCACTGTCATACTTTAAAGATCTTGAAAAAACAATACTTCATTTTACATGGAATCAGAAAAAAACATGAATAGCCAAGACATTACTCAGAAACAAAAACAAAGCAGGAGGAATCACGGTACCAGACCTCAGACTATACTATATATTGATAGTGATCAAAAGAGCATGGTACTGGCACAAAAACAGAGAAGTAGGTCTGGAACAGAATTCAGAACCAAGAATGAATCCAGCTACTTACCATATTTGATCTTTGACAAGCCAATTAAAAACATTCAGTGGGGAAAAGATTCCCTATTTAACAAATGGTGCTGGGTGAACTGGCTGGCAACCTGCAGAAGACTGAAACTGGACCCACACCTTTAACCATTAACTAAAATAGACTCTCACTGGATTAAAGATTTAAACTTAAGACATGAAACTATAAAAATACTAGAAGAGAGTGCAGGGAAAACCCTTGAAGAAATTGGTCTGGGCGAGCACTTTATGAGGAGGACCCTCTGGGCAATTGAAGCAGCTTCAACAATACACTACTGGGACCTGATCAAACTAAAAAGCTTCTGTACAGCCAAGAACACAGTAAGTAAAACAAGCAGACAGTCCTCAGAATGGGAGAAGATATTTGCAGGTTATGTCTCCAACAAAGGTTTAATAACCAGAATCCACAGAGAACTGAAACGTATAAGCAGGAAAAGAACAAATGATCCCATCGGAGGTTGGGCAAGGGACTTGAAGAGAAACTTCTCTGAAGAAGGCAGGCACACAGCCTACAGACATATAAAAAAAATGCTCATGATCTTTAATCATCAGAGAAACGCAAATCAAAACTACCTTGAGGTACCATCTAACTCCAGTAAGATTAGCCCATATCACAATGTCCCAAGACCAGAGATCTTGGCGTGGATTTGGAGAAAAGAGAACACTTCTACATTGCTGGTGGGAATGCAAATTAATACATTTCTTTTGTAACAATGTTTGGAGAACACTTAGAGATCTAAAAATAGATCTGCCATTCAATCCTATAAGTCCTCCACTAGGTATATACCCAGAATATCAAAAATCACATTATAACAAAGATATTTGTGCCAGAATGTTTATTGCAGCCCATTTCACAATTGCTAAGTCATGGGAAAATGCAAGCGCCCATTGATCCACGAATGGATTAATAAATTGTGGTAAATATACACCATGGAATATTATGCAGCCTAAAAGAAAGATGGAGACTTTACCTCTTTCAAGTTTACATGGATGGAACTGGAACATATTCTTCTTAGTAAAGTATCTCAAGAATGGAAGAAAAAGTATCCAATGTACTCAGCCCTACTATGAAACTAATTTATGGCTTTCATATGAAAGCTATAACCCAGTTATAACCTAAGAATATGGGGAAGGGGTAAAGGGAGGGAAGGGAGGGGGGAGGATGGGCAGAGGGAAGGTGATTGGTGGGATTACCCCTGTGGTGCATCTTACAAGGGTACATGTGAAATTTAGTAAAAGTAGAATATAATTGTCTTAACACAATAACTAAGAAAATGTCAGGAAGTCTATTTTAATCAGTGTGATGAAAATGTGTCAAACTGTTTATAAAACCAGTGTATGGTGCCTCATGGTTGCATTAATGTACACAGCTATGATTTAATATTAATAAAATAATTTTTTAAAAAAGTGCAAAAAGACAAAAGAGCAAAAAAAGAAATAAAAATAAAATAAAATAAAATATTTTTTTCTTTCCCCTTCAAGGGACTATCTTTCTTTGGGAGTACTATGATTGATTACCTATGGCACTTTTGAATTTTACATTAATTATTATGTTGAACTAATAGTCTTTGGATAACAACTGTATTCTTTGTATGTTCTGGACTGGGAGTCCAGGGGTGAACAGGATGGACAAGTTCTTTACTTCCACAGAGATTATCTTAGCAAAAGATAACATAAGATTATCTTATGTAAAACGGAATAAGAAAACAAACAAACAATAAACCTTTGAATATTGATAGACACTATGAAGACAATAAAACAAGGTTGTGAGATTCAGAATGCCAGGGGAAGGTGAACCTTAAATTAAATTGGGAAGGCTTTTGCACTTAGATATAACTGATAAGAAAGAATTAGTTAAATGCATATCTGTGATAAGAGCAATCCAGAAAAAGATTAAGTGCGCTGTAGCAGGAACTGGTTTGTAATTCTAGAGACAAGAAGACTGGTATGGCAGTTAACATACCGAAGAAGCAAGGTGGTAAAGACTGGAGCAGCAGGCAGGAAGAATGTTAAAGCTGTGTGGGCTAGAGTGTTAAATTAGGATGTTAGTCTAGCACAACCAATGCTTTCCAACCACCTGATAGTGTGTGTGTGTGTGTGTGTGTGTGTGTGTGTGTGTGTGTGTCTTTTTGAAATAGGACAAGTTATCTATTACTTTTTAATAGCACCTTTATTCTGTGTCATTGACAAGCATACACTCAAAAATAAATGAGCATTACTTTCTTGATAAAATCATCTGATGAGAATAAATTTCTCATGCTAGCATGGGTGGGGGAAGATGATGGAAACAACCCCACCATTGTTGAGAATACAAGGCATATAATGTAGTGTATGTGAACAAACTGGCAAAGGAGAAAGTTTTTCTTTCTGGATTGTTTGTTAGAGAAGCGTCCACTTACTGTGCTCTCATTCTGGGTAACAGGTCTGTGCAGCAAACACCAAGATCACTGGGAAGGGTCGGAGGGAGTATAGGGAAACAATCATAGTAGCAAAGGTATTTATAATTTATTATAAAATTAAATGTAAGCACCTCTTTTTTAAAAACTAAAATAAAAGAGCAATAGCTTTGGGGACGGCATTATTTTAATGAAGAAAATACAACCAAGTGAAATTTTGTAGGTCAAGCAGTGTATGTGAAACAGTTACATTAGGCTTGAAACCTTCTTGGGAGCCTCTGAACTCACGTGATATTATTGTTTTACAAATCACAGGGTTTCAGTACATGGATGTTTTTATCATTTTGAGACTCGTTTTTAAGTTAGGAAGTAAAATTTCCATTGATATCACCTGATTTAATATTCTGCTTGGTAATTTGGGGAATGATTATACATATTGATTCAACACTTGGCAATTGTAAAATAGAGTGCTTTTTTCTTTAAAATATGTAATTTTGGAGCACTTAAGAAGGCCAAGATAGTTATATTAGAAACCAATGAAGTGACAAGGGCAGTTATGAATCTCTGGTGCACTGATGAGCCATTTCTTATGCATTTTTAAATATTATCAACCCTGACCTCAGGCTCACCTTCTTACATGGAGTTCACCCCTCATTATGTCGCTCTAGTTCTTTGAAGCCATCCTCTCATGAATGTGTAAACTCTCCACATGAAACTAATATGCTAAATCAACAAGAGTCTGGGGTACTTGAAATCTCTAGTCTTTTCAAGTGCTTTGTTCTGTGTAGTTAAACAAAAGTAACAATCACACAATGCAGATAAAATACAAATATTGTTTGTAGGTGGAGGAAAATTTCCAATAAAAACCACACATGAGAACTGGCGAAAGCCCACAAATCCAATAATTTTAAGAAAACTAGCACATCATATTACTCATATGTGTAGTAGAATGTTACTGCTGAATATAGATGTCACTGATCCAAATATCCTGTTGCTGGAACCGTAGAATTTGTAGCTAATCTGCATCTATATGCTTGCAGATCACCATACCTATAAGACCACTCTAGACTGGCAATAAAATGCCAGAAAAAAAAATATTCAAACTGTCTACCTTCTTTATCCTTTTGAATTCCAAGACTGGGAAAATGTTTCTCATTTAAGCTAACTGAAATAATTCCTAATGTTCAAATAATGAGGTACAAATAAATATTCTAGTTGTGTTTTTTTATTATTGTGTTATAGAATTGACTTTGGTCTTTGCAAATGTGGAATGAGAAAAAATAAAGTTATGTTGATTAGGCACATTGCTATGTTCTGTTAATGTATTAAACTCTTAACTGGCATATATTATCCAAATTATACTATTATTATTATCATTTTATGAATGAAGAAACATATTCCCATAAAAGATAAATGGCTTTCCAAAGTCATATGATGAAGCTAGTATTTGACCAGTCCTTGTTGAAACCAAAGATACTGTATCTTGAAATACTAGGAAAAGTTTAAAGGAAAATAAATGCGACTATTTGGTAGGAAAGTACTTAAAAATATGAGAATTAAGCCATAACTGGAGTCAGGGGAAGTATGGATTTGGGCTGATAGAGGCATGTGGACACCCTACAGAAAGATCTGTCTTTCTCCCCTCTCTACCCTTGCTTAGTGAAGATTCAGCACACCAAGGATAGTAACCTAGATGACCAGCCTGCTCCACAGGAGACCACAACTCAGTCCAAAAACCCAGAAAGAAATGCCTGTAGTTAGGATAGATTGACACATAACATAGCTCCAGAAACCAGCTTTAAATCCTTTGATATCTGGTTCCATTCAGTAGGGGGACTCAATGAATTTGTATGAGTCCAAATTCAAATGATTCAGTCAAAATATATTTTTGACAGCATATAAATTTAAACACATACACATATATACACACACAAACACAACTCTATGTTTGAGTTAAAAAAAAAAGTGTCACTATATGTGTGAAAACTAAACTCAGGCAGACTCTCTGGGGTGGCATATAAGCCTTTGATATTTCAAAGTTAATAGCAGCCCATAATTACTGTCATTTAATTAAATTTTCGCAAGGTCAAACCCAGAGAGACTTGTTATTTCCCCATAGGCAAATATGGGGGGGGGGGAACCTACCCACTATGGAGGAGGTACAAAGCTATAATGTAATAAAACTTTAAAGAAATATAACTACTTAGGTAGAGACTATGACAGTCTCTCACTAGACAATTACAGGTATCACAGTGTTATCCTGACAGCTGAATCTCCTTCTGGAATATGAAGTTTCCTAGTTTGTATTTTCTCTATAAGAACAATTTCAAAACATTTAGCCCTTATATGAAATCACACATTTTTTCTTTCCTCTTTTTTAATCATCAAAGGGCTTTAATTAGTAAGTTACGGCAATTCACTATTTTCAAACATTTCACACTGTGCCTCACCATGCATAGTATTTGAGGTGCTGCGTTTACTTGCTTGATACTTACAACTGCCTTGTACTATCTTTATCCCCATTTTACACAAAGAAACTGAGGTATGGAGCCACCACATGAGATGCTCCAGTTCATATAGCCGTACGTGGTTGGAGCAGGATGTGAACCAGCCTTTTAGTTTTTGAGTTTGTGTCCTTAAGTATTTCAGTGTTGCCTCTCAATATTCATATTACACACGCTTTTCTCTGGGTGGTATTTACAAAATCATTAGAGTTATAAGACACCTTCTTTCTACCCCTTGAGCCTCACTTGAGAATCACTGTAATTATATACTCCATTGAAAAAGCTTAGTGTATTCCTATGGTTCCCAGGGAGCTAAAGTGCCTACTGTTCACTTCTAGAAAATAAATTTTTTTTTTTTTTTGGTAGAGAAAGAGTCTCACTTTATGGCCCTCGGTAGAGTGCCGTGGCCTCACACAGCTCACAGCAACCTCCAACTCCTGGGCTTAAGCAATTCTCTTGCCTCAGCCTCCCAAGTAGCTGGGACTACAGGAGCCCGCCATAATGCCCGGCTATTTTTTGGTTGCAGTTTGGCCGGGGCCGGGTTTGAACCCGTCACCCTCGGTATATGGGGCCGGTGCCTTACCGACTGAGCCACAGGCGCTGCCCTAGAAAATAAATTTTTATTTCAAGGAATTTCCCTTTTCTCTAAGTCTTTGTTATAGGTTGATTTTTGTCCTCCCAAAAGATATGTTGAAGTCATAACTCCTGGTGCCTGCAAATATGACTTTACTTGGAAGTTAGGTCTTTGAAATTGTAATCATGTTAAGATAAGGTCAGTATGGTGGGCTCTAATCCAATATGTCTGATATCCTTATAAGAAGAAGAAAACACGAGGGAAAAATAGACACACAAAAAACAGACACACTCTGTGATGTGACACAGAGTCAGAGACTGGAGTTATGCACTATACACCAAGGAACAGTGAGGACGGATGGCCACTATCAGCAGTGAGGAATAGACAAGGGAAGATTCCACTCAGGTTCTCAGAGGGAACCTGGCACTGTCAGCATATAGATTCCAGACTTCCACCCTCGAGAATAAGTTGTATTAAGCCACCCAACTTGTGGTATGTTTTTTTGCCATCTTAGGAACTAAGTGACTTTTTTTTGCAACCAAACATAAATGAAAACATTCAACTGTACAACCCAATAATGATAATGATTGACCTCTCAATGATTAAGAGAGGTCAGGGTGGCCAGTAACAAGCAGAGCTGATGAATTACAAAAATTGGTTGAATTGTGCTTCAAAATTGTCAGTGGACTGTGAAAAACAAAGCTGATCAAGTAAAAATGGATAGAAAACAGTTTTTATCTGAAAATTTTTGGCTAACAAATCATAGCTCATGCATAATGACGATGCCCCAGTTCACACAGCACTGCTTGAGAGATAATTTTTAGCCAATAAACAAATAGCTGCATTATAACACCCTCCCTAATCAACTGATCTGGCTTTCAATGTCTTTTTCTTCTTTACCTAAAGGTAAAGAAAATATTGAAAGGAAGACATTTTAATGACATTCAGTACATCAAGTGTAATATATATAATGACAGCTTTGATGGCCATTTCAGAAAAAGAGTTCCAAAACTGATTTGAAGGGTGGACTGGGCACTGGTGTCAGTGCATAGTTTCTTAAGAGGAGTACTTTGAAGGTGACTATAGGGATATTCAGCAATGAGCTATGTAGCACTTTTTCTAGGAGTTTGTGAATTTAATTGTCAGACTTCATAATTAAGTACTTTTAAAATTATATTTCAGTGGATGTTTTAAAATAATAATTCTGAAACAATGTTATTAAGAATTGATCTCACTTCTTGGGTAGCACAGGTATGGGTATCACTCCATTATTATTACAAATCCTAGGAATAAGATATCTGAAAACTTTACGGACATCTCAATACCCCAAAGGGAACATAGGACATGTAGAGATCCAAATAGTACCCCTCAACGGACTATTTAGGAAAAACACTTATGTACTGAAAAAATTAGCCACAGTATAAGGATAAAATGATAGCCAGAAAGACCTTTGGTTCAGTTCCAAAACAAAGAAAACTTCTAGAACAGTGGTTCTCAACCTTCCTAATGCCGCGAGCCTTTAATATAGTTGCTGTAGGTCATAGCCCACAGGTTGAGAACTGGTGTTCTAGAAGAAGGTTTCTCACTGTGGTTAGAAATTTGCTTGTATTGACTTAGACTTTAACAAATAAAACCCCACAGCATTTGAATTTTATGTGGTTTATGATTGTGCAACCTTCTTCTTTACATGTGCTCATATCAGGCATATTTCATTTAAATTCACACTGATTGAATATTTTCTACTTTAATATGCGAAAGGATGAAAATATGGTTAGAATACTTCCATATGCTTTTAGATACTTCATTTTGCATGTTGAAATATCCAATTTTAAATTTCTATCATTTTGAAATAGCTCTGCCTCACTCTTTGTGGGTAAAACTATTACCTTGTACTTTAATTTTCCACTAACGTAATGTCTACTTTTGCTAAACAAGTATCATATTGTGGGTACAGTCCTAATATTTGAAATCCTTGTGAGCATATTTTCTGTAACACAAGAAAATAAAGTCATTTCTCTATTGAAAATTTTTTTTTAAAAAGAGAAGGGCTGTGATTTTCTAACTCCTTCTTAAATACATGTCAGAAAACCAGTGGCTTCTGATGAGAATGTTGGTTCCTTATAAAAATTCTTAAAAATTCTAAATATGTCACAACAAGGAGAATTGGAACAAAAGGTATTTTCTTTGTCCTTTCTTTAAACAGAGTAAATGGCTAATTTTGAAATGTCACATTAGGGCCAATCAAAAGCTTCCCTTTCCAAAATTTCTATCAGTATGCCATCATTTAGATATTATTATCCATGAATTTGGTTAAAAGCAATTTGGTTGCTGGGTGCAGTAGCTCATGCCTGTGATCCTAGCACTCTGGGAGGCAAAGGTGGGTGGGATTGCCTGAGCTCACAGGTTCAGGACCAGCTTGAGCAAGAGTGAGACCCCCATCTCTAAAAATAGCTGGGCATTGTGGCAGGTGCCTCAGTCCCTGCTACTCAGGAAGCTGTGGCAAGAGAATCACTTGAGCCCAAGAGTTTGAGGTTGCTGTGAGCTATGATGCCACAGCACTCTACTGAAGGTGACAAAGTGTGACTGTGTCTATAAAAAAGAAAAAAAAAAGAGCAATATAGTTACAGAAGTCTCCTACTAGAGGACAAATGTATTTTGTTTTGTTTTTCTGACAGAGTAACATGGTAATCTGGAACTACTTTATTTGTGTAGCTATAGTAAAAGTACTTTCATTTACTACATCTCATTGGGTTTTCTCACAATAATGCTGGTGATAAAAATGGTTACCATTTATTGAGCACTTACTATATACACAGTACCTAGCTATAGACTACTCCGAAGGGAATATGTAGTCACCACAACAAACCTATGAAGTAGATTGCTAATATTCTCCCTTTTAAAAAATGAGAAAACTGATGTACAATGGTTTAAGTAGCTTGGCCAAGATCCCACACATGCCAGTAAGGAGTAGTGCTGGGATAGAACTTCGGTGTTGACTCTACACCCCTTATCTGAGTGAGTGTCATCAAGTCTCATTTTACATATACAGAAACAGAGGCTTAGAGAAGATTGTTTTGCTTGCTGCTTATAGTGAGCAAATGTCTCAGTGGAGATGAGAATTCTAGTCTTCCAGACTTCTGGTCACGTGACCTATTCCTTTGTTCCATTCATTCAAAAGTATTGATTGCGTGCCTCTTATCCTCTAGACGTTGTCCTAGATGCTGAGGAAGCAACAATAAAAGAGACAGACTAGGATTCTGCTCCCCTAGACCTTTCATTTTCATGTATAAGGGTAAATCATAAGTAAACAAATGAATAATGGAACAAGGATTCATAAGAAAGAATAGATAGAAAGGCTAAGAAGAAAATTTAAAAGATTGTTGCATGAGTAGATGAGAGAGCTCACTGGCATTATCAGCCATTAGCCCATGAACTTGGTCCATTTATCAGAGCAGTTAATTGTCATCTGGAAATGCTTTGTCCAAAGAGGTCATAGTAAATTTTGATTGGCAGATCAGGAGATTCTCTGAGGGGGAAATGCCATCATGGACATGTGTGTAGTGTTTGATTAATAAGAGATGCTCTTAATAGTCACTGAATTTAACTAACTTTCTAGGGAACTCTTAGAATATAAAGTAGAGATCACCAAATAACCTAAAAACAAACATTCCTCTGTCTCTAGTAGTTTGATTAATGAGTTGAAATTTAATGTAATTACTACTTTAGTCTTTCAAATTCCAACTATAAATATTTCTCTCTTCCTTTAAATCAGGGTAAAAGAAGACATATGATTTTGGTAGTGATCATTACATATGTCTTAAATAGGTTTAGGTTTGTGTTATACATGTAAGTACAAGAGAAACTATGAAATAAATTCTGGATACATCTTGTTCATTACAAAAGATAAAATAACACAAAATAAAAATAAGTAATTAACCAAAAATGAACTAAGATAAAATGAATAAAATCTATAAAGATGAATAAGCCTGCCAATAAACTGAGAATACAAATATAAACTAAGAATATAAAACTGTATAAACTTACTTAAAAAAAGTGTGCATCTAAAATATGTACATTTAATCAATTACATCATTCTGAAACACAATCTTTCAACTTGTTCTAGACAGTTAGGTGATGTTCTTTCTTGTTTTATGACATGAATTGTCATTCATAAAATTGTGACAGATTTCTGAGTGTTGGTTGAGTTCAGTTATGACCTGATTATCTTAAATAGTTCAGATCATGTTCTTTTTTATTTAAAAATCTAAATCTAAATCTATCTTTTCAGTGGACAGATGTACTCCTTGATTTTAATTCTGCTTTCCTTTTACAAGTTTCGGTCAGGAGGCTACTTTTGTACCTCACTATCCATAGACCAGTCTGAGGTGACTGTTTACATTGGACACCTTCTCTTGAACTATACGAAGATTCTTGTGAGCTATGCTGTTCTTGGTTTTGTGACATAGAAAACCATGTAAAGATTGCTCTGGCAAATTAAAGATGCAGGGTTTATATAACAGTATACTATACAGCTATGAAAAGAATGAAGAAGCTCTTATGTAAGGATATGAAATGATCTCCAACAAGGTAAGTAAAGACAGCAAGGTGCAAAAAAAAAAAAAATTACGTAGCTAGATAACTTCCACATAAAGAGGATAGAAACAAAAATACATCTTAATTTTGCTTGTATTTTTAAGAAGTAATGGAAGAAAAACACAAGAAATTAGTAAAAGTGACTATGGGACAGTAGTAGGATAAATGAGTATAGTGTTATGATTGAAATGCTCTATTGAATATTTTTGTTATTATTTTGGTTTTTTAAACTATGTAAATAGTAAAACCTTTAAGAAAGATGCTATAGATTTTGGTGGTGGTTGCATGATTCTATACATGTGATACAGTTCCACAGACCTATACACTAAAAACAAAAAACAAAAAAACTGGAGAAATCTGAATAAGGTCTATAGTTTAGTTGTTAGTATTGTACCAATACCAATTTCCTGGTTTTGAGAATTGTACTATGGTTCTGTAAGATATTATCATTGGGTTAAGGGGATGAAGAATAAATGAGACCTCTCTGCATTATTCTGGAAATTTCTGAGTGAGTATAAAATTATTTTAAAATAAAAAGTAAATGTGAGGTCTAGCTTGAGTGCTTTGAGGTTTCTCCATACTTCCTTCCAGAAAGGTTGTATTAGTTTACAGTCCCACCAGCAGTGTAAAAGTGTTCCCTTCTCTCCACATCTACGCCAGCATCTGCAGTTTTGAGATTTTGTGATGTGAGCCATTCTCACTGGGGTTAGATGATATCTCAAGGTTGTTTTGATTTGCATTTCTCTAATATATAGAGATGATGAACATTTTTTCATGTATTTGTTAGCCATTCATCCGTCATCTTTAGAGAAAGTTCTATTCATGTCTCTTGCCCATTGATATATGGGATTGTTGGCTTTTTTCATGTGGATTAATTTGAGTTCTCTATAGACTTTACATCCTTCGTATTAACCTGGATGGAAGTGGAAGACATTATTCTTAGTAAAGCATCTCAAGAATGGAGAAGCATGAATCCTATGTACTCAATTTTGATATGAGGACAATTAATGACAATTAAGGTTATGGGGGGGAGGAAAAGCAGAAAGAGGGACCGAGGGAGGAGGGTGGGGCCTTGGTGTGTGTCACACTTTATGGGGGCAAGACATGATAGCAAGAGGGACTTTACCTAACAATTGCAATCAGTGTAACCTGGCTTATTGTACCCTCAATGAATCCCCAACAATAATAATAATAATAATAAAAAAGTAAAAAAAAACAGATGTAGCTTGTAATTTGAAGAAATTAGCATAATTAAAAAGTGAAAGAAACAACTTTTACTGAAACTAAGGAAAAATGATAAAAAATAATATTTAAAAGTAACAGAGGAATCTGACTATCAGTCTAATAGATAATTCAGGGGCAGGAAAGAAAACTAGATGGGCTTCACAATGGATTAAAACTCTTCAAGGAAAAAAATCTACTCGCTATCTCTCACCCCTTCTTTAGACTACACCTATCCCTATCCTTTTCATTTTCCTCTCTTTATATCATTGTTTCTCCCTCCCTGTGATTCTCTCCCCCATTTTCTCTTTCTCCTTGTCTCCTTTTATCTTTCTATCTCCCTTTTTTCTTAGTTTCCTTCTCTTTCTGTGTTTTGTTTTATTTTTTTCCTGCTTTCAATTTTTTCTATCCTTTAGCTACACAAGTTTTCTATCATGGCTCAATCCCCTTCAAGTCCTTCTTTTTCTGACCCTTACATTTCATTCCATCCCCATAGACTTCCTCAACAGCTTCTCAACACATAACACATACATCTTCTCATTCACCATTATTTATTATAGCCTCTCCAGCCTCTACATGGCCTTCCACTTCCTGTAGTCTGAATCAACTAATCAAATATGCTGGATCCCTGGTTCAAAGGCCTTCAAGAAATAGCTAAGTGGCTCCACTAGCAACCTCTGGCTGCTGCCCCAGTGAGAATGTCATTGGATTATCCTGTGTTTGTCAGAGACAGAGGGCACAGGCTCTCTTGGGAAGGTTAAAGGAACAGGAGACACCTCCACTGTCTGCCTAACAGACAGAAAAGGACTAACAGAATAGGAGACAATCTCCAAGTCCAGTGAACTAATTTAGCCTGAGAGGGAAACATTCGTATCTTACTTCTTAAGTATTCAGAAAGTATAAATTATATTTATTGCAAGAAAGTGTTAGAATTGTAAGTTATTCTTGAATGAAAAACAATATAAAAACAGTGCTGTTTGAAACTGCTAGCCCTGTTGAACTTGTTGTAATAATTGATCTGATGTTTCAGAATAAATAGAAAAACTAACTTATAAAGAATCAAAATTTCACAAGGATGAAAGCAAAAGAAGAGACATGAATGTATAAAAATATTCTTTATTACAGAAGACCTCAGGAAGTTCAAAAAACAGAGTATCGGAAATCCCATTCATATCAGAAGAGCAAGATCTTTCTGTAAACATTTCTCCTCAATAATTAATTTCCAAAAGTGACTGGTAAGATTATCTACTTCAGTGAGGTTGATAATATCTATAAATAAAAGGGAAATACACAAAATGAATTTCTAATGGTGTAGTTCCCCGCTTTTACTGTCTATCAGAATCACTAATGTTTAAAAGATAAAGATGAAATGGCTCACCCTAGAGCTATAGAATCAGAATCTCTTGGAATTGGGTTGGGAGGAAGTGTCTCTATCATCTAATTTGTTGCACATCTTTCCAGAGGCTCAGGATGAAGATGGAAAATTGGGACTGTTCTGGAAACTTAAGAAGGTGTCTCACTGGTAATTTTCGGCTTATAAGATAAAGATAGGCTAGTGGTGGTTTCAGAAGTCCTAATAACATTAGTCAATAAACAAGGATACTGTGTTCAGATGGGTTATTTAGTTTGTTTTCACCTGGGGTAAAGATCACCTTTGATTACAGTGTCTACTAGATCCCATGAAGCCTGAGCCTTATGACCTCTCTGTCCTCCTGTGCTGTCCTACTGCTTACTCTCTAAGCTTCAGCTATGTGTGCTTGCTCTGTCCTATACTAGTTGAAAGTCCTATACTAGCTCTACCTAGAGGTCCAGCAAATGTTATTTTATGTACAAGGAGGATCTACCGTCCATTTTTCCTATAGCATTTTTCATATTTTGAGTCTGACAGCAATTATAGAATTCTCATGGCTAGTTCAGTTAGGTCACGTCCTCTGTCAACCATCCAGTATCACAATTTCCCCCACTTTTGTGTGTTACTTGCTACTGTTAAGTTTTTTCCTCATAGAATTACCATATTTTGCTATGTATAATGCACTCTCACATCTAATGCACACCGACAATTTTGACCGAAACTTTCAGGAAAAAACAATCTTTTGTTTAAGTTTTTTTTTTATTTTTTATTTTTATTTATTTATTTATTTTTTTTTTTTGTAGAGACAGAGTCTCACTGTACTGCCCTCGGTAGAGTGCCGTGGCCTCACACAGCTCACAGTAACCTCCAGCTCTTGGGCTTAAGCGATTCTCTTGCCTCAGCCTCCCGAGCAGCTGGGACTACAGGCGCCTGCCACAACGCCCGGCTATTTTTTGGTTGCAGTTTTGGCCGAGGCCGGGTTTGAACCCTCTACCCTCGGTATATGGGGCTGGCACCCTACTCACTGAGCCACAGGCGCCACCCTGTTTAAGTTTTTAACTCAAATTTTTGTATATATCCAGGTATTTCTTTTTGTATTATAAAGGCAATTTAGCATTTATTTTTCAACCTATAATGGCATAAGAAATTTTATGTAATAAATATTACAAAACACACAAACAGACACAAGGTACAAGAAATTTTATGTACCAGTAACAAATATACAATATTTGCACATTACAAAAGGCCAAGAGTTCTTTTTTTTTCCCCTACCCCCATTGTTATATTGAGATATAATTGACATGAAAGTATGCATGTATTTAAGTGTACAATTATTTTTTTTTTTATTAAATCATAGCTGTGTACATTGATATGATCATGGGGCATCATTCACTAGCTTCACAGACCGTTTGACACACTTTCATCACACTGGTTAACATAGCCTTCCTGGCATTCTCTCAGTTACTGTGCCAAGACACTTACATTCCACCTTTACCAAGTTTCATATATACCCTTGTAAGATGTGTAATCCCACCAATCCCCTTCTCTCTACTCACCTCCCCCCCTCCCCCCTTCCCCCTATTCTTAAGTTGTAACTGGGTTATAGTTTTCATGTGAAAACCCTAAATTAGTTTCATAGTAGGGATGAGTACATTGGGTACTTTTTCTTCCATTCTTGAGATACTTTACTAAGAAGAATATGTTCCAGCTCCACCCATGTAAACATGAAAGAGGTAAAGTCTCCATCTTTCTTTAAGGCTGCATAATATTCCATGGTATACATATACCTCAATTTATTAATCCATTCGAGGATCGATGGGCACTTGGGCTTCTTCCATGACTTAGCAATTATGAATAGGGCTGCAATAAACATTCTGGTGCAAATATCTTTGTTATGATGTGATTTTTGGTCTTCTGGGTATATGCCTAGTAGAGGGATTAAAGGATTGAATGGCAGATCTATTTTTAGATCTCTAAGTGTTCTCCATATCTCTTTCCAAAAGGAATGTATTAATTTGCATTCCCACCAGCAATGCAAAAGTGTTCCCTTTTCTCCACATCCGCGCCAACATCTCTGGTCTTGGGATTTTGTGATATAGGCTAGTCTCACTGGAGTTAGATGATATCTCAAAGTAGTTTTGATTTGCATTTCTCTGATGATTAAAGATGATGAGCATTTTTTCATATGTCTGAAGGCTATGCGCCTGTCTTCTTCAGAGAAGTTTCTTTTCAAATCCCTTGCCCAGCCTGTGATGGGATCCCTTGTTCTTTTCTTGCTAATGCGTTTGAGTTCTCTGTGGATTCTGGTTATTAAACCTTTGTTGGAGACATAACCTGCAAATATCTTCTCCCATTCTGAAGGCTGTTTGCTTGCTTTACTTACTGTGTTCTTGGCTGTGCAGAAGCTTTTTAGTTTGATCAAGTCCCAGTAGTGTATTTTTGAAGCTGCTTCAATTGCCTGGGGGGTCCTCCTCATAACATACTCACCCAGACCGATTTCTTCAAGGGTTTTTCCTGCACTCTGTGGAGACAGGCCTCCAGATCTCAGAGTGAGAGCTGAGGGGAGCGGGCAGAGAACACACACAGTTTTACACAGTTTTATGCCTGGCCGTATTGTTGCCAAAAGATGGCTGTCGCACTGTGCCTCAGCGAACCGCCGATCCGGTGTGGTCCCCTCTCAGCCGACTGTCCTCTCCTCGCTCCCATGCCCCATAGCCGGCGCCGACCAGCTGCAGGCCAGGCACCGTCCACACCCCTCGAGAAATCACCCAAGACTGTGAACTCCTGGGGGACTGGCCTCCAGACCTCACTGTGAGTGGAGGGGAGTGCTGGGAGCTCAGAATTCCAGGTATAGCCTATGTACAGTTTTATACAGTTTTATGCCTGGCAGGGGAGGTAGGTCCAGTTTTTAGAGGGTCTCTTCCATGGAGTGTAGTGGGAGGACCTTTGAACTCTGCCCAATTGTTTGTGGGGCATTCTGAGCCGTTCTCATGGGGGAGGGGACTCCGTCCGCTTGGTGATGGATTTTGTACCTTTTTTTTGTATTGTTGTGGTTGCAGCTCGCCTCAGCAGGGTTGATGTGCATTCTTCAACCTTCTCTTTTAGTGCAGCTCAAATCCACCAGGTTACTTGCTAAATTTTTGTCCTTTAACTCTCCTTCTGGATGGGAGCCTCTGTGGAAAGCTGGCTTCAGTCAGCCATCTTGTCTCCTCCCCTCAAGGCCAAGAGTTCTTCATCGCTGTCAATATCAGAAATACCATTCTCTTCACTTTCTATATTGCCAGTGTATTCTGATGAGTCACTTTCTTCATGTCAGTAAATTTCACCATCCTTAGTTCCATCCATAGCATTGCTGATGCCACATTATTTAAACGATTTCATAACTGTTTTCTTCTTGACACTGTTCCATGATCTTAGGATCCAATCACAAACCTGGGCGATGGATGCTTTCTTGATTCTGCCTGTAGATGGTAAATCATTACCAGCTGACTGCATCTGGGATGTCTACTCATTCTTGATTAAGGCTTTAAAGGGTTAGCATATTAAGAGGTTGCAGTTGGCTGGTTAGGCCACCAGGTATCACAACAAGTCAGGTTTTTAAGTCTGATAAAATTGCTTTTGTACTTTGTGTGGCATGGGCTTTGACATGGTCAAAAATTAAGAAAACTTTTTTTTTTAACTAATCTTCCATGCTTTTGTGACCAGACTTTGTTAAACCATATTTTCATGCCTTCTTTTATTCAACCATCTTTTTCTCATGCAAACAGACAATAACTCCACTTGAAATCTTTCTATTCAAAATTCTTTTTTAAAGATGTTCATAGCTGGTATCTTTGTCCCATTAGCACAACAGGCTAGAACAGTGAAATATGTTTTCTCATGCCCACTAGTTTTGACAACCATGGTCTTTGCTCCTTTGACTTCCACAGTTCTGTTGGATGACACATCAAATGAGAGTGGGACCTCATCCATATTGTTGATTTGGGATGGCTCAAAGTTATAAGTCTTTTAAAGATTGATAACATAAGAATGAAATTCCAAAACATGATTCTTATAGGCTGCTGGAAGTTTTTATTTTTTAATTTTAATTTTAATTTTTTAAGTTCATTTTCTTTATTTATGACAGATCTTAGACATCCACTTTTTTTTGCAAAAAACTATACATTTCCAAACACAAAAAGAGTACTATGAAATATATGTCAGCTTTTGAAAATGTGATATTTCTTTAAAAAAAGTAAAATATAATTTCAGAGTGAAGAGCAGGTCTTAAATTGGAAAAATGCAATATCAAACTTACTTTGCATCAATAAATGGAATATAGATTACAATATTTGTACAGAGATTTTAAAACTTTTCCTATATGTTATGAAGAATATTGATATAAGTTAAAAGGCTGCAAGTTCGCATGTAACTGGGATGAACATATAACTTTTTAAAAAGGAAACTTTCTGGATGATTGAACATGACTCCTTTAATTATCAAGACACTTTCAACTGTTTGGTGAAAAAAGTTTCTCAAAACTACATTACACAACATTTATGCCTTTCTAATAAGATTACATGACACAGGCCGAGTGCACTGTCTCAGACCTTTAATCCTAGCACTCTAGGTGGCCAAGGTGAAAGGATCTCTTGAGGTCAGGGGTTCAAGATCAGCTTGAGCCAGAGCAAAACCACATTTGTACTAAAAATTGAAAAACTAGCTGGGCATTATGGGCAACTATAGTCCCAGCTACTGGGGAGGCTGAGTCAGGAAGATTGCCTAAACCCAGGAGTTTGAAGTTGTTGTGAGCAACTCCATAGCAACTCTAGCCTAGGGCAACAGAGTGAGACTGTCTCAAAAAAAAAAAAAAAAAAGCTGCAATAAACATTCTGGTACAACTATCTTTGTTATGATGTGATTTTTGGTTTTCTGGGTATATGCCTAGTAGAGGAATTATAGGATTGAATGGCAGGTCTATTTGTAGATCTCTAAGTGTTCTCCAAACATCTTTCCAAAAGGAATGTATTAATTTGCATTCCCACCAGCAGCGTAGAAGTGTTCCCTTTTCTCCACATCCACGCCAACATCTCTGGCCTTGGGATTTTGTGCTATAGGCTAATCTTACTGGAGTTAGATGATATCTCAAAGTAGTTTTGATTTGCATTTCTCTGATGATTAAAGATGATGAGTATTTTTTCATATGTCTGTAGGCCATGCGACTGTCTTCTTCAGAGAAGTTTCTCTTCAAGTCCCTTGCCCAGCCTGCGATGGGATCACTTGTTCTTTTCTTGCTTATATGTTTGAGTTCTCTGTGGATTCTGCTTATTAAACCTTTGTTGGAGACATAGCCTGCCTAATTTATAATTGCTAAGTCATGGAAAAAGCCCAAGTGCCCATTGATCCACGAATGGATTAATAAATTGTGGTATACGTACACCATGGAATATTATGCAGCCTTAAAGAAAGATGGAGACTTTACCTCTTTCATGTTTACATGGATGGAGCTGAAACATATTTTTCTTAGTAAAGTATCTCAAGAATGGAAGAAAAATTATCCAATGTACTCAGCCCTACTATGAAACTAATTTATGGCTTTCACATGAAAGCTATAACCCAGTTATAACCCAAGAATAGGGGAAAGGGGGAAAGGGAGGGGAGGGATGGGGGAGGTGGGCAGAGGGAGGGTGATTGGTGGGATTACACCTGCAGTGCATCTTACAAGGGTATACGTGAAACTTAGCAAATGTAGAATGTAAATGTCTTAACACAATAACTAAGAAAATGCCAGGAAGGCTATGTTAACCAGTGTGATGAAAATGTGTCAAACGGTCTATAAAACCAGTGTATGGTGCCCCATGATTGCATTAATGTACACAGCTATGATTTAATAAAAAAAAAGCTTACATGACACAGAATGTAAACTTCCATTATGCTTATTTAATAACACAGAGAAAAATGTGTAGTATTAGAAGGGCTTTTGTTATAAAATTTTTTAACAGTTTGTCTAGTTTGGGTTACCTCTCTGATATTTTTTTCATAACCTTCACCATGTCTCACACCTATGATTAAAGAAGAAAGGCGAACAAGTCCAAAGCAAAGAATTAGTGCCACCCACTGCTGCTCATCCTCAAGCTTCTGCTGTGCATAGACCAGTCAGGTCCTGTTATGTAACTGGGGCAGGGCAGTCTGTTTTCTCTGGGTAAGGCGGTGGGGATGCTCTGGGTGTCATTGAAATTTCCACTCCTCATCACTGGCTGGTATCACACACAGAGTGATGTACCCAGGCAGGAATGCCATTCACCTTCACTGCTGTTGGTGTGGACAGGAACACTAAGTCAGCAGGCTCACACTCCAATCTTTAATCCACACCTAGCTACCTTGAGAATAGAGATGGACTGGGGAAGATAAACTAACAGGATATCTATCATTCACCCATTCTAAAATCTTTTTTTCATTATTTTCCCCAGTGATACTAGTTGTTTAGTAAGATAGTAAGTTCTGTTTCTCTCAGTTCTCTCGGGGTCCCTGGTAAATTTCTTTACTTTTTTTTTTTTTTTTTTATAATTTGAAGACTATTTTTATTTTACTGAGATCAACAAAATATGTGCCTGTTCTTTCTAGGACTGTGAAACACATAATAAAGAAAGTAGCCATTATTTAACCATCATCCAAATGATGCTTTCTTGGTTCTGCCTGTAGATGTTAAATCATTATCAGCTGACTTTTGTACCAGGGCCACATGCGAGTGCTCACATGTAGCCCTGGTACAAATGAAATGTGGTCTTATGACTCAGGAATTTTAAGCCCTACTTAAATATAAATTGAAAAAAATAGAACTAGTATAGACTATTTTTTGTCTAAACATGAACTTAATTGTTTTGGCAGATCTGAAAAATTTAGTATCAGAATATAGATACATTGAAAGTGTCATAGACACTGGACTGTGAAGAGTTGGTATAAAAATAAGGATACAAAATATACCTTTAAGAAATTTTTATAACAATTATATGTTGAAATGATATTTGGGGTAAATTGGGTTAAGTAAGATTTATTTTAATATCTTTAAATAAGATATTACAAGTCATTTTACTATTTTTTACTTTTCACCCGGGAATATCATCCACAATGCATATTACTTTGGCCCATTGCAATGCCACTGACCCAGAACCATCAGGTATGAGGCCCTTGCATGTATGAATTTTTAACTTTCTTTTTTTTTTTTTTTTTGTAGAGACAGAGTCTCACTTTATGGCCCTCGGTAGAGTGCCATGGCCTCACACAGCTCACAGCAACCTCCAACTCCTGGGCTTAGGCCATTCTCTTGCCTCAGCCTCCCGAGTAGCTGGGACTACAGGCGCCTGCCACAATGCCCGGCTATTTTTTTGGTTGCAGTTTGGCTGGGGCCGGGCTTGAACCCGCCACCCTTGGCACATGGGGCCGGTGCCCTACCGACTGAGCCACAGGCGCCGCCCTATTTTTTACTTTTCAAAATGTGGCCACCTGAAAATTTAAAATAATATATGCAGCTTACATTTTACTTATATTGGGCAATGTTACTCTGAATTATACTGTCCTATCAATTTCTTGACCCCCGAGATAATTGTGCATGTATTAAAATTTGCATTTTTGTTGTTTGTTCAATAATTTGACAGTGAGGAATAATCTAAAGTATTTTCTAAAATAAAATTGGGCCCAAGAGGCAATTTCTTAACTGCTGAGGGTAGGTTTTAATAATTTTCCAGTGAGTGCATTTCACTGCAAATGAATGATAATCCTAAATCTTAATTGATAGCTTTGCAGAGAGATCCTCTGTGCTTTGATCAACTTCTGCTGCTTTGTGTTTTTTGACAAGGTGCACTTTTTTCCCTGACCTCATTCATAAGAGGGCCAGAGGGAAGCAGCCCCTTTGATCAAAATGAAAGAGGGGCTTTCCCACCACATATCTTGACTTGGAAGTTGCTCTTCAATTTCCCCCCAAAGTCTCCAAAGACTAGCTTCTTTGCTCTGACTTCTCTTCCTGCTGAAATGCCTAAGATAGTAAATGTAAATGCTTTATGGAGAGAGCAATTGCTCACATTAGTAGAGCACATGTGTCAGGCACCATGCTGCATCCTAATCTACACAATATCTCATTCAATGACCCAAGGATATAGTGCTAGTATCAATCATAGGCCTGGCTAGCATTAGACAGTTTGCCTATGATCACCTATGTAGGAAGAAGTGAGGATGGACATTGAGTCCTTATTTAACTGATCCTGAATACATACTTTTCATTTACTATTACATTCTAGTCCTGAGATAACTGAGAGGGTTGATCCACAACAAGGGTTCTTAGTCTGAGGTCCTTGGATGACTGTCAGAAATTTTATGAAGATACTGATATTACTGCCATATGTTGTCAGCACGGGACTATTTTTCCCTGGAGAGGCTCTATACCTTTCAAGACCTCATTAAAGAACTTCATCAACTATGAAGGGTTAAGCACCTTTAGTTTACAGAGAAGGTAATCTGCTATTGAACTTTTTAGCTATGAGGTTGCAGTTGTTAGTACAAACCTAAGGCATTTTAAAAACAGAAAGTCATTCTTTTATACTAACACTTTAAGGAAGGTACAAGACTGAATATGTAGCTTTTGAGCATTCATGAGAGAATAGAAGGGAAGCAATCAATGAAACACCTCTTCATCTAACCTATGGATAAGAATGAGGAAGTGATTGGTTTTCTTTCTAGTAGCTTTCACAAGATCAAAAAGAAGGGAAACAAAAGATTATAAAAACACTTCCATGAAACCTAAAGCACATGTATATAGAATTTCAAACAATTAGGAACATTTTCAGGAAGTTGTATGGAAAATGAGCAAATAAACACTGAGCAGAGAAGTTATAGAGAAGATGGTCTGGGAAATGACAAGTGTCTGGGCCTTCTTTAAATTTCCAGGTAGGTAAGAAACATAGCTACTGAGAATCATACATGTGTCTATATATGTATATCACACAAACATAGGCAAGCTGAATGTGGTCTGAATATGCTTAGTTGGATATTTATAGTACATAATATTTGATGCAATTTTGAAAGGGGAAACACAACAGGTCGATTTTGGCAGGTACAGAAGATGGTGATGAGAGAGTATATGACCTGAATAAAAACCAAAACCATGTTTTCATGAACAGAGAAATAATGTTCTAAAGATCTTAAAGGGTAAATTGTGAAATTACTGAAATCATTGTTAGAATACTAACAAAAGCTACAAAGCAAGATTCTTTGTCTAAGAATCTTAAGGAGTTTTTCCCCTTAAGTATTAACTCCCTAGTCTGGGGATATCACTTTTTCTCCCATTTTCCTGCTGGATCTACCTCCAGGGAAGATGACTTACTTGAGTTCTCTCAGATATTGCATACAGAGGTAGCTAAACTTTTCAGCCAGTTCATCTATTCTAATCCCATCCAGATGAAGACTCATTTCTTCTAAAACACCTTCATTTTCTCCCTTAAGAATGGTTTTCACTATCTCCTATTTTACCTGGTGGTTATACATTTTTTTCTGCATTGGTCTAAAGTTCTCTCAAGCACGCAGCCAGCTCTGATATCTTCATAGAGAAAATATATGCTTGGCACTATATTATCTCCCCACTATGCTAATTAGCTCTTTAAAGGCAATGTGTTTTATCTCTGTTATTCCTTGTATGGTAACTGAAACAGGATTCTCTAAACAAACATGTATTTATTTGGAAGGGAATATTCAGTCTAGTGGGATTTGCAGTTTTAGGGAAATAAAAATTTTGGTTCATAATACTTTAAAATTTCTTTTAACATAATCCAATTTCTTTTAACAATCCTTTTGTGGAAAATGGACATTCTCTTTTACATTGATTCTGTACTACCTTAATGTCAATATCCTTCTCTGCATCTCCTCCACCTTGTATATTACACAGTGACTTACTTTCACAAGATTCTTTTAACAGTAGTATTTGAGTATGTGTTCTGGATGCAAGCAGACTTAGGTCAACATCTACTTCCACCACTTACTAGGTCTTTGGACTTGGGCAAGTCCCTAGGCCTAATTTGGTGGTGTTCTAAAATGGGATCTGCAATACTGCCCACCTCATAGTAGGGCTTTGGGATTGACTGAAATCATGCCCATTAAGGGCTTAGCAAAGCACTGGACAGGTAATAAGTACTCTCTACATGGAAGCTATAGTGTTAGTCTCAAAAACACATTCTTAGATGCACCAATTGATCATAGTTAAATTGCCAGTTGTGTCTGAGGCCAGACAACATCTTATGGTCCATGACTCTAGTTACAAATATCTCTTGTTCTACTAATATAATAAAGGAAACTTTAATGGGAGTTAGGTTATTTTAATTCAGTGCCTATAGATTGAGCCTAGATTGCTGTCCAATTCAAAAATCTTTATAGCTAAGGTAGATCAAACTAACATTAAGAAAAAAGTATTTTCTATGGCCTAGATCCTGTTCTAATTCCCTTTCATCATAAATTTTATTTGATGTTCAAAATGATGCTATTTTTTCTATTATATAAATGAAAAAAAAAGATAGTTAGCATGGTGAAATAAAACATGCAAGAATTTATAGCTGTTAAATGGAAAGGAAGTTAGATCTTAAGGAAATAGAGTTTTTTAAAAGGTTAAATCAATTTTGACTTGCAATTCTCAGATTTATCTATTTGTGGTTGATAATGAGTAATTTCTTTTTAAAATTATTTTCTCCATTCAGATCAAAGGTTACAAATTAATAGTTAAACATATTGTGGGAATGCATTCTTTTTTGAACCAGCAATATAGAGATCAATTAAATAGCAAATTAGATAGGCCGTTTGATTTATGTGCAAAGAAGAGAATTACTACCCCATTAAAGGGTTTTTAACCTTTAAAATTAGGTAGTCAGGTAATTAGGAAGCTGTCAAAGCTTGTTATGTTATCTTGTAGCAATTGGTGTTCAGAATAGCTCTCACTACTCCTAGTCTGAATGGAAATGTGATTAATATACAGCTTCAGTCAACAAAAGTTCAAAGGGAACAATTTAATTATGACTCTGTAACTTCTAAATTTTCAATTATTATGATGTGGGGGTACTGCCCTTGAGAAAGGGCAGTTGACTGTTTTTTCAGCTTGACTATTGTTGGTATATATAAAGGCTACCAATTTATGAATGTTGATTTTGTAACCTGAGATGCTGCTGTATTCCTTGATCACTTCTAAGAGTTTTGTAGTAGAATCCCTGGTGTTTTCCAGATATACGATCATATTATCTGCAAAGAACGAAAGTTTGATCTCTTCTGACCCTATATGGATACCTTTGATCGCCTTTTCTTCCCTAATTATGATGGCTAAAACTTTCATTACAATGTTAAAGAGCAGTGGAGACAATGGGCAGCCTTTTCTGGTTCCCGATCTGAGTGGAAATGATTTCAATTTAACTCCATTCAATATTGGCCTCTATCAGTTGGCCTCAATCAGATAGCCTCTATCAGTTTAAGAAATGTCCCTTCTATACCAATTTTATTAAGTGTTCTGATCATGAAGGAATGCTGGATATTATCAAAAGCTTTTTCTGCATCAATTCAGAGAATCATATGGTCTTTGTTTTTTCATTGGTTTATGCACAGAATTATATCTATAGATTTATGTATACTGAACCAGCCTTGAGACCGTGGGATAAAACCCACTTGGTCATGGTGTAAAATTTGTTTGATGTATTGTTGTATTCTGTTTGTTAGGATCTTGTTGAATATTTTTGCATCAATATTCATTTGTGATATTGGTCTATAATTTTCTTTTCTTGTCGGGTCTTTTCCTGGTTTTGTGATCAAGGTGATGTTCGTTTCATAAAATGTGTTGGTTAGTATTCCTTCTTTTTGTATATTTTTGAAAAGATTGAGTAATATAGGTACTAGTTCCTCTTTAAAGGTTTGGTAGAATTCTGACATGAAGCCATCAGGTCCCGGGCTTTTCTTTTTAGGGAGATTTTGTATGGTTGATGCTATTTCAGAACTTGATATTGGCCTGTTCAACATTTCCACTTGATTCTGACTAAGTCTTGGAAGGTGACGTGCTTCCAAGTATTGGTCAATTTCCTTCAGATTTTCATATTTCTGAGAATAAAGTTTCTTGTAATATTCATTAAGGATTTTTTGAGTTTCAGAGGAGTCAGTTGTTATTTTGTCTTTGTTGTTTCTGATTGATAAGATTAGAGATTTTAGTCTTTTTTTCCTGGTTAGGTTAGCCAAAGGTTTATCTATTTTATTGACCTTTTCAAAAAACCACCTTTTTGATTTATTGATCTATTGTATAATTCTTTTGTTTTCAATTTCATTTAATTCTGCTCTAATTTTGGTTATTTCTAAGGACTCTATTCCATTCATAGTAGTGCCAAAGAAGATGAAATATTTGGTTAGTTTATCTAACAAAGGACGTGAAAGATCTCTATAAAGAGAACTATGAAACTCTAAGAAAAGAAATAGCTGAAAATGTTAACAAATGCAAAAACATACTAGGCTTGTGGCTGGGAAGAATCAACATTATTAAAATGTCCATACTACCCAAAGCAATATACAATTTTAATGCAATCCCTGTTAAAGTTCCACTGTCATACTTTAAAGATCTTGAAAAAATATGTTTTATATGGAATCAGAAAAAACCTTCAATAGCCAAGACCTTACTCAGAAATAAAAACAAAGCAGGAGGAATCACAGTACCAGACCTCAGACTATACAATAAATTGATAGTGATCCAAACAGCATGGTACTGGAACAAAAACAGAGAAGTAGTATTCTGGAACAGAATAGAGAACCAAGAAATGAATCCAGCTACTTACCGTTATTTGATCTTTGACAAGCCAATTAAAAACATTCAGTGGGGAAAAGATTCCCTATTTAACAAATGGTGCTGGGTGAACTGGCTGGCAACCTGTACAAGACAGAAACTGGACCCACATCTTTCACCATTAACTAAAATAGACTCTCACTGGATTAAAGATTTAAACTTAAGACATAAAACTATAAAAATACTAGAAGAGAGTGCAGGGAAAACCCTTGAAGAAATTGGTGTAGGCGAGTATTGTATGAGGAGGACCCCCCTCCCGGCAATTGAAGCAGCTTCAAAAGTACCCTACTGGGACCTTTTCTTCTGCACAGCCAAGAAAATAGCAAGTAAAGCAAGCAAACAGCCCTCAGAATGGGAGAAGATATTTGCAGGTTATGTCTCCGAAAAAGGTTTAATAACCAGAATCCACAGAGAACTCAAACGTATAAGCAAGAAAAGAACAAGTGATCCCATCACAGGCTGGGCAAGGGACTTGAAGAGAAACTTCTCTGAAGAAGACAGGTGCATGGCCTACAGACATATGAAAAAAATGGTCATCATCTTTAATCATCAGAAAAATGCAAATCAAAACTACTTTGAGATATCATCTAACTCCAGTAAGATTAGCCCATATCATAAAATTCCAAAAGCAGAGATGTTGGTGTGGATGTGGAGAAAAGGGAACACTTCTACACTGCTGGTGGGAATACAAATTAATATATTCCTTTTGGAAAGATGTTTAGAGAACACTTAGAGATCTAAAAATAGATCTGCCATTCAATCCTATAATTCCTCTACTAGGTATATACCCAGAAGACCAAAAATCACATTATAACAATGATATTTGTACCAGAATGTTTATTGCAGCCCAATTCATAATTGCTAAGTTATGGAATGGATTAATAAATTGTGGTATATGTACACCATGGAATTTTTTGCAGCCTTAAAGAAAAATGGAGACTTTATCTCTTTCATGTTTACATGGATGGAGCTGGAACATATTCTTCTTAGTAAAGTATCTCAAGAATGGAAGAAAAAGTATCCAATGTACTCAACCCTACTATGAAACTAATTTATGGCTTTCATATGAAAGCTATAACCCAGTTATAATTTAAGAATATGGGGAAGGGGGAGAGGGAGGGGAGGGAGGGGGGAGGATGGGCAGAGGGAGAGTGATTGGTAGGATTACACCTGCGGTGCATCTTACAAGGGTACGTGTGAAACTTAGTAAATGTAGAATATAAATGTTTTAACACAATAACTAAGAAAATGCCAGGAAGGCTATGTTAACCAGTGTGATGAAAATATGTCAAACTGTGTATAAAACCAGTGTATGGTGCCCCATGATCGCATTAATGTACACAGCTATGATTTAACAATAATAAAAAAGAAATCCAGCCCGGACCTGCCAAACAACGACAAAAAAAAAAAAAAATAGCTAGGCATTGTGGCAGGTGCCTGTAGTACCAGCTACTTGGGAGGCTGTGGCAGGAGAATAGCTTAAGCCCAAGAGTTGGAGGTTGCTGTGAGCTGTGATACCATGCCATCTATCCAGGGTCACAGCTAGAGACTCTGTCTCAAAAAAAAAAAAAAAAAAAAGAAGGAATTCTCTGGCAAGTTTGTGGGGAATTAGTAGGAGAACACAGTGGAATACTATACTCAGTAAGTATTGCCTATCATTTTTAATAAAGAGGCAGTACAATCTATACTGGCTAGGTTTGAATCCCACACTTATTAGCCTGATGAATTAAGCAAATTTAACTGCTTAACTGCTCTTTTCTTCAATTCCATCACTTGTAAAATAAGGAAAATAGTACTCACTTTAATGGTTGTGGTAAAGGTCAAGTTAGTTAAAATGTGTTTAGAACAGTCCCTGGCATATAGTAAGGACTGAATAATAGAGTAAAACTGTTTTTATGGTGATGATCATATTGAAATTTCCCACTTGTTTGTCTGGATGTCTTCTGGACTGAACTCCTTGAGTACCATGAGTATTCATGTTCACATCTTAAGTTTCTAGCATAGCACCTGGAACCCAGTAGGTAATCAATAAAATGTTTTCAAATTTATATAAAAAAAAGGGGGAAAGGGCAGTTGAAAAACATTTAATACTCGTATAAAATTATAGAAATAGATTTCAATAAGGATAAAACTTACTGTTGTGTGTTTTCAGTTTTAGTAAGACAGGAGGGTCTCCAGTGTACAATATGTACACATATATGTCTATTTATATTGTAACATGATAGCAGATTGAAGAATAGCTTTTCCTAAAGATTATTCCATAGAAGACTAATATTAGTGTTGTGGGTGTTAACATTTCTTCCTCTATGAACACTCCTATCCAAAAATTAATTTGAGAAATGTTGGGCTAACTAAAGCCTTAGAAAGCATTTTTTCCCTACAGAATTTCTCAGGGACACAAGTAAAGCATATAATAAATTATCAAGAGGTGTTTTATAAAATATGCCAAATTATTTGTTTGGAGGAGCTTTATTTTGCTTTTCCATAATATTTTGAAGCTATACTTCAATGGAATAGTCTGTGGGTTACATTCTTATAATGAATAAAAATCCTGAGCTTAGAGTCAAGATACTTGGGTGCTGTAGCTCTGCCACTTACTTGCTTACTTAACAGGGACAAGTCCATTGGTTCACTCATTCATTCATTTAATTCCACATATAGGATTCATCTCAAACTTAGCTGAGGTAAACGTAATTCTTCAATTTGCTCCACTAATCTCTTCTTTGATCAATCTTAATTGTACCACTGTGTGTGATGATATCATAATCACACTCTCCTATTTGCTCAAATCAAGACTCAAAGAGACATCCTTAATTTCTCTTCTTCCCTCAACCTCCATATTCTATCCTTCTGTAAAATTTGAAAGGTCAATTTCTGAAACATTTCAAATCCAACCACAGCTGTCCATTTCACTGCTAGCACCCAACACCTAGGCTTAATCATTTCTTACCTGAACTACTGCAGCAGAACATTTTAAATGTTCTCCCTGCTTCAACCCTTGTTGACAGAGTATCTAGAGGATGTTTTGTAGAATAAAATGGAAACCAGCCCATGCAAGCCTCTTGTATGAGTCTCACACTAACACCAAAATAAGTTTCTTGGTATATATAGATTTAATTATGAAAGACCTGCAGTGAGCCTTCTGAAGGCTGTTACTTCTGACTTTGGGGTAAAGAGAGATTTTAGAATAGGACATTCAGGAAAATTACCAACTGTAGAGAAAAGATACATAACTTGGACCACACTAAAATGAAGAACTTCTATTCATCAAAAGATACCATTAAAAAAGTGACAATGCAACCTATATAGTGGGCTTTTATTAAAACAAACAATGAATAGAAAATTCATATGCAGCATACATAAAGAAGGTATATAACCAATACCTATCAATCAATAACAGAGAAAGCAGAAACAATCCTGTAGAAGATGGGTTGGAGATATAGCACAAAAATATACTATTTCTTCATCATGGCAGTGGTAACACACTTTGTAATAATTCATTGAGCTCTACATTTATGGTATGGTATGGTATATGGTTTTCATTTCAATAATGTAACAAAAATTTATGTACCCAAACTTTAAGACATAAGCTAGCCTCCTTGGAGACTGCAGTAACTTGGCCTAGTTTCCATACTTATTTCTACAATGATCTTCAGAGAGCTAGTCATTTGTTCCTTAAAAAGACAGGACAGGGTGGCGCCTGTGGCTCAGTCGGTAAGGCGCCGGCCCCATATACCGAGGGTGACGGGTTCAAACCCAGCCCCGGCCAAACTGCAACCGAAAAATAGCCGGGTGTTGTGGCAGGCACCTGTAGTCCCAGCTACTCGGGAGGCTGAGGCAAGAGAATCGCTTAAGCCTGGGAGTTGGAGGTTGCTGTGAGCTGTGTGAGGCCACGGCACTCTACCGAGGGCCATAAAGTGAGACTCTGTCTCTACAAAAAAAAAAAAATAAAAAAAATAAAAAGACAGGACATTTGGGGGAGGGGGTGTGGATACAAGATGGCTGACTGAAGCCAGCTTTCCACAGAGGCTCCCATCCAGAAGGAGAGTTAAAGAATAGAAATTTAGCAAGTAACCTGGCGGATTAGAGCTGTGCCAAGAGAGAAGGTTGAAGAATGCACATCAACCCTGCCGAGGCAAGCTGCAACAAGGATACAAAGAAAAGGTACAAAATCCATCACCAAGTGGATAGGAGTCCCCTCCCCCGTGAGAACAGCTCAGTGTACCCCATAAACAAACGAGTAGAGTTCAAAAGTCCTCCCATTATATCTCACGGGAGAGACCCTCTAAAAACTGGACCTACTTCCCTTTACTAGGGTGCCATGGCACTCTCCTGTCTGGCATAAAACCTTATAAAACTGTATATATTCTCTACCTGCAATTCTGAGCTCCCAGCACTCCCCTCCACTTTCTCTCTCTGAGGTCTGGAAGCCTGTCCCCCAGGAGTCCAGATTCTTGGGTATTATCTTGAGAGGTGCGACCAGGGCATGGACTGCTGTTGGCCAGTGTTGATTCTGTGGCACAGGAGTGAGAAGAAGATGGTCGGCTGAGAGGGAACCACATGGGACGGGCAGTGTCCCAAGGAACAGAGCAGCAGCCGTTTTTGGCAACAATAGGGCTCACCTCTGGATATTCTGGAGTCACACCCCCTGTCTCTCTGGGCAACCAGAGGAGGCCAGGTATCTTCTCTGGTGGCAGCCACTGGCAGAAAAGATCTGGCATGGAAACGCAGGCCCTATGAGGAAAGGATTTGCCTGAGGTGGTACCGGCCAGGGTGGAGTGCGGGGAATAGAAAACACATGCACAGAGCTGGCAGGTTCCCAGGGTGGGGCTGACCCAGACGACTGCTTTACTGAGCCTAAGATGCACCTGGCCCTTAGGGGATCATCAAACTAGACAAAGAAGGGAAGGAGGCTAGAACTGACAGCTAACCGTGCTGTGAATACAAACTGCCAGGCAGCAGCAAAGACAGGGCCTGAGGTGCAGGTTCTGTGAACTCAAAACAGCTTCTCTTCTGCAGGGGAATTTAGCTGGGACAGAAACAAATTCCACAAAGTTGTTCTGTTCCGTCAGTAACATCAATCAGAGGCAGGGCTGGAACTGAGTGAACAGCCCCAGCCTCCATCAAGTGCCTGAGGTTGTCAGGCCTCACCTGCCCCTGCCAGATAGTGGCAGAGAGCAGCAGCCTGGCTGAGGAGACATAGATCTCTCTCTGATTCAGGCAGGTGCAACCCCCTGGAGTATCTGCTAATTGGAGGCGACTGAATTACAGCCCTGTGGGGTTATCAGTGACTGGGTATGACAGAGGTGCAAGGTGGGGAAGGAGGCATCAACCTTCCAAGATGAATCTATTTGCTGGGTGGGTCCTCCTGACCTCATGGAGCACTGGAGTAAGTCATATTTGAGTTGAGTTGTCAGCAGACCCCTGCAATCTAGTTGCCAGAAAACTTTTAAAATCTCCCACCTGAGACAGGTGCCGACTGTGACAATTGATTTGGACCTCTTGAAAAGGGCCAATAGCCCAAGGACTATACAAGTGGTGCCCTAGATGTGTGGTTGTAGGAAGGTTTGATATTCCTTTCCCAATTGTTGCCTGTGGAGGGTGGGGTGACTTAATTGCTAGTATTTCTCCACAACTAAGACTTCAATCCAAAATAACTGATTCACTAGGGTTGGACAGAGACCAGCTGAAAACAAGACAGTGCCACTTAGCCTCACCAACCCAAGGAGGTTCCCAGTTTCTCAGGCCATAGCACTGTACGGGTCCTTGGCAAAGTTCCAAGGGAAAAGGTACAGACATCAGTTCCAGCTTTTGGGCAAAGGGCTGGTGACTCACTAATCATGGAGCCCCGAACCTAACTTTTCTTTATCCACTCATCTAGTCAAAGGGTGTAAAATAATCACAGGGCAAAATCAGCGGAAAAACTCTTGTAACATGAATAACCAGAGTAGATCAACCTACCCCCCACCCCAAGGAAAGATATGGAAGACATAACCGAAGATCCCATTCATAAACAGATGGACGAGATGTCAGAAATCGAGTTGAGTGTGGATTGCAAACAAGATTAAGACAATGGAGGAAAGGTGGGAATTGGAAATTCGAGGAGAAATTCAAAAGTTTTCTCAAGAATTCAAAGAATTTAAAGACAAGATCACCAAAGATTTTGACACATTGAAGCAACAATTTGCAGCCCTCAAAGATCTAAAAAAATACAGCAGAATCCCTCAATAACAGAGTGAACCAAGCAGAAGAAAGAATTTCTGACATTGAAGACAAAGCTTTTGAATGCTCCCTAATTCTCAAAGAGGAAGAGAAATGAAAAGCAAAAATGGATCATTCTCTCAGAGAAATCTGGGATAATTCGAAGAAGGCTAATATCCACCTCATTGGAATCCCTGAAAGCGATGAATTGGCTTTGCAAGGCACAGAAGCTCTTTTACATGAAATTATGAAAGAGAATTTTCCAGACATGCTAAGAGATTTTGAAATTCAGATAGCAGACAGTTTCAGAAATCCAGCACGACTTAACCTGAATAAGATGTCCCCCAGGCACATCATAATTAACTTCACTAAAGTTAATAAATATGAAGGAGAAAAAAAAATAAATAAATATGAAGGAGAAAATTCTGAAAGCTGCCACACTAAGAAGACGATAACCTACAAAAGGAAGAATATTAGAATGACTACAGAGGTCTCTGCTGAAACCTTTCAAGCCAGAAGAGGGTGGTCATCAACTTTTAATCTCCTAAAACAAAATAACATTCAACCTAGGATCCTGTATCCAGGTAAACTGAGTTTCACTTACGATGGAGAAATAAATACTTTAATGACATTCACATATTGAAGAAATTTGCCATAACCAAACCAGCTCTTCAGGATATTCTCAGACCTATCCTCCATAACGACCCCCACAATTCTCTACCACAAAAGTAAACTCATTCAGAAACTTTTGATCAAACTCCAACTTCCACAGTGGCGAAAGAATTAAAAATGTCCACTGGACTTTCGAAAAACTTGATACCCAAAATTTAACCACGCTTATCAATATTCTCCATTAATGTGAATGGCTTAAACTGTCCTCTAAGGAGGCACAGGTTGGCTGACTGGATACAAGATCTCAGGCCAGATATCTGCTGCATTCAAGAGTCACATCTTACCTTAAAAGATAAATATAGACTCAGGGTGAAAAGATGGTCGTCCATATTTCAGGCAAATGGAAATAAGAAAAAAGCTGGTGTTGCAATTCTATTTGCAGATACAATAGGCTTTAAACCAAGAAAAGTAAGGAAGGAAAAGAATGGTCACTTCATATTTGTTAAGGGTAATACTCAATATGATGAGATTTTAATTATTAATATTTATGCACCCAACCAGAGTCTGCCTCAATTTATAAGAGAAACTCTAACAGACACGAGCAACTTGATTTCCTTCAGCTCCATAATAGTCGGAGATTTTAACACTCCTTTGGCAGTGTTGGATAGATCCTCTAATATGAAGCTGAACAAAAAAATTGTAGATTTAAACCTAACCATCCAACATTTGGATTGAACAGAGCATTTCATCCCAACAAAACTGAATACACATACTTCTCATTAGCCCACAGAACATACTCCAAAATTGATCACATCTTAGGTCCCAAGACTAACCTCAATAAATTTAAAGAAATAGAAATTATTCCATGCATCTTCTCGAACCACCATGGAATAAAAGTTGAACTCAGTAACAATAGGAATCTACATACTCATACAAAAACATGGATGTTAAATAACCTTATGCTGAATGATAGCTGGGTCATAAATGAGATTAAGGAGGAAATTACCAAATTTTTAGAACAAAATGACAATGAAGACACAAATTATTAGAACCTCTAGGATACGACAAAGGCAGTCCTAAGAGGGAAATTTATAGCACTGCAAGCCTTCCTCAAGAGAATGGAAAGAGAGGAAGTTAACAACCTAATGGGACATATCAAGCATCTGGAAAAGGAAGAACATCCCAACCCCAAACTCAGTAGAAGAAAAGAAATAACCAAAATTAGAGCAAAATTAAATGAAATTGAAAACAAAAGGATTATGCAACAGATAAATAGATCAAAAGGTTGTTTTTTTAAAGGTCAATAAAATTGATAAACCTTTGGCTAACCTAACCACGTTAAAAGAGTAAAACCTTAAATTTCATCAATCAGAAATGACAAAGACGAAATAACAGACTCCTCAAAAAATTCAAAAAATTCAAAAAATCCTTAATATTATAAGAAACTTTATTCTCAGTAATATGAAAATCTGAAGGAAATTGACCAATACTTGGAAGCACATCACCTTCCAAGATTCAGCCAGAATGAAGTGGAAATGTTGAACAGGCCCATATCAAGTTCTGAAAAAAGGATCAACCATACAAATTCTCCCTGAAAAGCCCGGGACCAGATGGCTTCACGTCAGAATTCTACCAAACCTTTGAAGAGGAGCTAGTACCTATATTACTCGACCTGTTCCAAAATATAGAAAAAGAAGGAATACTACCCAACATGTTCTATGAACAAACATCACCCTGATCCCCAAACCAGGAAAAGATGCATCAAGAAAAGAAAATTATAGAACAATATCACTAATGAACACAGATGCAAAAATATTCAACAAGATCCTAACAAACAGAATCCAATAACACATCAAACAAATTATACATCATGACCAAGTTGGTTTTATCCCAGGGTCTCAAGGCTGGTTCAACATACGTAAATCTATAAGTATAATTCAGCACATAAAAAAATTGAAAAACAAAGACCATATGATTCTCTGAATTGATGCAGAAAAAGCTTTTGATAATATCCAGCATCCCTTCATGATCAGAACGCTTAAGAAAAATTGGTATAGAAGGGACATTTCTTAAACTGATAGAGCCCATCTATAGCAAACCCACAGTCAATATTGTATTGAATGGAGTTAAATTGAAATCATTTCCACTCAGATCAGGAACCAGACAAGGTTGCCCATTGTCTCCACTGCTCTTTAACATTTTAATGGAAGATGGAAATTTTAGCCATCACAATTAGGGAAGAAAAGGCAATCAAGGGTATCCATATAGGGTTAGAAGAGTTCAAACTTTCACTCTTCGCAGATGATATGATTGTATATCTGGAAATCACTAGGGATTCTACTACATAAGTCTTAGAAGTGATCAAGGAATACAGCAGAGTCTCAGGTTATAAAATCAAGATTCATAAATTGGTAGCCTTTATATATACCAACAATAGTCAAGCTGAAAAAACAGTCAAGGACTCTATTCCATTCACAGTAGTGCCAAAGAAGATGAAATATTTGGTAGTTTATCATACAAAGACGTGAAAGATCTCTATAAAGAGAACTATGAAACTCTAAGAAAAGAAATAGCTGAAGATGTTAACAAATGGAAAACATATCAAGCTCATGGTTGGGAAGAATCCATATTGTTAAAATGTCCATACTATCCAAAGCAATATACAATTTTAATATAATCTGTATTAAAGCTCAACTGTCCTACTTTAAATATCTTGAAAAAATAATACTTTGTTTTATATAGAATCAGAAAAAACCTCTAATAGCCAAGACATTTCTCAGAAAATCACTCATTTACTCACTGATTAAAACAGCATGGTACTGGCACAAAAACAGAGAAGTAGATGTATGGAACAGAATAGAGAACCAAGAGATGAACCAAGCTACTTACCGTTATTTGATCTTTGACAAGCCAATTAAAAACACTCAGTGGGGAAAAGATTCCCTATTTAACAAATGGTGCTGGGTGAAGTGGCTAGAGACCTGTGGAAGACAAACTGGACCCACACCTTTCACCATTAACTAAAATAAACTCTCACTGGACTAAAGATTTAAACATGAAACTATAAAAATACTAGAAGAGAGTGCAGGGAAAATTCTTGAAGAAATCGGTCTGGGCAAATATTTTATGAGGAGGACCCCCTGGGCAATTGAAGCAGCTTCAAAAATACACTACTGAGACCTGATCAAACTAAAAAGCTTCTGCATAGCCAAGAACACAGTAAGTAAAGTACACAGACAGCCCTCAGAATGGGAGAAGATATTTGCAGGCTATGTCTTCGAAAAGGTTTAATAACCAGAATCCACAGAGAACTCAAAGGGATAGCCATCTCAGGCAGGGCAGGGGACTTGAAGAGGAACTTCTTTGAAGAAGACAGGCACATGGCCTACGGACATATGAAAAAATGCTCATCATCCTTAATCATCAGAGAAATACAAATCAAAACTACTTTGAGATATCATCTAACTCCCATAAGATTAGCTCATATCACAAAATCCCAAGACCAGAGATGTTGGTGTGGATGTGGAGAAAAGGGAACACTTCTACACTGCTGGTGGGAATGCAAATTAATATATTCCTTTTGGAAAGATGTTTTGAGAACACTCAGAGATCTACAAATAGACCTGCCATTCAATCCTTATAAATGTCAATCCTATAATTCCTCTAGTAGGTATATACCCAGAAGACCAAAAATCACATTATAACAAAGATATTTATACCAGAATTTTTATTGCAGCCCAATTCATAATTGCTAAGTCGGAAAAAGCCCAAGTGCCCATCGATCCATGAATGGATTAATAAATTGTGATATGTGTACATCATGGAATATTATGCAGCCTTAAAGATGGAGACTTTATCTTTTTCATGTTTACATGGATCGAGCTAGAACATATTGTTCTTAGTAAAGTATCTCAAGAATGGAAGAAAAAGTATCCAATGTACTCAGCCCTACTATCAACTAAATTATGGCTTTCATATGAAATCTATAATCCAATTATAACCTAAGAATATGGGGAAAGGGGAGAGGGAGAGGTGGGGGGAGGATGGGTGAAGGGAGGGTTATTGGTGTGATCACACCTATGGTGCATCTTACAAGGGTACATGTGAAACTTAGTAAATGTAGAATATAAATGTCTTAACCCAATAACTAAGATAATGCCAGGAAGGCTATGTTAACCAGTGTGATGAAAATATGTCAAATGTTATATAAAACCAGTGTATGGTGCCCCGTGATTGCATCAATGCATACAGCTATGATTTAATAATAATAAAAAAAGGAAAAAAAAAAGACAGGACATTTCATTTTCTCTTTATAGCGTAGTACTAGTAGAGCATTTTTGAATAAGAATTGCATGATTATATAAAGCCCTAGCTGTTCCATATCATGAAACAGTCATTAATAAGTCATGGGATCTGTCCATACAGCAACATTTAATACCGATGGAGGTCTCACTGTGGTGTTTTCCATAAGATGAATAAACAAAGAATCAAAGAGCAATAATTATGATATTTAATTTGAAAACAAGACAGGAAAATGTTAGCATTGAAAGTGGATAGGCAGTAATGGATGAGTACTGGAGGACAGACATCATTCAAAATATGGAATTTTAGTATAAAATTTAGAATTTAGAATTTAAAATTTAGAATTTTAATATAAAAGGAATTCTAGTCTTGCTTGACAAACAGCTTCACTAACTCAGTGCAGATGGCCACATAATCTTCCATGGGCCAATTCTCCAGTAAGCTGAGCCAATGAAATGAAGTTTCCCTACTCAATCTGCATTTTATTTGCCTCATTTGTGCTTTCACTGACTCCTTTGGATTCAACACAAATACCAGCCCAAGGGCAGCTTTACCTTAGCAAAGCTGCTTAAGAGATAAATGTTCTTTTTGTGCCTACAGCAATGTCTCAGGTTACACACAGGTCTAGAACCACGTTCTGTTTTGCACTGTGGAGTGAGCAGCAGGGTAAGCAAGAAAGTTATTACCATGGAAGGGGGATTTTCTATTTCTGCTAATTCAGGATTAGAAACAGTGTGAACTCTCAGCTATGCAAGAGGGGAGATCAACCATGACCTGAGAGCAAACTGATGGGAATGAGAGCGAAGGAGGCTTCAGGACACAAGGAAAGGGCTTTATTAATAGGAATCTTCATTGGTTTCTGAACAGAGGCCTGTAAAATCTGGTATTATAAATAAATAAATAAATAAATAGGTTCCCATCATTTTAGGATGCTCAGAAAAATAAAAATACCCCCCCCCAAAACTCGAAACTACTACTACAACAGAAATCCCTCTCCAAACATGAGAAGTAGGCCTGTTGAAAGATCTAAAATTGTCCTTTATTCCAGGCAAATAAGCAGATATAATTAGATTTCACAAATGGGCCTTGCTTCAGGGCACAGTGGAGGGACAGAGAAATAGTCCTAATTGGATATTTATATGATGTGCAATGCAGCCAGGAAACATCCACTATTAAAATAATTTCCTCGAATGTTATTTTTAAAACACTTATGATGTGTATGGAAACATCAGGAGGTGCCTTTAAAGCTATGGAGAGGGGGGTTTCTGCAAAACCAAGGGCCACAGGACTATAGAGTATGGTAAGACGGTTCTCACATGGGGCCCAGTTAGCCAGATCCATTGTCCTTTACTTCAAGGAACAGAGAGCAGTGCTTAATGCACCTGTCCTGTGATGGCAAGGGAAAAAATGTCTTGTTGCCCCTGACTGTGATTTTCATGTACAATAATCTCAATCCCAAATGGAACTCATCTGTTCTCTCAAGGAGCAGAGTAGGGGAGCAGAGGAGGTCAGGACAGAACAGCTGCCATTGAAAAAAAGCAGCTCAATTAGGTTTTCATAGTTAGCAGATGAATGACGGGCAAAGAGCAGCCTGCTTCTCGTGTAACAGAAGCCTCATTTGGCCTGCTGTATTCCACTTTGGCTTGTGTCAGCTTTTCCATTATACACTTGGCTTTTCAGGAAGGTGATAATTCAATTCAGGAGTAAGGAGAAATAAAACGAAAGTAAATTAACTGTGGGCGGAGGCTTGGCAAATAAGTTCTACACTTGGGCATGCAGAGCCCAAGGAAATATGAACACAGGTCACTTTTATTTCTAGGCCTAAGAACTGACTGTTTTCTGGCATTTTTTCTTTGCACTATGGTTGACCTCAGGGCCCTGTGACTACTGAGTTTCCCCTACTTGAAATGCAATGAGCCTCTATTCCAAGCGTAGAGCACCCAGGATGGCCCTATGAAAAGTGTGACTGACACCCAAGGGCCTGACTCTCCAGATGAGGTAGTCTCCTTGCTTGATACCAGCACCACAGAACAGAGCTCTTCTCCCAACCTTCCCATACAGGTAGGTGTTCTCTCTTACCCTTCTAGTTACAGTTAATACGCATTTATCTTGATAACTGTATTCCTGCAACTTTGTGTGGTATACCAAATATATTCCATTGGGACAGCCTCCAGAAGATACCAGCAGTGACCTCTCAATAACCCAATTCCAGTGTTGAGATAGTTAGGTGCTTGGAAAATAACTTACCAAAAGAAATTCACAAGATGCTTCTTGGGGGTGGGGGTGTCCTCCCAGTCTTTTGCTCACTCCAAATATTCTCCTTACCTTAGAATATCAACTTCAGAAACTGGAGAGCCTCACATCTTTCTTTCTAGTCCAGACCTCAAGGAAGAGCTCCTGGCTTACACAGTCAACAATTCCCTCTTGCATGCTTCACAGAACCTCCAGCTCTATTTCCCAAAATAGACTCCTTAACTCACCCTTCATCCTATCTGATATTGGCATATCATTTTGCCCTACACATTTCAGCCACACAACTCCTAAGTCTGGGCTTCATTTCCAAGATTCAAAATTTTGCCATACTAGTTTCATGAATTTTCTCTCACTTTGTTGGTTGAAATATTTAATGCAAATCTCAGACACTCTTTTATTTCACCTACAGTCATAATACCATTATCACACTGAAAAATATCAAAAATATTGATTTTTTAAAATAAGACCAAAACAAAATTCACAGAGATTGAATTTGATTGATATATCTTTTAAATAATTTTTAATCTATAACAGTTACTCTTATCCCTACTGTTCATGCCACATATTTGTTGAAAGAACTGAATATGCAGAGAGGGTTTTTTTTTTTTTTCAGAGTCTCATTATGTCACCCTTGGTAGAGTGCCTTGGTGTCACAGCTCACAGCAACCTTAAACTCTTGGGCTTTGATGATTCTCTTGTCTTAGGCTCCCAAGTAGCTTGGACTACAGTTGCCTGCCACAACACCCAGCTATTATTATTATCATTTTTTGCATTTGTCATTGTCATTTAGCTGGCATGATCTGAATTCAAACCTACCAGCCTTGGTGTATGTAGCCGGTGCCCTACCCACTGAGCTACGGGTACCAGCCTGCAGGGAGTGTTTTTTTATATAAAGTCATTAATTTCCTGTGAAACCTCTTATCTTATATTACTAAATCTCATCTGGCACAATATTTGAACTATTAGGAGTTTTTTGAGATACAATGTACATACAGTGAGACCTAAATATCTTAAAAGTACATTTTCTTGTATGTTTACATATAAATAGATAGGCATGGTCCGGATCATTGATTTTCAGCTGGTATGCTGTGGCATTCTGGTGTGCCATGAGAGGATCTTATGTGTGTATGAAGATTTTTAAAAGTCATTAATTAAATGATTTAATAAAGTTCAAAGCACAGTATGTATATTCCTTTTTATTTTTTATTTTTACTTTTTTTTGATCAACATAATTTAAATGTACAGTGGAAGTTTAACTATACATTCAAGAGTGCCATGAAATAAAAAAGGTTGAAAACACTGTTACAGATTAACATTTAGAATATTTTCATCTCCCCACCCCAAAAAGTTTCTTTGTGTTCCTACCATTCATCCACTACTCTCAAAGGTAAACAGTACTCTGACTTCTCTCAGCATAGATTGGCTCTGTCTATTCATACAATTTATGTTGATGGAATTACATCCTATGGCTCTTTTGTGCCTTCCTTCTTTCATTCAACATAACATTTTGAGTTTGGTCCTTGTTGTTGAATGCATTTGTAGTGTGTTCTTTTCACTGCCGTGTAGTTTTCAATTGTATGGAACACATCACAGTTCACTTTTACTCATTCTAGTTAATAGACACTTACGCAGTTTCCAATCTTGGCAAGTGCAAATAATGGTGCTAAAAACATGCTTGTATAATCTTTTTGAAGACGTATGCTCAATAGAAGGATTGCCAGGTCACAGGAGAGACATATATTTTATTAGAAATTGCCAAACCATTTTCCAAAGTTGTAGCATTTGACGTTCTTGCCTGTAAAATATGAGAGCCAGTTCCTCATTCTCACCAACACTAAATATTATTGTCTTTTAAGTTTTAGTCATTCTGATGGATTTGTAGTTCTAGAAATTTTTTTTAATTCCTAAATCTGTGGTAAGAAAATTAAGAATAACCCAGTGACTTTCAGAAATGTTAAGACTTTAGTGATTTTCAACCGATATGCACACTGGTATGCTGTGAGAGGATCTTAGGTGTGCCTTGAAAATTGTTCAACATTATTAATTAAATTATTTTCAAAAGAAGTTCAAAGAATATCAAGTATATTCTTTTTTTCACTGTTTTTGTTTGATCAACATAATTTAAGTGGAAGTTTAACTATAGGTTCAAGTGTACTATGAGATACAAAAGGTTGAAAAACACTGCTTTAGTAGAAGCTCACCCTTTTAAAGTTTTATCTTCTGACATGAATAAAACCTCAAAAACACTGACAGAGAAAAAAACCCAAATCTCATCTAACTCTCTCCTCTTTCAAAATGCATTGGCTGAAATGGGCATCTGTGCAGATTCATTATCAAAAACCTAATGACAACCTGTTCGGCTATAGCTAGCATTGCACAGAGCAATGGGCACGGTTCCCAAGAGGATATTTCAGGGGTTGGCTTCTGGTTAAAGTTGATATATCCTTTTACTTATAGAATTTATGTAACATGATAGGATGTGCTACACTGCACAACCATTTATCCAGGCAGATTCAATTAATCAATGAGTATTTTTCAAGTTATGCAGTCATAGAAGGAAGTTGAGAGCTGATAAAAACAGCCATGTGCTCCCAAAGCCAAGAATGATGATCCATTCCTGCTTCGCTATGGGATAGCCACAGGGAAGATGAGCTGGGAAGGGAAGTAACATTTGCTAAGTACTTACAATATGCCAGGCATTATGCTAAGACCTTTTGAGCAGATATAATGTTAAATCTAATTAGGTTCTCACTAAAATACTTCAAGGTGGTTTTATTACTCAGTTTTACTGAGAAGGACACTGATGCTTGGAGGGTTTAGGAGGTTTCACTATAAGTGCCCAGGGCAAGGATGCCCCCAGAAATGCAATAATGCCATGGAATTTCATCTTACAAGATGGATGAGGATTATATTTGATTTGGAGACAAAATTATGCATAAACTACTCAAAAAATCCTTTTAATTGCCCATAAAGTAGGACATAACTTGCTTGCTGTAGTACATATTCCTACTGAAGTTTGAGAATCACTAAGTGAGACTTATAAGAAAGAACAAAAAAAATCATATGCAGATTCAGGGCTCTTTCTCTCTTTGCATTTTAAGACAGTTATCAAATTTCTAGGGTGAACAAGTATAGCAGAAAAGTCTCAAGCAATCCTGCTGTGTATAGGGTTTACTCATTAAAGCATTAATTCTGTATTGTCTTAAACCACATTACATATCATAAAACATGTTACAGAGAATTTCACAATATAGTAGAATCACAGCTTCAATGACAGTTGCCTCCAAAGTCAGCCACAGAATGAAATATGTACACAATAAAATTCCTTTGGGTTCCTATTGTGTTATGAATAAAATGGAATTTCAGAGATATTTAAGATAAGAACCCCAAACTCTAGTATATGCCAGGATGAAAAAGGGAACCCCATTCATCTAATTATAAACTCAAAGTCAGAGGCCTTTTTCTGGAATCAATCAATCTGGAATTGACCTGGAATTTTATATATTTCAGATTGTCTTATTGAAATAAAAAGTGTGTGTGTGGGGGGCTTACTCATAAAATGATTATGTACTTTACGCAAATGCTCCACTTGCTAGAAAATAAAAACCACCGATTCTCCTCTTCACAGACACAATGCTTTAGGCATTCCCAGCCTTGACTCTGCTATGATGCTCAAAATGGATGGTGCTTTCCAGGAAGCAGAACACACTCAGAATACTGGGTTATGCATTCCATGAGTTTGCTGTATGTCTTTTTCTCTTATACTCAAGAAAACACATCAAAACACCAGGTAGATTCAGTGCCATTACCTAGGGAGCCTTGAAATTTCTTAATTTTTTATTAAGAAGTAAGTCATTCACAACTGGCTATCTTTTAACTTTTACTAGAGATTTTTTTGTGTGTGTGACACATCCACAACTTATCAGGGAAAGCACTGGGAACCTCTAGCTTTACAAAATATGGCTCCTATTCCTGTGACAATGATACCCCCACATTGATTTTAAATGGGCAAGTATGAATCTTTTGAGGATAAGCTAAATAGGAGAGCAGTAAAGTCAGGCTTTAATCCTAGCCCTATGTTGGACTACCTGTTAGATCAAGGGTCCTCAAACTTTTTAAACAGGGGGCCAGTTCACTGTCCCTCAGACCGTTGGAGGGCCAGACTATAGTTTAAAAAAAAACTATGAAGAAATTCCTATGCACACTGCACATATCTTATTTTGAAGTAAAAAAAACAAAACGGGAACAAATACAATCACACCGCTGCATGTGGCCCACGGGCTGTAGTTTGAGGACCCCTGTGTTAGATCTTAGATAACTTAAACTTTTTTTTCTTAATTTTCTTTTGAGACAGTCTCACTCTATCATCCAGGGTAGAGTGTTATGGTATCATAATTCACACCAACCTCAAATTCATAGTAATCCTCTTGCCTTAGCCTCCTAAGTAGCTTGGGACTAAAGGTGGTCAACATAATGCTCAGCTACTTTTTTCTATTTTTAGAAAGTAGAGATGGGGTCTCACTCTTGTTCATGGTGGTCTTGAATTCCTGAGCACAGGCGATCCACCAGCCTCACCATCCCAAAGTGCTGGAATTACAAGCATGAGCCACCCTGGCCACTTTACTTAAACTTTTTAAGCCTCAGTTTCCTCACCTGTAAAATGAGAGTGACAGTCATGCCTATTTCATAATGCTGAGGTAAATATTAAATAAAATACATGGAACATGCTCAGAGTGTTCAGTGCATAGTAAGTGCTAAAAGTGATAGTAGAAAAATGGAAGATGTGCCTAAACAATTAGGGAAGGAAGAAAAATGTGTATAACCTGTCATCTTAATGTCATTAGGAAATAGCTGTAACCTGTCATCTTATGTCATTACGCAACAAAGGCAGCGTATGCACTGAAGGGCTCTTAAGATAGTTTTCATTATCCTGATACACAACAGGGTGGTTAGAATGATGTGGATGAGAAGAAAATCAAGTATCGTAATATTAATCATATGGTCATAAGATGTCTCAGCCATTTTGGGACATTTTGCTGTAAAGAAATGCCTGAGGCTGGATAATTTATTTAAAAAAAGGAGAGGTTTATTTGGCTCATGACCCTGCAGGCTGTACAGAAGCATGGTGCCAGCATGGTGAGTTCCTGAAGCTGCTTTTACTCATGGTAGAAGATGACAGGAGGCCAGTGCGTGTAAAGATCACATGGAGGGAAGCAAGAGGGAGGAGAGAGAGAGAGAGAGGTAGTGGGCTCTTTTTAACCATGGGCTCTCTCAGAAACTAGTAGAGTGATAACACACTCATCCTGCAACCAGGAAGGTTATTAATTTCTCCATGAGGGATCTGATCCTGCTACCCAAACACCTTCTACTACGACCCACCTCCAACACCAAAGATCACATTTCAACCTAAATTGTGACATACCAGAGTCAGAAGAGATTCCAGTTCTGGAGATGCCCACACTTTTCCTTTGTATCATGTTAAGAAAGGCAACATGTCCTTGTCTCTAAGAGAATGGATGCTGGAGCTGGAGAACTAACCACTTCTACCATTTACTTGCTCTGTAACCTGGGACAAGTCACAGATCCACTCCTAGTTCTTAGTTTCCTCATCTCGACAACAGGAATAATGACTACTCCACAGAGTATATGGGGGATTTTGGGCAAAGATGCACAGTGTACTCAGAACAGCACTGATCCATAGTGCTATTGTCCATCACCTGTTGTCCAGGATCATGGCCATCAGGAATGACAAGAGAGCACAGTGGTTCCAGTCTCTTCTGTGGATCAGAAATAAGGCACATAAAAGAAGTGGAATAATGGCACCGCAGTTGCACTTATCCTATTGAGTATCCCAAGCAATATAAAACCTTCCCATAAAAGACGGCATACAAATTCATCTACCCCAACAGAACCATCACCTCAACTAGAAGATCCCTAATGACCTTATTGAATTCTAAAACAATTGACAGATTCTGTGTGAACAATGCCCTAGACCCTAATGAATCTGAACGTGAATTCTAAGTTGATTGCAATTTACCTATATGAACATGGTGCTATAAATAACTAGGATTAAATATCATACTTGTATTCTCTTGGCCTTCCTTTCATGACAGAAGCTATACACTTCATTAGAATGGTTAATGTGGAAATTGGTGCCCAGCAAAATAAGAACACCTTAGAAGTTGATGTCACAGCATGTTTTCAGCATTCCTGATTTTGAAAAGACTAAAAATAAATTCTTAACATGATATAAAGATAATCTCAAGGGTAACATGATGAAGAGGAAAAAGCACTGAATAAGAAAATGAGAATCCTAGTCTTATAATTTGTTTTTCTGCAACTTTAAGTTATTTTGTTATGTACAAGGCTGCAAGTTTATGTCCATCCTGTCCTCAAGCTCCAATTTACTTATCCATAGAACCTCAATTAAAATATTTATCATGTCTATCATACAGGACTGTTGTAAGAATCAAAGGGGATAGTGTTTTCAAAAATTTAACATGCTAACATCTTGTAAAAAAATACATTAGAAAGTCCTTGAATTTCTTATTCCATAAAATATTGTATAAGAATAAAAAATAAGTTGCATACCATCATATTGATCAACATCATAATTACTCTTTATCAAATGTTATCTTATTTAATTCTTCAATCACTTTATAAAATAGATAACCATTGTTATAACCATTAGGTAGAAGGAATAAAGGAGACTGAGGGTCAGAGATGGTAAGTTAATCACCCAAGGACGTAAAACTGATAAGAGACAAGATGTGAACTTTATCTGAAGACAGTGGGTATTATCCTGAGAGTGAATATGGTTATATTACTGTCATTTCAAACCTATTTCTGTCATGACTCAAACAAACTACATCTCCATCTTTGAAATTCTCCCCAGTCCCTGAAGTCCTATGGCCCAGATTTTAGATCCACGAGGGTAATATAATTTGGGTTATAGGGTAAAAAGATCGAAGGTCTACTCAATGCATGCTCAAATCCTTTGTGAGTGGAGGTAGAGTTGTTTTGTAATGATGTGTGGCTGCTGGCTTATACCATGCTTCCCTTGAATCATTATGCTGATCTGCCTAAAAAAATCACTCTTTGCTACACCCAAATTTTCCTAATTCACTTGCCAGGCTGCATTCATCAAGACATAGAACACTGAAACTGCTTAACAGTTAACCAGAAAACAGGGCAGAAGGAATGCCACTACCTTTGTAACTTAGAAAGAGTGATTGCCAGGTAGGGTTATTAAGTGGATCCATGGTATTGAAAGAATGAGTTGTGGTGAGCAGAGTACTGACCATTGAAAGGAGTGATGGACAATTATAGCCCTAGTCCAGTATCAGTGTTATTAAGGTCACTGCTGAAAGATACCTCAGTTCCCCCCTTTCAAAAGTCCTTTTATGCTTGATTACAGCTTTTTCTTCTCCATTACATTATTCTGTTTCTCAAGTGCTTCTTACAGAATCTTAATGATAGTGAATACTCAAATTTGATCTGTGAACCAGCAGTGTCACCTGGAAGCTTGTTCAAAAAGCTAAATCTCAGGGCCAGCAGCAGGTCTATTCAATCAAAAGCTGCATTTGAAGACAGTCTCCAAACATATTTCACTTATAAATGAGGATGCAATATCCTAAACAACATAATAACAAGTTGAATTAAAAATTAATATTTAAATAATGTACTTTGGTCAAAATTAAATCCAATTTACGTGAGAATTAATCACTATTTGCTTTTCTTTTTGTAATTTCTCCTTTATAATAATATATTTTCTCCAATTTTAATATCAGGTATACCCAGATCAAGTAGAATGATTTTGAAGTATTTCTTCTTTTTCTATTGTCTATATGATTTGGCATGATCTGTGTTTTGAAATTATCTTTTACTTTTATTTATAAATATTAGTTATCTATGTTTTGAGCCTTAAAAAACATAATAAGAAATTAACTGATGACGCCATACTGAGTCTCAGAGTCAAAGCATTATACAATAGACACACTCTTATTTGACAATGTAAATGTTACTTTCTTTGCATTATTATTATCATTATTGCTTAATATTTCAACGCAGCAATTGTCTGATTCCTTTTCTGAATGTATTTGTGTTCGTTCGTTCTTCACGAGGTTTTCATTTCTAGTCTTTATCTTAAATATTGTTATTGTTATTATTAAATTTTAAGCCTCTTTAATTTTGTGAAGGCAAAAAATGGAAACCTAATAAACACATGTATATGTAACAATAATAAAAAAAAAGACAGTCTCCAGTGATTCATGTGTACTTTAAAATTTGGAAGTACTGGTCTAGAACAATGCTAGCAAAATATGATGTATGGATAGAAAGCAACCATACGGCCTGGCGACGTGTTAGAAATGAAGAATCTTAGGTTCTCACCAGAGACCTATCTGTAGGAGTGGGGCCCAGGAATGCGTGTTTTAATAAGCTCTGCAGGTGATGCTTAGAGATGCTAAAGTTTGAGAACCACAGGTCTAAAGAACTGTGCTGAGTAGAGTTGCAATGGTATGCCTGAGCTTAGTGAAAAAACATGTGTTGCATAATTAATACTTTCTTCCCAGATGCAGAGGGGGAAAGTGAGCACCTATCCTGTGTATTTAGTATTTTTGTTCTAGACAGAACACTTGATGCATGGCTAAGATACTTTCAGACCAAATACAAGAACTTTTGAAAAAGTCAAAATTGGTACTAGAATGGAGTTAAGAGATGAACAACAACTCCTTGAAAAAAAGGATGGTAACAAAAATAAGAAAAGGATTAAATTCCATGTAGATAAAACAAGTGTAGCAATATACTGAAGCCGGGGAATGGATAATGGGACTCGTTATACTATTCCTTCTATTTTTGAATATGTGTGAAATTCTTTATATAAAAAGTTTAAAAATCCATCTGGAGATACATTATTGGCTGACAAGTTAGGAAACACTTAAAGATTGATAATATCTTGTTGAGAGCGAGGAGAAAAGGAAACTTCCATATATTGTTGGTGGGCATATACATGATTATGACCTTTTGTGAAGGCAATTTGAAACTAGTAGAACATATAAAGACGTTGCACATATATTGACCCAGCAATTCTATTTCTAAAAAGCTTATCTATAAGGAAAGTCACCCATTTGTGTAAGGATACAGTATAAAGATGTAGACTGTGCTTATTATACCCTCAATGAATCCCCAACAATAAAAAAAAAAAAAAAAGATGTAGACTGTGGCCTTAGTTATAATAACACTTTGGAGAGAGTTTATGTATCTACCAAGATAGGACAGTTTAGAAATATTGATTTGCTCATATTATGGACTACTGTACAATTATTTCCAAATGATTTATAGCTAAATGCATTGACCTGAAAGCTGTCGATGATATAATGTTGAGAAGGGCAAAATGTGCATTATCCCCTTTTAATAAGAAGGAAAGATGACCATAATGCTAATGTGCATTGCTATATATGGATTATAAACAGACAAGAAGCATGAGGTCTAACGGTGGTTACCTTGGAGAAGGGGAGAAGGAGTACGTCTGCTCTGGGGAGGCTGTCCCTCACTTTTAACTTTATACAATTTGTACTATTCTTTCCATCTTTTATATCTTGGGGTCCAAGTGGCATAGTTCTAGCCAATGAGATCTAAATATATGTTCCTTAGAAAACTCTTTTAAGTTCTGAGAAAGTTTGTTTATGGCTCTTCTCCACTTTTCCATTCTAGAGACTGGATAGATACCTAAAGAAGGAGAAGCTGTTTTGCAAGCTTAGAGCCATCAGTTCTGTGCTTAGAAATGGCACAATGGGAAGCTGGAAAGAGCTTGAGTTTCCAATGGGAGTATAAACTCCCTGTCAACCCTGGGTGATTCTACAAATAAGTTAATGTTTTTCATGTTGAAGTTAGTGCTTTTCAGGCTTCTGTCACTCACAAACAATTGCCAGCTAAACCGTTACTTAACTGTGTAGGTGTCCAGGCACATCTAGGTACACCTAAGACATACACACAAATATACGCAAATAGGTTTCACTTAAAGAAGATCATATACATCTGTATTCACGTATTCCTACTCTGCACAGTGCCTGGCACAGAATTTCCTCAAGGAGTATATGAATTTATAAAAACATAATGTATACAGTTATCTCTAAATTGTAGGATTATAGATGATTTTAATTTCCTTTTTGTACTTGCCTACATTTTCTGAATATTTAACATGAGAAAAAAACAATAAAGCTATTTTTTCTTTTTTTTCAATAAAGCTATTTTTGACAATTATTAGAAGTATATAGGAAAGCTGTGTGGTACAGCCTGAAGAAGTAGAACTGTGTTATTCCACAGATTTCAACATGTTGAAGATCAATTTTTTTTTTCCTTCTTTCCTCTCTCTTCAATAAAATATTTAAAACATAGAATAAAAATCCTGATAAAACTTAGTATACAAGATGGGATTAGTCTGATCCCCCATCAGGATGATAAAGGAGGTTTACTCTGCAATTATATTACACATTTATAAAGAAAACTTGGAAACTGGTTTCTTTCACATTGATGGATGTTTGAACACAAACCATAAGAAATAATAAAAAATTAAGCATCCTTGTTTTCTGCTAAGAATTCACATAAGATATACAGCATTTCAATTCAAGGGACATATTTATCATACCTCTTAGGAAAACTTTGCACAAGAATCACCTGAAAACCCCCTGGGTGTCACAACAATAACTTCTGCAACATTTGGAAAGGGGCATGGCATTAATACTTTATACCATTGGTCTCAATTGGGCCATATGACAATGCCTGGAGACACTTTGTGTTGTCATAACTAAGGGTGATGCTATCATTAACTAGTGGGTGGGCCTAGGGATGCAGCCAAACATTGCCCAGGACAGCACCCATGACCAAGAATTCTTCAGCCCTGATTGTTAACAGTACTGAGATTGAGAAATCTATTTTTCCCCTGTCTTGTGATTTAGGCTGTAGCTACCTTTAGAAAGAGTCTGACTACCTGGACTTCTTGGTTTTTTAAAATTGGGTTATTAAATTACTAATTGGCTGATTGTATATCAACATTTAAATTTTTTTTTTTCCTGGTCTTAGAATTTTAATAGTGGATATATGGCCACTTTACCTGAGAGACACCTTCATTCAATGCATTTGCACTGAGAGTCTAACAGGTTCTGAGAGTCTAACAGGTTCAGACAGCACCCCAAGCACTGAGTTCACATGATCCCTATGCTCAGTACTTAACCTAGTGAAAGACAAAAAGCTCCAAATTCTAAGCAAGTAGCACACCAGTTAAGTAGTTGCATATGGGGGAAGAGAAATGAATTTTGACCCAAGGCCCTGCACTAAATTCCAGTTAACTATTCCCTTCTTTCTGTTTACTAAATAAACAGCACAGCCCTGCTTACTGGTCCTTGCACCATTTACTTATTTATGTGAAATACTTTCTTCAGAGTGGGCAAAAAGGCATAGGAGACTCAGAAAGTGGGAAGGTCAGGGGGAACTGTGCAAAGAGAAATTCCTAACGGGTACTAAGTGCACTAACTGGGTGAGGGTCACACAAAAGCCCAGACTTTATCACTGTGCAGTACACTAAATCTGTACACATACCGGCTAAATCTACAAAACATTTATAAAGAAGAAATACTCTTTCTTCAAATGTCTTGTCTGCTGGCTGTTCTGCTCAAATGTCACTTCCTCTGAGAGGGCTTTCCCAACGATCCTGACTGTGATATCACCTTTAAACATCCTCTGTTCCATTGTTCTGTTTCATATTCTCTATCTGAAATTATCCTGCTTGTTTAGGGTTTGTCACCCCAACAGTGTTTTTTTATGACTTTTGCTAATATGTTCCCTAATCTTAGAAAACCTTTGATGAACTGATTTCCAGTATGCAGGTGGTCTTGCTTAAAGCTCTTTCTCTTTCTTTTTCTTCCACCTGCCCTGATATTGCTCTGTTCCTTCAATAGAACACACTCTCTCTGAGCCTTTTGACATCTCTCTTCTCTTTCCATCTTTCAACCATTATCTTTAAATATGATGAACCATAAAGATGGCCCTCCACATTCCTCCCCAACATTACTTACCATATTTTAATTCTTTGCTCCTTTCATCTGCCTTCCCTTTTGGTCAGAAGCCCTATAAAGGCGGGGCCCTTGTTTTCCAGTATTTCTTCCTTATAAGCACTCAACAAACATGGGTGAATTAACTTAGTCTATCCTGCAGACTTGAAATTGCTTTTTGAAAAATGAAATTTAATAAAACGTTTAATAAAATTTTTATCATTTATTTTGGTCTACTTTTCTCAAGAAATGCTAACTCGATAGACCCATCTCTATTGCACTTCTGCTTCTGAAAATTATATGTGATCTACGTTAATTTTGTGAAAATAAGAAAATGATGAAAACAAGGTCCTTTGCTAATGGAATCATCTCTATAGACAACAGCTAAACCAGAGGAACAGAAAGAGAGAAAGATGTCAAAATCTCATTAAAACAGACGCACAGATTGACCTTCTAAGGCTAGTGATACACATACACACACACACACACACACACACAGAGTTTTATGTGAAAAAAATGCAAACACCAAAACCCTCACTACTTTTGTGAGATGTTAATTTGATTTATGGGCACTGGAGTCATATAGGCTCCCAAAGTCCTCCCCATGGAAAATATCGCTCTCCACAGCAATTCTGGCCAACTCTTAAAGTAGCCAAAGCAGGCTATGTCTTGTCCTTGAGGACATCAGCTGCAGAACAATTTTCGCAAACCACACTATGAAGCTTGCATTGATCTGCCAGCAGCACTTGAATCTGCAGGCACAAATGAACTTTGGCTTCTTCTAGAACATATTGGCATCCCACGCTGTTTAGATCTCCTATTCATTTGCCCTGTTTTCTCTGAACACCAGAAAAGAAAAATGTTGGAGGAGCTTTGGAGAGCTTTCTCTTTCTAACCCTTCATTTAATACAACTTTCATTACAGCTCCTTTTTGTTTTCTTGGCTGCTGGAATGTTTTATTAAGTTAAGACGGTTCATAGGACAGGACAGAAATGCCTTCATGGGTGGCCCCAACAGTTACATGCCCAGCACCTCTTCCCCAGAGGAGGGGGCCTTGAGCATAGCTCCTGGCTCCCTCTATCCATCTGTCCTTCTGTCCAGAGTCCCCGGGTATGAGTCCATTCAGGGCAGGAAGTGTTGGTAGGAGGTAGGGTGGAGAGAGGGTAGCTGGCTCCCTGCCTCTCCCCACCAGAGACAACCCACTCTGGCCACTGCCTGGGCCTTGGCTAGACGCTTGGGTCTCAGTCAGAGCCCCAAAGCCCAAGCATGGAGTGGCTGAAGACAGAGTGGGAGCCAGGGGTGGAGGCATACAGCAACTGGGAATTGCTTTCTTAAAAAGTATAAAGTGTTGGGTGGTGCCTGTGGCTCAACAGAGTGGGGTGCTGGGCCTATATACTGGAGGTGGTGGGTTCAAACCTGGCCCCGGCCAAAAACTGCAAAAAAAAAAAAAAAAAAAAAAATTTATATATATATATATATATAAAGTGTGTTTTAGAGGATGGAGAAAATAATCTACATAAAAATCTCTTCACATATAAAATCCTGAAGAAGGTGCAAGGTGAGGCCCAATGTGAGGGGCACACTCAGATATACAGAGTGTGTGTGTACATATGTACGTGTGTGTGTTGTAGGGTGCAAGTGAACATGTGCATAATAGCTCTTTTTAAAATCTTTTGTACTTCTTCTTGAAAACCATCATCCTAAATACTGTGAAGTGAAACTTAATATTCGTAATCTGGAGTTATGAAATTTGTAGTCTGGATTTGAAACTGGAAGAGCATTTGTGTATCCGACTGACTGGACGGTTTTGAAGGCACCCCAACTGTAAAACAGAGAAGGTAATGCCATTTCTAGATCAGCCAACTCCCACAGTTCTCGGTTAGACATGCGCTAATTTCTATTTCTTGGCAGGTAATCCTTTTACCTCTCTACCTTAGGGTCTGCCGAGAGAGCTGGTCAGAGCAAATCCACCCCAAACCATATGAACTTAATAAATGAGTTGGTCCAGCTTACAGATATTTATAAACTAGAATAAAATATTGATACATGAGAGTCCTCAGAGATCGTATTCTATCTGCTCATGTTATAGACAGTGAAACTGAGTCCCAGGGATTTAAAAAGAAATTTGAGAGAGTTATACAACCAGGGATAAGGCTGAAATATTTCTTCCCGTGCATTATACTGTTATCACCTAGTTTAGCTCACGTTGACTGTTCTCTCTAGATTTCTCTATCAGTTTCCTAATTGTTCTTCCTGTTTTCATGCTTTTGTTTGTTTGTTTGAGACAGTCTCATTCTGTGACACAGGCTGGTGTAGAGTGGCATCATCATAGCTTGTTGTATTCTTCAACTCCTGGGCTCAAGAGACACTCCTTCCCCACCTGACCAATTTTGTTATTTTATTTTTTTGTAGACATGGGGGTCTTGCTATATTGTCCAGGCTGGTCTCAAATCTCAAGTGATCCTTCTGCCTTAGACTCACTATACCTGGCCTTGCATTCATTCTTATACTCTCCAATTTGTTTCTCAACAGTAGCGAGAATGGTTTTAAAATTACAATTTATATCACTCTAGTCCCTTGCCATAGTCTCAAGGCACTAAGAATACAATGCAAGCCTTTCAAAATGCTTTCAAGGCCATGTATAATCCAGCCTCTTCTTTTTCCCAGCCACATCCCATATCACTTTCTTTCTCTCCCTCACCAGACTCCCTGTCATTCAGTTCTTCAAATATACCCAGATCTTACTTGCCACCCCGTCATTCAATTCTTCAAATATACCCAGATCTTACTTGCACCAGGACCCTTATGCCTACTTTCTCTTCTGTTTGGAACGCTTTTCTTTCTTCCCTTTCCCTAACTGGATATTTTTTACTCCTAGCTTATCATGTCCTTTTAGAGGCCATTCTATATGAAAGTGAGATTGTCCCCACTAGTAATATTTTTTTCCCTTCTTCCCTCCCTCCCTCCCACATTCTATCCCTCCTTCCTTCCCTCCCACCGTCCCTCCCTCTCTTTGTTTGTAATTATTTATTTTTATGTTATATATTTTTATTCTCCTTCAATAATTAAAATGTAATCCCTGTACCTAGAACAGAGCTAGGCACAGTACAGACCAGGCCCTTGGTTCTTCCTTATAATATAGAAAATTGAGGCTGGGCACAGTGGCTCATGGATGTAATCCTAGGACTCTGGGAAGCCAAGGTAGGAGAATCTCTCCCTTGAACTCAGGAGTTCCAGACCAGCCTGGGCAAAAAGCAGGATCCTGTCTCTGGCTAGTTTTTCTATTTTTATAAAATACATTGTGTCAGGAGCCTGTAATACTTGGCAGGCTGAGGCAGGAGGATCACTTGAACCCAGGAATTTGAGGTGGCTGTGAAGTAGGCCAGGGCCACAGAACTTTAGCCTGGGCAACAGAGTGAGACTCTGTCTTAAAACAAATGATAATAAAAATTAATAAAAGACTGAATAGAATATACATTGAGTTGTCTGTCCATTGCATATCCAACTTTATGAAGATAAAGGTATTAAAGAAATGCAATTTTAATATTTTAGCACTTTTAGCCAGTATCACATCATTGCTTGGCCTGACTTCAAAGTTAGCTTTGGCTTGAAAATATTTAGCAAAAAGTAATAAGGCACAAAAACTAAATCCACTGAAATGTTTTACTGGATCCAATTTGAATCTTTTATTTCATAGATGAGAAAACTATAGTGCGGGACTTGCTCTCTTAACCTAACACCTTTAAAAAAAAAATCTAGTTTCTCAAAAATAGAATGAAAACATTATTTTGCCTAACTTGCACTGAATCATTATATTATTTACTTCATTCTCATATACTCAATAACCACATACTTATACATCCCCAATTTTTAGTGACTTTATAGTATGCCAGGCCCCACACTGCACATTTTATGAGTTTTATCTTTGTTTGTCCTCACAACTACCTATGCTTTAGGTAATTTTATAATTGTCACTGAAGAGATGAGAAAACTGTGGTTTCTCAAGCTAAGCAGGTATGGTCATCCAGCTAAGAAAAGGCTACATGGGAGAACAACACGTGGGGCAGATAGGTGCCCACATTTTAAGTTGGCTATCCCCTGCCGCTTTAAATTGAATTCCCTGTGGTGCACAGAAGCTAAGCTTTTCCAGAGTATTGTGTTTTATTACAAAAGAGCATCTTTTTATCCAGTGGGAATAAGGCTCTTTTTATATAAAGTGATTTTTATCTTTGGCAGAAAGCAACTGCAACACGAAGTCATATTTTACTCTGCTCTGGAGCTTAGAACTCCACATATATCTCCATAAGTCAATAGGACTGGGGAAAGAGATTTCCCTCCGAGCATCTATTTATAGTTACATAGTGCAAATTGCTATGTACTCGAAAATCACTTAACCATGTTTCAATCATGTTAGTGAAACCTCCGGCTGGCATCACATCCCTGTTTCAGAGGTGAGTAACCTTATGTATGTATTTAAATGTGTGTGTATATATGGTGGCAGTAGGGGTTGGTGAGGGCAAAGAGAAAGAAAGAGAGAAGTATCTACTATAGAAGTGGCAGACAAAACTTGGGTAGCTGTTATCCAAATGTCTCCCACCCCCATCCTCTGAACTATTAACTCTTTGGAAACTGTAAGGTATTTGGCAAAAATACCTTGTTTGTCACAGACATCAGGGAATGCTGCTCAATATAATTTTGTTGCAAAACATGGACTTCTGATCTCTTGTCCAAGTTTCTTTAAAAATGTATAACCTGGCCAGGCACAATAGCTCTTGTTTGTAACCTAGCCCTCTGGGAGGCTGAGGCAGGAGGATCCCTGAGCTCAAGAGTGTGAGATCAGGCTGAGCAAGAGCGAGACCCTGTCTCTATTGAAAACAGGAACAATTAGCCAGGCATTGTGGTGGACACCTGTACTCCCAGCCTCAGGAAGCTGAGGCAGGAGGATTGCTTGAACCCAAGAGTCTCCGGATGCTGTGAGCGAGACTGATGTCACAGTATTTTCAGCCTGGGCAACAAGGCTGAGACTGTCTCAAAGAAAAGAAAAAAAAAAATGACCTTTATTCCATTTTGATTCTTAGAAATTGTTTTCTTCCATCCAGCATTTATTCTTTCTTCTTCCTAGAATAATACTCCAGTTTTAAATCATCCTCATTATCTTCTCAGTTACAGTGTCGGGGTGGGGTTGATGCAGCCCAGGCCTAGCCAACAGAAGTAGACAATTCCCAGCCACATCCTGAGTTACTGGATGTGAGCATGAGAAAGCTAGGCCTATGAAGAGTGACCCTGAAACTTCTGTTTGCTCATCTGGGAAGGAGGAATTGTACATTTTGTTGGGATTTATGTACTAGTTGGAAAATCAACCCAGAGTAGTGGTTGGTGATTATACTTGCCACCTCCAGGAAAGATTTTTTCCCCCCAAATTAAAACCTATCCAGAAGAAAGTGGCACCAAGAGATGAAGAGGTGAGGGCTGGGCTGGGATTTGATGCAGTTTGGTCTCTTTCATCCTGCCATGTCCCAAACTAGCTACAATCTTGTGCGCTTCAGTTAGTTAACCCAACAAAATACACCTCCATTTTTTTTTTTTTTTTTTTTTTTTGCTTTTGGCTTAAGCAATGTTGTTTGGGTTTCTATAATTTTTGATAAAGAATCTTGATTAATATAGATTGCAAATCAGTATCATTAACTTATTTTCAGTAGAAACAATAAATTTAGTTATCTCTTCATCACTTTGTGAACTAACTTTCTAAAATAGTTCATATACACTAAATGGCCTCCATGTGCTTTCCTAAAAAATTTTAAATTGAGGGTTTATGTTTTCCTTACTGTTTAATTCTTAATATAATATATCCCATAGCTGCTGGTGGGCTAGTCTGTCACACTCTCAGGAAATGAAATTACTTTTCACCTTCTCTCTCAAACTTTCATACAAAGACTCAGCTCTAATGATGGAAGCTCCAGGCCAAGAGGAAGGATACTGTGGTTGAGAGAACCTTTTGCTAGTGCCAGGTGATACGTTCATACTTGGCCCACAGATAACACAGTCCTCTTGATAAACCCTATACACTGACTGTAAGCAACTTCCAGATCATTGCACTGACAGGGGAATCAATAATGGATAAAAAACATCAAGAGACTTACACACACTGAGAATGTTCTACCTTTTGGTCCACATAAAACTAAATCTTTTGTAACTTTTAAGGAGAGGAATATGAGAGGTTTTGGAATGTTCTCTCATCTTACTGGACACATACACACCAAATATGACAGAAGCCATTTCAAAATATTAGTGGCTAGCCTTTATAAAACCCCAACTGTGTTCTGACACATGCTAACCCTGTCACTGAGCCCTCTCTACAACCCCACTTGGTATTTACTACTTTCATCCTCATTCTAAACAGGGACTTAACGGAGGCTAAGTAACTCCCTTAAGAAAACAGGGGGCAGAGATTGCAATTCACTTCTATCTGCATCTAGAGATCTAAGACCCTAACTCTGTGGCACAGTTAAGTATGGTTTCCTACAGCCTGCCTTTCAGTGTGGGGAAAGGGGACAGACTTTCTAAGGTAGGCATGGGAATTATTTTACCCAATGAAATTCTGAGCAACAGATTCTGGCACAGTCTTGGTTGTGTTAATAGCACTAGACATGTGTGGATCATTACCTTGAAACTTTTGAAAGTGTTATCCTAAGGTCAACATCATTTTCATCATCCCCCAGAGCACTGATAGAAAGACAAAATCTCAGTTCCCACACGAGACCTACTGAGTCAGAATTTATATCTTTAGTAAGACTCCCAAATGATTAATATGCACATTAAAATTTGGGACAAGTTAGTCTGAGACAGTGCTATAAAAGTATGTTCTTTGGAAAGGCAGTGTTGGCATCAATGGGAGTATGTTAGAAAGGTGGAAGGAAAGAAGGAAAGGAGGGAAGGAAGGAGGGAGAATGGTTTGGGTAAAGAAAGGAAGGGAAGGGATATCCACATTACTGGGAATTCTTACATGCCAAATATAATGCGGTATAGGAATTAATGTTAGTGCACTCAGGCAAGACAGCTTAGTGTAATGAGTTAGTGTCAGCCACTCTGAAAGTTTACGTCTTTTTTAATTATTGTGATTACCCAACTGACTGGTTTCTTTCTAACAGCAGGGAAGGGCAGGGAGCAACATTAGCAGCCCCTCCAGCACATGCATAAGGAAAGCAGAGAGGAAATGTTAATCAGGCAAGAGATGGATATGTTTAGGCTCCTGGAAGAGAACCGGAAAGCTTTGTTTGACCCCTTCCCAGTGTCAGGGTATCTGGCCTCTACCTGCTATTCATCCATTCTTTTCCTTTCCATGCCTTTCACCTTTCATTTCCTTCCCCATATTTTCTCTCAGTAGGGGGAAAAATGATGATAATAGCCAACAAAGAGAGGTCAAATATCACAGGAAGAAAATATCTCAAGGACTCTAATATTTAGCTGACAATTGAACTGCTTGCCCACCCCCCTCCGCAGCGCCACACTCACAATGAATTGAGTCATGCGGGCCAGGGATTTTTGGTCTTTGGTTTGGATCTGCTAAAGCTCAAAATGTCAAAGTTTAGGGAATATCTTAAAATATGTCTTTCTTCCTTAAAACTGAATGGGAGCTTTGCCCCCTCTTATTTTCTTATATCCTGAAGTGGCTGTTCTTTTTTAGAATATCATCTTTCATTGACAAAACTTTGGTTATCTTCTCAGAATGAAGAGGACCCATAATGGAAGTCAAATACCTTTGAATTTTGTTTTTGGAGCTGGTGTTATAAAAGAGAGCAGCAGTATGACTCTGAAAACATACCTTACCTCTTAGCACCTCTTTGAAACAGAGTTAGAAATTTTCAACACAAAGAACAAGTAAAATGCATTCCCTGGGCTTCAATGGCAAAAGACTATAGCTCTTCTAATGAGTTCATGACTAAGAAAAACTCCAGAACTAAGTCATCCTTGCCAGTACATATTTATAGTAGCATCTAGCAGCCTTAATATTATCTGACAATTGCCTAGAAAGATTTATCATGTGCTAGTACTCTTCTTATTGCCGACTGCTTACACTCTCTTTTTTTCCTTCTTCTTTCTACCACTGTACAAATGAGTACCACTGAGGACTACTTACTTGGAGAAAGAAGAAGAGTCACAGAAAGTGCACTCCTAGGAAAACAAAAGTTACAATGTATACAAAGAATGATACATAGTACACAGGTTGTATCATTTCCTTCCCTTAAATATTAAAAAAAAGAAATTCTTCAAATAATCTGGGCAGGGTAGAACGTTTCCAGGAGTTGATAGAGAATTGTCCACATAAACAACAATCTTTTCATGAAGGCTCCCCCAAATTCCCTACACAAATTCACTTAAGTCAGGACACCAGTAGAAAGCTTTTCCATCCATAGGGGATAATTCTTGGGACAGTCCTGGGATCCCACGCTGAAACTCAAATTTTGGCTTCACACTTGATTTCCTGTATAACTTGTGTGAGTTACTTAAGCTTCTGGAGTTTAGCATCCTTGTCTGAAATGATAGTTACTTACCCATCATAGTACCCTGTTCCCCCATAGGACTGTTTGAATAAAATGATCCATTCAGTACTCAAAGTATGGGTTCAATAAGATTTAAAAAGTGTTTTAAAAGTGATAAATATTAATTCTATATATTTGTGGGTACAGTGTGATATTTTGATTTGTGTTCACACCGTGTAATGATTAGATTAGGCTAAATAACACAACAGGTCTTATCTGTGTGTTTCTATGGACCAGTTCACACAAATGAGAAGGAATAAACATGGCTGGCTGTGAGGAGAAACTTAGCTTTCTCTCTTTAGCATTTCCCCTGGGGAGGAGGGTCATTTGCATACAGGAAGACAATCAATGGGAAATCTGTTTTTATTGGCACCCAAAGTGCCCTGCACCTTTAGCAATATTCATAGGAGAAACCAGAATCTATTAGTCCACAGAAGCTTCTTTTGCTTTACTGAGCTGAAGAATGGATGTGCCTCATTAAAGACCAGTCAGGAAGGACGCGTAGCTTCAGATTATGGTAACGAGCCAATTAAAAGCACACATGTACCCCCTGAGGAGGAGCTTGGCAGCATCCTCCAGAGAAGAGGAACACAGAAGACAGGTTAACTGCTGGGCCAGGGTGGGGAGACTCTCAGCTTCCCTTTTCACACCTCTCTGTATCCCCAAGCATCTGGGAGAATGCCAGTTCTGCAGTAAGTCTTGGTAAAGGGAGAGTAACAGGACTGTGTACCCCGAGGAGGAATAATGATCAAATGAGTTTCTGTTTGTGAAAATTCCCAGAAACCGTAAAAACAAACCAAATATCAGTATCATTAGGGATGATTGAAGGGGCATCAGATATTTACTTAGGGCTGGGCTGTTTATATCTACCCTTCTGGGTAAAGACAGGAGTTATGTTTCTTATAAAACTCTCAACAACATGTGATACAGATCTCTTCAGTTAAGGATATTTTATATCTCAATCTCACTCTTTTAAGCCAAAGATCAAACTTCACTCTCTACCAACTGTGGGGACACCTTTATTACAGTGCATGAAAACTTAAATGACCGTGCTCACTGTAAATTAAATCACACTACATGAGAGAGATGACATTCCACTCTTGCCTCAGTCCAGCCCCAACTCTGACCACTTCCATTTAATGGGTGTTTTCTTTTGCCCATAAAGGAAACATTTTATGTCCTAATGTGCAGCTGCCACATAATGGCAAGAGTAAGAAGTTGCTGACCGTGTCAGGAAAGCCTCATCCAACAGCACGGTTCAATTTAGAAACTCAAGATGTTAGCACTCCATTGCCTATACAACCCTTTTTCCTTCTTAATATTCAGAACTTTCATTTCTAGGTATAAACCCTATAAGATGATTCGTGAGAGCTGTAAAGTATCCCAGGGAAACAGCCCAATATCACTAAGGGTTGGTACTTTAATTAACCCTGGGCTCCATCCACAGCCTGGATGCAGAGGGCCAACTAAGCATCTACAGTACCTGAAGTTCACAGACCATGATAAAGGGATTGGGAGCATCTTATGCCAGCTCTGTAATGAGCCTCAGAGAGATGGGCTCCCTCCAACCAGCCACAAGGGTGGCCATTCTGTTCTGGTAAATGTCATTTTTCTCAGTCCTGGACAGGAACCCAGTTAGTTCAGGCTTCATATTGCATCTGTGCCCCGAAAAAGTTCCTCTACCTAGTGGGAAAGATCAAAACATCTGTCCAAGGCTTCAGAATTCATAGAAATATCAAGTGTGACATAACCAAACCTTGCCAAGAGTCAGAAAGTTGTTCTTGGTGGGGTGCTGGGTGGGTGTGCTAAATCGCCTTTAATTAATGAATTAGTTGCCCTTGATTATGGGGAGTTATTTTTACATGGAAGGACTGCTCAGATTAGGTTGATACGGGAAGCAGTAGGGCAAGGGCTGTGTTAGACTTCTGGTAAGAAATGATGAACACGAAACAATGAAATCAACACATGTTAATAACAGCTGAGGAAAATTAAATAGGAAATCAAGATCTCAGTAATCAGAGCCTCAGAAAGGGGTTTTGATGAAACCCTCTTAACAAGAGCTCCCAAGTTTAACAGAATCATGATGAGGTGAAAATAAAAATTGGGATTATGGAAATTACAGTAAATTGAACACATATCTTGCTTTGCCAGCAAAGCAGTATATGAGTTTCTAAATTCAATATTATATAAAAAGGCCCCAATTTTGGATACATTTTCATAAAATTATGCCATTTCTATATGGAGAGACATATGTTATTATAGCAAACTTAGTAACTATCAGTAAAATGTTAACATATCTTACTTATGCATACATTTTGTCATAAAAACTGGCTATCTTTGTCTTCTCAGATGCAACATTCAATTGGTCAAATTGTAAAGGTCTTGAAATAACAACATATAATTAATTGCCTATCATTAAAACAGATTTTAAAAAATGTAAGCAGATTTTTTCAGAAGTTTTTCTCTGTGACATAATTCCTATAAACATTTTTTGGGCTATGTTAAAATCAAAATAGGTAATGTTAGTTTACTGCTATGCTAATACAGGAATTCTAAGATTTATTTCAAAAGGATTATACTAAAACGTTGTCCAGAACATATTATATCATAGCTCTCACTGTCTATCTGTTATAAGTTAACTGATGTAATCTTCACATGGTGGTTTCCATTTCCTTGACTGGAGTGACTGTAAGAGAACCACAGCCAGGGGAACCAGGCACACACATACAAATGGGGGATGGAAAGGTAGCATATATTAGCAATTTATGTTGGCAGTTTCCAAGCTTCAAAAATCTATCTCCACAATATTCACCATGTCCTCAAATGACTTGAACTATTCCTTATTTTTAAGAAAATCTATTTTATTTTGCCCTAAATAATTAACTTAATTAAAAGAAAGATTTAATCCTGGGTACAGTGGCTCACACCAGTAATCCCTTTGGAAGGACAGCAAGAGGATTTCTTGAGGCCAGGAGTTTAAGATCAGCCTGGTAACATAGACCTCCTCTCTACAACAAATTAAAAAATGTCACCTAGTGTGCATATTGCAAGGTTATATGTCAAATATATTAAGAGTAGAGTATAAATGTCTAAACACAACAATTAAATAAGTGAGGTGAACGCTATGTTAACCAGTTTGATGTAAACATTCCAAATGGTTTGAAAATCAGCACAATGTACCCCATAAATTCAGTAATGTACACAGTTGTGATCTAATAAAAAAATTAAATTAAAAAAAGAAACAAATTAAAAAATGAGCTGGATGTGGTGACGTGCACCTGTATGTAGTCCTACCTACTTGGGAGGCAGAGGCAGAAGAATCACTTGAGTCAGGAGTTCAAGGTCACAGTGAGGTATGATGACACTACTGCACAGATGCCTAGGCATCAGAGCAAGATACTATCTCAAAAGAAAAAATAGAAAGGATGTAAAAAACTATGCTATTGGGAAGTCATTCTCATTTGTAAATAGAAGATATGTAGATAATATACATTAAAATAAGTGAATACTGGCAAAATAGATGTTTGTCTACACATGGTATTTCCTAATATCACCTTTTGCACTTTGCTTCATGAAACACAGGTCTATAGAGTGGTGGAGGCTGGGTGCCTCATGCTGGGCCTGGCCTGGGACAGAGCATGCACAGGACAGTGTACTGGACTGAGACAGGACAGGTGACTTGGGGTCCCCCTCTCACTTGTTGTGAGACTTTGAGCAAGTGAAACAACTCTCAGCTTCAGTCCTTTGTTCTGTAAAGCAAGGTCATGGTACTAACTCTCTATTGTCTCTTCCAGAGCAAATTGCTAGTTATAATAAATGACATGAAGAGAAAGGTCGCTGTGCCTTGCTGGCAATGAGATTAGCGTTAGGGAAAAGCTGATTTAAATTCTGGGGTAGAGTGAGTTTTAAAGGAGTACTGTCTACTTCAATGGCATTTAGCCTAGATCTTAAGGATGAGCAGGAGTGACAGTGTGAATGGAAGATTTTTCCATATAGAAGAACAGCACGTTCAAATGTCCTGAGGCTGGAAAGAACCTAGTATTCAAGAGCTGGGTAGAAGGATGGCATAATGCAGAGCTTTACAAGAGAGGGGAGATGTGAGATGGAGCTGGAGAAGGAGGAGGCAGGAGCTTGCTGCTTTCTTTTTATCCAAAGTCCAAGTACATAGTGAAGCACAGGCAGGACATGATGTAGTGGAGAGTCTTAAGAAATCACATTGGCTGCTATGTGGAAAACAGACTAGAGGAGACACAAAGATCTTCCAGGCTTGTGGCTCTGTGGTTATGACAGAGGTTTTGGGAACTGACGATGGCAGCAGAGAGAGGAAAGTGGATGCATTTATTTGATAAACAAATAAACACACATCAAATTTCCTCCCATCTTCTCCTATGTTACCTAGCCTGATTACATTATGATTAACCTACCAGTCCTAGAACCCTAGAATCAGATTTGCTGTTGTCCTATTCCACAGTGTCCAAATAACATTCTGCATAATGCTAAGGCCATACACTTCCAGGTAATTGAAAAATAATTTTACAAATAGAATACTTTAAATGACCACTCTGCCTCTTAGGATAGAGGCCTAAGACCTTTAACAAAGAGTGATGCTGATTACTTGAATAGAAGAATTATTCTTTCAAAAAGACAGTAATAGTAAATAATAAACGGATTAAGCACTATTAAAATGTAACCTTTACTACAAGGAGAGACAGGTAATGTTATTATCCCCAATTACAGATGTGATAACTGAGGCACAAACATGTTAGCTTAATCAAGGTATCGGTCTTTTAGCTTGTGGTATTTGCTCTGACTGCTACATTGTATCACAGAGATAAGGGAGTTTGGGTTTGAGAGAACCCATGGCAAGGGGAAGCAGGATTTCCCCCATGGCTAAAGGATAACTTTTTGAGGTGAGGAAGCATATTTAGAAAATACAGAAACTCTTCAGCTACTCTAGGACCTCCCGCCAGAGTGATCCAAGACCACATGAAATTAAAAATTCCTTTATTCTACTCCTATTTGAAAAGATTGTTATAACACCTTCATTTAAAGGTACCTGAAGTAGCCAGCGGGTCCAATGTTAGTATCTAATATTTGGAAAATGTTTTAATACAACTTTCTGACTTTGATAAACAGTATGTACTATAACAGTTAAAGTCAGTATTCTGAAAGGGAACAATTATTAGTAAATAGATTCATCAATAAATTTGTAAATTACCAGTAAATTGATTCATTAGTCACTCTCATGACAGTTAAAAATAGATGTTTGTTAAAAGTGAAATCCCAGGTTATAACAGATTTTACTGCCTATCACCCCAAGAAAATAGATGACTCTTTCACTTTTCATCAGCCTGTCTCCAACCATCCCCTCTTATATTGACTTTAGTCAATATCTTTAGAACAGACCAAATATCAAGAAGCTTAGGGTCCCTTAAAAAAATAAGTAATTATCCTGTACAAACCAAAAACGCAAGCAAACAAAAAAAAGTATAAAGGTTGCAAGAATGAGCTTTAGTTTTCTCGTAGTGATTCCCTGTGCTGTAGCCATTGACCCCAATATACCTGAATGGCCGTATAGGCATTATTTAGCTCTAAATACCAGAAATAAAGTAAGATATATAGGTCCCTTCAAAAATAAATGTCACATTTAAGAAAAAATAGTGGTGATTACTGATTGTACACCAAGACCTTAAAAAAGTTTTGAATTCTCATACTTCCTTGGTGCACTGAAGATTAGGGAATGTTTTTCATTACCCAAATTTAATGATTACTGTACTGTAATTAGAACCAAACCAATAAATGTAAATGGATTATGTTTTACTAAATAAGACACAAACCAAGTTTACAAACTGCAGGTTTGTAAGCCAAATCTCATAAAAGAAAAACATTAATAAAAGATCATTTAAGAACTAAAGGATACTCATTATTCCTTCTCCATCCATTCATTCATATTTCTGAGATGGGATCATTCCACTTTTACCTAATTGTTTGGGGCTGTAGATGACCTAAAGTTGAATAAATACTCTTCATCTGTTTCACTAGCACTTCTTTGACTTATTGCTTCCTTTTTGGCAAAATGGCTACTCTTTAGAATGTTTTTTTTTTTTTTTTTTTTTTTTTTTGTAGAGACAGAGTCTCACCTTATGGCCCTTGGTAGAGTGCTGTGGCCTCACACAGCTCACAGCAACCTCCAACTCCTGGGCCCAAGCTATTCTCCTGCCTCAGCCTCCCGAGCAGCTGGGACTACAGGCGCCCGCCACAACGCCCGGCCCATTGTAAACCAGATATCTTTTTAGTGACAAGTAATTCATTACAAAATTCATTTCCTCCCTACCTTTTAAATGAGGACAAGTGGCTGCCATTTCCAGGGATTGTTTTAGCTAAAGTATCAAATTACCTTTTTTATTTATTGCACTATGTAGTCTGGCACTGTGGGTTTGGTTTATAGCTGCTGGGATTAATTTGGCATTCCTTGATTAATCAAACAATCTCATTACTCTCTTCTGTCTGAGTGACAGCACATCCTTGGTAGAGTCAAGCCAGACATGAGCATCTAGAAGGTCACATTCAGAAAACTGGGACCTAATTATGCTGGACGCACTGCTAATACCCAGGATTATTTGGAATATTCCTATATATCTTTAGCATTCTTTCACAGAGGTAATAACTATCCATCACAGGGTCTCTTTGGTTACTATATGGATGGATTCCTATAGTATCATTTAAAAAGTGAGTTTGGTATTTACAACCTCCTCTCCACCATGAAGGTTTATGGAATAGTGTTTTTTGTTTTTTTAGAGATTTATGCAAATAATAGCACAAGTATTTTCTTAGGTTTTAACAGGTATTAATGAAAAAACACATTTGAGGGCGGCGCCTGTGGCTCAGTTGGTAAGGCGCTGGCCCTATATACTGAGGGTGGCGGGTTCAAGCCCATCCCCGGCTGAACTGCAACCAAAAAATAGCCGGGCGTTGTGGCAGGTGCCTGTAATCCCAGCTACTCCGGAAGCTGAGGCAAGAGAATCGCTTAAGCCCAGGAGTCGGAGGTTGCTGTGAGCTGTGTGAGGCCATGGCACTCTACCGAGGGCCATAAAGTGAGACTCTGTCTCTACAAAAAAAAAAAAAAGAAAAAGAAAAAATACATTTGATTATTCCACCTCCACTAACAATCATCTCAGGTGGTTCAGTCTTGATGTAATTCATTTTCATATTTTCCCTGTACCTCTTTTCCTTGTCTCCATCCCAGAATCTAAAATGTGGATACACTGAATTCTCATGTTTTGCCTTCTATCCATGTTGAAGACCAATGCCCAGGATAAATCATACTCATTTCTCAGTAAAAAAAAGTTTCTGCATAACTTTCAGAACCCCTAAAGAAACTAAATTTCTAGTCATTTTAACAGATTAGGATTAGCATTTAGGATTGCAACTTCTACAAGGTAGGAAAGAACTAAATCAAAACACAGTTGCCAGATAATAATGACCTTCAATCTGAAACTAATGTCACACAATCATGACTTTTACTCTTCATCAACCTGTATTAAATAGGGTAAAAAAACCAAAACTGTTTGTACTTCAGAACTTTGTTTATAGCTCATTATCTGTTCTACTTTTCCACAGATTAGACATATATCTGACCTTTTAATTTAGTATTGTTTGCCAAGAAATGTGTCATGATAAATTTTTTCCTCTAAGATTTCAGAAAATAACTATTGTACTATACAGCATTGGTGCCAATTATCTGCCAGAAAGTTGAAATACAACAATTGTCACCTGCCATGCATCACCACTAGGATTCTTCAATCTGGCTGGAGAGAGCAAATATCAGCACCAGACAGGTAAGCAGAACGCAAAGGTGTGGATGAATGTGCAGTAAGTAGTGCACAAAATCAGAGCCAGAAGAATAGAGAGGAGTGAAAAATGATATCTGAATGGAATGAACAATGATGGTTTCACAAATGGGTAAGATTTGAAAAATGCCTTCCTTAAGAAATGGATGGGATTCCACAATCTTGGAAGATTGGACAAGCCATTTGGGAAAGAGGATTAAGGTCCATGCTCAGGGTAATGGGATTGTAAATGGCACATTCGATTTCACAACTGTATATAAACTCACCTGGTATACAGTAAAAGTTATGAACAGCAGCCTAAAAAAGGTAAAGGTAACTTGTGTTGAGTGATTTCTATGTCTATGACCATTGTTCTAAATGCTTTTGCATGTATTTGTTCATTTAATTATCTCACCAGAGACAGGAGGTAGTTATCATTATTATCATACCTTGTGAGGGAGTCACAGAGATTTTAAGTATCTGGTCAATATAATATTAGTAAGTGGTACAACCAGAATTCGAACCTAGGAAGTTTGGCTCCAGAAAGTACTTAGCCACTGTGCTTAACTTTAGACATGCCTGCGGTAGGTTATGTGTGATACCTGTGGGTGTCTGGTTGTAGGGAGTTGTAGAGATTGTGGAGAACTGGAGAACTCATGCAGTAACAGAGTGAATGACCTGGAAAAAAGATGGCAAAGATGTTTTCTGCCTCCTTAAAATGTTGCCCACTCTTTTTGGAAACTGAGACCTGCATTCCTGCCTCAGGAGCTGGTCAGGAGGGGTGGGGGAGATGTCTTTTGTTCTTTCTGCTATAGGAAATGGTTCAGCTAAACTGTTGAAATGGAGATGGAGGCCTAGAGCCTGGTGGGCAAGCACCTGCATTCCAGGTGGGCAGAGGTCCCGGCTTTGTCTTTGGTAGAGATGGAATGATCAGAATCATTCACTGTAGTCAAATGATAGTCCCTCCCTTTTAAAAGCTCCATGTTTCTGCTTATGTTCAGGAAATTTGGTATTTTGAGAAAGATAGTTGTCCATTTTTCTTCATTTTCTGGCAATGTAATAAATTTCTCTTGCCTACTCCTCAAACCACTTGTTCTCATTCTGACACCTAGAGAGCAAGTGCCAAGCTCTCAGTAACAATGCCCTACTCCAAATGGGCAGCACTTCTCAGATTCAGTCTTGTGAGAACATGAGCCCAGTATTATCAGATCTAATTTTTTAAAAAGACATAGCAGAAATCTAGTATCATGTAAAATCCTTTTATTTTTTTAAAGAACATATGGTCAAAATACAGCCTATAGGTGACCAATCTGCGACAGCAGAGGATAAGGAGGAATAAGATTGAAAAGGAAGGCTGGTACCAGATTGTCATGGCTTCAGAAGTCCTGGGATGTGTGAATAGACAAGGCTTGAAGCTTGATTAGCAGTAGGAGTAATAAAAAAGAAGGGCTACATCTGGTGAATTTTATAAGGGATAATAAATTGGCTCTGTAAGTAGAGGGGAAGATTTGTAGACAGTTAGATCAAAGATGATAAGAAGCTAGCTGAGATTTTGAGCTTGGTGATCTCCATAGAAAGAAGTTAGTTTTGAGAATTAAGCGTATTTATAAAGAGAATGATAGAGTACGTACTCATGGAAATATCGATTGTGTGACTGAGAAGATGTGCTGTGACTATAAATGATGAAGGCTTTGGATTCTAGCTGTGGGGCTTCTCACGTGCAAAATATCAACAAGTTATTAAACATCCTTTTCCTTTCAGTTTCCTCACATGTAATTCATGTTAATCCTCTTCTGTCACCCATGTGTGGCTTCCTTTATGATCAGGAAAAGAAAATATAAATTGTTTACCTGACCTATAAGGCCTTGACCCCATCTCAGCACATTCTATTCATAGAGACTGTGCTCTGTTCTTCACAACTACTATTACTACCTCAGGACCTTTGCACATGCTGGTTCCCCTGACTAAACTGCTTTTTCCCTGAGTTCATGACATCCCTTCATTTAGGCCTTTGCTTAACTATCACCTCCCTGATTTCTTCTCCTCCTCCTCCACCTTCTTCTTTCACTTACTATCTTTCTCTTGCACTAAAATGCAAGCGTTTGTCTTCCTTATTACTAGATTTATAGCATCAAGAATATTGCCTAGCTCAGAGTGAGCACTGGATGAGTAAGTGAAATAAAAATGACAAAAGAAGGGAATAATGGAAATGCTAATATAGAAGTAGTATGTACATTAAGTGAGAAAACATGTGTTAACACTTAACACATAGCCATAGTGGCATTTTTGAAAAAGTAGCTTAGAAAGATAGAAAATGTCCAAAATTGGGCAGAAAACTGGAGGTGAGCCCTGGAGCTTAGAGTCTGAGACAGTGAACAGGCTTCCAGGGAGCTCAGTCTGTATCCACTGTCACCACCCAAACCCTCAAGGCTTCTATTGTCTTAGTTCTTGGGGAGACGTTTGAATGTTATTCAATGAGAGGGTGATTAGCCACAATAGTGTATTATAGACTAAAAATTTCTTTTGTTTTCTTTCTTAAAAATAATCCCCAGGCTGCCATTTATTGCTGCTTTGCTGATAAGTGAGAGATTTGGGAATGGTATGGTGTGAAACTAAAAGCAATGAGCGGCTGAAGGAAGGCAAATACCATTTCTATTGTAAGTATTCTAGTTATTTGAAAAATTACCATTACATTGCCATAATAAGAGAAATAGGGTTCTTTTTCTAATTTTTGTATGTAATTATGTCCTTTATGAAAAGCAATTGACTTCAAAATAGATCTTTGTCCTGCAGGGTCAGACTTCAGGGAAGAAGGAAATTGCTAGATAAATGAGTAAAGGACGGCTTAGGCTTGCCCAATTTGGCTAGAACATTTTTCTTCTTCTCTGAATCCCTATTTAAAGCCCAACTCAAACAATTTTTATTTTGCTTTAGGGGCTGGTCACCTGACAGATAAATAATGGGTAGGAATTTTAAAGTGTGAAAGATAAACTTGAGGCTGAGTACATCAATGTTTTGGGAACAGAGCCAATCTTTTGACAATGGAAAGTACCATGGGTTATTCCCAGGAAGCCTAGAGAAAGAGGGCAACACAATATAGGAAGCAGGGTAATTTAAGAGGTCAGGCTGAGCCAGGAGTGATATTATTCCTAGTTTAGTTCCTAAGCTCCTAATATTGTACATTGATGCATTACATCTTTTTGGAATACTATAAACAAGTATGTATTATACAATAATATTATACTATAATCTTCTACCGTAAGATTTGTTCTGACACCATTTCCAAATGCAGCCAAAATACCCAAACAATGATTATAGCCATGTGTTTACTCTGTCAAGTACTATGAAAAAGAACCTCTGCAGGGGGTATTATTATTATAATATTATCTGCTTTGGATAAACAAGTAAACTGTGAGCCAGTTTTAGCCAGTTTTGCTGAGGGTTCCACAGTTAGCCTATAGAGAAGTTTGGACAACAAGGTGGGACACGACTATAGATTATGAGAGAGTATGGTTATTCACTGGAAATGCTTTTTCCCCAGAATGAATTTATTATATGATTTAACATTAATAAAATAGTCTCAACATACATTTGGGAGATAGAGAGAGCTGGAAAAACAATAGATGTTTAGAGAGCCATTTTTCCTTGTTTGATGTTATTCCAGATACATGGCCTTTGCAGGCTACGTGATATAAACACATACATCATACTAAAGTGTTCTACCTAAGAGTAGATGCTCTACGTTTGGCTCTAGAGGGTACTTACAAAAAATTCAACAAATGTCCTTGTCAGGGATTCATGTTGAGTCAACTATGTGACTTTTCTACTTTAAGTAGCCTTAATTTAATTTGCTCTTTTATGTCTGAGTGGGAGAGATGGACCTCAGGGGGTTTTCAGCTTTACCCTTTTCAGTTTTCTTGTTGTTTCTAGTCCTACTTGCTCATAGTTCTGTCTTTCTCCTATCCTGTATCTTTCAATTCTAGGCTTGGTAGATGGATGGTGGAGGATACTCAAGTTGTTCTTGTCTCCTGGTCAGCCATTTCTGACTTCCAATAACAGAATCTCAATATCCTTTGGGAAACCACCATCTTCTATTTTTATGCCATTTGACACAAAGGGCAAACAGATCTCAAGCCCAGACAATTGTTATTTTCTCAGTGATGGTCTTATGACCCAAACCAGGTAATGAAACTGAGTTTCAGAACTGTGGGTGAAATACCCGAGAAAGACATTTTCTCCTAAGTGGAATGACTAAGTTGGTAAGGTTGAACCCTGGAACTCCTAAAACTATCTTGACTTATTAGAAAGGGTCAGACCCTAGTGACATTCACATGAGGAAGGGATTGGGAGAAATCAAGGCCTGATGACATCATTAGTTTTGGGGTCTGGTTACTTTGAGCATTATTTTAGTTACTTGAGCTAATCCATTTTTTTTTTTTTTTTGGTGCTTCAGAAAATTTGAATTATATTTCTGAAGTCAGGTGGGTGTATATGAGTTGCCTTTCAACTAGACATGCCAGCTGTAATGAGATGTTTACCTTGAGGTCTTCTTTCAATCATTTTATGAACTTCTTTCTCTCCAAATGATTTATCCTATCTATAATCTTTTCTCAATAATTTTGTTTCTAGAAATGTCAGCCCTAAGGTAAATTGAAGTCTTCTCTCCATTAATGATCGGCGATTGCATAGCTTGGCCAAGTCTTTTTACTTAGTGGTTCTTATTAGGGTTTTGTATTAACCAAATGGATAATTTCTTACATTTGTAAAATAAACAGCTCTCACTTCACACTTTAAGATAAATCTTTATGCAATATTTCCACAGGGTAAAGATTACAAGAAATTAACGTGACAAATACGTTTAGTGTTTAACAATCATTTTTGCTATTTTGTTTTTCATAAGCATGAATTGAAAATTAGTTATGTACTGAAGTTTCATATTCACCCTATTCTCAAAGTCTAAGCCTTAAAAGGATTTTTTTTTTTTTTTGAGACATAGAGACATAGTCTCAGTTTCTTGCACCAGTAGAGTGCTGTGGCATGATAGCTCACAGAAATCTCACACTCTTAGGCTCAAGCAGTCCTCTTGCCTCAGTCCCCCAAGTAGCTGGCACTATAGATGCCCACCACACCCCCTGCCTATTTTTGGAGATGTGTCTCCCTCTTTCTCAGTTGGATCTTGAATTCCTGACCTCAAGCAATCCACCTGCCTCAGCCTCCCAGGGTGTTAAAAGGATCTTAAAATGAGATTTTACCCTCATCCAATAGTTCTGCAACTAAGTACTCCAGGTGGGGAAGATCCCAGATTCTGCTCTTTAGCCAATAGTGGCTTGATATTTAAGTTATCTCTACTTTATGAGGAATATAAACCATGGTATGGAAATTTGTCATCTTTCACAAATTATACTAAATTATTAGCAAAGACTGAATTCCAAACAAAGAAAGAGATAAAGTGATCAGGCCAATTGATTCAGGGTCAGTGCTGGAGGAATCAGGAGAGCTCAGATCTCAAGATGCCCCCTGGAACTTGATTTAATCATCTAGCTGAGAGTCATTAAGTTGTGTTGCTATTTTAAAATATATCTTATATGATATTCCTTTTTCCCATGCAGGACTGCACTGCATTCAGATCAAGGCTAAAAGGAACTTTCAAAAATGGAAAGAATCTAAAAAGTAAAAGCAAAAATGATGAGGGTGTAGGGAGGGAGTGAAACATTTTATAGCCACAATAGCACCCTGGGCCCCAGTGTGCAGGAATGTGAAATAGCTTGTGACCTCCAGGCCCTTCAGCTTACCTGTAGTGTGAGGGAATTGAAATGGCTTCAGGCAAAAAGCACTGACAAGGTTCCTAATGTTGTCCTTTCCAGGAGGTCTTTCAAATTCACCAGAGCTGAAACTAGGACAGGTGTTAGCTCTGGTGACATTTGGGGACAATATAAAATAATTTTTACATTCTTTTCATTCTAAATGTAGAGAGAAGGAATTTTAGAAAATTCTAGCATAAAGAAAGAATTTTTTCCCAAAAATGCATGTTAAAAAAAGAGAGAGATTTGTTTAGTATCTCTTAGTATCAAGAGGACATTTTAGGTAGACTTTCTTCAGCACATCAATATTTCCTGTGTTTCTAATCATAATCCATCTTTTAAGATCAAGATAGGGGAGAAGGGAGGGAGGCAAATCAATATATAGGTAATAAGTGGAGGAATTAATAATGTTTACATATTAACTCACATTCATTGATGTTTGCTACATGCCAGGCATGTTGCTGACCATTACATGTCATTTCTTTTCTCTCTCACATCCCATGAGTTGAATCATTATGATATGCACTTAAGTGACAGAGAAACTGAGGCACCAAGAAGTTCTGTAAGCATCAGGGCCAGTAGATGAGCCCAAGCAATTTCATTCCATATTCTAATCTTTAGCATCCTTCTGAATCCTCAGATTCCCCCAATCTTACCCTATTTTACATATGGCAAAAAGGAGACTTTGCCCATTTACAAAGTGTCTTAGTCCTAGCATTTAAGCCAACATTTGAACCAGTCAGCCTGAGCAGACACAGAGCTGGGGTACCACTTCACTGTTAGGCAATAGGAACAACACTACCTGGTTTGGGGATAGTGCTTTGTGGTATGGAGAGTCCTTTCACTGTATCATCTCATTTTGTAATAACACTAGACAGACCATTGAGGCCTGGAGTTATGTCCACAATTTACAGAAAGATTGTTGACACCACAGAAGGGCAAGGAGATTGACTAAGATTATCCAAGATTCTATACTTTTGGTTCATTCCTGTTTCCCCAGGATGGTTAGAGCCGGAGGGGAGGTTGGTTTGGGAACAATGAAGGCAAAAGATGCGTGGGGTATAGGAGTGCTGCCTAAAGATGGATGTGAGGCTCCAAGGCTACTTGGCCAAATTCCATTACTTTATAAGCTTCCCATGGAGATGTGGAAGCAGGCATTGAAATAACAGACAGCAGAGACTTTAAAGACAGAGCAGAGAACAAAACACACAGATCCCCTTTCCTCCAGAAGCTTCCATTATTGGAGATGGTTTTGTGTCACTTAACTATTACCCACACCTATGTTTTGCAGGCTACCCTTGACAGGTCCTCTCTTATAGCTTTGTAAAAAAAACCAACATACTTTCTCTTGCTTACAAAAGACCAGCTCATATATTTTACAAAGCAAGATAACAATGAAAGCTCACCCTCGAGAATAAAGTGTTTATTTCTTTGGTGATATGTACTTGTAAGATGGGCAGGTTTGGAATTGGAGGCTGTTCAAGGTCAGTCAGCAAGTAATCAGTAGACGAAGCAAAGCAATTCATCTTCTGATTTTTGTTCTATCCATGAGATTTTCTATTTGCAAAAGGTGACCAAGTATCAAATGTTTATGAAAGAAAGTAGAACTATGGTAGAATTCCACTATCAACCCCCTTCCAAGCAACATATGATGGTGGATGACCCTCTTGTTCAGCTTGCTTTAATGCAATTTCTAAACAAGCTTTCATGAATGGAAAAGTAACAGGTTAGAAATATATCCAAATTGAAGGTGTAACATGCAAATCACAATGAAATCATTACTACAGGTTAATGTCTGGGAAAATAGCCTATCAAGATTTTTAAAAGGAATTAGACATTTGATAAATAAGGAAAGTTATCCTTAGCTGAATGACTTTTGTTAAAAATCAACATAGCTCTTTTTGCTTAGTTTTTGACCAAAAAGAGCAAAAAACTGAGCAAAAAGAAGCAAAAATGTGCAACATGGCTCTGGCTGTAACTACTGGCACACAGCAAAGGGCAGTATCCAAAACTGATTCTGGATGAAAATTACCATTTCATTTTTTAAAGTGGGCAGAGTTAATATGGCAAATGCCTGGTCAAATTTTATAACTCTGTTGTCCAGAAAGCAGTTTGGTAATAAGCATGCCATGGGCTTTCAAGTCAGACAGACATGGATTCTAAGATCTTGGGCAAATTACTTAACTTTTCCAAAATTAATTTCCATATTTCCAAAGTGAGGATTATAATACTGCCCCACATGAGTTATTTTCTGCTAATGGTAAGTGGTTAATAATACAGGGAAATTACTTAGAAATATGCCAACCACAGAGGAAGTGCTCAAATATTTCTAATTACTATTATGTAGGGTACATACTCTATTTAAGGGCCATACATCTTTTAAAAACCATGGTTTCATTCAGTTCAAGAGGAATGATCTTCTCAAAAAATGGTGCTGGAACAATTGGATATGCACAGGCAAGAGAAGTAAGCTTGAACATAAACCTCACATGTTATACATAAATTAGCTAAAAATGAATCTTAGACTTAAATTTAAAATATGAAGGACTAACATATCTAAGAAAAAAAGTAGGAGAAAAATCTTCTGAGACCTAATTATAAACCTAGGAGTAGGCAAAGAATGCTTAAACTTGACTGTAAATAAACAATTAATGAAAAAAATAGATAATAAATTGGACCTGATCAAAATTAAAACCTTTTGCTCTGCAACCGACTCCCCAAGGAAGATGAAAATGTGAACTAGAGATGGGAATAAAATACTAACAAATCACATATGTGACAATGAAATTGTATCTAGAATAAAGATCTCTCAAAACCAGACATTAAAAAACAAACAACCTAATTATAAAATGGGCAAAAGACATGAATAGAAATTTCATTGAAGAGGATATTGCTATGGCAAATAAGCATATAAAAAGAAGTTGAACATCATTAGCCATTAGAAAATTGAAATTAAAAATCACAGTGTGATTTCACTGCACATCTATCAGAATTACAAAGCTGGGAAATAGTGATCACACCACATGCTAATGAGATTGCAGAAAAGCCGAATTGCTCATACATTACTGCCAGGAGTATAACATGATGCAGCCACTCTTGAAAATGGTTTGGCAATTCTTTAGCAAACTAAAAATGGACTTACCATACATACTACCTAGAAATTATAGACTTGGGTATTTCTCCCAAAGAAACTAAAACTCATTTTTCTCAGAATGTTCATGGTATCTTAAATCATAATAGTCAATAACTGAAAACTACCCAAATGGACTTAATGGGTGAATGGCTAAACAAATTATAGTCTAAACATAATTATGGAATATGACTCAGTAGTAAAAAGGAATGAACTATTGACACACACAAAGTTTGATGAAACTCAAGGAAATTATGCCCCATGAAAGAAGTCAATCTCAAAAGGTCCCACACCGTATGATTTCATTTACATAATTTATGTGGAATAACATAACTAAAGAGTTAGAGAAGAGATTAGTGCTTGTGAGGGGCTGATGGGGGAATGTGGCTATGGCCATAAAGGGAAGCTTGTGGAGCTGGTATATTAAGTACCTTCATTGTGGTTAGTGGTCTATGAAGCTACACACGTGATAAAGTGGAATAGTTCTATACACACACACGAGTATAAGAATAACTGGTACAGTCTCATAATTCTGTCAGTGAACAGTTTGCTTTCTCTCTCTTCTGCCTCTTTAATTATCTGAGTTATCTCAAGAGCTTTGTCCTCTACCTCTGAGATTCTTTCTTCTGCATGATCTAATCTATTGTTGATATTTTCTATTGCATCTTTAAGTTCCCTAATTGACTGCTTCAGTTCCTTCAGTGCTGTATCCTTTCTATATTCTTCATATCATTCATCTCTTATTTGATTCTGTTTTTGGATTTCATATTGGTTATTTTCCACTTTATCAGCAATTTCCTTCCTGGATTTTATGAAGCATTCAAACATATGAGTTATAAGTATCCCAGATGGGGAAGAGGAATACCCCAGAGGAATGGAAGCCATTCTAAAGAATATTATAAATAAAAATTTCCCAAATATCACCAAAGATTCTGACATACTCCTTTCAGAGGGATATCAGTCTCCTGGTCACCTCAACTCAAATAGAGCTTCTCCAAGACACATTGTGATGAACTTATTTAAGTCAAGATGAAAGAAAACATTTTCCAAGCAGCCAGGAGTAAGTGCCAACTGACCTACAGGGGCAAATCCATCAGGGTGACCACAGATTTCTCTAATGAAAATTTTCAAATCAGAAGATAATGGTCAGCTACCTTTAATCTACTTAAACAGAACAATTTCCAGCCCAGAATTTTATATCCCACAAAGCTAAGCTTTAAAATTGATGGAGAAATCAAATCTTTAACTGGTATGCAAATGCTGAAGAAATTTGCAACAAGACCAGCTCTACAGGAAATACTTCAATCTGTTCCACACACTGACCATCACAATGGACCTTCAGCAAAGTAAACACCCAGAAATTAAAGGACAGAACCTAGCTTCCACAATGATGAAAAAGACAAACCTAAGTAATGGATTTTCACAAAATATGATGAATAGAACACTACCACACTTATCAATTATCTCGATAAATGTCAGTGGCTCGAATTCCCCACTGAAGAGGAATAGATAGGCTGATTGGATTAAAAAACACAAGCCATCTATTTTCTGTCTGCAGGAAGCACACCTCACATCAAAAGACAAATTAAAACTCAGAGTTAAGGGTTGGAAGTCAATTTTTCAGACAAACGGAATTCAGAAGAAAAGAGGGGTTGTAATCTTATTTTCAGATACATGTGGATTTAAAGAAACTAAAGTCAAAAAAGACAATGATGGTCACTTTGTATTGGTCAAGGGAAAAATACAACAAGAAGACATTTCAATTCTAAATATTTATCCACCCAATTTAAATGCTCCCAGATCCTTGAAACAGACCTCACTTAGTCTGAGCAATACGATATCCTATAACACCATAATAACAGGGGTTAACATCCTTCTCTCAGAGCTGGACAGATCCTCAGAACAGAAATTAAACAAAGATGCTAGCGATTTAAATCAGACTGTAGAACAACTGTGTGTAATAGACGTATATAGAACACTCCATCCCACAGATAAAGAATATACATTCTTCTCATTAGCCCATGGAACATTCTCCAAAATAGATCATATCCTAGGACACAAAACAAACCTTAAGACAATCAAAAGAATTGAAATTTTACCTTGCATCTTCTCAGACCACAAGGCACTAAAAGTGGAACTTAACTGCAACAAAAATGTTCAACCTCACACAAAGGCATGGAAGTTGAACAACCTTATGCTGAATGACAGTTGGGTGCAGAAAGAAATAAAAAAGGAAATCATTAACTTCCTTGAGTATAACAACAATGAAGATACAAGCTACCAAAACCTGTGGGATACAGCAAAAGCAGTCCTGAGAAAAAAATTTATCACTTTAGAAGTTATATTCGAAAAACAGAGAGCGCATCAACAAACTCACAAGCCATCTTATGGACCTGGAAAAAGAAGAACAATCTAAGTCTAAATTCCAGCAGAAGAAAAGAAATATCCAAAATTAAATCAGAGATCAATGAAATTGAAAACATTAGAAACATTCAGAAAATTAATGAAAAAAGGAGTTGGTTTTATTAAAAAATAAATAAAATATATAAACCTTTGGCCAAACTAGAAAAAAAAAGGAAAAATCTCTAGTAACCTCAATCAGAGATGATAAAGGGGAAATAACAACTGATGCCACGGAGATACAAGAGATCATCTCTTAATACTACCAGAAACTCTATGCCCAGAAATTTCACAATGTGAAGAAAATGGATCAATATTTGTAATCACACCCTCTCCCTAGACTTAGCCAGGAAGAAATAGAGCTCCTGAACAGACAATTTCAAGCACTGAGATCAAAGAAACAATAAAAAAGCTTCCAACCAAAAAGTGCCCTGGTCCAGATGACTTCACAGCAGAATTCTATCAAACTTTCAAGGAAAAGCTTATTCCCGTACTGCAGAAATTATTCCAAAAAATTGAGGAGGCAGGAATCTTCCTCAACACGTTCTATGAAGCAAACATCAGCCTGATACCAAAATCAGGAAAAGACCCAACTAAAAAGGAGAATTTCAGACCAATTTCACTAATGAATAAGATGCAAAAATTCTCAACAAAATCCTAGCCAAAAGATTACTGCTTATCATCAAAAAAGTCACACATCATGATCCAAGTAGGTTTCATCCCAGGGATGCAAGGCTGGTTTAACATAAATGTTATCCACCATATTAACAGAAGCAAAAATAAAGACCATATTATCCTCTCAATAGATGCAGAAAACGCGTTTGATAACATCCAGCATCCTTTTCTAATTAGACCACTGAAGAGTTTAGGCATAAGTGGCACATTTCTTAAACCGATTGAAGCTATCTATGACAAACTCACAGCTAATATTTTACTGAATGGAGTTAAACTGAAAGCTTTTCCACTTAGAACTAAAACCAAACAAGGTTGTCCTCTGTAGCCATTACTATTCAACACAGTGCTGGAAGTTTTAGCCAATAGAATTAGGCAAGACAAGAAAATAAAGGGCATCCAAATGGAGCAGAGGAGGTCAAACTCTCCTTCTTTCCTGATGATATGATCTCATACTTAGAGAACCCCAAAGGCACAACCACAAGATTCCTGGAAGTCATCAAAAAATAAAGTAATGTCTCAGGATATAAAATCAATGTCCACAAGTCAGTTGCCTTTGTATACACCAACAACAGCAAAGATGAGAGGCTAATTAAGGACACAACTCCTTCCACTATAGCCCCAAAGAAAATGAAATACCTAGGAATATACCTAACAAAGGAGGTGAAGGACCTCTATAAAAAAATTATGAAAGCCTAAGAAAGGAAATAGCAGAGGACTTCAACAAATGGAAGAACATACCATGCTCATGGCTAAGCATTGTTAAAATGTCTATATTTCCCAGAGCAATCTACCAATTCAACGCCATGTCTATTAAAATACCAACATTGTACTTTCAAGACTTGGAAAAAATGATTCTGTGTTTTGTATGCAACTAGAAAAAACCCCATATAGCTAAGACAGATCTTGGTAATAAAAACAAAGCTGGCGGCATCACCATACCAGATTTTAGGCTGTACTGCAAGGCCATAATGGTCAAGGCAGTGTGGCAGTGGCACAAAAATAGAGACATAGACATTTGGAATCAAATAGAAAATCAGGAAATGAAACTAACATCTTACAACCACCTAATCTTTGATAAACCAAACAAGAACATACACTGGGGGAAAGACTCCCTATTCAATAAAAGATGCTGGGAGAACTGGATATCCACATGTAAAAGACTGAAACTGAACCAACATCTTTCTCCGCTCACCAAAATTGATTCAAGATGGATAAAAGACTTAAAGTTAAGGCATGAAATGATAAAAATCCTCCAAGAAAGCATAGGAAAAACACTGGAAGATATTGGCCTGGGGAAAGACTTCATGAAGAAGACTGCCATGGCAATTGCAACAACAACAAAAATAAACGAATGGGATTTAATTAAATTGAAAAGCTTCTGTACAGCTAAGGAGACAACAACCAAAGCAAATAGACAACCTACCCTATGTAAAGGATATTTGCATATTTTGAATCAGACAAAAGCTTAATAACTAGGATCGATAAAGAACTTAAATTAATCCACATGAAAAAAGCCAACAATACCATACATCAATGGGAAAGAGAGATGAACAGAACCTTCTCTAAAGAAGATAGACAAATGGCTAGCAAACATATGAAAAAATGCTCATCATCCCTAATTATTAGAGAAATGCAAATTAAAACCACCCTGAGATATGGGCCATTCTGTGATATGGGCCAGCAAGAATGGCCCATATCACAAAATCTCAAAACTGCAGATGCTGGCATGGATGTGGAGAGAACAGAACACTTTTATACTGCTGATGGGACTGCAAACTAATACAACCATTTTGGAAGGAAGTATAGAGGAACCTCATAGAACACAACCTAGATCTCCTGTTTGATCTTGCAATCCTATTACTGGGCATATATCCAGAAGGTAAAAAAAAAAAAAGCCTTTTATCATAAAGACACTTGTACTAGACTGTTTATCGCAGCTCAATTTACAATTGCTAAAATGTGGAAACAGCCTAAATGCCCCTCAACCCAGTAATGGATTGGCAAGCTGTGGTATATGTATACCATAAAATACTATTCAGCCACTAAAAAAAATGGACATTTTGCAGCATTTGTATTAACCTGGATGGAGGTGTAACACATTATTCTTAGTGAAGCATCACAGGAATGGAGAAGCATGAATCCTATGTATTCAACTTTGATATGAGGACAGTTAATGACACAGTGAGGGTTGGGGGAAGGGAAGAGCAGACAGAAAGAGAAGGAGGGAGGGGTTGGGGAAAGGAAAAGAAAAAAAAAGAAAAGAAAATAGTGACTATTTCTCACATAAATTTGATTTAATTTTGATAAAAGTACATTATTTGAACAGTAATTTTTAATTCAGCTTATTAATATGTTGTTTAGGATATTTCATCCTCATTTATATGTGAAACATGTTTGTAATTTCTCTTTATAATAATACATTTTTTCTAATTTTAATATCAGATATATCTAGATGAAGTAGAATGAATTTGAAGTATTTCTTCTTTTTCTATTGTCTATATGATTTGGCATGATCTGTTTTTTGAAATTATCTTCTATTTTTATTTATAAATATTAGTTGTCTATTTTTTGAGACTTTGAAAAAAAAGAATAACTGGTGTATTCTGAATAAGCTCTGTAGATCCTACCAATGTCAATGTCCTGGTATTCCTTGATTTTGAACTTTAATCATGCATGGTGTGAACTTTGGCGAGGCTGTGTGAAGGGTGCATGGGGCATCCTGGTACATTTCTTTGCATCTTTCTGTGAATCTATAATTATTCAAAAATAAAAAGTTAAATAAATCATTAAAGAAAGTTGAAGCTCCCTACTGTAATTAAGATGTATGATCCCATGCCAGCCACCACCCCCAGATCTAGTTTGTAGCCAAAATCCAGGAAAGACTAATAATCACAAAATTATATAATCCATCAGGGATAAATCGATCTTTTCTCTGCTCTCTTTTCAGGAGAATAAATATGAACTTCAAATTCTTCCTCAGGAGTAGAAGGCAAAAAATGTAGTATATTTCATCACATTTCTTCTAATGTACACACACACACCCATCTCACATCATTACTTAAGAGTCACCATATGCTAAGTGTTACATATAGCACATACAGTGAGAGATATGCTATGTAGTCTACATCAAAATGACAGTTTATATAACAATATATGGCTGCACTTAATTCTCACCAATAACGCTTAAGTAGGAAAAAATAAAAATGACATTTTTCAGTTCCAAAGCTAAATTTGTGATGTTAGGCAAATCACTCCAACTCTTAAAATAATTTTTTTTTTTTTTTTGGCCGGGGCTAGGTTTGAACCTGCCACCTCCGGCATATGGGACAGGCGCCCTACTCCTTGAGCCACAGGCACTGCCCTCTTAAAATAATTTTTAATATGGCAATTAAACTAGGTGATATTAAAGATCCTAACTATAATTAAATAACACCTAATTATGGAGCAAAAATTCATCAGGCACCAGCCCTAGAGATGTATTATACTTTAATGTACTGTAAAACCTCATTAATTTAGACACCACTAATTTAGAACTTATAACCACTTAGGATGTGACAAGTTCTGATAAATCACTCATTTTAATGTTTAAAAAAAATAAGGATTTACTACTTTTTTGTTGTTGTTTTGAGACAGGATCTCTGTCACTTAGCTGGAGAGTGTGGTGGTGTGATTATAGCTTGCTATAGCCTGGAACTCCTGGGCTCTAAGGATCCCAGCTGGGACAATAAGCATGTGTCATTACCTGGCTAATTATTATTATTTTTTTTTGTAGAGATTGGGGCTGGAGGGGATGCAGAGAGTTTTCATGTCTCACTATGCTGCTCAGATTGGTCTTGAAATCCTGGCCTCAAGTGATACTCCCACCTTGGCCTCCCAAAGTTTTGGGATTTCAGGCATAGGCCAGCCTGTCCAGTATCCAGCCAACTGTTTAGTGTATCAGTGAGTATTTAGAAGTTCTTGTGTATGTGCAAAAATGGATGGATTCATTAGAAACCATTCTTATCTACTCATTGAGTCACAGGGAACTTAGGCCAATATCACAAGCAGTGCAGGAGCTGAGACTAACACAAGATTCCCATAAGCTAACTTATTTCAAAAGAAGCCCTTACCAGCTCCCATCTAAAACCATGAAAAGTATGTATAGCTTGGTTTTAGGTTGTATTACTGCAGACTCAGGCAAGACAAGCAGTTGGTCAAGGCCGAATCCAAGGGTTTAAGATTGAAAAACTAAATTAACATGACAAAAGGGCAAAACAAAATCTCTGGAGTCGAAATTTCATGTGACACTATTCAGACAATTAGTGAAGCAGCAGGATTTTCCAATTATAGAATTTTAAAATATCTTTCTCACACCCTGTGCTTCCTGTTGGTCCTGCTTTTGGCTTTGGCCCCCAAATTAAGGTGGAATTTGTAGGTTGTGGGTTTTGTGGGGGTGAAAAGTAGTGATGACAGTGTGCCTGCTGCTACACCTTTACTCGCATTCATTTGCAGAGTCACCTATTGTTGGCTCTCAAAAAGGAGGGAAAAAGTTGGATCATTGGTCTAAAAAGAGTCATAAAGAAGGATAACGATCAGTTCACAGGAAATTAAGATTCAACAGTGGTATACCCAAGGCACCATGGGAAATAACTTAATACATCCTGAGAAAAGCACTTACTTGAGGTTCAGGGCTTGTGTTCCACGTTTCACTTTAAAGTGTTATTTCTAGAAGTAGATTAAAGATGGCGGCCGAGTAACAGCTTCCCTGCAACTGGGCACGGTGAGTCTGGGGAGATAAGACTCCAGACATCTCTGGCTGGTGGGATCTGCCTATAATCATCCCTTTGAAGATACAGGGAGTCAGCAAGGAACTCTGGACCCCAAGAGGAGGACAAAAACAGTGGAAAACTGGCAAGTGGTTGCGTGTGTTCGATTGACCTAATCCCTCTGGTAACCGTAAGTACAAGCAGCAGTGAGATGGCAAACCAGAAAGCCCTTACCTGTGAACTGTTTCGGTGTTTTTGGACTTGGCACTCAGTTGAACAGCCTTGCGGCGAGTTTGAGCAGGAGTGCGGAGATCTTTGGACATTGTCTAGGGCCCCAGACTGAGCCACTGAGCTGGGCCGCAGGGAGCCATTGTAGAGAACTGCCCCGGCAAGCTCCGCCCTCAGGGTTCCAGAGCAAGGATCGGGTGGGACCTAGTAACCTAGTAACTGAGGAGCCTAAAGGTGGGGACTGAGCTGCCTTACAGCCTTAACTCTTAGGGGCAGAGTGAGATGGTTTGGGCACACTGGAGACTCAGGCTGTTGCCCTGGGTAGAGTACCGTGGTGTCATAGCTCATAGCAACCTCAAACTCCAGGGCCTGGCGCCGCCCGGATCTCTGTAAGAGTTGCGCCATGAACCCCGACCTGTAACCCGCACCCACCAGGCCTCCGCATGCCATGACCAGGAGCTGCAGGAGCTGCGCAACCCTGTGTCCTCCCTCCTGTGTCCTCCAGGCCTCCACACTGGCCCACTCATCTGGCCAGGGATACTGGGAGCCATGTGCCTTCTGGAGCCCTCCCTGTCCCTGTGCAGAGCTCTTCTCCTGGCCAGAGACTGCTGAAGCCTTGGGCTCTCTGTGCCAAAGTCACTGGGCACCAGGCACTCCCAGAACCGTGCACACCACCTCCTGCCTGTTGCCTGATCCGGGTGTGTCACATGTCGGAGCTGCTTCCACAACCAGAACTCCCTAGCTGGGGCAGCCCCAGAGGAACTACATAGGGTCACTCCCTACAAAGATCCAGCAACAATAGAGTGATCCTGCTGGGGTCTAATCTTGGAGAGACACCTCTGCAACTCTGAGGATGGCCAGAAGCAATGGTCAAAAACAATCGTGAGGCGAAATCAACAGAAAAACTCTGGCAATATGAATAATCACAGTAGATCAACTCCCTCAAGGATCAATGGGGCAGACACAGCACAAGATCCCATGCACAAACAAATATCTGAGATGTCAGAAATCGAATTCAGAATCTGGATAGCAAATAAGATTGAATTAGAACTCCAAGCAGTAAGCCAAAAGATATCTTAAGAATTCAACAATTCAAAGACCAAATGACCAAAGATTTTGACACATTGAGACAAGAAGTTGCAGCCCTCAAAGATCTGAGAAACACAGTAGAATCAGACTATTATTCTTCAGTAACAGAATGGAGCAAGCAGAAGAAAGGATTTCTGACATTGAAGACAAAGCTTTCCAACGCTCCCAAAAGAAATGGAGGGCAAAAACAGATCACTCTCTCAGAGAGCTCTGGGATAATTGGAAGAAAATCAATATTCATCTAATAGGGATCCCCGAAAGCTACGAAGTGGCTTCACAAGGCACAGAGTCTCTTCTCCATGAGATTATGAAGGAGAACTTTCCAGACATGCCAAGAGATTCTGAAATTCAGATAGCAGACAGTTTCAGAGCTCCAGCATGACTCCAACCAAATAAGACATCCCCCAGACACATCATAATCAATTTCACTAAAGTTAATATGAAGGAGAAAATTCTGAAAGCTGCCAGACGAATGAAAAACATTACCTACCAGGGGAAGAATATCAGAATAACTGCAGATCTCTCTGCTGAAACCTTTCAAGCTAGAAGAGGATTGTCATCAACATTTAATCTCCTAAAACAAAATAACTTTCAACCCAGGATCAGCTAAACTGAGTTTCATTTATAATGGAGAAATTAAATACTTCAATGACATTCACATGTTGAAGAAATTTGCCATAACTAAACCAGATCTCCATATTCTCAGACCTATCCTCCATAAAGACCAGTGTAATCCTCCAGCACAAAAGTAAACCCAGCCACAAAATTTTGATCAAATTCCAACTTCCACAGTTGCAAAAGGATTAAAAATGTCCACCGGACTCTCGAAAGGCTTATCAATATTCTCAATTAATGTGAATGCTTTAAACTGTCCTATAGAGGCACAGGTTGGCTGACTGGATACAAAAACTCAAGCCAGATAACTGCTGCATACAAGAATCGCATCTTACATTAAAAGACAAATATAGACTCAAAGTGAAGGGATGGTCATCTATAATCTAGGCAAATGGAAAGCAGAAAAAAGCAGATGTTGCAATCCTGTTTGCAGACGCAATAGGCTTTAAACCAACCAAAATAATTAAGGATAAGGATGGACACTTCATATATGTTAAAGGTAATACTCAATATGATGAGATTTCAATTATCAATATTTATTCACCCTACCAGAATGCACCTCAATTCTTAAGAGAAACCTTAACAAACATGAGCAACTCTATTTCCTCCACTTCCATAGTAGTTGGAGATTTTAACACCCCTTTAGCAGTGCTGGGTAGATCCTCCAAAAAGAAGCTAAGCAAAGAAATTTTAGATTTAAACTCAACCATTTAACATCTGGACTTAATAGACATCTACTGAACATTTCATCCCAATAAAACTGAATACACATTCTTCTCATCAGCCCCTGGAACATACTCCAAAACTGACCACATCCTGGGTTACAAATCTAACCTCAGCAATTTTTATTTATATATTTTTCTTTTCTTTTTTTTTCTTTATTGTTGGGGATTCATTGAGGGTACAATAAGCCAGGTTACATTGATTGCAATTGTTAGGTAAAGTCCCTCTTACAATCATGTCTTGCCCCCATAAAGTGTGACACACACCAAGGCCCTACCCCCTCCCTCCATCCCTCTTTCTGCTCCCCCCCATAACCTTAATCGTCATTAATTGTCCTCATATCAAAATTGAGTACATAGGATTCATGCTTCTCCATTCTTGTGATGCTTTACTAAGAATAATGTCTTCCACTTCCATCCGGGTTAATACGAAGGATGTAAAGTCTCCATTTTTTTTAATGGCTGAATAGTATTCCATGGTATACATATACCACAGCTTGTTAATCCATTCCTGGGTTGATGGGCATTTAGTCTCTTTCCACATTTTGGTGATTGTAAATTGAGCTGCAATAAACAATCTAGTACAAGTGTCCTTATGATAAAAGGATTTTTTTCCTTCTGGGTAGATGCAAATGTTAAAAGAGAGAAATTATCCCTTGCATCTTCTCAGACCATCATGGAGTAAAAGTTGAACTGAATAACAACAGGCATCTGCATACCCATACAAGAACATGGAAGCTAAATAACCTTATGCTGAAGGATAGATGGGTTATAGATGAGATTAAGAAGGAAATCAACAAATTATTGGGACAAAACAAAGGTGAAGACACGAATTATCAGTACCTCTGGGATACTGCAAAGGCAGTCCTAAGAGGGAAATTTATAGCACTGCAAGCCTTCCTCAAGAAGACAGAAAGAGACGAAGTTAATAACTGAATGAGTTATCTCAAGTAACTGGAGAAGGAAGAACATTCCAACCCCAAACCTGGCAGAAGAAAAGAAATAACCAAAATCAGAGCAGAATTAAATGAAATTGAAAACAAAAGAATTATACAACAGATCAATAAATCCAAAAGTTGGTTTCTTGAAAAGGTCAATAAAATAGATAAAACTTTGGCCAACCTAACCAGGAAAAAAAGAGTAAAATCTCTAATTTCATCAATCAGAAATGGTAAAGATGAAATAACAAAAGACCCCTCATAAATTAAAAAAATCCTTAACAAATATTACAAGAAACTTTACTCTCAGAAATATAAAAATCTGAAAGAAATCGACCAATACCTGGAAGTATGCCACCTACCAAGATTTAGCCAGAATGAAGTGGAAATGTTGAACAGGCCTATATCATGTTCTGAAATAGCATCACCTATACAAAATCTCCCTAAATAGAAAAGCCCAGGACCAGATGGCTTTATATCAGAATTCTACCAAACCTTTAAAGAAGAACTAGTACCTATATTACTAAACTTCTTCCAAAATATAGAAAAAGAAGGAATACTACCCAACACATTCTACGAAGCAAACATCACCTTGATCCCTAACCAGGGAAAGACCCAACAAGAAAAGAAAATTATAGACCAATATCACTAATGAATATTGATGCTAAAATACTCAATAAGATCCTAACAAACAGAATCCAACAACACATCAAAAAAATTATACACCATGATCAAGTGGGATTTATCCCAGGATCTCAAGGCTGGTTCAATATACGTAAATCTATAAATGTAATTCAGCACATAAACAAACTAAAAAATAAGGACCATATGATTCTCTCAATCGATGCAGAAAAAGCTTTTGATAATATCCAGCATCCCTTCATGATCAGAACACTTAAGAAAATTGGTATAGAAGCGACATTTCTTAAACTAACAGAGGCCATCTACAGCAAACCCACAGACAATATCATATTGAATGGAGTTAAATTGGAATCATTTCCACTTAGATCAGGAACCAGGCAAGGTTGCCCATTGTCTCCATTGCTCTTTAACATTGTAATGGAAGTTTTAGCCATTGCAGTTAGGGAAGAAAAGGCGATCAAGGGTATCCACATAGGGTCAGAAGAGATCAAACTTTCACTCTTTGCAGATGATATGATCACATATCTGAAAAACACTAGGGATTCTACTACAAAACTTTTGGAAGTGATCAAGGAATACAGCAATGTCTCAGGCTACAAAATCAACACCCATAAATCTGTAGCCTTTATATATACCAAAAATAACCAAGCTGAAAAAACAGTCAAGTACTCTATTCCTTTCACAGTAGTGCCAAAGAAGATGAAATATTTGGGAGTATACCTAACAAAGGATGTGAAAGATCTCTACAAAGAGAACTTATGAAACTTTAAGAAAAGCAATAGCTGAAGATGTTAACAGATGGCAAAACATACCATGCTCATGGCTGGGAAGAATCAACATTGTTAAAATGTCCATACTACCCAAAGCAATATATAATTTTAATGCAATTCCTGTTAAAGCGAAATTGTCATATTTTAAAGATCTTGAAAAAATAACTTCGTTTGATATTGAATCAGAAAAAACCTCGAATTGCCAAAACATTACTCAGCCATAAAACAAAGCAGGACCTCAGACTATACTACAAATTGATAACGATCAAAACAGCATGGTACTGGCACAAAACCAGAGAAGTAGATGTCTGGAACAGAATAGAGAACGAAGAGATGAATCCAGCTACTTACCATTATTTGCTCTTTGATAAGCCAATTAAAAACATTCAGTGGGGAAAAGATTCGCTATTTAACAAATGGTGCCGGGTGAACTGGCTGGTGACCTGTAGAAGATTGAAACTGTACTCACACCTTTCACCATTAACTAAGATATACTCTCACTGGATAAAAGATTTAAACTTAAGACATGAAACTATAAAAATACTTGAAGTAAGTGCAGGGAAAACTCTTGAAGGAATTGGCCTGGGTGAATATTTTATGAGGAGGACTCCCCAGCAATTGAAGCAGTATCAAAAATACACTACTGGGACCTGATCAAAGTAAAAAGCATCTGCACAGCCAATGACATAGTAAGTAAAGCGAGCAGACAACCCTCAGAATGGGAGAAAATATTTGCAGGTTATACCTCTGAGAAAGGTCTAATAACCAGATCCACAGAGAACTCAAACGTATTAGCAGGAAAAGAACACGTGACCCCATCTCAGGGTGGGCAAGGAACTTGAAGAGAAACTTCTCCAAAGAAGACAGATGCACAATCTACAAACACATGAAAAAAAGCTCATCATCCTTAATCATCAGAGACATGCAAATCAAAACTACTTTGAGATATTACCTAACCTGAGTAAGAGTAGCCCACATAACAAAATCCCCAAACCAAAGATGTTGGCGTGGATGTGGAGAAAAGGGCACACTTCTACACTGCTGGTGGGAATGCCCACTAATATGTTCCTTCTGGAAGGATGTTTGGAGAATACTTAGAGACCTAAAAATAGATCCGCCATTCGATCCTATAATTCCTTTACTAGGTATATACCCAGAAGACCAAAAATCACAATATAACACAGACATCTGTACCAGAATGTTTATTGCAGCCCAATTCATAATTGCTAACTCATGGCAGAAACCCAAGTGCCCATCGACCCATGAATGGACTAGCAAAGTGTAGTACATGTATACCATGGAATATTATGCAGCCTTAAAGAAAGATGGAGACTTTACCTCTTTCATGTTTACATGGATGGAACTGGAACATATTCTTCTTAGCAAAGTATCTCAGGAATGGAAGAAAAAGTATCCAATGTACTCAGACCTACTATGAAGCTAAATTATAGCTTTCATATGAAGGCTATAACCCAACTATAGCGCAAGACTATGGGGAAAGGGCCAAGGAAGGGGAAGGGAGGGGGGTGGTCATGGAGGAGGGAGGGTAATGTGTTGGGCCACACCTACAGTTCATCTTAGAATGAGTACAGGCGAAACTTACTAAATGCAGAATACAAATGCCTACATACAGTAACTAAGAAAATGCCATAAAGGCTATGTCGAACAGTTTGATGAGAATATTTCAGATTGTATATGAAACCAGCACATTGTACCCCTTGACTGCACTAATGTACACAGGTATGATTTAACAATAAAAAAATAATAAGATAAAAAAATAAGTAAAGTGTTATTTCTCTCTGTACTGACTCATTTGTAAGCAGAAAACAAATTCTTTAAATGTTATGAAAAGTTGAACGTCATAACAATTTCTCCCATTATGTGTTGAGTTTCTTTGGAAATAGTATTGTTAGTCCAAAAGTATCCCCAAGAAGATAATTGAGCTAATCTCAGTATATCCAGAAAAATAAGGTCGAATATTACCGAGCAACTGCTTCATTCTTTTCCTTCTATTTAAATATACAATAAAGACAGACTTCACTTATTTTTTACTCTTTCTAGGACCACACACCGAAACTTTTTGTATGAAGTAATTATTCTTATTTACAATTTCATGAAAAATATAAATATTCTTTCACAACCCCAACTTTTTTCCTTACACTCTCAGATAACTGACATAACCTCTGTGAAGACATAAAAATTTCATACTTTAGTTTTAAGTAGGCAATCCAAAAATAATTAGTGATAGTTTACATCTATAGAGGTGTTGTTTTTCTCCCCCTCTTAATGAAAGAAAAATATGAGCATATCCACACCAAAGATGATTTTATAGCCTCTACACTTTCTCTGGCAGAAATAAGTGTGGATAAAACTCAAAATTACTTAATGCTTTTTACCATTATGTATCCATGGCTATGTTGTTTCTTGTCTCTGTGTGATGAAGCCTAAACTAGTAAATGGAGGGAACATGATTTTTTCCCCTGGCAGTAAAAATCAATAAAAGAATATACTGTATTTTGCCATGTGTAATGCACAATTTTTGACCCAAATTTTTGAGGGAAAAATAAAGATGTGCATTGTACATGGGCAGTACTAATTCTGTATCCATATAAATGTTAATACATAAGAGAGGCTTTTAGTGCCAAAACACTATTTATTTATAAGGTGCCATTATATATTCAAAAGGCAAGTTTGTTTCCCATGAAACTATCTGTCTTCTCATCTATATATGTGTCAGTGAGGTTGTTACAGGGACATGGGGGCTGCAAATGGTTCTAATTGTCTGAGGGATTCAGTCGATCAGTTGGCTGTCTGCTCTGAACAGCACAAAAGAAGCAGATGGACTGCTTCCTTCCCCTGACTAAACCTGCTAATTGTTTTGGCAACCAAGGCGTTGAGAGACTGGAAGCACTACTTGAAATAGCTATGTGTGACTTGACAACTATCCAAAATGCATGTGCCCATCTTTAAATACCAATAATATCATCATCATGGTTACTGTTTTTGTTTGGGGCTGGGTCCAGGTAGGCAGTGTGATTCACACAGAATGTTAGGTGCCACTCCTGAGTATAAGGTTAAAGATTAGAAAAAATATCCTTTTATGAAACATGAGGGACGAAAGAATGGTATCTGCCTTACCATAATTGGAAGTTCAACATAACTAACAGAGAAATGGAAACTTGGGCAAGGCACCTTAATTATAAATAAGTGTCTGAATTTAGATTCAGTGCTGTATTCTTATAACTTATTCATAAACTTTCTCATATCAACTCAAATCATCACTGTAATAATTTTTCATTCTTATTATCTTCCTTTTTATATTTATTAATACTAAATCCTTGATAAATGAAAAGTGAAGTAAAAGGAAGAAAGCAAAAATACTAAGAATATTCCTTATGTCTATTTGATTAAGGTATTCATAAAAGGCAATTTTGGTCCAAAAAGTATAAATACACATCTCTACCATGATTCAAATTTGTACCTCACGAAGTTCTTCTCCAGTAAAAAATTTAATATGCAAAAGGCAACATTCAGCTAAAGTATTTCCATCTGGGAAAACTTTCTTAGAAATTAGCCTAAATAAATAAACAAGAAAAAAGTGTGCTACTTTAAAAAATTTTTAGCCCCAAAGAACTCAAAAGATCATTAACTTCCACATTTCAGATAGAAATATTGATCTAAAACAAACAAAGCTTAAACTATGTGTTTAAATACTCATTAATAACATTTTCGTTCAGTGTAATTTTTTCTTATAAAATGAGTTATGTATTGATTGAGGATGGGAGAGCAGAGAAGTAAGCAAAAAAAAGTTTAACATTATAATTGTCTGAAATGTCTATGGTCCTGTTAAGATATTACAAAATATTAAATTAGCCATCAATTTGGCAATGCAAAGTATTAGAAAAAACAATTACACTTTTTCCTTTGTTATTTAGTCAATTTCTGCCAGCTTTTGGTTAAACAGTAAATTTTCATTACCAAAAATTAGTTGAAATAACAGATCACATAATGTACTATACATGCAAAATTAAAGCTTCATTTCTGCACAATTTGTCTGTAGGAAACTGGCAGTAGACGCCTTCTGCCAGACCTCAGATCTGGCATCATGTTGCCAATTCCTCTTCAGAGAAAACTCTTTATTTCTTTATCTAGTGCATAACTGTCAAAATCAAGAAGGTCCATGAAATCCAACAAGATCTAGATCTCAGCCTGAGAGAGGAGGTCCTTCCTAGGCTTCCCTATCTCAGTCCTAGAGTAGAGTTGCTCCTTATATCTGCTATTGTAATACCTCCATCATCGACCACCCACTATATTGACCACTTCCTTAAGTTGACTTAATTTTCAAAGATTGCATATGCACCACACGTACACCTTCATGTTTTTTTTTTCCCCCACACAAGTTGCCTTTACTGAGAAGGGAAGTACATTTCAGAGGGAGAAAAATGGGTCCGTTTCCAAGAGCAGAGAAGCTGCCAAAGTGGGGAAGAGGTCTGCTTTTTATCCTGCCTTCTTAAATAGACTAAGCTGGAAGTGGATTCTTTGTGAAATTTCTGGGAAAGAAGTGGAGAATTCATAGAATTTTGATTCCTCCTGTTTTCAGGTTTTATAAGGAAGTTTCCAGAGATTACAATGGCATTCGTAAATTGTCCTGGTACTAGTGGGTGTGACTTTTACTGTGCTATGAAGAAAGTTTACTTCAGGTTTGTGGGGAAGAAATCCTCAAGGCCCTAACAAGAATAGACATTATTCTTAGTAAAGCATCACAAGAATGGAGAAGCATGAATCCTATGTACTCAATTTTGATATGAGGACAATTAATGACAATTAAGGTCATCGGTGGGGAAGGAAAAGCAGAGAGAGGGAAGGAGGGAGGGGGTGGGGCCTTGGTGTGTGCCACACCCTCTGGGGGCAAAACATGATTGCAAGAGGGACTTTACCTAACAAATGCAATCAGTGTAACCTGGCTTATTCTACCCTCAATGAATCTCCAACAATAAAAAAAAAAAAAAAAAAAGAAAGAAAGAAAGGGAGGAGGCCAGCCTGGGGATCAAGGAGAAGTTTTATTAGGAGGAAAGAACAGAAAGGAGTCTGGCTAAAAGTCAACTCCCTGTCACAAAGCTCCAAGAGGCTTTTATTAATCTTCTCAGTGTAGATAGAATGTGAGAGGGAGTTCCTAGGGGAGTTAATCTCTTCTGCAGAGGGATTGATCTTTGCACCATGGGCTAATCTTAGAGTCACTCCCTTCTGCAGATCTTCATACCAGGAACTAATCTTTGGTGCCTGTTCTGTTGTTTCCTGGGAACACTGACCTTGAAACATTCCAGGAGTGTGGGGATTATGCAGTTTGGTTTCTGGCCTGTTTCCTCTGACTAGTTACCTGTTTTCTTTTTTTTTGAGACAGAGTCTCACTCTACTGCCTTTGGTAGAGTGCCGTGACATCGTAGCTTATAGCAAGCCCCAACTCCTGGGCTTAGGCAATTCTCTTGCCTTAGCCTCCCAAGTAGCTGGGACTACAGGCACCTGCCACAACATCCAGCTATTTTTTTGTTGCAGTTTGGTCAGGGCCGGGTTTGAACCCGCCACCTTTGGTATATGGGGCCAGTGCCCTAACCCACTGAAAAGGTGCAGCCCCCAATAAAGTTTTTGAAGCAAAAAATATATAGGTAAGACAGATTTAGGACCCAATTATGTTGATTATTTTGACAGCACCTGCCTCTAAGATGTGTTATAGCCCAAGATGTTATGAATTACATTCGTGAAAACATGAAGTCATACATATGTGCCTAGTTACCCAACTGTACCTGATGTATGAGGAGCATTTAAAACAAACCAACTGATGGGCTATTAACTACTTGAGGATCAAAAGTCTATGTTATTGCTATGGTCTGAATTCATATGTTGAAAACCCAACTTCCAAGGTGATAATATTAAGAGGTGCAGACTTTGTGGGTGATTAGATAATGAGGGTGGAGTCCTGAATGCCTTTAATACACTTGTAAAGGATGCCCTAGTGAGCTACCTTGCCCCTTTCACCATGTGAAGTTCCTGAAAGGTTCCATCTCTCAACCAGAAAGCAGGCCCTCACCAGATGACAGATCTGCCAGGCCGGAATCATGGATTTCCCAGCTTCCAGAACTGTAAGAAATACATTTCTGTTGTTGATAAACTCTCCAGGTTATGGTATTTTGCTAGAACAGCCCAAACAAATTAAGATAATTATGTATCCTGTCTTATAATGTTAACATATGCTTGTGACATTATTCAATGTTTTATTGTTTAGTGAGCACAGTCTAATTTTGATTAAAACAGCTAATTCATGCCTGATATCCCTATTGAAGCCACATTAATTCCAGCACACGTTTTATGAGCTCTGATGTGATGCACTGTCAATAGTCATCCACAAAGGATTCCATGATCTCAGGAGAAGGTGCTGCTTATCCCAACCTAACTCAGCTAGCCTTTCCAAGGAAGTAGTTTCAGTGATGATACCCTTCCATGAACCTGTGGTTAGAGATCATCTGATGAATTTCAGGAATAATTAAAACTTACTTAAGATGTGTGTTTTCAGCTTGGCACCCATAGCTCAGTGGTTACGGTCCCAGCCATGTACACCAAGGACGGCAGGTTCGAACCCGCCGTGGGCCACCTAAACAACTTCAACAAAAAAATAGCTGGGCATTGTGGTGGGCATCTGTAGTCCCAGCTACTTGGGAGGCTGAAACAAGAGAATCTCTTAAGCCCAAGATTTGGAGGTTGCTGTGAGCTGTGATGGCACAGTACTCTACTGAGTGCAACATAGTGTGACTCTGTCTCAAAAAAAAAAAAAAGATGTGTGTTTTCCCATGAATAATATTAACTTACTGTGAATATTAAAGACTGCAGTTGAAATACTTGGGGCAATAGAGATGTCTTCAACAAATTTACCCTATCATTTTTTCTTCTCATCACGTACTTGGTTAAAATGTTCATCTCCTGAGTGCGTTGGATCTATTAATAACTTCTTTCAGCACATCTTGTTAGAATGACTCTGTCACAGAGTACATTATAAAACAATGAAAAGGAGTTTAAGTGGTCTTAGTCCAGTTATTTTGCTGTATACAAGAATTCTACTTCCTAATTTCACTAATGAGAGAATTTATCAATTCGTTCTGAATGAGGTCTGTGGAGATATGTTTTTTAAAGTGTGAATTATGGAAATCAAGCTATAACCCGAACAATCCTTGGGTTGTGTTTTTAAATAAACAGTGGAAACTATTACCCTGTGTGCCCTGAAGAATGAGAGTCATGAATAATGATGAGGCTCCAGAATGCCTAGCTTTCTTATATAGTAGCCCTTTCTCTTGGTTCTATTCTATTTACCTATGTTCAGGCTTTAATGTGAATCAATCTTGAACAACAAGGTAGATTGGCACAGAAGGGTAACACAGTGGTGAATTTGTTCTTAATAATTACAGAAATATGTTAACCGAGACTCCCAGTTGCAGATGCCAAGAGCTTGACTCAAACTAGCTTAAACAAATTAGGAAAATGTAGGACACCTCTTAGTGGAAAAGAACTAAGTTTCAGGGATGACACTAAGTTACTCGACCCTTGTGAAGAGGGCTATCTTTTCCCCTATTTCAGCTCTACACTTCCTCACTTTATCTACATTCTCAAGAAGTGTCATGTGTGTAGTGGTTCTTGGAAGCTCTAAGCTTATACTCTCTCATCTTTAAGTCCATGTAAAAGATAATTTCCCTTGACTCATATTTTACAAAGGTTCCAGGTCTGAGTCTCACTGAGCTAATGTGAATCATAGAAAGCTTTGATTGGCCCACATGCTTATCTACAAAGCATGGGGTAGGATTAGCACCAACCAGATCATAATGACTCCCCAGAGAAAAACCCAGCTACTCAATCAGAAAAGTGGAAAATAGACCTTGGGCAGACATATACACAAGGTCTTCATTCCTAGAAAGTGCTATATATTTTGGCTGAGTACTAACTTATAAGACAATATTTAATCATCATAATAGCACCTATTTATTAAAATTATTCTATGTAATTTATGTACGAGATGGCTGGTGCTCAAAAAATTAAATAACATACCCAGAATTTTAAAACTGGTAGGTGTTAGAGATGTTATGAATATAATAGAGACTAAGTTTTTCCTCCTGAAGAGTCCAAGCCCGTAAAGTCACAATTTCTAAGATATTTTCATAACTAAATGATGGTGAAATGTGATGAGATAAGGGGAAAAGATAATAATTCATTGGGATAAAATTAGGTTTCTCTTCACAAAGATGCCATATTTGTGGCAATAAAATAGTGAAGACCCTACAGAGAAGCACGTGGCTTCTTCACTTTGAACTGAGATGAAAACACATATTGGCCACTAAAAGCAAGACCTTGTATGCACACGAGGTAGGGCAAGGGGTCAGGAATGATTTGGGTGTTTATAGAAGACAATGAAGTCATCATGGCTCCTCACTCATTCATTTAAGGGTCTTTAAAAAGCATAGGCACTCTTACAGATTTATAGAAAGCTGCATCAAAAAAAAAAATAAATCAAGCTATATTGCTTCAAATAAAACTTGCCTGCTCTGCCACTTTGCCTTTAACAACGTGATTTTGAGGAACTGAGTCATCAGAGGAAATCTAAGTATATTTACAGCAAACACTAATGTCATTACGTGTTTTGCTGGTTGGATTTTTAAGCTTCCTGAGGGTGAGAATAAAATGTGGGAGAAACTAACTAGTTAGTAAAATTGTGGGCAGGGATGACTCCTTCTTAAAAGGCCAAGCAGAACTTTGGGGAGCCAGGTGAAAAGTCTTGAAAAGGGAACCCAGAATAGTGTCACTTGGGAATGAGTCAGAAACCAATCTTTTTGGAAGTAGAAAACTGGGAACTGTGGGTGCACAGCATGTTGGAAGAACTGGTGCTTTTTTATATTATACTTTAATCACACCCAGATTTGATGAATGCTAAATACTCTCCTTTGAGTTAGCACTGACAATTTTATCTCTCAAAGAGAAGATACACAACATATGAAGGTGGCATTCCTGTTGCTCCCCCCTTGCCACCATATATATCTTCAGGGGATTTAATGTGAAAGAAACCTAAATCTGTTGGCTTGGAAACCTGCCATAGAAGCAACTTCCCTCTGAGAATGCTGTCGACTTCTCTCATCACCCACGAAGTCAGCATCTAGCTTCTTTCTATAGGAGGCCCATTCCAAATGCAGTTTCCAAACACCTGCCACTGCTATTCTTTGATTTCACTCTCAAATGCCATAGCGGGGAATCTGTTCAAGCAATAAGCACCCCAGCTCGTAAGCCACAGAAATATCAGCTGCTGTATAATCTGTATGCATTGCTCCATGCAGTGATGCTATGTGGAGGTACAGTGATATTCAGCAAAGCCAGACTCAGAGCAGTGAGCAGTAATAACAGTAGAGACCTCAGGGCTTGAATTCCACTGCTATCATTGTTTCCCTGCACTTCTTCTTTTTTATTTTATTTTATTTTTTTATCAGTAAAATGGAATTGATTTAGTGCTATAGACCCAAGGAGTGAGTGAGCATAATGACAGAAAAAAAAAATAGCCACAAGGAGATTTTTCTATGCCATATGACTTCTCCCCCACTAAAAAAGTAAGGCCCCTCTGGTTGGGTTAGATAATCCCAGACTTCTTAATCCTGGAAATCCTAGTATGGAAACATCCTGTGAATTCATGTTATGTTGGTTAAAACTTAAGTCTTTTTCAATCTATAGATTTAGTACAATCCCTAAAAAAAATACCAGTGACACTCTTCACATACATTTTTAAAAAATTCTAAAGTTTGTATGGAACCTCAAAAGCCCCTGAATAGGCAAAGTGGTCTTGAGCAAAAATAACAAAGCTGGAGGCATCACACTACCTAACTTCAAAACATACTACGAAGCTATAGTAACTGAAAATGCATGTTATTGGTACAAAAACAGACATGTAGAACAATGCAACAGAATAGAGACTCCAGAAAAACATTCATATATTTACAGCCAATTGATATTCAAAAGAGGCACCAAGAACATGCATGGGGAAAGGACACAGATTCCTCGATAAATGGTGCTGGGAAAACTACATAATCCACCTGCAGAAGAATGAAACTAGACCCCAATCTCTGATGATATACAAAAATGTACTCAAAAATCAATTAAAGACTTAAATATAACACCAAAAACTATAAAACTACTAAGAAAAAAGCATAGGGGAAATTTCTCAGCACACTGGTCTGGGCGAAGACTTTACAAGAAAGACTTCAAAAACGCAGGCAACAAAAACAAAAATAGACAATTGTGACTATATGCAATTAAAAAGTTTCTTTACAGCAAAGAAAACAATAGAGTGAAGAGATAACCTATAGAATGAGATAAAATATATATGTATATTCAAACTATTCATCTGAAAAGAGATTAATATCCAGAATATATCAGGAACTCAAACAACTCAAAAAAAAAAAAAACAAAAAACCCCACACATCATCCAATTAAAAAATGGACAAAGGATCAGAATAGACATTTCTCAAGCTAAGATACACAAATGGTTAATAAGTATAATTAACAATAATCATAACTAATCATCATGGAAAAACATACCAAACCACAATGAAATATCGTTTCACCTTAGTTAGAATAGCCATTATCAAAAAGACCAAACAAGACACATGTTAGAAAGGATGTGAGAAACAGGATCTCTTAAAAATTGTTGGTGGGTTTATAAGTAAGTAAGTTATTATGGAAAACAGTATGGAAGTTTCTCAAAAACTTCAAAACAGAACTACTATATAACCTGATATACTATATATCCCACTACTGGGTATTTAAAGGAAAGGAAAGGAAATAAAAAAATATATCTGTACCCTCATTTTTACTGTAGCACTCAATGGCTATTCCATGATATAGAATCAACCTATGTGCACATCAATGGATGAATGGATGAAGAAAAAGTGACGTACTCTATATACATGATATAATACTATTTAGCCATGAGAAAAGAATAAAATCTTGTCATTTGCCATAACATGGTTGAGCCAAGAGAATATTACATTAAGGAAAAAAACACGAAGCACACAAAGATAAATGCTACATGTTCTCAACTCATATCTGGGAGCTACAAAAGTTGAAGGTATCAAAGTAGAGTAGAATTGTGTCTATTAGTGGTTGGGAAGTGTGAGTGGGGGTTGAGCAGAGAACAGGAAGAGGGTGGTTGATAGCTAGATGGGAGAAATGAGTTCTAGTGTTCTGTAGCAATGTAGGGTGACTACAGTTAAGGACAGTTTATTGCATATTTTCAAGTAGCTAGAAGAAAGGATTTTGAACGTTCCCAACACAAAGAAATGATAAATGTTTGAGGGGAAAGATATGCTAATTACCATGATTTGATCATTATACATTGTATACATGGTACATGTACTGAAATATCGCTCTGTATCCAATAAATGTGTACAATTATTGCATGTCAACTAAAAATAAAATAAAATAATAACTTTATATTCAATACTACTATGAGATCAGCATATAGTCATCTACCCCATTCATAGGAATGGTAAAACATAACTACAATCCAAAAAGGAGGGAGGAGGAAAGAGAGGGGAGCGGAGCAGGAGGCTGGGAGGAGGGAGGGTTTGGGGGGTATCCAACCTAATGTGCATAATGCAGTGATACATTTCTATACTATTAAGAAGAGAGTATGAATGTTTTTTTCACAACAAATAAGTAAGCAAGGAGATGGTTATGTTAATCAGTTAGATGTAAGCATTCCAAATTGTATATCAAATCAGCACATTTTACCCCATAAATGTATTAATGCACACAATTATGATTTAATAAAGAAATAAAAAATAACTTTATGACTTTGTCCAATATAGAGACAGAAGGTAGATTTGTAAAAGGTGAAAGATTTATGCGATCTGAAGAGAAACCAGAGTATAGAAGGTAGATTTGTAGTTGCCCGGAGCTGAGGGTGAGAAGAAAGGGTAACTATGGATAGGCACAAAAAAACGTTATGGAATGGTGGAAATACTCTAGAATTGAGTGTGGTGATGGTTGCATCCTATGTAAACCTGCTAAAAATCTTTAAATTTTATCTTTAAAACAAGATGATTTTATGGTATATAAATTATATGTCAATAAAGCTGTTAGCAAAAATAAGATGTGTTGAGGGATGAGTGGGTGGCTAGATATGTGATACAGTAAATATAAAATAGTAATTGTGCAAGCTAGATGTTGGTAATGGTATTCATTATACAATTTTTCTACTTTTCTGAGTATTTAAAATGTTCATAAGGGAAGAAGAGAGGGGGATTGGAGTGCTCCCACTTAATGGACTCCTCTTGCGTGGAGGACACAACTACAAGAGGGACTCTACCTAACAGATGCAAATATTGTAAACTAGTTGCTTGTGTTCTCATATTAACCTGAAATAAATTAAAAATAAAATAAGATGAAATACTCATAATAAAATATCAGAAAATATATATGTGTATGAAATTGATATCTCTAGGTTTGGTGGAAAGGATGGGACATTTCACTTTGTATACTACATAAATACACAGACATATAGTTAAATAAAAAATATAAAGAAGCAATGCTTACTGTCTTTGAGGAAAAGTACCCTTGTGGTTAGAGAAGGCACTCAGTAAATACTGAATGATTGATAATTGAATAGTTGCTTATTAAATCATTACCCATGTCCTGTGCTATTCCAATGATTTTACATGCTTTATCACGTAGTTGTTATAAATAGCTATTGAGGCAGGCATTATACATACCTCCATTACGTAGATGAAGAAACTGAGTGTCTTAAAGGGGCTAAATTGCCCTTTTGTAAGAGGCTAGGCTGGACAGCCTCAATTAGGATCTGAAACAGGTATGACATCAAACAATTAACAACTATACTCTGGCCTAATGTATGCACATTGGGAGTTGCTCAAATGACAAGGATCACAATTTTATTACTCTAATTCTTTTTCTCCCCCCCAAAAGGTTAATACCAGGTGGCCATAAAGGTTATGGCCACAGACTTTATGGCCATCTTGTAGTGTGGAAAAAAACTTAACTGACAACTTACAAAGAGCTCAGCCATATTGCAGTTCTAGCCTATTTATACATTTCTACATTAGAAAAGTATTTTATATCATTTGCAAAAAAAAAAAAAAATTAGAAAAGGTGTTTTGTGCTACTACTTTAATTATTTTGGGAGATTTTAGCCCATCTCAACGAACCAATGAGAATGGTTAAGAGATGACATTTTTAGACAGTAGAGCTGTAGGTATTTCTTTTGTTTTGGAATAATTTAGCCTAGCAAGGATTTACATTTTTTCATCTATCAGAGAGAGAATTTTTATATATGTTTGTTTCACAGAGCTAAAACTGCTGTTTTTGAACTTTGAAAAGACATGGGAAAGAGCAATAGGAAATCTTAGTTATGTGCTTAGACTGCCAACAAAGAAAACAGTGAGGAAACATTCACTGTGACTTCCAAATCAACTCCAGCACAAAATGTTGCTAAGACTATTGTGCCTATTTGGTTCAAAATCTCAAGACTGTAGCCAAGATTTCTTGAATTTGATGGAAATGAAGCCACCTGTATTTCATAAATTGCATCAGATGCCAATTTGGAGGCGGCAGGTGGCCACAGGGTCAGAGGGGGAGAAATGAGTGGGAAATCATCTGGGGCAAAATGCATTATCAGGGAGCTTCCCCTAGAGCAGTGGTGCTCAACCTTCCTAATGCCGCAGTCTAATACAGTGGGTTGAGACCTGCAGGCTAAGAACTACTGCCCCAGGTCCTTTTCTGTTTTTTTTTCTTTTTCCTAATTTTCCTTCTTCAACCTTTACTTAACCTTAGGTCTTTGAATAAAGGATTAATCTTGGTGGAGGAAGAGTGCCACCTTGGTCTGACTCCCTTGCAAACTCAACATCAGATGACATGGTTTTATTCCAGTCTTCATATATTTCCTCAATGAGGTTTCACATCACAAAGTCCCAGATGTTTATGTGGTTGTGGAGAGAAGGGAACACTTTTATACTGTTGGTGAGATTACAAATTAGTGCAGCCTCTTTGGAAAGAAGTATGGAGAGTACTCAAAGAATTGAAAGTAGGCCTTCCTTCTGACCCTGCAATCCCATTGTTGGTATCTACTCAGAAGAAAAAAAATTATTTTACCATAAGGACATTTGCACTAGAATTTTCATTGCAGTTCAATTTGCAATTGCCATGATGTGCCATGTGCCCACCAATCCATGAATGGATAAATAAACTGTAGTATATGAATACCACAGAATACTATTCAGCCATGAAAAGATAGAGACTACATCTTTTGTACTTATCTGGATTAATTTGGAGAATATCCTTCTTAGTAAAGTACCACAAGAATGGAAAAGTAAATATTCAAAGTACTCCATACTAATATGAAAATGATAGATAAACAAATGCACTCCCACATGAGAGAAGCACATGACTACATCCAAATGAGAGGTGCAGAGGAGAGGGAGGGAGTTCGGTGTGCCCCACCTAACGGGCACAATGTAAGGGTATATTGCACACCTCCTGGGTGAAGGGCTCAACTACAACTTGGACTCTACCTAACAAATGCAAACAACGTAACTTAATTGTTTGTACCCTTATATTAACCTGAAATATAAACAAACAAAAAAGAAGCAAAGAATTGCCTTTAAATTCATTCAACTTGTATATATCAAAAAGTAGTGAATTATCAGATCTGTGGAGATAACAAAGACTAAACCTAGTTCTTGAGATGATCATAGCACAGTAGGAGAGATGGATAGGTAGGCAAAGTAATCACTAAGTGGTTGATCAAGAACAAGTGAAACAAGTGAAAGTACTGAGCTACGTGGTTCTACTAGAACAGAAACTATACTGTAATAAGGTACTTACTACAGAAGTGTTTCAGAGCCTGATTAACATACCTGACTTACTAGTTAATATTGATAAAGGGATTATAATATGTTAGGTGATATAATGCTTTCCATGCATTATATATCTTGTGTTTTCATCACAATGAATAACCACTTTTTGTTTCCCCACTTTTCCAGATGAGAAAACCTCAAATGCATCTGCTGAGAGAGTCAGCACTATCTCTCTCCATCATACAGCCTTGTTACTTATGCACTTGTCAGCCTGCCTCCCAGCTCCACTCTTGTGTGTTTTCTCTACAAAGCAGCCTCAAAAATAAAGCACAAGCTTAACTCCAAGTTGCAGCCAGTGATTTCCTTCTGGTGAATCACTTTTTACTTATACTGTAAAGATCTCAGTCTATGGTGAGGTCTCATCTGTGGTGGGAAAACAATTATATCATTTTAATACATGAAAAATCCCAGATGCTCCCAATATTGGGTGATAAATTCACACCCTGTTTGGAAATTCACCAAGGAATCTATCTAGATCTGTATAGAAAAGTTAATAATTTCTGACCAAAGCTGGAGAAAAAAGCCAACACTCTATTCTATAATATGTAAGTGATCGGCATTATATGTTCCATCTTTCCTTCATCCTGCCACTTAATTTTTCCCTTTATACTTGGTGGTCATTTATAATTCAGTATTTCCAAATACACGCATAAGCAACCTTGCTATGTAGGAAGTGGCATTTCAAGTTTGAAGTACTCATGCTCCAGCTTCGCCTGGAGGACAAAAATAGGCTTTCTCCAACTTGGCAAGGCTTAGAAGGGCCTGGCTGAATTCCAACCCCCCCAATTATGTTCTAATCTGTCTTTATTCCGTCTCCTCATTTTTCATGTAGCATTCTTAACACACCTTGAACCATAATTTCATTGCTTTTAGCAGGAAGGGAAATTAATGGATATGCTCTGAGATTATTTAATGACATATGATTTATTTTTAGTTTTCCTACTATTAGATGAAATCTAAACAGAGATTGCTAGGATACAAACTAATCCACATTCAAAAAGTATATGTTGCTATATGAACATTTGTATAGACTATAATAGAAATGTACTTGCCTCCTATTCCAAAAGGAGGAGGAGAAGGAGACAAAAATATCAAAAATATCTTGAAATGCTCAAAGACAAATCAATCAGTCTGCACGAGTAATAATGACTTCTTGACTCCAGACTCTCGACAGCTTGTTGTTTAACATGTGTACATCTGAGCTGCCTCATCACAGTAAATATTCTCTAAACAACAGAGGCTAAATCAGCTTCTCTTATGTACTCTGTAGGCCCTAGGCCAAGGCTGAGTACCTTTTACTCCCCTGAACTGCCTAGTCAGCCTCCTGGTGGCCCTCATTATTTTCCCAAGTGAGTGCTTGGCAGATGTGGCAGGATGCGGAAGGCACCTGCTTCAGGAGAGCTGAAGTAGGAAGTGACCAGGCTTCTCAATTATTGGCTCTGTGATTTGGGTCAATCACTTCTGAACTGTGGTTTGTCTGACTTCAAAAGAAGCTAATAATTCATGCTCTGCCTGTATCTCACGGAAGTTGAGCATCTTAGGTACTATAATATATATAAAAGTACCTTATAGGATGTGCTGCACAATGGAAGTGAATATGAAAAAGAAGAGGGCAAAGGAGGAGAAGCAATGATGAGGTCTCCTCTCCCCAGTCAAGTTCCTGGAGGTCAAGGATAATGTGCATCAAGTTTTATTATTGTTAATCCCTTGTGTCTACTAAATTGAAACTTCACAGAAAGACATGGCAGAAATGGGAATAAATAGGAGTAGTGTGGGGAGGAGAGCAAGTAAAGATTTGAAAATATTCATATGTTCATTCACATGTACATATGAAATGATATTCCTAAGAAGCATGAGAGTCATCCATTCATTACGGAAGACTTATGGCTATGCTAACATGGCTGACCTTCTTGGTTTATCAATGGGCATGAAAGTATGTCAGATCCCTTGGAGTACATCAGTTTGCCTAGAAGCAAAAAGCATTTGCACTGGGTGGTGCCTGTGGCTCAGTGAGTAAGGCGCTAGCTCCATATATCGAGGGTGGTGGGTTCAAACCCAGCCCCGGCTGAACTGCAACCAAAAAATAGCCGGGCGTTGTGGCAGGCGCCTGTAATCCCAGCTGCTTGGGAGGCTGAGGCAGGAGAATCATGGAAGCCCAAGAGGTAGAGGTTGCTGTGAGTCCTGTGTACATCATGGCACTCTACTGAAGGCGGTAAGGTGAGACTCTGTCTCCACAAAAAAAAAAAAATTAAAAAAAAAAAAAAAAGCATTTGCACTTGGTAAGAAGTCTTTTCATTTTCAGCTAAAACCTGACCCTTTCTTTGTTAACTGTCTGACCAAGAAGCTCTCAGGAATAGTAGTGAAAGGTGGGCCCTTGAGATGGAGAAAACTGCAACTCTTATCAATCAGCCAGTCTTTCTTTGAAAATAAACAAACTGAACTTTGAGAATGGGATCCATTTTGCTAACGGCTAATGCTAAGGAGTGTTTTGATATAAACACTCCTTATTATAAAACATGACTCTTTACAACCATGTTTCAATTACAGGCTGTATGTGTATACATAACTGTATCTTATCTTTCCATTTGATGCTTTTCAAAGTGTTTTCATATGGATTATGTTTATTTGATGCTCACAGCAACCCTGAGGTGTGGATTTCATTATTGCTTCCTTTTTGCAGACTGGCTGAGGCTCAGAGACATTAGAAAACTTGCTCAAGAACAGCTTCCTTGCATCTGGGCACCGTGAGTCTGGGGAGATAGGACTCCAGGCATCTCTGGCTGGTGGGATCTGCCTATCATCACCCCTGCAAGGATACAGGGAGTCAGCGAGAGACTTCTGGACACCAAGAGGAGGAATAAAACAGTGGAAAATAGGCAAGTGGTCGCGTGTGTTCAATCCGTCTAAACCCGCCCTCAACTTCAACAAGCACGAGAACTTAAAGAGCAAGAGGAAGTGAAAGGAAAATTAGGGCAAGGAAACAGATAAAAGAAATCACTCATGAGGAAGAATCAGCAGAAAACTCCAGGCAACATGAAGAACCAGTCCAGAACAACCCCGCCAAGGGACCATGAGGTAGCTACTGCAGAGGATTCCACCTATAAAGAAATGTTAGGAATGACAGAAAGGGAATTTAGAATACACATGTTGAAAACAATGAAAGAAATGATGGAAACAATGAAGGAAACTGCTAATAAAGTGGAAAATAACCAAAAGGAAATCCAAAAACAGAATCAAATAAGAGATGAACGATATGAAGAATATAAAAAGGATATAGCAGAGCTGAAGGAACTGAAACAGTCAATTAGAGAACTTAAAGATGCAATGGAAAGTATCAGCAACAGGTTAGACCATGCAGAAGAAAGAATTTCAGAGATAGAAGACAGTTTTTGAGATAACTCAGATAGTAAAAGAGGCAGAAAAGAAGAGAGAGAAAGCAGATCGTTCACTGTCAGAATTATGGGACTTTATGAAGCGTTCCAACATACGAGTTATAGGAATTCCAGAAGGGGAAGAAGAGTGCCCCAGAGGAATGGAAGCCATACTAGAGAATATTATAAAAGAAAATTTCCCAAATATCACCAAAGATTCTGACACACTGCTTTCAGAGGGATATCGGACCCCAGGTCGCCTCAACTCTAACTGAGCTTCTCCAAGACACATTGTGATGAACCTGTCCAAAGTCAAGACAAAAGAAAAGATTCTGCAAGCTGCCAGGAGTAAGTGCCAGTTGACCTACAGGGGCAAATCCATCAGAGTGACCACAGACTTCTCTAATGAAACTTTCCAAGCAAGAAGACAATGGTCATCTACCTTTAATCTACTTAAACAGAACAATTTCCAGCCCAGAATTCTGTACCCTGCTAAGCTAAGCTACAAAATTGACAGAGAAATCAAATCATTTACGGATATACAAATATTGAGGAAATTCGCCACAACAAGACCAGCTCTACAGGAAATACTTCAACCTGTTCTGCACACTGACCACCACAATGGATCAGCAGCAAAGTAAGAACTCAGAAATTAAAGGACAGAACCTAACCTCCACACTGATGCAAAAGATAAAACTAAGCAATGGACTCTCACCAAATAAGACGAATAGAATACTACCACACTTATCAATTATCTCAATAAATGTTAATGGCTTGATTCCCCACTGAAGAGACATAGATTGGTTGACTGGATTAAACAACACAAGCCATCCATTTGCTGTCTGCAAGAAACACACCTGGCTTCAAAAGACAAATTAAAGCTCTGAGTCAAGGGTTGGAAGACAATTTTTCAGGCAAATGGAATTCAGAAGAAAAGAGGAGTTGCAATCTTATTTTCAGATACATGTGGATTTAAAGCAACTAAAGTCAAAAAAGACAAAGATGGTCACTTTATATTGGTCAAGGGAAAAATACAACAAGAGGACATCTCAATTCTAAATATCTATGCACCCAATTTAAATGCTCCCAGATTCTTGAAACAGACCTTACTCAGTCTGAGCAATATGATATCTGATAATACCATCATAACAGGGGACTTTAACACTCCTCTTACAGAGCTGGACAGATCCTCTAAACAGAAATTAAACAAAGATATAAGAGATCTAAGTGAGACCCTAGAACAACTGTGCTTGATAGACGCATATAGAACACTCCATCCCAAAGATAAAGAATATACATTCTTCTCATCACCCCATGGAACGTTCTCCAAAATTGATCATATCCTGGGACACAAAACAAATATCAACAGAATCAAAAGAATTGAAATTTTACCTTGTATCTTCTCAGACCATAAGGCACTAAAGATGGAACTCAACTCTAACAAAAATGCTTGACCCCACCCAAAGGCATGGAAATCAAACAATCTTCTGTTGAATAACAGATGGGTGCAGGAAGAAATAAAATAGGAAATCATTAACTTCCTTGAGCATAACAACAATGAAGACACAAGCTACCAAAACCTGTGGGATACTGCAAAAGCAATTTTGAGAGCAAAATTCATCACTTTAGATGCCTACATTCGAAGAACAGAAAGAGAGCGCATCAACAATCTCACAAGAGATCTTATGGAATTGGAAAAAGAAGAACAATCTAAGCCTAAACTCAGTAGAAGAAAAGAAATATCCAAAATCAAATCAGAGATCAATGAAATTGAAAACAAAAGAATCATTCAGAAAATTAATGAAACAAGGAGTTGGTTTTTTGAAAAAATAAATAAAATAGATAAACCATTGGCCAGACTAACGAGGAATAGAAAAGTAAAATCTCTAGTAACCTCAATCAGAAATGATAAAGGGGAAATAACAACTGATCCCACAGAGATACAAGAGATCATCTTTGAATACTACCAGAAACTCTATGCCCAGAAATTTGACAATGTGAAGGAAATGGATCAATATTTGGAATCACACCCACTCCCTAGACTCAGCCAGGAAGAAATAGAGCTCCTGAACAGACCAATTTCAAGCACTGAGATCAAAGAAACAATAAAAAAGCTTCCAACCAAAAAATGCCCTGGTCCAGATGGCTTCACTCCAGAATTCTATCAAACCTTCAAGGAAGAGCTTATTCCTGTACTGCAGAAATTACTCCAAAAAATTGAGGAAGAAGGAATCTTCCCCAACACATTCTATGAAGCAAATATCACCCTGATACCAAAACCAGGAAAAGACCCAAACAAAAAGGAGAATTTCAGACCAATCTCACTCATGAATATAGATGCAAAAATTCTCAACAAAATTCTAGCCAATAGATTACAGCTTATCATCAAAAAAATCATTCATCATGATCAAGTAGGCTTCATCCCAGGGATGCAAGGCTGGTTTAATATACACAAGTCCATAAACGTTATCCACCATATTAACAGAGGCAAAAATAAAGATCACATGATCCTCTCAATAGGTGCAGAAAAAGCATTTGATAAAATCCAGCATCTTTTTCTAATTAGAACACTGAAGAGTATAGGCATAGGTGGCACATTTATAAAACTGATTGAAGCTATCTATGACAAACCCACAGCCAATATTTTACTGAATGGAGTTAAACTGAAAGCTTTTCCTCTTAGAACTGGAACCAGACAAGGTTGTCCTCTGTCACCTTTACTATTCAACATGGTGCTGGAAGTTCTAGCCAATACAATTAGGCAAGACAAGGAAATAAAGGGAATCTAAATGGGAGCAGAGGAGGTCAAACTCTCCCTCTTTGCTGACGACATGATCTTATACTTAGAGAATCCCAAAGACTCAACCACAAGACTCCTAGAAGTCATCAAAAAATACAGTAATGTTTCAGGATATAAAATCAATGTCCACAGTCAGTAGCCTTTGTATACACCAATAACAGTCAAGATGAGAAGCTAATTAAGGACACAACTCCCTTCACCATAGTTTCAAAGAAAATGAAATACCTAGGAATATACCTAATGAAGGAGGTGAAGGACCTCTATAAAGAAAACTATGAAATCCTCAGAAAGGAAATAGCAGAGGATATTAACAAATGGAAGAACATACCATGCTCATGGACGGGAAGAATCAACATTGTCAAAATGTCTATGCTTCCCAAAGCAATCTACCTATTCAACGCCATTCCTATGAAAATACCAACATCGTACTTTCAAGATTTGGAGAAAATGATTCTGCGTTTTGTATGGAACCAGAAAAAACCCTGTATAGCTAAGACAATTCTCTGTAACAAAAATAAAGCTGGGGGCATCAGCATACCAGATTTTAGTCTGTACTACAAAGCCATAGTGGTCAAGACAGCATGGTACTGGCACAAAAACAGAGACATAGACACTTGGGATCGAATTGAAAACCAAGAAATGAAACTAACATTTTACAACCACCTAATCTTCAATAAACCAAACAAGAACATACCTTGGGGGAAAGACTCCCTATGCAATAAATGGTGTTGGGAGAACTGGATGTCTACATGTAAAAGACTGAAACTGGACCCACACCTTTCCCCACTCACAAAAATTGATTCAAGATGGATAAAGGACTTAAATTTAAGGCATGAAACAATAAAAATCCTCCAAGAAAGCATAGGAAAAACACTGGAAGATATTGGTCTGGGGAAAGACTTCATGAAGAAGACTGCCATGGCAATTGCAACAACAACAAAAATAAACAAATGGGACTTCATTAAACTGAAAAGCTTCTGTACAGCTAAGGACACAATAACCAAAGCAAAGAGACCACCTACACAATGGGAAAGGATATTTGCATATTTTCAATCAGACAAAAGCTTGATAACTAGGATCTATAGAGAACTCAAATTAATCCACATGAAAAAAGCCAACAATCCCATATACCAATGGGCAAGAGACATGAATAGAACTTTCTCTAAAGATGACAGATGAATGGATAACAAACACATGAAAAAATGTTCATCATCTCTATATATTAGAGAAATGCAAATCAAAACAACCCTGAGATATCATCTAACCCCAGTGAGAATGGCCCACATCACAAAATCTCAAAACTGCAGATGCTGGCGTGGATGTGGAGAGAATGGAACACTTTTACACTGCTGGTGGGACTGCAAACTAGTACAACCTTTCTGGAAGGGAGTGTGGAGAAACCTCAAAGCACTCAAGCTAGACCTCCCATTTGATCCTGCAATCCCATTACTGGGCATCTACCTAGAAGGAAAAAAATCCTTTTCTCATAAGGACACTTGGACTAGACTGTTTATTGCAGCTCAATTTACAATCACCAAAATGTGGAAACAGCCTAAATGCCCACCAACCCAGGAATGGATTTACAAGCTGTGGTATATGTATACCATGGAATACTATTCAGCCATTAGAAAAAATGGAGACTTTACATCCTTCGTATTAACCTGGATGGACGTGGAAGACATTATTCTTAGTAAAGCATCACAAGAATGGAGAAGCATGAATCCTATGTACTCAATTTTGATTCAGGACAATTAATGATAATTAAGGTTATGGGGGGGAAGTAGAAAGAGGGACAGTGGAAGGGGGGTGGGGCCTTGGTGTGTGTCACATTTTATGCGGGCAAGACATGATTGCAAGAGGGACTTTACCTAACAATTGCAATCAGTGTAACCTGGCTTATTGTACCCTCAATGAATCCCCAACAATAAAAAAAAAAAAAAGAAAACTTGCTCAAGATTCTAGAAGTTGATAAGTAAGAATAAAGGCTTAGGAGATTTTAAAATGTAGAGATTTAGGCTTAAAGAAAATAAATAAATTACATGAGGTCTCTTAGTAAGTAGGAGACATAGGATTTGAACCCAGGGAGTCTGACTCCACACCCAAGTCTCTTAGCACTCTGCTATCTACCGTGCACGTAAGATGCCAGACACAGAGCCTTGCACATAGTTAAGCATCCAGGAAATAAATATTTCCTGTCACTATAGTATCTATGCCCTGAGGTAGAGCAGGCAGACATGATTAGAAGATAGGTGACCTCTCTAAGGTTGCCAGCTGGCCCTCCTTCCGTGGCACCATATTGCTACCACAGGCAGAAACTATTAGGTAATCTATCTTGACTGTTGCACTCGATGGACTCCTTTGGTGTGTGTAAATTTATTTTAATTAGGTGACCCTGTATAAGTTGCTATGAATATATGGGCGTAGCATCCCAAATAGACATTACAGGTTATTGAAAACTTTCCATTCATATCTCCTCTTGAACACAGAGCTACACTAGGTTTAAAGCCAGGAAATTAATACCAAAACAAATGAAGTGTAATAAGCTAAATGTTTTAGCTTTAGCTTACAGGCCCATCTAGCATCTGCCTTCAACCACCTGTCCCACTGCAAGTCTAGAATCCCCTTTCTGTATATTGACTGTGTTAATGAATTAAAAGTCTTTTGGACGGTGTTTGAGATAAATGGCTACTTCCAAAGATGGAGAAAATGAGGCCCAGAACAATGAAGAAAATTACCAATAATAAAAACCTATGAACCTCAGCCAAAGGGTAACTCTAGTCGCCAATGTCTCTGCCCGGTGCCTTTTTATTTTTTTAAACAACTGTGTACTATTCATCCTATTGAAGGCCATTGGCCAGAATATTTTCAGAAAGCAAACTAAATTTCCAAGTTAATATTCCTCTAATTACTAAATTTCTAGAATGTCAAAGAGTTTGCCACAGAAATTGATGTTCAATTAACATGCTTTCAGCTTAGATTCCAAAATTTTTTAAGCAGAGGATTAAAATTTGTTTAATTTTTCTGTGATTTCCTCTGTCTGAGGCTGGACAGATCAGTGTAATCTCTTATCCATGAAGACAAGTTAAATCAGCAGGGGAGTGTGGAGGTGGTCAGAGTACTGGGAGGGAAGAAACCCATTGGAGGGCATATCAGTATTAGTCTTAATCTAATTCTTTCTTGTAAGCAAGTCTTAAATCTACATCTACTTTTATTTACTAAAGGTAATTTGTACATGCATTTAAACCTTCCTACAATAGTTTAGATTTTATGTTGACTATGAACAGTAAGCCAGGAAACATCATTGGTCAGGGAGGGAGATATAAAACACTCCAAAATACTAACAGTTTCTCAATACTTGTATGGTTGATGGCTATAAAATCCGTGCTTAATAAATTTTATTCTCATTAACTGCATTCTGGCCAACCCCCCTCCCCCCCAGAGGATTAAGGTATAGTCAAATTAATATTTTTGATGAAGGCATTCACATAAACATGGCCCTATGACCTTGCATTCAATTTCAAATACAGAAGTTAAAATAAGCATGATGCCCAGAAAACATCAGTCACTGATTTCAGCCCAAGATTTCGAATTTCACATGTGCCATAAATACATTTGCCCTGATCAGCATCTATCATGACCCTGGATAAATAACCATAATTGGTAAGACTCTGCCATTTGTCTGAACTTCCTTATCCCATCAATGAGTTGGGGGGCTGGGGGAGAAGGAAAATCACTTTGGTTGTCTAAGTGTTCGGAACAGCACTTACAAAGTTTAGAAGGTTTTTCAAGAATTGCACATTATCGCAAAAAGGAGAATTTCAGACCAATCTCACTCATGAATATAGATGGGAAAATTCTCAACAAAATCCTAGCCAATAGATTACAGCTTATCATCAAAAAAGTCATTCATCATGATCAAGTAGGCTTCATCCCAGGGATGCAAGGCTGGTTTAACATACGCAAGTCCATAAACGTTATCCACCATATTAACAGAGGCAAAAATAAAGATCATATGATCCTCTCAATAGATGCAGAAAAAGCATTTGATAAAATCCAGCATCCTTTTCTAATTAGAACACTGAAGAGTATAGGCATAGGTGGCACATTTCTAAAACTGATTGAAGCTATCTATGACAAACCCACAGCCAATATTTTACTGAATGGAGTAAAACTGAAAGCTTTTCCTCTTAGAACTGGAACCAGACAAGGTTGTCCTCTGTCACCTTTACTATTCAACATAGTGCTGGAAGTTCTAGCCAATACAATTAGGCAAGACAAGGAAATAAAGGGAATCCAAATGGGAGCAGAGGAGGTCAAACTCTCCCTCTTTGCTGACGACATGATCTTATACTTAGAGAACCCCAAAGACTCAACCACAAGACTCCTAGAAGTCATCAAAAAATACAGTAATGTTTCAGGATATAAAATCAATGTCCACAAGTCAGTAGCCTTTGTGTACACCAATAACAGTCAAGATGAGAAGCTAATTAAGGACACAACTCCCTTCACCATAGTTTCAAAGAAAATGAAATACCTAGGAATATACCTAACGAAGGAGGTGAAGGACCTCTATAAAGAAAACTATGAAATCCTCAGAAAGGAAATAGCAGAGGATGTTAACAAATGGAAGAACATACCATGCTCATGGATGGGAAGAATTAACATTGTTAAAATGTCTATACTTCCCAAAGCAATCTACCTATTCAATGCCATTCCTATCAAAGTACCTACATCGTACTTTCAAGATTTGGAAAAAATGATTCTGCGTTTTGTATGGAACCGGAAAAAACCCCGTATAGCTAAGGCAGTTCTTAGTAACAAAAATAAAGCTGGGGGCATCAGCATACCAGATTTTAGTCTGTACTACAAAGCCATAGTGCTCAAGACAGCATGGTACTGGCACAAAAACAGAGACATAGACACTTGGAATCGAATTGAACACCAAGAAATGAAATGAACATCTTACAACCACCTAATCTTTGATAAACCAAACAAGAACTTACCTTGGGGGAAAGACTCCCTATTCAATAAATGGTGTTGGGAGAATTGGATGTCTACATGTAAAAGACTGAAACTGGACCCACACCTTTCCCCACTCACAAAAATTGATTCAAGATGGATAAAGGACTTAAACTTAAGGCATGAAACAATAAAAATCCTCCAAGAAAGCATAGGAAAAACACTGGAAGATATTGGCCTGGGGGAAGACTTCATGAAGAAGACTGCCATGGCAATTGCAACAACAACAAAAATAAACAAATGGGACTTCATTAAACTGAAAAGCTTCTGTACAGCTAAGGACACAATAACCAAAGCAAAGAGACCACCTACACAATGGGAAAGGATATTTGCATATTTTCAATCAGACAAAAGCTTGATAACCAGGATCTATAGAGAACTCTAATCCACATGAAAAAAGCCAACAATCCCTTATATCAATGGGCAAGAGACATGAATAGAACTTTCTCTAAAGACGACAGACGAATGGCTAACAAACACATGAAAAAATGTTCATCATCTCTATATATTAGAGAAATGCAAATCAAAACAACCCTGAGATATCATCTAACCCCAGTGAGAATGGCCCACATCACAAAATCTCAAAACTGCAGATGCTGGCGTGGATGTGGAGAGAAGGGAACACTTTTACACTGCTGGTGGGACTGCAAACTAGTACAACCTTTCTGGAAGGAAGTATGGAGAAACCTCAAAGCACTCAAGCTAGACCTCCCATTTGATCCTGCAATCCCATTACTGGGCATCTACCCAGAAGGAAAGAAATCCTTTTATCATAAGGACACTTGTACTAGACTGTTTATTGCAGCTCAATTTACCGTTGCCAAAATGTGGAAACAGCCTAAATGCCCACCAACCCAGGAATGGATTAACAAGCTGTGGTATATGTATACCATGGAATACTATTCAGCCATTAAAAAAAATGGAGACTTTACATCTTTCGTATTAACCTGGATGGACGTGGAAGACATTATTCTTAGTAAAGCATCACAAAAATGGAGAAGCATGAATCCTATGTACTCAATCTTGATATGAGGACAATTAATGACAAGGTTATGGGGGGGGAAGCAGAAAGAGGGATGGAGGGAGGAGGGTGGGGCCTTAGTGTGTGTCACACTTTATGGGGGCAAGACATGATTGCAAGAGGGACTTTACCTAACAATTGCAATCAGTGTAACTGGCTTATTGTACCCTCAATGAATCCCCAACAATAAAAAAAAAAAAAAAAAAGAATTGCACATTATCTATCTCTTTGTATGTAAAATTCTTGGAAGGCTTGATGTTTTATTAGAATGTGGTGATGATAAGAAAGGGTCCTACAGACTTACATGCATGTATGCGTATCCATGCATATACATATATACATGTGTACTCCTTTTTAAAAAAATTAGAAATTGTTTTACATTTGCTTTCTCTTTATAATTTAGTTAATTTGGTTGTAAATATTTCATACTATTGAATGACACAATGTATATAAAGTACTTAATGTAATATTAGGAGCTAGCAACTGTTCATTTGCTGAAAGAGACCATTTTGAGTGGGAATTTCAGCCCAATTTCTGGCAGAGATTTTCTCTCAAGTATACATGGAAATATTGAAAGGCTTGGCAAGCTATCTCAACTTTAAGTACTTTGAAAGAGCCTATATAATCATTGAATAGGCCCCCAAGGAAATTATTTTGGCAGGCAAGAAGTTCTCCCATCTTGAGTACTTACCTTAGTCCCCAAAGTTAGCTTTGAAAGACCTGCTTTCTTCCAAAAAGGAAATCAATCCTGAAAGAGTTGTAGCATTTATGAAAACAAGCCATAGACAAGGACATTCAGTAGAAAGTGACTCACATTTTAAAAAATAATACTCTCTAGCCCCAAGAAAGGGAATTATGCTTTAGATGCAGGGGTATCCAACCATTTTTTTTCTCTGCCACATATTGGAAGGATGAGTTGTCGTGGGCCACACATTAAATATGCAAATGTTAAGGAAAGCTGATTAGCCAAAAAAAAAAAAAAAATCCATTGTGATATGTGATACAACACCACAGATAAGCAAAAAATGTCCTCACAAAATCAGCATGTGGCCCGTGGGTTGCAGGTTGAACATCCCTGCCTTAGAGAAATGAATGTTTAATCTACCACATTGAGAAAGAATAAAGATCCTGCACAAATAAACTCTATAAAGTTAATTGAGTGAAATTAACTGATCAAATAAATATTGAATATCTGCCAAGTGGGAAAAATAAGATAGGAACCATGGAGGCATGAGAGAATGGAAATATATAAAGAAAAATGGCTCACCTCAATCTGTAAGAGACCAATCCTTATTGTCTTACTTTGTGCAAAGAAAGATAAATCATAAGAGAAAATAGAAAGGACCACATAGCGCTTTCCTAACTGGCATAAAATTCACCCTGTGAAAGAAAAATTACCTAGAGGCAGATTTCTTTCTCAACGACATCAGATGAAGTTTGCTCTAAAGGGCAAGACAAGCTCTACCTTAGCTATTTCTTAAGCTTTGTGTCATTTTTAGAGAATACACGTGTTAACTCATAACTTGTAAATCAGAACTACAAACTTAGATAAAACAGGTTTTTTTCTTCCATTCCTCTCATCCTCAGTAGAACCATGAAAGTTAAATGAAAAAGTTACAGAGGATTTTCGGTCTACTCAAGACCAACAGCCATTCATCTTGTGGAAATATGCCTAAAACACCTTGCAGTGTTGTACCCTGTTGTATTTCACTGTTCAACAAATACACAGAAACTCTCATTCTGTTACATAAATGAATATCAACTTTTTCTGTTCAAATTATATTGAAAAATATTATGATTTTTTAACAGTATATCCAAAAGGATTGAAAGAATCAAAATAGCACAATCACATCATATGTATTATAGATTGTATTCATTGAGTATATCCCCATTGCACTTTGCTCATTCTGTTTTCTCTACCTAGTTACCCTGCTAGTTGAAAAACTATTTAACCTTCTTTGAAATGATTTTCAAAAATATTAATGTGCTTTCCCTTCTTTCACTTTCTAACTCTGTACTTTTACCCTAGGTGTTCCAGTGTATCCATGTGAAGAGGAAGGTTATTAGGGTTGTAGAAAAAGAAACATTATAGGGAGAAAGATAACTCTTAAAAATAATTTATTTCATAAAGACAGAGAAAAGAATGACATTTACCAGAAGCTGGGGAAGGGTAGTGTGTGGTCAGAGGAAAGTATGGAATAAAGTGGGAATGGTTAATGGGTACAAAAATATAGATAGTTAGAATAAAATGATAGCACAATTAAAGGACTATCATCGATAATAAGTTAGGGTATACTTTGAAAAAACTAAAGGAATAGGGCGGCGCCTGTGGCTCAAAGGGGTAGGGCGCCAGCCCCGTATGCCAGAAGTGGTGGGTTCAAACCCACCCCTGGCCAAAAAAAAAAAAAAAAAAACTAAACTAAAGGAATAGAATTAGAATGTTCCCAACACAAATGAAAATGTGTTAAATACCCCAAATACCCTGATTTGATTAATTTACACCATATGCCTATATCAAAACATCACATGTACTTTACAAATATATGCTGCTATTATGTACCCATAATAATGAAAACAAAATCATGCTGTTGCAAAATACTCATGTTACCAACTAGGCATTTTTTTAAGAAAATACAATCCAACTTATTTTGTTTCTCATTTAATATATCAAGAGACAATTTAGCCTCTTTTGTCACAGAGTTTTATAAAAGGAAGATTCAGATCAGAGGGGGAATTGAAGCAAACCCACTGGGGAGTAAAGGGGAGACTACAAAATAATGGGAAGGAGAAAAGAGAAAGGAAGGGAAGAAAATAATGAATTTCCTTCATTCTAGGACAAATTCCAGTGGAGTGAAGTTAATTGGATGAGCAAAGGTAATACTGATGGTAACTAAGGGACATTTGCATCTGGACTGATGTTGTCTTTGTGCCACTTCTTGCGCCAATAGGAGACCCTGGCGTGGCGCTCGAGCAGGCAGGGAAAGTCCAGGGCTTCACGTTGCCGAGCTCCACTCTCATGGTCCATAGGATTGGAAGCTGCTAAAAATCTTCTACAGGGGTACGGTAACAGGAGTACGGTAACAGGAGTAATACTCCTAGGAGCATAAAGCATCTCCAGGATTTTGATGGAGATCACAGCCAATCTTCAGACACACCTATGGGACAAGTGGGAGGCAACCTAAGGCTGAACCAGCCAGGGAGACCCATGGGCTCCAAAGAAGCTGAAAGAAACCTAGTTAAGAATCATGCCAGCTACTCACAAAGTCAGCAGTATAAACAAGAAAAAGATGAAGAAGGGACATTACTTAGTGGACGGAGGAACCAAAGAACACCATGACCCAAGGACCACAACTCAGTTTCTCCATGAAGAGATTGAGAGAGCCATATCATTTCCGTCACAGAAAATCTTGGAGGTGGTGGTGGACATTTGACAGACTAATGATTTTTTGCAATCTGGAGATAACTGATCATTTTTATGCAAGAGACTGAATTATCCCTGAAGATACTGAACTAATATATTGGACAGAGCTATAAATCTGACTGGACATCCACCATTAGTTATTTTTTTTCTCTTCACTAATAAGTATGTTTCATGGACTTGGGAAGAAAGAAGATCATGTTAATTATAGACAAATTAAAGAACTACATGTACAAGTTGTTATGAGTACAAATTTGTGACCCTGTTTCGTTCCAAGCCTCAGCACAAACGCTCCCTCATCTGTGAGATTTTCCTCAGTTTGAATTAATCACTTTCTCCACTGAGATCTGTAAGACCTCACTCTACTTTATAACTTACTTCATTCAGCCTTGTTTTGTAGAAAATATTTATATACCTTTGTCACAAAATTATAAATTCTTTGAAGGCACCCATCCCAGTGATCATATAAAATCTGTGACTTGAGTTAATGAACTAACTGAACTTAGACGCTAAGTGGCATTCTAATTAAGAATGTTTTGTTTCAAAGGTCTAATCCATGCTCTCCTACAGTTAATACTGTGACTTGCACAATTAATTGGGGGAACTATAAAGCTTATAAACCAATTTATATTAAAATCTCAAAGAATTAGGGAGAACAAAACCTTCTTATGCACTGATAACTGTTATAGCCATTGTTTTTATTTGCTTATTATTTTTTTCTGGAAACAAATTACAAATAGTCCCTGGGCTTACAAAGGAGATAGGTTCTGTAGGTTTGTTCTTAAATTGAATGGGTATGGAAGTTGGAACAGGTACATTTGACTATTACCTGTAATAGCCTCTGTTCATAAGTGCGAGTCATACGTCAGTTGGATGTTTTAAACTCAGGGACTTATTGTAATAGCCTCCATTCATAAGTGTGAGTTGTATGTAAGTTGGATGTTTGTAACTTGGAGACTGCCTGGATAATCTCCAAATATATAGCTTGTGCTGAACCAAACCTAGTACCCTTCGGTGATAAGCATAATTTAAGAAGGTCCCCAATGTTTCTAAAGCCTGCTATATATACCCTATAAAACCTCTTCCCTCTGTGTGTGGGTAGGAGCAGTGATTACAATAGACTATCATTCCTTTGATTAGGTTCCTAATCACCTGAATTTGAGTTAATGAAAATAAAGATTATCCTGGTTGAACCTGACCTAATCAGGTGAGCCAGGCTCAGAGACATGCCTTCTGGAAGGCCTAGGCTGAAATCAATGTGTGGGAAAATGGAGTCTCTTGAGAACATGATCCCTGGCTATCAGCCAGACAAAAAGCTGGTTGAATGGACTCAGATATAGAGGCCAGACTCGAATGAGAGTTTATAAAAGATCTGTATTTATTTACAATCATTGTTGGCAAAGCTGAAAAGATAGGATAATAGAGTGCTACAACATCATGACCTAAGCCCCGTGCTTTCTAAATTATGTTTTGATATCCGATAATGTCCATGTTAGTAAACCATATACACAGGTGGCTTTAACTCCTCTGAGTTTTATTTTACTATAGTTCTTCTCAAATTTAAATACTTTTTATCAATGTCTTTGGGTTATAAAGAAACCTGTTCCAGAGGGGAATATAAATGTGTTTCTTACTGTCAGGCTATGCCTAAGATTTTTTTTTTTTTTTAAGATATAATGGCTGCAGCCATAGTTCCCCAGTGATAAAAAGAAATCCCCTTAGTAATCCCTGAAAAATCCTTAAGGACTAAAAGCAATGAAGAGGATTTCTAATGGTAAGTTATAAATCCTTTTAGAGAACATCTTGGTTTAAAATAATTTCAAAGAAAACTGCTTAGGAATTGAGTAGTATTCTTTAGAAATCCTTCAGCAATATCCAGGATGCTCAAAAGGATTTCACATTCAGAGTTGAAAAGATGGAATAAAGTTAAATCTGTGATGGTCATGGGCAGCAAGACACTATAGTTATCAGAGAGACAAAACTATCAACATTCAGAGCTTGACAGAAATTCATTGGCCATTTATTCAGCCCAAGCCGGGTCCACCCTCTGCACTGGCAATAGCAGGCAATAATCTCATCACCTCACAAGTCAAGGTATTTCTCAGGTTAATTAAGTAGAAATTTAACTCAATGTAAATATTAGCCATTTGTATAAGTTTTGCTTCCTGGAATTCTAGAGAAGTTCCATTTTTTCCTGACTGGATGCACTTTCAATATGTGAAAACAGTGGTTGTTACATTATTAATTTCTGTAGACTGCATCCTATAGGGCCAGCCATGAAATGCAAACAAGGGACATAGAGATAGCAAGATGTAAAGATTCAGGACAATGGAGTGGAGATCACTGTGGCAAATTGTGAGACACACACCCCATCTGCTCATTTCTACAGTGGTGATTTGGGAATCAATTTAGACAAGCCAGAAATCTGGATTATCAAGAATGATAAAAATTTTCTCTTTTAAAAGCTGTAATTCCTTAACCTATATAAAAACCTTAAAAAGATATCACATGTAATCTTCCTAAGAACATCATTACATCAAAACATGCTACAAACTGAAACTCTAGAACATCATTTATGTCTTAAAGCTATCTGTCAGTCAACGTTGATAATGTAAAATCTACATTTATTTCAATACATAGAAATAGAAATCGTGGGACTTTTCATTGTGTTTCTGTAATTGTGATTTGAGAGGGTGGAATATTTTACATTGAATTAATACTGGAAAATTAAAACATTAGATTATGTGGGACAGTGATTAAATCTCTAGGAAGAATACTACGTACATATCCATTTTTTATAAAGATCTAAAGACACAATGAGGGTCTTGGGATGCTTTTCACAAAAAGGCACACAGTACATAGCATTTAGTATATCACTTCAGAGGTTCAAACATCCCCTTGAAGGGTATTAATTTTCTTCAAATCTAAATACCCTTCAAAAATAATATGATAATGATATATAAAAGCTAACATATTAAGCAATAAAGATTATTGTGAAAATTAAATGAGATAATACGTGTATTTATCTCAGATAGTTCTTGTAAAAATGGAATACAGCTGTACATGTAAAATGTTTGAAAAATATGTCATCTTAATTATCATACCAATCCTCTAATATAAAAATATTTTTAGAACAGTACTAGATTTACAAAAAGCATGTAAAGATAGTACCAATTTCCTACATATTTCATGACTACCCTGTTTTCCCGAAAATAAGACATCCTCCGAAAATAAGACCTACTTACAGGAAAGATAAGACGTCCCCTGAAAATAAGACCTAGCGCATCTTTGGAAGCACACCTTAAAATAAGACACTGTCTTATTTTCGGGGAAACAGGGTAGTTTCCTCTATTACTGCATCAGTATGTACATCTGTTACAATTAATGGTTTAGTATTGTTACGTTATTATTAACTTAAGCCCAAACTTCATTCAGACTACCTTAGTTCTTCACCTATTGTCTTTTTTCTGTCCCAGGACCCCATCCAGGGTACCATATTATGTTTAGTCATTTGTCGTCTTAGTTTTGGCTGTAACAATTTCTCAAATTTTTCTTTTCTTTTTTTTTTTTTTGAGACCGAGTCTTACACTGTCACCTTGGGTACAGTGTGGTGGCATCATAGCTCACAGCAACCTCAAACTCCTGGATTCCAGTGATCCTCCTGCCTTAGCCTCCCAAGTAGCAGGGACTACAGGTGCCCACCACAATGGCTGGCTAGTTTTTCTGTTTTTAGTAGAGATGAGGTCTTCCTCTTGCTCACTCTGATCTCAAATTCCTGAACTCAAGCAATCCACCTGCCTCAGCCTCCCAGAGTGCAGGATTACCGTCCCAAACACGATGCCCAGCCAGATTTTCCTTGGTTTTGATGACCTTGACAGTTTTGAGGACTATTGGTAAGACAATTTATAGACTACTGCTCAATTTATATTTACCTGATTTTTTTTGTGTGTGTGTGTGTGTGTGTGAGGGGACTGAAATTATAGGTTTGGAGGAGAGGGGCCACAGAGATTAAGTATCTTTGTCAACTCATTATATATATCAGGGGCATATACCATCAATACACTTTTCCTTGTTTGTTAACCTTAGTCATCTGCATGGGGTAGTATTTATCAGTTTTTCCACTCCTTTTCTACACTATGCACTTGGGAAAAAAGTCACCATGCAGAGTCCAACCTTAAAGAGTGGGGAGTTATGCTCCACCTCCTTGGAATTCCTCTGAAGGGTATATTTGTCTATTCTCCTCAATTTATTTATTCAATCATATCTTTACATCAGTATAAGCCCAAAGTTTATTTTATACTTTGGGTTATAATCCCAAACTAATCATTTTGTAGCTTATTGTTGCAGTTCTGGCTATTGGTAGCTCTGTAGTTCTTTGATTTCACAAAAGTGAGATTCTATCTTTTCTGAGGACGTCCTCACTTTCTGATACTATAAGATGCTTCAGGATATATTTATTGCCCCATTCCTATAGATTATTCATTCTGTAATGTCCAATTTCTGTAACCATTAAGTTTAACTGTTGATATCTCTGACATTTCACCTTGACAATACTTGTTTTATTTTTATTATGAAGTTACATACTCATTCTTTCAAACACAGATTTTGGCTTGTGATTATCTTTGAAATATTTGTTTTACAGTAATTTTCCTGGAACTATGGATAAGTCAAATCCATGTTATTTATTATTATTATTATTATTGAGACAGAGTCTAACTATGTCACCATCCAAAGAGTGCCATGGCATCACAGCTCACAGCAACCTCAAACTCTTGTGCTTAAGCGAGTCTCTTGCCTCAGCCTCCCAAGTAGCTGGGACTACAAGTGCCCGCTACAATGCCCAGCTATTTTCTTGTTGCAGTTGTCATTATTGTTTAGTAGGCTCGGGCTAGGCTCGAACCCACCAGCCTCAGTGCATGTGGCTGGCACTGTAACCACTGTACTACGGGTGCTGAGTGGAAAATCCATGTTATTTTTGAATATGAGTTCTATTGTGGAACCAATGGAGGGCAGATAGCTTGAAATATTAACAAAGTATTTGAGAAGGACGTGGCTAATGAAAGCAGAGTATGTCTATGGTTTGAAAAGTTCTGGTGATTTTAATTTTGTTTTTTCTTTTTTAAAATTTCAAATTAATATGAGGGTAAAACAATTAGGTTACAATGTTTGCATTTGTTAGGTAATGTCCATGTGGTAGTGGTGCCCCTCCCCCAGGAGGTGTGCAGTTTATCCTCACGTTGTGCCCATTAGGTGAGAGCACACCAATCCCCCTCTGCTCTACCTTCCCCACAAATTGAATTGAGTTTTACTCTTGTGTGGGTGTGTATTAGTTTGGCTACTGACTTCATATAAGTATTGAATACATTGGATACTTGCTTTTCCAATCTTGTGATACTTTACTAAAGAGAATGTTCTCCAACTCTGTCCAGATTAGCACAAATTAATCTCGGAAATAAACCACGTAGATGACCCAAGACCAAAGTGGATGATGATGAGCTGAAAGCTGCAGTGAAAGTGAATCCATCTCAGCCGACATGTAAATTAGAGCAAGGCTTGACATTTCTATTCCAACAATATTGGCTCATTTGAAACAAATCAGCAAGGTAAAAATACTGGACAGATGGGTTTCATGTGAATTAAATGAGCATCAGAAGAGAATTTTCTCAAAGCTTGCCTTTCATTGCTGTCATGGCATAAAAGTGAACCATCTCTACATAGTATTGTTAGGTTTGATGAAAAATGGATTCTTCTGGACAATCACAAGCATATGGCATAATGGTTGAATATGAAATACCAAAACACAGTCCACAACCAAATAGTCATGAAACAAAGCTAATGATGTCTGCATGGTCATCTAGCACTGGTATCATCCACTATAGCTTCATGAAACCAGGTCAATCGATCACAGTGGATGTCTACCACAACCACTTGGATGAAATGATGAGGATGCTTATGAGTGAACAGCTGAGACTGGTCAACAGAGACAGGCTAATTCTTTTGCAAGACAACACTTGACCATGTCACACAACCAATGCCACTCAAACTACTGAACATGGACTTGAGCACGTTCTGTCTTCTACCATATTCACCAGAATTTACACCAACTGACTCCTTCCAGGCTTAGGACCACTTTTTGCAAGGAAAAATATTCAATTCTCAACAAACTGTGGAAAACACCTTTCACAATTTCATCACCACTTACCTTCCAGGCTTCTCTCTGGCATACACAAGTCACTGTTGAGATGGCAAAACTGTGTCCATAGTTTAGGTGCATACTTTTATTAGTTGTACTGCTTTTTTTTTTTGAGATATAACCAATTGATCCAAAATCAGACATATCATATTTAATGACCTAAAATAGTAGAATTCCATTTGTCCAAGGAGCCCTTGCCTCTTTCATTGAAGAATAGTACTGGAAACCAAGACTTGGGCACCAGGTATGTCCACTGCTACTTCAAGGAAATATGTATGTGCATAGCCCATAAGCACTCATCAAACCCATGCTCCTGTGGGATTCAGCTTCATCAGCTCAACTACAATGCATATGCACACTCTCTTTTTCCTTTAGTTTTACCAACCATACTTATTTTTAAAATCACTGAAGTCAGCATTGTGTTTACCAGCCTCCTTCAGTGGTTTCATATATTTTAATACAGTTAGGACTTTTGTTACCATCTGCATTCATCTGAGACTCCCTTATTCTCTGAAATGATTTTTTTTAATTTGCATACATTAAGCTTTGCTCTATGTGCCTTAAGTACAATGGGTTTTGACTAATGCATATCATCATGTGTGTTTCAAAATTACAGTATCATTCAGAACAATTTCACTGCTTTAAAAATATACATGCTTTACCTATTCAACCCTGCCTCTCCTGGAACTCCTAGCAACCAGTTTTTTCTTTTTTTTAACTTTCTCTAAATTTTTGCCTTTTCCTGAATGTTTTATGGTTAGAATCATACATTATATACTCTTTTCAGCCTGCTTTTTCCCACTTAGTAACATGCATTTAAATTTTCTCAATGTCTTTACAATTTCTTATGGTTTAATAGCTCACTTATCCTTTTTGGTTTTTTAAATTTGTTTTGTTTTGTTTTGTTTTGTTTTGTTTAGAGGCAGACTCTCACTCTGTTGCCCAGTCTGGAGCACAGCAGCACAGTCATGGTTCACTGTAATCTTGAACTCCTGGACTCACATGATGCTCCTCCCCCAGTTTCCCAAGTAGTTGGGGCTACAGGTTAGCGTTGCACAACTGGCTAGTTTTTCACTTACCTTTAAGTCTGAGTAATATTCACCTGGATGCATGTACCACATTTACCTATTGAAGAACATTTTGGTTGTTTCAGTTTGGAATAATTAGAAATAAAGCTGCTATAAATATGTGTAAAAATTGTTGTGTAGACAAAGTTTTTCACATCAGTTAAGTTAATACCTAGGAGAGTGATTACTGGATCATAGGGTAAGATTATGTTTATCTTTGTACCTTTGGTAAGGGGCTGTACTATTCTGTATTCCCACCCACAATAAACCAGAGGACCTGTTACTACTGCACATCTTACTATCATTTGGTGGTGTTGGTTTTTGAGCTTGTGGCCATTCTAATGGCTCATAGTCCTTTATCAGATATCTGTTTCGCACACATTTTCTCCCAGTTCAGCACTTATCTTTTCATTTTCTTAACAATTTCTTTCACAGAGAGGAATATTTTAATTTTAACGAAGTCTAATTTATCAATATTTTCTTATGAGTCATGGTTTTGGGGCTATAGCTGAAGACTTATTGCCAAACTCAAGTAAGGTCACCCAGATTTTCTCCAACATCCCATTTTTCAGGAATTTTCATACACACAGGTAAAAAGATAGGTTCTGCAGGTGTGTTCTTAAATTGAATTTGTATGTAAGTTGGAACAGGTACATTTCCCTGTTTTCTGTCATAGCCTCCATTCATAAGTGCAAGCTGTATGTCAGTTGGATGTTTGTAACTCAGGGACCTACTGTAATAGCCTTTATATTCATAAGTATGACTTGTATGTAAGCTAGATGTTTATAACTTGGGGACTGACTGGAATTTATTTTTCTGATGGTAAAATCAGGATGTGAAAAGTAGCAAAGTGAAGGTTATATAGCCTGAAGTCCAACCCAGACTTACTGGCCCAGACCCACACTTCTACCATGCTTTGATGCCTCTTAAGCACCTTGATGCTTACTGAGAAGATTAAATGAAATAATGCATGGGAAGTGCTTGGGACATTTTTTTTTTTGAAATGACGTATTTATTTGCACAGTGACATATAATAGTTATATTGACTGTACAAAACTAAACATTTTAGGTATGAAAAAGTTTTCAGATAATTTATTTAGAAAATCAGTTTAGAGATACAATGAAGGAGAAAAAGCATTAGGTTTCAAGCAGTGGTTATGCTATCCCTGAGGCTCTGTCTCCAAATAATAATAATAATAATAATAAATATGTTAGATCTTTAAGTTGTCAGACTTTTTGTTGAAATTCTCAATTTTCAACGATTATGGAAGTGAATTCAGTGCTTGGAATATTTTAAGTATGATTTATTTGTTATAATTTTGTTATTATTATTTCTCTTAGGTGTATATATTATCTCAGGTTTGATTTCAGCTTTAACCACACAAATTCGTAGTGAAACCTTGGCATACTAAGCTAATGATTCTTCACTGAATTTAAAGCAGTTTTATGAAGCTATATATTGATAAGATTAAATAATGCAGAAATCTGACTGTCCTTCATTTAAAAGATTAGCAATAGCATATACAACCTCTAAGCAAAGCCATAACTTACTTTCTTATTAAGACACTAGGACTGACATTGTGGAGAAGTCCCCACTCACTGCCTGCATCTCTCTTCCCTTCCCACTTTCAAAAGAAAACATTTGGCATCTATTATTTAAAAGGCAGGGACAATGGATTCTCTTATAAATGCGATAAATAATCAAAGACAGCATCTGTAAGAGGACAAGTAAGGAACAGGTAAGGAACAGGTAAGGAACAGCCTGTGAAGTATGTGGGAGGGCGCTGCAGTTGCTAAGGATAGCTTCTAACATTTTCTGAGCTCTTGCTGTGTGCTAGACACGGAATCAAGCACTCAGCACATATTATCTTACTTAACTTCAGTTGTTATTACTACATTTACTTGAAAACCAGGAAACAGAGGCCCATAAAAATTAAGTAACTTGTTTAAGTTACATGATTAGAAGAAAATGGCATGAGGATGTGAAGTCTGGTCTCTGGAGAACAGAACTTCATCATGCCAAATTTCTTGCAAACAGAAAGACCTAACAGAAAGTACCTAACAAATTAGACAAGAGAATCTTAGAAGACCACATTAAGAAATTTTACCTATATCACATGGCCAGGAAAGCAAAAAAGCATCACAGCTTGTATATACATAGTTCAATTCCTGATGGCCTTAGTAGGCAAGTAATGTTATTCTAAGTGTGCGTGGCACATTAAGGAAATTCCCGTATTCTACAATAACTAGAAAGTATAAGAAAGACAAAGGATTTGGGCCATGCTGAGTGTTTTCCATGAATGACAAGGAAAAGACCATTAGCCTATCCATCTGTTCCTTCCAGCAAGCTAATCCAAGTAACCATTACTAACATGTTAGACAAAGATACTCAGAATGAACTGAGATACAACTTCAATACAACCAATGGCATGTTACAGTAGACACACATATACACAGATGATAGTGGGAATAATATTACCTACTTTGAAGTTAATTATTCTTCATATAGTCATTTTTTGTGTATCACCAGACCCATCTGAGGCTAAGACAGGAAAAATCCAAATAATTTTTAATAAATGTCAGGGTTAAATTGATTCAGTACTAGAAGTATGTACTCATGGGTCTACTGACTTTAAACGGAACTTTCCTGCTGGCTTTTATAAAAAGATTCAAGCTGGGCACACGCGATGCTCTCAAACATTTATTGTGGGTGCAATTTCTAAATTGGAGGTTACTATGCAGACAGATGTGGCATGCGACTTCCTATAATTTACTTATCAAATCACCCTGAACATGTAAACTGGACATTTCCCAACCTGGCTGGGGGTGACTGATATAATGCATAGGCTTGATGCATGTCCCCTAAGATTTAACATCTTTCATATAGCCCAATTTTCCCCCAGTCTTCTAGGGAGTTTGGGGGTGGAAGAAATGAAAGTAAAGAAAAGCTATCTCTTTGAGTATTAGTAATGGCACCCCGATTTCCTTCTGAAATATTTTTCCTAACTGCTGAATACCAAGCTAGATTAATGAGCTCTGTCTTGAAATTGTTACTATTAAGCAGAAGAATGAAAAAAGGAAAAAAAAAAGAAAAGAATGATGGAGTTCATTCATTCCAGAATTGACAACTTGAAGAAACTGTGAACTAGACACTGTGTCTTAAATTATGGACATATGCTGATTTTCCCCCCGAAAGTTGTTTTTCTAACATTCCCTTCAATTTTCCAGATCTCATGGTAGTCATCCAATAAATTCATTTTCCACTTACATGAGCTGGAGTTGCTTTCATTTTCCATGGTAACAAAGTGTTATAATTGATCATATTACCTAAGAGAATCATGTACCAAGTTCTGCTGAAGTGCAGAGGAGCTGATAACCACCCTACGTATAGGTTGTGTTCCTTCTCTACCTAAACTGATTTTTATAAATACCACCATTTTCCAGTTAAGGTTGTTAAGCCCAGAGAAGAGTTAATAAGAGAGAATGTGGGTTATCTCTCATTTGTCTAAAGATGATGTTTTCCCCCTCTGGTTGGGGTGGGGTGTGCAGTTCCACCTGGCAGCTTAGTGTACGATTCAGCCACAAGGCCACGTGTGCCAGAGCAGAACTACGCAGAGACCCTGGCAGGGGTAAGGGGTAACTGCACAGTCACCATTCCCTTCCCCCATCCCTTCAAAGTTATAACTTCTCACTTCAGCAGGGCTCATTTAGACATGCTTTTTAAATAGTAATGGGCATATCATACAGATAACACTAAGGAAAGGAACTGCAGATAAAGCACAATTCTGAAAGGGGGCAAAGGCTGAGAAAATGTACAAAATGGGTGAATGAATACACATTATTCATAGTGTGTGAGAGATCTGTGATTTTTATAACATTCTACTAGAGGGAGGAATGAAGAGTGGCTGCCAATTGCAAGGGGAAGATGCCTTGGTTGGAAGCCCAAGACGTCTATCTGGATATGAACCTATAAAGAGACAAAAAGAGAAATAGAGATAATAGCAACTGATATTGACCATCCTTTTTCTAACTAGTAGCAAGACTGATCAGCCCAAAGAATAAAGAATATCATGTTGCTTCTCTACTAAGTACTTTTTAATGACTCCCCCTGCATTTAGAAGTGACCCACAGAATACCTTGTTATATGGCCTTTCTTCAATCTCATCTATTGCCCCTCCCATCCCTATTCACTTTGCGCCAGCCATGTTGATCATTTTTTCAGCTCTTGAACAGACCACACTTTTTTCTAAGTGCTTCTACCCTTGTTCTTTCCTTGCTCTGTCTCTCCTTCACCACTCCTAATCAGATCTCCATGTTCATGTCCCATTTTCATAATCATGCTTTGGTCTCAAGTCAAAAGCCATCTATTTAGGACATCCCACTGCATCCACTCTTTCTTATACAACCTCCACTTCCTGCTGAATTTTCATCATGATGCTTACAACAATGTCAATTTACTTGTTTAGAGTCTCTCCCCTCTAGACTCTATATCTCCAAATGCTGGCCTTTTGTCATCTTCAATCATCAGAGCATCCCTGGTGCCCAAAGAGTGACTGAGAGATGGCAGAATCTCAATATTTCCAAATATCCAGACTGAGGAGAACTCAGATGGAAGCATCATGAATATGAAGACATAAATTAGGAGGCTCAGAATCTTGTCTCTTAGATATATCCTTCGCTCCAGCATCTAATGGTTAGCATAGCATATAGAAAATACATTACCGGGGGTGGGGGTGGGGGACAAGATTGCTGACTGAAGCCAGCTTTCCACAGAGGCTCCTGTCCAGAAGGAGAGTTAAAGGACAGAAATTTAGCAAGTAACCTGGAGGATTAGAGCTGCGCCAAGAGAGAAGGTTGAAGAACGCATATCAACCCTGCTGAGGTGAGCTGCGACCCCAGGGATATAAACAAAAGGTACAAAATCCGTCACCAAGCAGAAAGGAGTCCCCTCCCCCATGAGAACGGCTTGGAGTACCCCATAAACAAATAAGCAGAGTTCAAAAGTCCTCCCATTATACTCCATGGGAGACACCCTCTAAAAACTGGACCTACTTCCCCTACTAAGGTGCCATGGTGCTCTCCTGCCAGGCATAAAACTATGTAAAACTGTATATATTCTCTACATACAATTCTGAGCTCCCAGCACTTCCCTCCACTCTCAATCTGAGGCCTGGAGGCCTGTCCCCCAGGAGTCCAGATTCTTGGGTGATTTCTTGAGGGGTGTGGACAGGGCCTGAACTGCAGCTGATCAATGCTGATTCTGCAGCACTAGAGTGAGGAGAGGATGGTCAGCTAAGAAGGAACCATGCTGGAGCGGCAGTGCCCTGAGATGCAGAGCAGCAGCCATTTTTGGCAACAATAGGGCTCACCCCTGGATATTCTGGAGTCATACCCCCTGTCTCTCTGGGCAACAAGAGGAGGCCAGGCATCTTCTCAGGTGGCAACCACCGGTGGAAAAGATCTGGGATGGAAATACAGGCCCTATGAGTAAAGGGTTTGCCTGAGGTGGTACTGGCCTGGGTGGAGCGTGGGGACTAGAAAATGCACACGCAGTGCCAGCTGACTCCCAGGGCAGGGCTGACCCAGAGGACTGCTATACTGAGCCAAGACAAACCCAGCTCCCAGAGGATCATCAGCCTAGACAAAGGAGAGCAGGAGGCTAGAACTGATAGCTAACCATGCTGCGAATACATACCTGCAGCAGTAAACAAAGGGCCTGAGGCGCAGGTTCTGTGAACTCAAAACAGCTTCTATTCTGCAGGGGAATTTAGCCAGGACAGAAACAAATTCCGCAAAGTCGTACTGTTCTGTCAGAAACATCAATCAGGGGTGGGGCTGGAACTGAGTGAACACCCCCCAGCCTCCATCAAGCGCCCGAGGTTGTCAGGCCTCACCTCCCCCTTCCAGATAGAGGCATAGAGCAACGGCCTGGCTGAGGAGACATAGATTTCCTTGTGATTCAGGCAGGTGCAAACCCCTGGAGTATTTGCTTATTGAAGGAAACTGGGTCACAGCCCTGCGGGGTTATTACTGTCTGTGTGTGGTGTGACAGAGGTACAAGGTGGGGAAGGAGGCATCAACCTTCCCAGACTAATCTATTTCCTGGGTGGGTCCTCCTGATGTCACAAAACACCAAAGACAGTCATACTTGAGTTGCCAGCAGACCCCTGTGATCTAGTTGCCAGAGACTTTTTAAACTCTTCCACCTGAGACAGGTGCTGACTGAGACAATTGATTTGGACCTTTTGAACTGAGCCAACTGCCCAAGGACTATCCAAGTGTGCCCTGGGTGTGTGGTTGTAGGAAGGTTTGATTTTCCTTTTCCAATTGTTGCCTGTGGGGGAGCAAGTGACTTAATAGCTGGTATTTCTCCACAGCTGAGACTTCAACCCAGAGTAACTGTTTCACTAGGGTCAGACAGAAACCAGCTGAAAATAAGACAGAGCCACTTAGCCTCATAACACCAAACATGTCCCCAGTTTCTCGGGCCGTAGCACTGTATGGGTCCTCAGCAAAGCTCTAGGGAAAAGTCAAATGGTTGTAAAATAATCATGGGGTGGAATCAGTGGAAAAACTCTGGTAACATAAATAACCAGAGTAGATCAACCCCTCCAAGGAAAGATATGGCAGATGTAACTGAAGATCCCATTCATAAACAAATAGCTGAGATGTCAGAAATCAAATTCAGAATTTGGATTGCAAACAAAATTAACAGAATGGAGGAAAATTTAGAATTAGAAATTTGAGGAACAATTCAAAAGTCAGAATTAGAAATTTGAGGAGAAATTCAAAAGTTTTCTCAAGAATTCAATGATTTTAAAGACAAAACCACCCAAGATTTTGACATATTGAAACAAGAATTTGCAGTCCTAAAAGATCTGAAAAATACGGTAGAATCCCTCAGTAACAGAGTGGAATGAACAGAAGAAAGGATTTCTGACATTGAAGACAAAGCTTTTGAATGCTCCCAAACTCTCAAAGAGGAAGAGAAATGGAGAGCAAAAACAAATCCTTCTCTCAGAGAGCTCTGGGATAATTTGAAGAAGGCTAATATCCACCTCATCGGAATCCCTGAAAGTGATGAAGTGGCTTAGCAAGGCACAGAGGCCTTTCTCCATGAAATTATGAAGGAGAATTTTCCAGACATGCCAAAAGATTCTAAAATTAAGATAGAAGACAGTTTCAGAACCCAGCATGGCTCAACCCAAATATGATGTCCTCCAGGCACATCATAATTTCACTAAAGTTAATATGAAGGAGAAAATTCTGAATGTAGCCAGACGTAAGAAAATTATAACCAACAAAGGGAAGAATATTAGACTGAATGTAAATCTCTCTGCTGAAAACTTTCAAGCCAGAAGAGGGTGGTCATCGACTTTTAATGTCCTAAAACAAAATAACTTTCAATCCTGGATCCTGTATCCAGCTAAACTGAGTTTCATTTATGATGGAGAAATTAAATACTTTAATGACATTCACATGTGGAAGGAATTTGCCATAACCAAACCAGCTCTTCAGGATATTCTCATACTTATCCACCATAATGACAAGCACAATCCTCTACCACAAAAGTAAACTCACTCAAAAACTTTTGATCAAACTCCAACTTCCACAGTGGTGAAAGAATTAAAAATGTCCACTGGACTTTTGGAAAACTCAATACCCAAAATTTTACCAGAATTATCTATATTCTCCATTAATGTGAACAACTTAAACTGTCCTCGAAAGAGGCATGGGTTGCTTGACTGGATAAAAAATCTCAAGCCACATATTGCTGCATACAAGATTCACATCTTACCTTAAAAGATAAATACAGACTCAGGGTGAAAGGATGATCATTCATATTTCAGGCAAATGGTAATCAGAAAAAAGCAGGTGTGGAAATTCTATTTACAGATACAATAGGCTTTAAACCAACAAAAGTAAGGAAGGATAAGAATGGTCACTTCATATTTGTTAAGGGTAATACTCAATATGATAAGATTTCAATTATTAATATTTATGTACCCAACCAGAATGTACCTCAATTTATAAGAGAAACTCTAACAGACATGAGCAACATGATTTCCTCCAGCTACATAATAGTCAGAGACTTTAACACTCCTACAGCAGTGTTGGATAGATCCTCCAAGAAGAAGCTGAACAAAGAAATTGTAGATTTAAACCTAATCATCCAACATTTGGATTTAGCAGACATCTACAGAACATTTCATCCCAACAAAACTGAATACACATACTTCCCATCAGCCCACAGAACATACTTCAAAATTGATCACATCTTAGGACACAAGTCTAAACTCAGTAAATTTAAAGGAATACAAATTATTCCTTGCATCTTCTCGGACCACCATGGAATAAAAGTTGACCTCAGGAAAAAAAGGAATCTGCATACTCATACAAAAACATGGAGGTTAAATAACCTTATGCTGAATGATAGCTGGGTCATAGATGAGAAGAAGAAGGAAACTGCCAAATTTTTGGAACAAAATGACAATGAAGACACGAATTATCAGAACCTCTGGGATACCACAAAGGCAGTCCTAAGAGGGAAATTTATAGCACTGCAAGCCTTCCTAAAGAGAACAGAAAAGAGAGAAATTTAACAACTGAATGGGACATCTCAAGCAACTGGAGAAAGAAGAACATCCCAACCCCAAACCCAGCCAAACAAAGAAATAATCAAAATCAGAGCAGAATTAAATGAAATTGAAAAGAAAGAATTATACAACAGATCAATAAATCAAAAAGGTGGTTTTTTGAAAAGGTCAATAAAATAGATAAACCTAACCAGGAAAAAAAGAGTAAAATCTCTAATTTCATCAATCAGAAATGACAAAGACGGAATAACAACAGGTTCCTCAAAAATAAAAAAAAAATTCTTAATGAATATTACAAGAAACTTTATTCTGAGAAATATGAAAATCTGAAGGAAATTGACAAATACTTGGAAGCACGTCACCATCCAAGACTTAGCCAGAATCAAGTGGAAATGTTGAACAGGCATATATTAAGTTCTGAAATAGCAACAACCATACAAAATCTCCCTAAAAAGAGAAGCCCAAGACCAGAAGGCTTCACGTCAGAATTCTACCAAACCTTTAAAGAGGAAGTACCTATATTACTCAACCTGTTCCAAAATATAGAAAAAGAAGGAATACTGCCCAACACATTCTATGAAGCAAATATAACCCTGATTCCCAAACCAGTTAAAGACCCAACAAGAAAAGAAAATTATAGACCGATATCACTAACGAATACAGACGCAAAAATATTCAACAAGATCCTAACAAACAGAATCCAGCAACACATCAAACAAATTATACATCATGACCAAGTTGGTTTTATCCTAGGCTCTCAAGGCTGGTTTGATATACGTGAATCTATAAATATAATTCAGCACATAAACGAATTAAAAAACAAAGACCATATGATTCTCTCAATTGATGCAGAAAAATATTTTGATAATATACAGCATCCCTTCATTATCAGAATACTTAACAGAATAGGTATAGAAGGGACATTTCTTTTTTTTTTATTGTTGGGGATTCATTGAGGGTACAATAAGCCAGGTTACACTGATTGCAATTGTTAGGCAAAGTCCCTCTTGCAATCATGTCTTGCCCCCATAAAGTGTGACACACACCAAGAAGGGACATTTCTTAAACTGATAGAGGCCATCTACAGCAAACCCACAGCCAATATTGTATTAAATGGAGTTAAATTGAAATCATTTTCACTCAGATTAGGAATCAGACAAGGTTGCCCATTGTCTCCACTGCTCTTTAACATTGTAATGGAAGTTTTAGCCATTGCAATTAGGGAAGAAAAGGCGATCAAGGGTATCCATATAGGGTCAGAAGTGATCAAACTTTCGCTCTTCGCAGATGATATAATTGTATATCTGGAAAACACCAGGGATTCTACTACAAAACTGTTAGAAGTGCTCAAGTATTACAGCAGAGTCTCAGGTTACAAAATCAACATTCATAAATCAGTAGCCTTTATATATACCAACAATAGTCAAGCTGAAAAAACACTCAAGGACTCTATTCCGTTCACAGTAGTGCCAATGAAGATGAAATATTTGGGTGTTTATCTAACAAAGGACATGAAAGATCTCTATAAAGACAACTATGACACTCTAAGAAAAGAAATAGCTGAAAATGTTAACAAATGGAAAAACATACCATGTTCATGGCTGGGATGAATCAACATTGTTAAATGTCCATATTACTGAAAGCAATATACAATTTTAATGCAATTCCTTTTAAAGCTCCACTGTCATGCTTTAAAGATCTTGAAAAAATAATACTTTGTTTTATATGGAATCAGAAAAAACCTCGAATAGACAAGATATTACTCAGAAATAGAAACAAAACAGGAGGAAGCATGCTACCAAACCTCAGACTATACTATAAATTGATAGTGATCCAAACAGCATGGTATGGGCACAGAAACAGAGAGGTAGATGTATGGAACAGAATAGAGAACCAAGAGATGAACCCAGCTACTTACCATGATTTGATCTTTGATATGCCAATTAAAAACATTCAGTGGGGAAAAGATTCCCTATTTAACAAATGGTACTGGGTAAACTGGCTGGCAATCTGTAGAAGACTGAAACTGGACCCACACCTTTCACCATTAACTAAGATAGACTCTCATTGGATTAAATATTTAAACTTAAGACATGAAACTATAAAAATACTAGAAGAGAGGGCAGAGAAAACTCTTGAAGGAATCGGTCTGGGCAAGTATTTTATGAGGAGTACTCCCTGGGAAATTGCAGCAGCTTCAAAAATACACTACTGGGACCTGATCAAACTAAAAAACTTCTGCACAGCCAAGAACACAGTAAGTAAAGAAAGAAGACAGCTCTCAGAATAGAAGATATTTGCAGGTTATGTCTCCAAAAAAGGTTTAATAACCAGAATCCACAGAGAACTCAAACGTATAAGCAAGAAAAGAACAAGTGGATCCCATCACAGGTTGGGCAAGGGACTTGAAGAGAAACTTCTCTGAGGAAGGCAGGCACACGGCCTACAGACATATGAAAAAATGCTCATCATCCTTAATCATCAGAGAAATGCAAATCAAAACTACTTTGAGATATCATTTAACTCCAGTAAGATTAGCTCATATCACAAAATCCCAAGACCAGAGATGTTGGCATGGATGTGGAGAAAAGGGAACACTTCTACACTGCTGGTGGGAATGTAAATTAATATATTCCTTTTGGAAAGATGTTTGGAGAACACTTAGAGATCTAAAAATAGATCTCCCATTCAATCCTATAATTCCTCTACTAGGTATATATCCAGAAGGCCAAAAATCACATCATAACAAAGATATTTGTACCAGAATGTTTATTGCAGCCCAATTCATAATTGATTGCTAAGTCATGGGAAAAGCCCAAGTGCCTATCGATCCACAAATGGATTAATAAATTGTGTATATGTACACCATGGAATATTATGCAGTCTTAAACAAAGATGGAGACTTAACCTCTCTCATGTTTACATGGATGGAGCTGGAACATATTCTTCTTAGTAAAGTATCTCAAGAATGGAGGAAAAAGTATCCAATGTACTCAGCCCTACTATGAAACTAATTTATGGCTTTCATAATGAAAGCTATAACCCAGTTATAACCTAAGAATATGGGGAAGAGGGAGAGGGAGGGAAGAGGATGGGCAGAGGGAGGGTGATTGGTGGGATTATACCTACAGTGTATGTTACAAGGATACATGTGAAACTTAGTAAATGTAGTATATAAATTTCTTAAAACAATAACTAAGAATATGCCAGGAAGGCTATGTTAACCAGTGAGATGAAAATATGTCAAATGGTCTATAAAACCAGTGTATGGTGCCCCATGATCGTATTAATGTACACAGCGATGATTTAATAATAAATAAAAAAATGAAAATACACTACATAAGCACAAATTATATGTTACACCTACATCTGGTAGCCACCCTTCAAGATGGCCCCACCATCTGGTATTCATGTTTCTGTGTTGCCTTCTCCCACTCTGAAGAGAGGTAACTTGAACAGCCAATTAAATACAGCAGAAATGGTGATGTGTTATTTCTGAGGGTAGGTCATATAATATACAGCTAGGACTGCTTGCTTTTTCTTGGATCTCTTGCTTGTTGGAAACTAATTGTCAAGGTAAAAAGAAAGTAGTATCTTATGCAGAAGTCCAACAGGTAAGGGATAGAGGTGTCTTTGCATCAACTTGCCACTTGTGAGTGTGGGTTATCTTAGCACTGAGTCTTCCATTCCCATAAAGCCTCTCATGACTGCAGTTACAGGTGGTATTTTAACTATGCCCCCATGACATGACACCCTTAGCTGGAACCACCCAGCTAAGCAAGTGCCAGAAAGTGTGAGAGATAATAAATTTGTTTATCATCTAACTCCAGTAAGATTAGCCCACATAACAAAATTCCAAAACTACAAATGTTGGTGAGGAAGTGGAGGAACTAATACATTCCTTCTGGAAAGAAGTTTGGAGAACACTTAGGGAACTAAAAATAGACCTGCCCTTTGATCCTGCAATTCCTCTACTAGGTATATATCCAGATGATCAAAAATCATTTTACAACAAAGACATTTGCACAAGAATGTTTATTGCAGCCCACATCATAATTGCCAAGTCATGGAAGCAGCCCAAGTGCCCATCAACTTATGAATGGATTAACAAATTGTGGTACATGTATACCATGGAATATTATGCAGCCATAAAAAATATGGAGATTTTACCTCTTTTATGTTTATATGGATGGAGCTGGATCATATTCTTCTTAGTAAAGTATCTGAAGAATGGAAGAAAAATATCCAATGTACTCAGTACTGTTGTGAAACTAATATATAATCACCCACACTTTCATACGAATGATAAAACCCAATTACAGCCCAGAAAGAAGGAGAGATGAGGAGGGCAAGGGGAGGGGAGGAGGGTGGCTGGATGGAGGGAGGGTAACTAGTGGGACCTTACCTATTGTGCATACTGCAAGGATATATATCAAATATATTAAGAGTATAAATGTCTTAAAACAAGAATTAAGTGAGGTGAAGGCTATGTTAACTGGTTTGGTGTAAACTTTCCAAATTGTATACAAAATCAGCACATTGTACCCCATAAATGCAGTAATGTATACAGTTATGATCTAATAAAAAAATAAAAATAAATAAATAAAGTTGTTGTTTTAGCTGCTATGTTCTGAAAGGTGATTTGTTACTCAGCAACAGGTTACCACATACTACCTCCTAGTGCCTGGAACATAGTAGATATTACAAAAATGGTAACCAGTAGTACCTTCATTATTTGTACCAGTGACAGTAGCATGGCTCCCTGGGTAGGGCTGGGGAGGATATGTGCCAGTGTATGGCCAAGAACAGTTGAGTACTTATAGTTCTCCTTAGCCCTGAGAAGTTGAGACAATGTATATTGGATATCAAGACTGGTTCCTTTATATCATAGTGTTATATGAAGAAAGAAAGGCTGTCTTTCTTGGTGCCCTCATGGTGATAATCCCTGGTCTCTCAGGATGACCCCCAAATGGGGTCAACTTTCATTTTAGAGGGCAGACCCTAAGAAACAGGCTTTAAGACAGCTTGGTTTTCCTGACAAGTCAAGAGAGATGTTTGTGAGGAAGCCTGCTAAGTTATATTTCAGTTTCTTCAGGTTCTGATAGCTGAATCAGATGTTGTTTGGGGACTCCTATGAGCACCCAGAGGTCAGTCTCTGGCCTATGCCATGTGGCCCTATTCATGAAATGGCAGATGTTGTTTCAAGGCAAGCAGGAGCACATCTCTGAATGCCAGGCCAAAACGTAAACTCCAGAAATTTGAGATGGTTCAGTCTCTGTTATTTGGCTAATTGCTGAAGGTATGGCCACTTGTGAAAAGGTCCCAAGTCCATACCCATCAGATTACCTAATGGATGAGCAACATCCAAAGCCTCATTCATGCTGCTAATCATGGTGATAATTCCTGGTCTCTCAGGATGGCCCTCAAATAGGGTCAACTTTCATTTTAGAGGGCAGACCCTAAGAAACAGGCCTTAAGACAGCTTGGTTTTCCTGACGAGTCAAGAGAGATGTTTGCGAGGAAGCCTTCTAAGTTAGATTTTTGGTTTCTTCAGATTCTGATAACTGAATCACACTTTTAGGGTAAAACAAATGGAAGGTGTTAAATAATAGAAACATCTTCAAAAATAGGACTTGGTGGTAATGTGAGAGACAGTTCCAATTATTTTCTCCCTTTCTCTTTCTTTCAAACACAAGCTCATTACAAATCCAGGGCAGCCAAAAAAAAAAAAAAAAGAAAGAAATCGATCCGTGATGGAGTATGGGGATTTCAAATCACTTTTGAGCATATTTTGGAAAAAAATTAAGAGTGATGTTGATGAGTTTCAAAAATAGGCCCACAATTTACCTACTATAAGTTACATCTATTAGTTACCTCTGTTGATTTGGACTATGTATTTTTTTCTCCTTTTTTTTTTTTTTATTGTTGGGGATTCATTGAGGGTACAATAAGCCAGGTTACACTGATTGCATTTGTTAGGTAAAGTTCCTCTTGCAATCGTGTCTTGCCCCCAAAAGGTGTGGCATACACCAAGGCCCCACCCCCCTCCCTCCTTCCCCACCCCTCCCTCTTTCCTATGTATTTTTGACTTTCAGTCTGGGATAATACAATACATATATAAATTGTGTTGGGTTTTATGCCTCTCATTACAACTCTATCTGTATTATAATGTGAGAAAAATTAAATTTTATAACACAGCAAACATGAATATAAAGAAAAAATTCATAGGAATGTTATAGCATTTATTGATAGAATAGTAATGTTTTAGCAATTAAAAAAAATCAAAACATACTACTGCAATTTTGAATCAACATCTAAACACATTGGGAGACAGAAAATCATGGACTGAAACTGCCGAGAACAGACGTATAATGTGATAATGAATGTGGGAGACAGCAAATAAACTGGTTAAGAAGCAAGAAGGGACAATGATAATATGATATGCCACACTCTTAACTGAATTGTCTATGAGAATCACAGCATTTCTGTGTTGCTTTCCATTTGTTACAAAGCCACATTACCCATCTTTCTATATAGCAGTCCTGGAAATTGCTGGAACATAATGTAGTACTTCTCATGGAAGCGAGGCATGTTCTGGTGTGCACTGGTTTTCTATTGTTGTGGAACAAATCACCACATCTCTAACAGCATAAAACAACACATGGCACAGTTTCTATGTATCGGGTCTCATGGGACTGAAATCAAGGTATCAGCTAGCTGTGTTGTCATTTGGAGGCTCGACTTGGTAAAGACATGCTTCCAAGTCCCTTCTAGTTTCTGTCAGAATTTATTTTCTTTGTTGTTATATGCCTGTGGTGCTCATTTTTCTGCTTGATGCTGTTTGGGGACTCCTGTGGCACCCAGAGGTCAGTCTCTGGCCTGGGCCATGTGGCCCTATTCATGAAATGGCAGTAGTTGCTTCACGGCAAGCAGGAGCACATCTCTGAAGCTTTGAATTTCTCACACTTTTTGTCTCCGACAATCATATATGCTTTTTGAAGGGCTCACCTGATTAGGCCAAGCCTACATATATTCAAAAAGAGGCAATTGACTTATTCAGTGCACATCAGGGAGTGAGAACCTTGGGGGCTGACTTAAAACTGTGCCCACTATCACTAAAAGAGAATTTTGCATAGAAAGGCATCCTGAGCTATAGCCACATGCATACCACAGAAGACCTGGCTTGGTCCTTGTTTTTCTATGGGAAGATGAGTTGCCTTGGACTTTGAAAAGGTAGAGGTTAAAATACATAGTGTCCCAAAGGTCATCTCTAAAGTCTCCATACATAGGGAAAATGGGAAATTGTAGCTAAATGTACCTTTATTTATAAAATATTCATTACAAAATTTTACAAAGAGGTAACACATAGAGAATATTTTATAAATATTTTATAAAATTTTGTAATGAATATTTTGTAAATAAAGGTACATTTAGCTACAATTTCCCATTTTTCCTGCGTATGGTAACTTTAGGGGTGATCTTTGGGACAATCTTATTGTTTGGGCCAACTGGTACTACTTCCTCACCAAAATGAGAATGAGTGCATCTCAGTGTATTTCAAGAATCAGCACAGACTCATGTTAGAACCAGTATCCTAACAGAAGAAGCCGATTGAGGAGCTTTGTCCTGATTGGTGACATGAGCCAGAGTGCAAAAATGCAATGGTGCAGAAAGGAATCAGGTCTTTCCTTAAACCTGCTGGGACCCTACATACACAGAACACACCCCAGAAGCTGCTCAGGGCCAAAGGAAAAGCTGTGCTTAGACATGTTACAACTCAGCTTGCTCTAACCACTTGGCTGAAAAAATGGGAACTGGGCTAAACAGCTGATCAACTCTGTGAGTTCTAATATTATAAGTTATGGACTCTACTGTTGCTACATGTTATTGAAACAAAATGACCAGGAAGGACAGAACAGAACAAAATGATAGACAGAAGGAAGGGATAACTCCCAAATTTCCATATCCTTTACCCAGCAGTCATCGGCATATTGCATCATACAAAGAAACTGTAAGGTTTTTAAAAACACTCCATCTTCTCTTTTTCCATAATACTAAAAACATAAAGAGACAAAATTTACATTCAAATGGATAAAGTAAGACAGCAAAGGCTCTTCCTATTGCTAAAAGTCTCTCTGAGTTTAATGTTACTCCATTGCTACCTGGGAAGAGTGCCTTTCCATGTGCCAAAATTATAGAATGGGATGGGTAAAAGGAAGTGATTTTACTTACTAGTTGTTTGATTTTGACTAAGCACATCGTTTTTGTCCTCAATCTTCTATCCTGTAAAATGGGAGTAACAAGAATATCTAACTTCTAGAGTTGTGGTCATCAAATGAGATGTGCGCAGTATCTGACCTACGTATAGTAAGGGATTAATAAATGTTATAATTTACTACTACTATTATTACTATTACCACTATTACTATCAGAGTAAAAATGTTAATGAAATTTTTATTGCTATAAAATTGTCAACAACAAACTATGTATTGAAACCCAATTTGTAGTTCATAAATATTAGTGTTCATGAGAATCACCCAGTGGACTTGTTAAACACAGACTGCTGGGACCTACCTGTAGAGTTGCAGACTGAGTCTGAGAATTGACATGACACACCCAGGATCACTATTGACTACTCTGTGAAGTCTTTCACTTTACCAAGGGGACAAAAAGGTAGTCAACTGAAATGGTTATATGAAATTCTACAGCACAGGTAACATGTGGTCATATTTTTCACTGTTATGGATTTTTCTGATAGTCTATAGAAATAGTACTATTTTAATTATCTATGACATTTTACTACCACTTAATTTGGAAAACACAGAAATTATAACATGTAGGAGGCTCTGCTTCACCAATAGTAAATGTTCAGAACACAGTCAATTTGTGAATTTTTATTACTAAGAGGTCACTTTATATTAGTCAATACAGAGCAGTATCTACATTTTTCTTTTTCATTTGCTAATTTTGTACTGAAAAATATGTTTTCTAAAAACCATTCATCATCCAATTTGGTAACATTAAGGGTAGTCCTTACTAGGCAAGTTGGCATTATTAACCCTGACCTTAAACTTTTCATTTACTACATATATAAATTTGGGGGATTTTATTGATATTAAACTACCCTCTTCCCACCTTGGTAAAAGCACTATTAATCTGAGGAGTCTAACCATTTCCTTCTTTATCATCGTGGTGTGGGTATGACTGACCTCAGCTCTCAGCTGTGTGGTCTTGTGATCTCCATCTGGCCAATCATCATATTGCATTCTGCTAGCTACAACAGCTGGCTCAGGTTTGGACATAAAGCCCAAGTTAGTCCAAAGAGGCATAATTCCAGTACTTTGCTTGAAACCATTTGAAAAAAAATCATCTAAGACTTAAGGCAAATAAGATGCCAGAATGTGAACCAGGAGCTGGAGTTACTTCCCTTGTTTCCACATAGAAAAGTTTTGCTATATATGACTAACCCCAGTGAGATCAAGCTCAGAGATGGAGGGTAATTAATGATGACATTGAACAAAAGAATTCAACTATATGCCGGAAGCTATGATATCATCATTTTTTTTCTCATAGAGGTATCAGTAAATCCTCTTTTTTACTTAATCCAGTTTAAGTTGGTTTTTCTATCTGTAAGTGAAAGAGCTCTCAATAATATTGTTTGGAAATTATATTTTTTATTAAAACATAAGTAACAATCTCAATACATGATTGACAATATTTTATAGTATTTCATGACAAATCACAGACATGTTAAAGAGGAAAAAACTTAAAATATATCTCATTTTAAGGCAGTCAAAATGCTATTATCTATTTGCCATTGGTTATCATTCTACATGTCCTTTTTTTCTTTTCCTGACAAGATATCATATTGTCTACATTGATATAGCAGTAAATTCAAATCAGTCATTGTCTTATCCCTTTGATAAACATGTAATGTATCTCTTTCCTGATATAATGATGTTAGACATAGGTTAAAATTGATTCCAACATTCATCAGTATTCACCAAAGACTGGTGATTATGTGCAAATCTATAATTTTAAAATAAAGTGTACAAAAAAATTAAAACAATTAAAATCATTTCATTCTCTGCATGACACATGTATTGATAAAGGAATTTGATGCTATATCTTTAATCAGAGGATGTCTGTGTCAGACTATTTTCACTTTTACTGAAATAAATTACAATGCATTATAATCACAGAATTTTTCACATGGCTTCTGAAAGAAAGCTCAATGAACTGATGAGAAAATCTTAATTACTTATTTTTCCATATTAATGTTTTCTTATTAGTGTGAAGGAGACCAATGCTGTAATTCATGGCTCTTTTTCATTAATCTTTTCTTAGGTGAATGATAATTTTGGTCTTCTAGCACACAGCCTATAGTCATTTATACCACATTAATAGTTTGTTCCTGTAGAATATCACAATAATTATAAACAAATGTGGTAGTTTAAAGAAAATATCATCTAGGGACAGTTCTAGTCTCTAAGGGTCTAAAGTCATGATAAGTTCACACCTCTGTCCTATTCTAGGAACATACTTACCAAACACAGATGGAGCCAACCCAGCATTTGAGCTCTAAATATCCACATATCATAGAAGCAGAAAGTGAAACTTAGGGATGGTGTGCTTTGCTGGAGTCCCAGAGTCCTGATGGACACCTCGCCCTATGTTCTTTTTCATTCTCTCTATCCCTCACAGTCATTTACCTCTTCTTAAAGCTTTGAGGACACAGTCTAGAATATCATATGTATACCAGCTGAACAAGAGATCCTGTTAAGAGGGACTTTGAAATGAACATAGCCAGAGGCTTTGTTCCTTGCAATGATTTTCACTGGGTTATCTACTAATGGTTTCAGCTCATAAATCACCAACACTTGTTATTGAATTGATTTATGTCTTGGAGTGCATGATGCCTAGAAATCACTTGTATCTTACAGAACAAGTTAAAATAAATCTTCCCTCATGTAATCCATGCACTGCAGAATTATTAAGTAATCATTCATTTTCTTGGGTTTACCCAGTTTAAGGAGTTCCAACACATTACATACAAGGCCAGATGTATACAGTGTGTGGAACAGCAACTGGCCAATCACTTTATAATTCTGTAGCAGAATATGATTTACTATAGGGAAATAGTTATGCTTGCAATGAAGTGGGGAAAGGATGCAGATTTATGGGGCATCTGGGAGGCCAAGTGATCGGGAACAGTGGAAACAGGCTTTTCACTAGGAAACTTTAGATCTTGGTTATCTCATAGATTAGTCATTAACTTGCTGGATGACCTTGAGCAAATCACTTCAGCCTACAGAATTTCAGTTTCTTTGTAAATGGAGTTGGAAAAGTTCACCATCAAAATCAATTAATGCTCTATATATGAATCTTGTTAGAGGTAATGTGGTGACTATCTGAACATCTGTGGTTGTTGCTTTTAATCTCTCCATTCTTTGGGACCTGTCTCTTCACTCCATGAGCTCCTGTGAGGTGCCAATCCCAGTTACATCTTCCTAGCCCTTGGAAATGCACATGATTCTGATAGATCTATAAAAATGTTCCTTTCTTCACTTCCTCTTTCTGAACACAGTTTTTGGCCCAGGACTGAGCACATCACCAAAGAAAAGCCAATTAGGGTCACTTTTGGAAATTCTAATGCACAATGGGTATGGACAATTGAACTAACTTTTCTGGGATCAATAACTGAAAGGCCAGTGTGAGTCTGATCCTTTCTATGGTCATCTTTGCTACCAAACAGAGAAGTTCCTAATAATTAAGTCAGTCTAAAGGAAAGCAGAGATGAGCAATGGAAAAGAGACTTATGGCTTCATGTTTTTTATGTAAGAAGCTTAGAAGTCACCATACCATTCTGATGAGAAAAACTCAGCAAATAGAAAAATAAAAACTAAATCTTAGCTCCATAAGAGAAGTCCGAGGAAAAATGGCTACCCCTCCTCCCAAATTGGAAAGACAGACAAGTAAATGCAGAGAATCACAACATACCAGAACAAAAACCTCCCCGGGAACCAGTGCTGGGGTAAGAAAACCTTAACTGTAATCAAAGAATTGCTGGAGGCTTGATACGGACAAGTCTGAGTATAGAAATTCCAAGGGGATCCAAATGGAGGAGGCCTCCACACTTCTGTGAGTTTTACCTCCAGGATTTTGACCACATTTTCATAGTGAATACTGCAGAAAAATTGCCTGTTGCTTCCAACCGGGAGACAGAAAAAAAGCAACCATTTTGAAAAATGTCAGAGTACTCTGTTCTTAACAAAGTCTATCCTCAGGAGACACTCATTAACTAGAGTCTAACTTGCTGGGGTTTTACAGAGCCTAACTGACTTGGGTGAAGGGAAAGATACAACTCCAGGTAGCTCTTGTCTTCCATGTGAGAGAAGGGAAATACCAACTGCAGCTCACTTTAATCACCTCAGCAGGGAGAAGAAAACTGAAAAACCACCTATGAAGTTCATAGTCCACAGACATAGGTTTACTAAAATTCTTGCACCTAATAATAGGACTGTAGAACACTGCCCCTCTCCCTCTACCTTACCACTACATTACCTATTCTGGCAATTCCTTTTATCCAGTATATCATGTCTGGCTTTAGGAAATGCAAGGCATACTAAAAGGCAAAAAATATAGTTTGACAAGTCAGAGTAAGCATCAGAAACAGACTTAAAAGGGATGCTGGAATTACCAGATAGGAGATTAAAAAGAACCATGATTAATTTGCTAAGGGCTCAAACACATAAAGTAGACAGTGTGCAAGAACAGATAAAAATGTTAAGTGGGGACATAAAAATTTTAAGGAAGAACCAAAGAGCAATGCTAGAGATAAAAGACAATAAAAGAAGTGGAGAATTCTTTAGATGGGCCTATTAGTAGACTAGATATGACAGGAAAAAACTCAAAGCTTGAGGGTATCTCAATAGAGACCTCCAAAATGTAAAAGGAAGAAGTAAAGAAGACATGCAACAATAACAACAACAAACATGAAAAACTAAAAAAAAAAAAACAGAAAAAAATACAGTTGTACCTTTGTACATATGCAGGAGATTGGTTCCAGGACTCCTTGAGACATCAAAATTTATGCATACAAATGTCCTGTAGTTGCCCCAGCAGAACTTGTAGGAAAAATCGGCCCTTCATCTGTATTGTTTTATATTCCACAAATACTGTATTTTTGATCCATGTTTGGTTGAAAAACATCTTCATAATAAGTGGACCTGCACAGTTCAAACTTGTGTTGTACAAGATTCAACTGTAACTAAGAATTATGGTACAACTACAATGGTTGTAATATATATGTGTATATACATATGGAATGTGCAGAATTAAAAAAAGGAAAAAAGAAGCAAATGAAATAATTGAAAGCATAATGATGGAATTTAATCCAAATTAACATTCAACGACAAACAAGATTTAAAATAATAACAAGATACCCTACACCTATGCACACCATTTTCAGATTATGAAAAATCGAAGATAAAATCAGAGGACAAAACACCTTACCTATAGAGGAACAATAATTTTATCCAACTTCTCCTAAGAAACTATATAACCAAGAGAAGAGAAAAGTGAAATATCTGAAATGTTGGAAAAACATACCAATCTCAATTTCTGTACCCTGAAAAATTACCCTTCAAAAGTGGAGGAGAGACTTTGTGATGTGGGCTGTTCTCACTCTGGTTAGGTGTATCTCAGGGTGGTTTCGATTTGCATTTCTCTGATGATCAGGGATGAAGAGAACTTTTTCAAATGTTTGTTAGCCATTCATCTGTCTTTGTCAGAAAAGGTTCTGTTCATCTCTCTTGCTCAGAGGTAGATGGGATTATTTACTTTTTCTGTTGATTAATTTGAGATCTCTATAGATTCTAATTATCAACCCTTTGTCAGATTGATATCCAGCAAATATCTTTTCCCATTCTAAAGGTTGTCTTTTTGCTTTCCTTGTTGTGTCCTTAGCAGTGCAGAAGTTTTCAGCTTAGTTATAGCCCAATCACCAAGTCTCAAAACTGCAGATGCTGACATGGATGTGGAGTGAAGGGAACACTTTTACCCTTCTGACGGGACTGCAAACTAATACAAACTTTTTAAAAGGAAGGATGGAGAATCCTTAAAGAGCTCAAATTAGACCACCCATTTGATCCTGCAATCCCATTACTAGGCATCTACCCAAGAGAGAAACATTCATTTTGTCATAAGAACATTTGCACTAGACTGTTTATTGTAGCTCAATTTACAATTGCCAAAATGTGGAAACAACCTAAATACCCACCAACCCAGGAATGGATTAACAAACTGTGGTAGATGTATACCATGGAATACTATTCAGCTATTAAAAGAGATGGAGACTTTATATCTTTTGTATTAAGCTGGATAGAGGTGGAACACATTCTTCTGAGTAAAGAATCACAAGAATGGAAAAGCAAGGATCCAATGTACTCAGTTCTAATATGAAGGCAGATCTAATATAAGGTGGGGGTTAGGGGAATGAGAGATGAGGAGAGGGAAGGAAGAAGGGGGACAGGGAGATGGCACACCTCTTGGTGGGTGGGACACAATTGTAAGAGGAACTTTACCTAATAAACACAATGAGTATAATCTAATTCTTTGTACCTTCAATGAATCCAAACAACAACAAAAAAAAGTGGAGGCGAAATAATGACTTTCTAAAACATAAATTGAGAGAATTTATTGCTAGTAGATGTGCCTTGTAAAATGTGTTAATAAATTTCTTTGAAGTGTAGAAATATAAGTCAGGGTTCCTCTAAAGACAGGCTTATGAGAAAAGAAGAACATTGGAGAAAAAAATAAGTGAAGGTAAAATAAAAACTTTTTTTAAATTTTAATCAATCTAATAGATAACTTTAAAATAAAAATAGCAACAATTTATTCAATTATTATTATGTTATCACATATACTACTTATGTTTATATATGACAAATTATAGTAATAATGCAAAAAATGAGAGTGTAAAATTAAGATTATTTTGTTTATAAGATACTTATTCTTATATTCTACCCACGAAACAGTACAGTGTTATTTGAAAGTGGGCTTGATTAGTCACTAATGTATATTGCAAACTTTAGGGTAACCACTAAAAAAAGTGGAAAAACAATGAAACAGATCAACTAAAGATAGGAAAAATAAAAATAATAAATGCTCAAGTAAAATTAACAAAGGCAGAAAAAGGATGGGAGGCAAAAAGAGAAACAAGGAAAAGGCAACAAAGAGAAAACAGTAACAAATATGGTAGTTATTAATATGACTGTATCCATATTCACTTGGAACAACATTGGTCTAAATCTACCAATTAAAGAACAAACATCAGAATGGATAAAAAACAAAATCCAACTAACTATAAGTTGTCTATAAAAAATCTACTTTAAATATAAGGAAACATGTAGATTAAAAATACATGGAGAAAGGTATGGCATGATAGCACTAGTAAAAATAGTGACAATTTGGGAGGCAAAGGCAGGTTGCTTGAGGGGAGGAGTTCAATACCATCTTGAACAAGAGCAAGACCCTGTTCTACAACAAATAGAAAACTTAGCAGGGCATGGTAGTGTGTACCTATAGTACCAAATACTAGGAAAAATTCCTAGCATTAAGCTTAGGAGTTTGAGGTTGCAGTGAGCTATGATGATACCCTTGCATTCTAGCTAGGGTGACAGAGTGAGACTGTCTCAAAATAATAATAATAATCATTACAACAACAACAACAATAATAACAATGAGAAGAAGTAGCTGCTATGGTTTAGATATTGTATGTTGTCACCAAAACTCATGTTGAAATTTGACCACAAATGAAGTGGTGTTGGGAGGTAGGGCCTAATGGGAGGTGTTTGAGTTGGTATTATTCTTGTGGTGGCAAGATTTCATGCTGGTGGGATGGTTCTCAAAAAATATTTCCCCGAGAGTGGGAATTGGACACTTCTTGGGTTTTACTTCCTTGTCCCTTCCCCTTGATCTTCTTGGCCATATTATGATGTAACACGAAAAGCTTTCACCAATGTGGAGCTGATACCAATGCTCCACTTCTTGCACTTCCCAGACTGTGAACCATGAACTAAATAAACCTCTTTTCATTATAAATAACCCAACCTTATATATTCTATTATAGTAACACTAAGCAAAATGAAACAGTAGCTATATTATTTGAGATAGAGTGGATTTCAAAACAAGGGATGTTAAAGAGGGGCATTACTTAATAATAGAGGGGTCAGTTCTTCAAGAGGACATAATGATACTTATCATGTATGTGCCTAACAAAGAAGTATCAAAATATGTTAGGCAAATATTGGTAGAACTGCAAAGAGAAATAGATGAAGACTGCTGTAACAGTTGAAGACTTTAATACCTTTTTTTTTTTATATCAGAAATGGACACATCTGGCAGTTAGAAAATCAGTAGGAATATAGTTGAACTCAATAACTCAATAACAATGCTTCTGAACTTGACAGAAATTCATATCTATAAACTACTTCATTCAACAACAGCATTATACATATTCTTTGCAAGTTTACATGGGACATTTCCCAAAATATACCATATGCTGGGCTATAAAACACACTTTAACACATTTGAAAGAATGGAAATTATAAAATGACTGTTCCCAGGGCACAAAGGAACTAAACTAGAAATACATAGCAAAAAATCCCCAGAAAATCTCCCAAATCCATGGAGATTAAACAACACACTTCTAAATAATATATTAGTTAAAAAATCTTAATACAATTTTTTAACATTTTGAAGTAAATTTAGTGAATTAAAATGAAAATATAACTTATCAAAGTTGGTGGAAGGTAGCAAAACTCATGATAAAATGGAAACTTATAACATTGAATATAAATTAAAAAAGGAGAAAAATCTAAACTCAATTATTTAAGCTTCTGCTTTAGGAAATGAGAAAAAAAGCAGATTAAATCCAAAGTGAGCATAAGAAAAGAAATAGTAAATATTAAAGCAAAAATCAATGAAATTAAAGGCAGTAAATCAATAAAGAAAACCAGTGCAACCAAAAGCTGATTGTTTGAAAAGACAATTAAAATTGATAAGCCCCTATGTAGGCTAATTAAACAAGAGAGAGGACACAAATTACTAACATCACAAAGAGAGCATATTGCTACAGATCACATGGACATTAAAAGGATAAAAAGAGATATTATGAACAACTCTGTGGCCATAAATTTAATAACTGAGAAGAAATGGACCAATTCCTTGAAAGACATTTGCTGTAAAATTCACACGTAAAAACACAGATAATCTGAATAGGCCTATGAGCTAGAAAGAGCGGAAATACTTCCTAATTCATTCTCTTCTTAGGCCTTCACCCTAATATCAAAACAAGACAAAAAATTACAAACAAACAAAAAAAATTACAGACCAATATCTCTCATGAACATATATACAAAAAAATCATCAACAAAAACATCAGCAGATCCAATAAAATGTGCAAAAATGTAAGGTATGCAGTGCTGGTTCAACATTTAAAAATTAGTTAATGTAATGTATCACATCCATAGACTAAAGCAAAATCACATAATTTTATCAATTGCTGCACAAAAAACATTTAACAAAATCCATTCTCATTAATAATAAAAACTCTCATGAAACTGGGAATAAAGAGAAACTATTTCAACCTAATAAAAAATATCTACAAGAGGACAGAGAAAAATAGCTTATTACAATGGAGCTCTCCTAGAGTGAGGAAAAAGAATCCAGCCATACCTGGCACAGGGTCCCTACCCATAGCTCAGGAATCATGGTGAGGAGGTGGTGAGCTGGATACAGTGTGTGATCTGGAGTGGTGGAAATCTGGTGAATTAGGCAAGTGATTGCTACCCACTGGCAATGGATGGACCCCATTGAGGTCTAGAATGGGAAGAAGTCTTTCTGGAGTTTTCACTTGTTGGGGGAAGCTGTGCATAAAGTGGAAAATTGGGAAAAGTGGATGGACTCCAACAGTATACAGTAACCAGATTTGAAACCAGATGGAGTGGATTTGCCATAGCTTTGGTGAATGGTAAGGCAGCCATACTGAGAAGGTCTAGGCAGCCAGGGGGCTGCCACTGTGGGAAGGTCAGGAGAAGGTCTTAGCAAGGGCCTAACATGCAAATGTCTTAATTCCGCCTGTTGGGATCAGAACTTCACTGTTGGGACAGGCTGAAGGACACCTGCACCCCATGGGAACTGGAGTCTGAGGGCACTGTGAGATTTGCCCTTGAAGGATTCTTGTAAGCTTTAAAATCCCAACCCAGCAGGGTCTGAATGCTGAGGAAACAATCAGGCAATCACCAAAGGCAGCTAAGTTTGCCATAGAGGTTGCTGGCTGTTCTCTGACTCCAAATAAATAAATAAATAAATAAATAAATAAAATAAACAAACCATAGCACCACCTGGTATCCTGGTAATACATTGTAACACACTGTCATCAAAAGCAAGGACTCATGTTTTTGTGGCCAAGAGGAATAGTTTGGCTTTGCTCAGGCTGAGGTCACTTCAAGACCTAAGCTCTGAGACAAGGTAATGTAAAGCAAAGGAGAAAGTGAGAAGGAAAAAGAAGGAGAAGAGGTGAACAAGAAGAAAGAACATATGAGGAGGAATCAACAGAAAATTTCATGCAACATGAAAAACTGAAACAGAGCAACTCCCCCAAGGGATCATGAGGCAGCTACTGCAAAATACTCTACCTACAAAGAATTAATGGATGACAGAAAGGGAATTTAAAATATGGCTAATAAAGACAATAAAAGGAATGGATCAGAAAATGGAAAGATGGAAACAGAAGTAGGATGAGAGATATCTAGAATATAAAGAGCTTAAGAAAATCAGGGAATGTAAAGATGCAGCACAAAGAATCCAAAATAAGTTAGAACTTGCATTTCTCTGATGACTAAGGATGATGAGCATTTTTTCATATGTCCATAGGCCATGCACCTGTCTTCTTTAGAGAAGGTTCTCTTCAAGTCCCTTACCCAGTCTGAGATGGGTTCACTTGTTCTTTTCTTGCTTATACATTTGAGTTCTCTGTGGATTCTGGTTATTAAACCTTTGTCAGAGACATAACCTGCAAATATCTACTCCCATTCTGAGGGTGGTCTGCTTGCTTTACGTACTGTGTTCTTGGCTGTGCAGAAGCTTTTTAGTTTCATCAGGTCCCAGTAGTGAATTTTTGATACTGCTTCAATTGCCTGGGAGTCCTCCTCATAAAATATTCACCCAGGCCGATTCCTTCAAGAGTTTTCCCTGCACTTTCTTCTAGTATTTTTATAGTTTCATGTCTTAAGTTTAAATTTTTAATCCAGTGAGAGTCTATCTTAGTTAATGGTGAAAGGTGTGGGTCCAGTTTCTGTCTTCTCCAGGTCACCAGCCAGTTCACCCAGCACCATTTGTTAAATAGGGAATCTTTTCCCCACTGAATGTTTTTAACTGGCTTGTCAAAGATCAAATAATGATAAGTAGCTGGGTTCACCTCTTGGTTCTCTATTTTGTTCCCTCATGTCACAACAATCCCAAGACCGGAGATGTTGGCATAGATGTGGAGAAAAGGGAACACTTCTACACTGCTGGTGGGAAGGCAAATTAATACATTCCTTTTGGAAAGATATTTGGAGAACACTTAGAGATCTAAAAATAGACCTGCCATTTAATCATATAATTCCTCTACTAGGTATATACCCAGAAGACCAAAAATCACATTATAACAAAGATATTTGTACCAGAATGTTTATTGTAGCCCAATTCATAATTGCTAAGTCATGGAAAAAGCCCAAGTGCCCATCGATCCACGAATGGATTAATAAATTGTTGTATATGTACACCATGGAATATGATGCAGCCTTAAACAAAGATGGAGACTTTACCTCTTTCATGTTTACATGGATGGAGCTGGAACATATTCTTCTTAGTAAAGTATGTCAAGAATGGAAGAAAAAGTATCCAATGTACTCAGCCCTACTATGAAACTAATTTATGGCTTTCATATGAAAGCTATAACTCAGTTACAACCTAAGAAATATGTGGACTGGGTAGAGGGAGGGGAAGGGAGGAGAAGGGGGAGGATAGGTGGAGGGAGAGTGAATGGTGGGATTACACCTATGGTGCGCCTTACAAGGGTACATGTGAAACTTAGTAAATGTAGAATATAAATGTTTTAACACAATAACTAAGAAAATGCCAGGAAGGCTATGTTAACCAGTGTGATGAAAATATGTCAAATGGTCTATAAAACCAGTGTATGATGCACCATGATTGCATTAATGTACACAGCTATGATTTAATAATAATTTTTTAAAAAGCAAATATATCCTACACCTAAAAAAAAAAAAAACTAGAACCTGGAGAAGAAAGAACACAGAGCTAGAGGATAAAGTTTTGCGTTAACCCAGGTAGTTAAAGAGGCAGAAAAGAAGAGAGAGAAAGAAGAATAGGCACTTAGAGAACTATGAGACTCCATGAAGCATTCAAATATATGAATAATAGAAATCCCTAAAGGGGAAGATTGTCCCAAAGGAATGGAAGCCCTACTGTAGACTATCGTAAACTAAAACTTCCCAACTTTTACTACAGACCCCAACACACTCCTTTCAGCTGGATATTGAACCTCGGGTAATCTCAACTCAAACAGAGTCTCTCCAGGACACATTGTAATGAATCTGTCCAAAGTCAAGATGAAAGTAAAAATTCTGGAAGCATCCAGGAGTAAGCCTTTAGGATGACATCAGTTTCAGTTTTCAACTGAAATTATCCAAGCTAGAAGAGCATACTCATCCACCTTCAACATTCTTAAAGAAAACAATTTTCAGGCCAGAATTCTGTATCCTACTAAATTATGCTTCAAAATTGATGAAGAAATCAAATCTTTCATGGATATACAAACACTGAGGAAATTTGCCACAAGACCAGCTCTACAGGAAATACTTAGACCTATCTTAACAAAGACCATCACAATGGACCACCAGCAAAGTACACACAAGGCAAAGGTCAAAATTTAGCTTTCACAAAAGCACAAAGGATAAAACTACATAACAGACATTCACACAATAAGATGAATAGAACTCCACCGCACTTATCAATTCTCTCAGTAAATGTCAATGGATTGAATTCACCACTGAAGAGGCCCAGGCTGGCTGATTGGATAAAAAAGCACAAGTTATCCATATACTGTACTGGATAAAAAAGCACAAGTTATCCACATGCTGTCTCCAAGAAACACAGCTCAACCTTGAAGGACAAATCAAGACTCAGAGTTAAGGGATGAACAACAGTATTCTAAGCAAATTGTAATCAGAAGAAAAGAGGAATTCCAATCTTATTTTCAGATACAAGTGGATTTAAAACAATTAAAGTTAAGAAACACAAAGATGGACACTCTATATTGGTTAAAGGAACAATACAAGAAGACATTTATGCACACAACTTAAATGCTGCTATATTGGTTAAAAGAACAATACAAGAAGAAGAAATATTTATGCACACAACTTAAATGCTGCTAAATTTATGAAACAGACTTTGATGGGTCTGAGCAATATGATAGCCTCTAAAACCATAATAACCAGGGACTTTAACATCCCTCTGACAGAACTGGACAGATCCTCTAAACAGAAACTAAACAAAGATATAAAGAACTTAAATGTGACCCTAGAACAAATGGGACTAATAGACATATACAGAACACACCACCCCAAAACTAAAGAATATACATTTTTCTCATCAGTGCATGTCCAAAATTGACCACATCTTAGGATACAAATCAAACCTCAGCAAAATTAAAAGAATAGAAATTATACATTGTCTCTTCTCAGACCACAAGGCAATAAAGATGGAACTCACCTCCAACAAAAATATTCATCCTTACACATAGACATGAAAATTAAACAACCTTATGCTGAATAATAGTTGGGTTGAGGGAGAGATAAAAGAGCAAATCATCAAATTCTTCAAACATAACAACAATGAAAGCACAAGTTACCAAAGCCTGTGGGATACTGCAAAAACAGTCTGAAGAGAGAAATTGATCACATTAGATGCCCACATTCAGAAAAACAGAAAGAAAGCACAACAACAAACTCATCAACCATCTTATGGAATTTGAAAAAGAAGAATGATTCACCCCAAACACAGGAGAAGAAAAGAAATAATCAAAATTAAATCAGAGATTAATGAAATTGAAAACAAAAATAATTCAAAAAATTAATGAAACAAAAATAGGTTTCTGAAAAATAAATGAAATTGATAAAGCTTTGGCCAGATTAACTAGAAACAGAAAAGTAAAATCTCTAATAATCTCAATCAGAAATGATAAATGGAAAATGACAACAGATGCCACAGAGATACAAGAGATCATCTGGGAGTACTACAAGAAAACTCTATGCCCAGAAAATTTAACAATGTGGAGGTAATGAATTGATATTTAGAACTGCACCCTCTCCCTAGACATAACCAAGAAGAAATAGATCTCTTGAACAGAACATTTTCAAGAACTGAGATTGAAGAAACAATAAAAAATCTCCTAATAAAAAAAATTCCCTGGTCTAGATGGCTTCACAGCAGAATTCTATCAAACCTTCAAAGAAGAGCTTATGTTCATACTGTAGAAATTATTGCAAAAATTGAGAAGGAATCTTCCCTAACACGTTCTATGAAGCAAACGTTGCCCTGATACCAAAACCAAGAAAAGACCCAACTAAAAAGAACTTCAGACCAATTTCACTAATGAATATAGATGCAAAAATTCTCAACAAAATCCTAGCCAATAGATTACAGCTACACATTTTAAAAAATCATTCATCAAGATCAAGTAGGTTTCATCCCAGGGATGCAAGGCTGGTTTAACACACACAAGTCCATAAACATAACTCACCATATCAAGAGAAGCAAAAACAAAGACCAGATGATCCTCTCAATAGATGCAGAAAAAGCATTCCCTAAAATCCAGCATCCTTTTCTAATTAGAACACTTAAGAATATAGGCAAAAGTGGCCCATTTCTTAATCTGATTGAAGCCATCTATGACAAACCCACAGCTAATATTACACTGAATGGAGTAAAACTGAAAGCTTTTCCCCTTACAGCTGGAACCAGACAAGGTTGTCCTCTATTGCCACTTCTATCCAACATAGTGGTGGAAGTTCCAATACAATCAGGCAAGAGAAGGAAAAAAAGGGCATCCAAATGGGAACAGAGGTGGTCAAACTCTTTGCCAAAGATATGATCTTATACTTAGAGAACCCAAAAGAGTCAACCACAAGACTCCTGGAAGTGATCAAAAAAATACAGCAATATCTCAGGATATAAAATAAATGTCCACAAATTGGTAGCCTCTGTATATACCAATAACAGCCAAGATGAAAAGCTAATCAAGGACACAATTCCCTTCACAGTAGCTTCAAAAAAACAAAAAAAGAAATACCTAGAAATATACATAACAAAAGAGATGAAGGACCTCTACAAAGACAATTATGATACTCTAAGAAAAGAAATAGCAGAGGATATTAACAAATGGAAGAACATACCATGCTCTTGGCTGGGAATAATAAACATTGTCAAAATATCTATATTTCCCAAAGCAATCTACAGATTCAAGGCAATCCCCATTAAAATAACATCATCATACTTTCAAGATCTGTAAAAAATAATTCTTTGTTTTATATGGAACCAGAAGAAACCCCATATAGCCAAGGAAATTCTTAGTGATAAAAACAAGGCCTGGAGTATCAGCAGACCAGAGTTTTTGCTATACTACAAGGCCACAGTGATTAAAACAGCATGGTATTGGCACAAAAATATTGGCATTTGGAACTGAATAGAAAACCATGAGATGAAACTAACTTCTTACAGCCATCTGATCTTTGATTATCAAATAAGAGCAGACATTGGGGGAAAGAATCCCTATTCAATAAATGGTATTGGGAAAACTGGATAACCACATGTAAAAGACTGAAACTGGACACACACCTCTCACCACTTACAAAAATTGATTCATTCAAGATGCATCAAAGATTTAAACCCAAGGCATGAAACAGTAAAAATCCTTGAAGAATGTATAGGGAAAACAATTGAAGATATTGGGCTGGGGACAGATTTTATGAAGAAAACTTCTGAGGCAATTGCAACAACAACAAAAATAAATAAATGGGGATTAATTAAACTGAAAAGCTTCTGTACAACTAAGGAGACAACAACCAAAGCAAACAGACAACCTTCAGTTGTCTGAAGGGGAAAAGATATTTGCATATTATGAATTGGACAAAAGCTTCATAACTATTATCTACAGAGAACTCAAATTAATCAACCAAAAAAAGACCCAACAATCCCATGTATCATTGGGCAAAAGAGATGCATAGAACCTCTCCAAAGAAAACAGACAAATGTCTAACAAACATATGCTCATCATCACCAATCATCAGAGAAATGCAAATGAAAACTATCCTAAGATATCACCTAACCCCAGTAAGAATGGCCCACATCACCAAGTCTCAAAGTTGCAGATGCTGACATGGATGTGGAGAAAAGGGAACACTTTTACACCACTGGTGGGACAGCAAACTAATACAACCTTTTTGCAAGGAAGTATGAAGAATCCTCAAAGAACTCAAATTAGACCTCCCATTTGATCTTGTAATCCCATTACTAGGCATCTACCCAGAAGAAAAAAAAATTCCTTTATCACAAGGACATTTGCACTAGACTATTTATTGCAGCCCTATTTACAATCGCCAGAATGTGGAAACAGCCTAAATGCCCACCAACACAGGAATGGATTAACAAGCTGTGATAGATGTATACCACAGAATAAGACTTTATATCTTTTGTATTAACCTGGATGGAGGTGGAACACATTCTTCTGAGTAAAACATCACAAGAATGGAGAAACAAAAATCCAATGTACTTAATTCTAATATCAAGGGGGTGGGGGGCTGGGAAGTGAGAAAGGGGGGAGGGGTGGAGGATGGGGGGGTCATGGTGCATGGCATACCTCTTGGAGGCTGTACACAGTTGTAAGAGGGACTTTAACAAATGCAATCAGTGTAACTTAATCCTTTGTACCCTCAATGAATCCTAAACAATAAAATATTAAATTTTAAAAAACTAGAAAAAAAAAACCTTCAGCAAATATTGTAACTAATGATGAGAAACTAGTATTTTTCTCTCCAAGATCAGAGCAATGCAAATGTATCCCGTCTCTCCATTTCTTTTTTGGTATTTGTACAGAAAATCTAGCTAATAAAGTAAGACAAGAAAAGGAAATAAAAGATATACTAATGGGAAGGAGAAATAAAGCTTTGTTTGTTCTCAGATGACATGATTGTCTGTGTATTGAATCTAAAAGAATTGGGGAAAAAACCCTCCTGGAACTAGGAAAGTGATTGGATTTTGTATACGATACAAATATGCAAAATCCAATCATTTTCCTCTGTATCAGCTATTAACACATGTAATTTGAAATTAAAAACAATGCTATTTATGTTAGCATACCCACAAATGAAATATTTTATATAAATCTAACAATATAAAATCTATGAGTAAAACTGTAAAACTCTGATAAGAGAATTCAAAGAAATAAATAAATTCCATAGTCATGAATAGAAAAACTACATATCATTAAGATACCAGTTCTTTCCAAGTTGACCTATAAATTCAATGCAGCCAATCAAAATCCTAGTAAGTCTACAACCTAATTCTAAACTTTATGTGGAGAGGCAAAAAACTCAGAATATCCAACACAACATTGAAGGAGAAAAACAAAGCTCAAAGACTGACCACACCTCCTTTTGAGACTGACTATGAAGCGACTATAACCAATACAATGTGGTACTGGTTAAAGAATAGACAAATAAAGGGGACAGAATACAGAATTCATAAATACAACAATAAATATAGTTAGCTCATCTTTAACAAAGAACAAATATAATACAGTGTTTTAAACAAATGTCCTGGAACAACCACACATCATATGCAAAATAAATAAATAAATCTAGGCACAGACCTTATATCCTTGCAATAAATTTACTCAAAATGGATCACAGACCTAAAGGTAAAATGCAAAACTACTGAACTTCTAGAAGATAACATAGCAGAAAATCTAGATGATCTTGGATTTGATGATAACTTTTAGACATCTCACCAAATATGTGATCCATTAGGAAAAAAAAAAGAATTGATGCGTTGTCCATCATTAAGCTTAAAAATTTCTGTTCTGCGAATAGCAATGTCTCAGAAATGAGAAGACAGGCCAGACTGGGAGAAAATATTTGTAAAAGGCATATCTGATAAAGGAGTGTTTTCTGAAATATAAAATTTCTTAAAACTTAACAATATAAAAACAAACCACCTGATTAAGAAGTAAACCAAAGACCACAACAGATACCTTACCATACTTTACCATAGATGATATATAGATGGCAAATAGGCATTTGAAAAGATGCTAGACATCATATGTAATCAGAGAAATGGAAATTAAAACAACAATGGGTTATCCATATATACCTAGTAGAATAGCCAAAATCCAAAACACCGACAACACCAAATATTGGCAAAGATGTGGAACAATAAGAACACTCCTTTGTTAATGGTGGGAATGAAAATGACACAGCTAATTAAAAGACATTTTGGTGGTTTCTTTCTTTTTTTCTTTTTTTTTTTTAGACAGAGTCACCCTGGGTAGAGTGCCATGTCGTCATAGTTCACAACAACCTCCAACTTGGGCTTAAGCAATCCTCTTGCCTTAGTTTTTCTATTTTTAGTAGAGACAGGGTCTCACTTTACTTAGGCTGATCTTGAACTCATGAGCTCAAGCAATCCACCTACCTTAGCCTCCCAGATTGCTAGGATTACAGGCATAAGCCACTTCGCCTGGTCTTTTTTTTTTTTTTGAAGACAGTGTCTCACTTTGCCACCTTTAGTGCTTTGGTATCATTGTAGTTCACAGCAACCTAAAACTCTTGAGTTTAAAGGATCCTCTTGCCTCAGCCTCCTGAGGAGCTGGGACTACAGGCCTTGTGCCACCATGTCTATATATATATATTATTATTTGTTTTTTTTAGTAGAGACTGGGTCTTACTCTTCTTGGATGGTCTCAAAATCCTAAGCTCAAGTGATCCTCTGCCTTGGCCTCCCAAAGTGCAAGAATTACAGGCGTGATCAACTACACTCAGCTGGTTTGGTGGTTTCTTACAAAACTAAACATAATTTTACCATAAGATCCACAAATAGTGCTCCTTGGTATTTTTCAATAGAGCTGAACCTAATATCCACACAAAAACCTACACATACATGTTTATAGAAGCTTGATTTATAATTACCAAAATTTGGAAGTAATCATGATGTTGTTCAGTAGGTGAATGAATAACCTACATATAATCAGACAACTATGAGACCTCTGGAAAAGGTAAAACTTTTAAGATGGATATTTTCATTTTTAAAGACTAATATCACAATTCATTCATTTATTACATGAGAATTTATTGAGCAATTATTGCATGTTAAGCATTAAGGGTGCAGTGGTGAACAAAAGGGGCAAAGTTCTATGTACATACTAGAGAAGGTGCAAGAGGTGCTAGAGGATGAGAGTTGTATTGTGTTTAGCTATGTATAATACAAGTCTCGGAAACCTTCAACCAATCTATATTCAGCAACAATTAAACTCAAGTTGAAAAGTAATGCTTTGTACCTTATGGATCGCAACTTTCCAAATGCTTTTACTCAGTGAATTTGGAACCAAATTTGTCATCAGAACCTGAAAGTATGATATTTTTTAAGTTTTTAAACAAGGGCTCCCGCTTGCTATTTTCACAAATATATTCATGCCTTATCTGATTGCATGTTTCTGTAGGAGATAATTTTGAGTAGTTCCTGTCAACTAAAGTTAATACAACCACCTGCCAGCAATAAAAAAAAAGCATTGAAATTTCCTTTTTATAATTATATACTGCCACTGATATGGGGAATGAAGACACCATGGCCCTATACTTAAATTGTTGCCTGGCAGAATGCTCATTGCATTTCCCGAACCTGAGAAGAGCTTGTTCTTTTGATTGAATTGTCATAAAACTTGCCAAGTAAAAATCAGGTAATTGCAAAAGATACACCTGATCTGATAAAGGCAAATACTCCAAACCCACATATTTTTATTAAATTTCACCACTTTCTTAACAAAAGGGATTCCATATACTCACGGAACACATATTTTAGAAGAGTATAAATGTTCTATTTACAAACCAGAAAATTTTTCATGCACTGTGCTGGCAAATCATTCCAAACAAATCATTATGTTGCTAACACCTAACATAGTAAACTAGGGCATGATTACTTCAGGTGGTGACTATATATACTAACTAATTTCTGTGGGGAATAAAGCATGGTTTTAGTCCTTGTGGAAGAAGGTGACATACATAGAAGCTGTGACATATTGGATATCCACTATGTTTTCTTATCCAAAATTTCTTTTTGCATATTCTCCTAATAACAAAATATATCTTCTCTTAAATTCATTCCATGAAGTTGGCTGAGACTTTCTTCACCTCCTCCAAGCAGAAGGATGATCCCACAGTTGGCTCTGATCAAGTGATCTAATTCCCTTGGCCAAAGTGGTTAGTTCGGTTGTCAGTAAATGACTCAAACTAGACCATTTAAAAAGTTCTTTGTAGGACTGTACTGAAGGAGTTATGGAAATAATCACTCAGTAGGCATTGATATTGATGGGCCATCTAACCCATCTAACCCATATGTTGAGAGAACAAGGCTGTGGACAGAGACAAACAGTACTAACAATAGTAGTCTGAACCCTTGGTTCCAATAACAAATGGAAATAGAACAAAGTAAAAGAGAATAAGAGAAATGAGAGACAGAAATTTGACATCATTTTTCTCCCTATCTGCAACTGTATTTTGGGACTTTGAAAAAAAATATTTGAGGCAATAAGCCTCCCTTCACTTTTTTCTTACACTAATTCAAACTACATTTCCTCAGCTAGAAGAATGCTATATGCACACTGGAAAACAGGTGAGTCAGAACAAATATAGATCCCACAAAAGTATCATCAAAATTGACTGGCAGGTTTATAGATTGATTGTTAGGCACATTAATCCATTCAAACCCACATTGAGCACCCACCATGTGCTTAACATGTAGGGAAATAAAGGCAAAGAAGATGAAATCCCATAAGGAGTTTACTGTATAGAGGGAAAGGCAGAAATACCAAGGAGATATTATACTACAACGAGATGAGCACTTATTGCAGTGTGCAGAATTCCTTGAGGAAAGAATTATACAACAAATTAATAAATCCAAAAGTTGCTTTTTGAAAAGGTCAATAAAATAGATAAACCTTTGGCCAACCTAACCAGGAAAAAAAGAGTAAAATCTCTAATTTCATTAATCAGAAATAGTAAAGATGAAATAACAACAGACCCCTCAGAAATTCAAAAAAATCATTAACGAATATTACAAGAAACTTTACTCTCAGAAATATGAAAATCTGAAAGAAATCAACAAATACTTGGAAGTACACCAGCTACCCAGACTTAGCCAGAACGAAGTGGAAATGTTGTACAGGCCTATATCAAATTCTGAAATAGCATCAACTATACAAAATCTCCCTAAAAAGAAAATCCCAGGACCAGATGGCTTTACGTCAGAATTCTACCAAACCTTTAGAGAAGAACTAGTACCTATATTACTAAACCTCTTCCAAAATATAGAAAAAGAAGGAATACTACCCAACACATTCTACGAAGCAAACATCACCTTGATCCCTAACCAGGGAAAGACCCAACAAGAAAAGAAAATTATAGACCAATATCACTAATGAATATTGATGCTAAAATACTCAATAAGATCCTAACAAACAGAATCCAACAACACATCAAAAAAATTATACACCATGACCAAGTCAGATTTATCCCAGGGTCTCAAGGCTGGTTCAATATATGCAAATCTATAAATGTAATTCAGCACATAAACGAACTAAAAAATAAAGACCATATGATTCTCTCAATTGATGCAGAAAAAGCTTTTGATAATATCCAGCATCCCTTCATGATCAGAACACTTAAGAAAATTGGTATAGAAGGGACATTTCTTAAACTAATAGAGGCCATCTACAGCAAACCCATAGCCAATATCCTATTGAATGGAGTTAAATTGAAATCATTTCCACTTAGATCAGGAACCACACAAGGTTGCCCATTGTCTCCATTGCTCTTTAACATTGTAATGGAAGTTTTAGCCATTTCAATTAGGGAAGAAAAGATGATCAAGGGTATCCACATAGGGTCAGAAGAGATCAAACTTTCACTCTTCGCAGATGATATGATCGTATATCTGGAAAACACTAGGGATTCTACTACAAAACTTTTAGAAGTGATCAAAGAATACAGCAATGTCTCAGGCTACAAAATCAACACCCATAAATCTGTAGCCTTTATATATACCAACAATAGCCAAGCTAAAAAAATAGTCAAGGACTCTATTCCTTTCACAGTAGTGCCAAAGAAGATGAAATATTTGGGAGTTTATCTAACAAAGGATGTGAAAGATCTCTACAAAGAGAACTATGAAACTTTAAGGAAAGAAATAGCCAAAGATGTTAACAAATGGAAAAATATACCATGCTCATGGCTGGGAAGAATCAACATTGTTAAAATGTCTATATTACCCAAAGCAATATATAATTTTAATGCAATTCCTATCAAAGCTCCATTGTCATATTTTAAAGATCTTGAAAAAAATAATACTTCATTTTATATGGAATCAGAAAAAACCTCGAATAGCCAAAACATTACTCAGAAATACAAACAAAGCAGGAGGAATCACGCTACCAGACCTGAGACTGTACTATAAATTTATAGTGATCAAAACAGCATGGTACTGGCACAAAAACAGAGTTGTGGTGACTCACAACCATAAAATTATTTTCATTTCAAAAAATGGAAGAGCAAGAATAATTTTATGCTTGTGAGTCACCACAACTTGAGGAACTGTATTAAAGGGTCGTGGTATTAGGAAGGTTGAGAACCACGGGCTAGACAAAGTCCCTTGCTATGCTTTCAGATCCCTTTTTACTTCTCCTATATCATTCATCATCATTTTATCTTATTTTTAATGCTAAAGATTTCATGTAAAGATAAATCACAATACTAGGAATATTTCAAGATCTATTGATAAATGCTTATTGTTCAGCAGTAAGAATATGGATATACAAAGTAAAGACAGCGCAAAAGGAATTGTAATCAAATTCTCTTCTAAGATTTTGGTTATAAACAGTACAGCTCACTGTCAGATTCAGACTCCATTTGATGGGATAATTAAGGCATATCTTAATAGGTTTCCAGGCCAACTTGTATATTCCCATCAAATTCAGTGTCTCATCAGTTTTCGTTTGTAATATAGTGGAGGAGGCTGTAACCATGTGATTGAGACCTGAAGGCGAGGTGGTCAAGAAGGCAGAGCTTTATCCTGAAGTCACTTGGTCTTCAACTATTTGCCAAATGTACCATTTTGGAGAGAACTGCAGGGCAGGAGAGGGTGGAAGACTTAATTTATCATAATTTTAATCACATTTGTTTACTTTAACTGTGGTGATCTCCATGAGAACATTGGCACAGAGTAGTCACTCTATAAAGCGTGATTGGGCTAGAGTGAACAGAGCTTTTATTTATTTTGAGACAGAGTCTCCATCATGTTGGTAGAGTGCTGTGGCATCACAGCTCACAGCAACCTCAAACTCTTGGGCTTAAGCGATTCTCTTGCCTCAGCCTCCCAAGTAGCTGGGACTAGGGGTGCCCACCACAATGCCCAGGTATGTTTTGCTGCAATTATTCATTGCTGTCTAGCTGGCCCAGGCTGAATTGGAACTCACCAGCCTTGGTGTATGTGGCTGGCATAATAACCACTGTGCTATGGGCGCCCAGCCTGAACAGAGCTTTTATAGTTCAAAAGACAGGAAGTAGTTAGGACCCAAAGCTAATGACACATATAGGAAGGATTTTGGAAAGGAAGGGGGAAGTGAAGCAAAAGCAGAAAAGCCAGGGTGGTAGAGGGAGGTCCTATTTTGAGAATTCAGCCAAGAAGGGTCAAAGCAGACAAACAGCGATTCATGCAACAGCTATTATGACATTGAGGCAGTTACTAAAATACCATCAAATCATATCCTGGATCATGATGACATCACTCAGGCCTCCTAAATTTCTCACAGTGAAAATTGGGTGCCTATTATCACTTAGTTATGTGCCTGTGGGTATTTGTACCAAATTTAAGTGAAACAAAGTTTACTCACCAGTGGCCAAGCAGTGGCCCAATTTTTAAAAAGTTTTCTCTTCCCTTCCTTGACTCTACTGTCTTTACTGTAATAAGAAATTTTGTGGCAACTATAGAATGAGGACGAGCTGCTAAGCACAGTCCACCTTGACTTAATCATAAGCACTTCCTCAAATATTTCACTCTATAAAGTTCTACAGGTAACTAAACTAAAGCCAAAGCAACAAATAATTGGATACAACTTGTAGCTTAGCCTCTTTAGTGTACCATAACTTTTAGTTTCAATTTTCCATGAAGGTGATTAGCTTTATTCTGATTATAGTCATGATTTTCCAGCACTTGAACAGGCTTAATAAATGCTTCCATGATGACAGTCCTGTATGTCTTGTGGGAGTGCTTTTAAACTCTGAATTAATGATACTTAAAACCAGAGTACATGTTCAGCTTCTGCCTTGTTGACAATACTGGAAAAGACAGCAAATTACACAATGTGTTCACCACTGAATTTAAAAATGGAAAGGCAGAACAAACAAACAAACAACAAGATGGGGACACAATGGACTCATTAAAAAAACAGGGCTCACTTTTCCCTCCTCTTCACATGGAGATTCCTAGTAGGGTTTGTTTGAATTCCTGACCCCAGGCCAGTTGAATCTGAATGCCTGAATTCAACCAGCTATACAGATGAGTTTTTAAGGTCCCTAAAACATGAGTACTATGATACAGTACTTAAAACTATTAAGCTGTCAATTAGAGGTAAGAGGAATTTCTTAAAATTGTATCTTGGGATGGATTATTTATTTAATTCATGTTCCAGTCTCATTGGAAGTATATATCACATTGCTTGGGAAAGCCCTAGATACATACTTAATTAGGAGTAAATGAAAGTGTTATCTTTCCCAGCTTCCTAAAGATATATTAAGAAAAAAAAAATTAACAGCCCATGAGGTGAATTTCCTATTCTGCTCTCACAAAATTCTCCTAGCACATGAACATTTATTTACCAACAAGAAACTAGGCTGTAGCTCTCTAACTTAATGTACAGGTGAATTACATGGGCATCTACTAAAAATGCAAATATTCTCACTGATACAGAGTAAAAAAACAGGAAGATAAAGGCACTGTCTAGGATTCGGGTGTTTACCCATACCCCAAATGAGCCTGAGGCCAGTGGTCTGAAGGATACACTTTGAGAAACACAGAACAATGGAATGATAGACTCCCAGAGGGTCATTTTCATACCTTAATATTTTCTTTTCAAAAAACAAAACTCTTGAATGTCAAGTTCAAATGGATGAGTGGAATCATCTCTAAGAAAGACTTGGTAATGCCTTCCTAGTGATACATGGCTATCATCGAAAACACATCCAGAAGCCTAGCCAGCCTCCCAGTATCATGGAAAGACTGCCAGGCTGCCATCTACTGAAAGCAAGATAAGTTGTGATCTAACTAATCATTTCTTCCACTATGGGGTAATGTAGACGTAAAAGAAGCATTGATGACTGACAATGAATACTGGAGAGGAAAAAAAGAATGACAAAATGTTAGAATTCATTAGTATCACTTTGTGACACCAGTCAAGGAAGAGATCAGGCTGATTCCATATGACTAATAATGGTTCTTTTGACAGAATTTCCTGCAAGTGGAGAAAGACAATTCATTCAGTTATCAGTAACTTTATAAATATCTATAAAGTTCACTAGCTTCCTTTGTTCTAATTCATCCTCACCAAGCAAACTTACTTACTCTCTATAACTGGGTCTTCAAAATTCATTCACACACCAGGAGAAATTCTCCTATGTCAATGACTAATAATACCAATGGTATTATTCCACACTAAGAATTATAACAGTGATAATTGCAATATTAATGGGAGCTCCTTTTGTGCCAGGCATAATGCCAGACCCCACCTCGCATTACTTCTTTTTATTTTCAAAGGATCCTGTGAGGAAGGTATAATTATTATACTCATTGTAGAGATGAAGAAACTGAGGCTCAGTGAGATTAAATAAATTAGATGAAGGTCATATCGTAATCAAATAGATAGGCCTCAATTCAGGCCATTTTCATCTAATTCTAGAGCTTACTATACTTCCAATTTTGCTCCCCTTTCCTAGACTACCAGCTGGTGACTTGGTTTGTGAACTTCTGTTGGGCCAGTGCTGGAAGTGAAAATTTCTCACTGAGGCCACGGAGTCAGGGCGAAGGGCGGAGCTCTGAGTGGGTAGCCATATTTGACGTATGCAAAAGGGTAACGAGAACAGATTGCCAACCCCGGGGCTGATATTTAAACTGAGTACAAAGCCAGAAATTTACAAAATGGAGATGGTAAGAACAAATACAGGGTTGAATATTATTAAAGATCAGTTTGAAGAGATATTGAAAACAAAAGTTACTTTCTGGGGCTAGATTTCTTATGCCAGAAAATAGTGGCATTTGACAGTGTGTGTCAAGAGCCAAGGATGGGACAGGAAGTACTAGTTAATTCTGTCTAGCATATCATTCTTTCTTTCATTGAGCCAACATTTATTGAGCACCTACTATGTGCCTAGCCACTGTGAGTATATGACCTAGTCTTTACCTTCACAGAACCTCTATTCTGATTTTACATTCTAAGATTGTAGATTATGTCTTAAGGATTTTATTTGGTGCAAATCAGCCTCTGAAAATATAATCACTAGTGTACATCCAATTGAAAAGTCTGACTGTCTAAAACTGCTGAGCAGAGCCTAGAATTATGAAGTCTTGTGCATGGTCACAAGGCTTCCCCACTTATGGCACACACCTGGCCCCACAACCATTAAGGAAATGAAAATGACAGGCCACAAAGAGAACATTTGACTAAATTACCCAGAATGACAAAAATTAATCAAAATAAGCATTGCATAAAATGTTGGTGGTGTTTAAAAGCCATTTCTCCCTACTAACCTATAGTTTTGTCTTTAATGCAAAAAAAAAAAACCCAGAAAACATGAAATTCAAGAAAACCTATACTCCTTTCTTTCAAAGCCATTAATGCTTAATGGAAACACAAAGACTGCATTGCAAAAGCCAGGGTTGCTTATGTAAACAAAACACAGATACAAGAAATACTAATTTCAAATGGCTATATATACATAAAAAATAAAATTAGAGAGATTCTAGCTTCTAATGACTATAAGTTCTAAAAATTAGAGTGCTATTAGTTTCAAATGTTTATACAGTAAAAACATTTAGAGTGATTCCTTAGAGACAGGAAAAAAAGAACCCTTTACAAGAAGCAGAATAGGGGTAAAGGGGAAATATCTATTTTAAAATTCTGCACTGAAGCCAAATGACTGCTTAAAATAGTCAACCTAGAAAGCAATACAGTAGAAAACTTATTCTTACCAATGTCCAAGGTAGGTATATACTATGGAATTTAATACTTCCTAATTTAGGATTTCCTAAACAGGGTGCAAAAACACTTAGAAATTTGCATTAAAATTAATAACTTCTGTTCATTTTTAAAGCAAGGAAGCAAAAAGAATGAATGAAAAGGAAATCTACAGAATAGAATATGGAGCATGGATGACAAAGGTCTTAATTCAGAATCTGAAAGAATTTCTACAAATCAATAAGACAAAGTTAGACAGCCCCCATAGAAAAATGGGCAACTTCACAAACAAAATACCCCCATGGCAAATAATTACATAAACAACTGCTCAACTTCATTAGTAATTAGTAAAATACAAATTAAAGTCACAATGGCCCATGATACTTACTACAAAGGCAAAAATTAAAAAGACAGAGCCAAGTGCTGACAAAAATGTAAAGCCAAAAGGATTATCATACATTGACTCTGGCATAGGACAAACTTGCATTACATGTTGGAAAACTGCTCGACATTTTCTACTAACTCTGAACAAGGCATTGCTTATAACAACCCCAAATTCCACTCCCAGCTATGTACTCAACAGGAATACAGGCACATGCTCCTGACACACACACAAAAAAGTCTATGGCAGTGTTATTTGTAATATCCCCAGATTAGAAGCCAATATTACAGAGCCATTTCTAAAAATTGTCATGTAATCATACCATGCACAGATAAACTAAATAATCAATTTCACAATCATACTGTAGAACAAATGAAGCACAGTATACTAGCCTGCTAAAAAGTTCAAAAACAGACAAAGCTAATCTATAGGGTTAAAAGTACAATGATACCACTGGCCAGGGGTGGGGATGATTAGAAAGGGCATGAGAAAGGCATCTGAGTCACCAATCATGTTTTATTTCTTGATCTGTTTATATTTGTTTTGTGATAATCCATTCAGTAATATTTTTGTCTACATCTCTCTTTATGTGCTATACTTCCATAAAAACAAATTTAAAAGATACCTTGAGAGGCTGCTTATAAACAGAAAGTGTATGTGGAGAGTAAACAAAAAGGTAATCCCCATGTTTTATTCTTTAACTGCCCCAAATAATAATTGGTAAAAGGAATTTACTTTGGACTCAGGGATTCATTATTGCCAAGGTACTCCTCCTAATTTCCATGAGAGTTTTGCCTGAAGTGAAGAGTATAGATTTACAGATAGGACAGATATCTAGAAAAAGCAAACTGGCCTGATTCATTTTCTTTTTTTTCATAAACTTCACACATTTTCAAGAAACTGTTAATTATCCACAGTAGAAAGAAGGACAGATGATTTCCAAGAGCATCATTTGTGGGTGAGGGACGTGGTACATTTTGAAGGGGCCAGTTCCCAGGAAGATGAAAAATTAATATATCAAAAGCTTGAGGTTTCTTGGCAGTCTGAAGCAATTCAATACATCCTAAGTACTTACTAAAGAGTGCCACACACTAGTATTCATTGAATAAATGGATGAATGAATGACAGAGCGGAAAGAAATGGGGGTGGGGGGCGGGAAAGCCCAGGCAGATTAGGTGGCTGAATAAAGGCCAGCAAATAGATACCTACAGAAGAATCATCAAGAATTCGCCCCTCCGGGTGAGGATGGGATAAGACTTCTTAACCACGGAAATCCAACCCAGAGTCTCTCATTTAAAACAGGTGAAAGCTGTATTGCTTTGGTTAAACCAAGTAATGAGAACCAGGAGTTCTGTTTCCTCACTAATTAACACTGCCAAAGACATCTTGGAAGCATATTTTTAAAATAGAGTAGAAAGATGAATTTATTGACAATTCATAAACTTATTTCCCTCAGTGTGGGAGAGAATTTACAATTTGCATTCAATTTATAATTTTCAAACCTGAAAATGCACAATAGAAGTGAAAAAAAGCAAAAACAAAAAAACTTAATCTCAGCTCTCATATCTTAGTAAATACAGGTTTTACTCAATGGTCTAATATTATTCTAATGAGAGAAAGGGTTACATCATGCTTTATTTTTATTTTATTTCTTTTTTATTAAGTCATATACACATAGATCAAGAATACATTTATGCATATGTGGGGTACAATGTGTTGTTGTTTTATACAATCCGACGTGCTTACATCAAACCAATCAACATAGCTTTTGCCTCATTTAATTGATTATTGTGCTAAGACATTTATATTCTACACTTGACAGAGTTGACTTGTACCCTTGCAATATGCTCCATAGATGTGGTCCCACCTTTTACCCTCCCTCTATCACTCCCTTCCCACTCCATTTCTCTTCTTCACCCTGGGCTATAGTTGTGGTCTATCTTTCATAAGAAAGCATAAGTTGGTTTCACAGAAGTACTGAGTACATTGGATACTTTTTCCTCCATTCTTGAGATACTTTACTCATGAGAATATGTTCCATGTCCCTCCATGTAAACATAAAAGAGGTAAAGTCTCCATCTTTTTTAAGGCTGCATAGTATTCCATGGTATACATATACCACAATTTATTAATCCATTCAAGGGTTGATGGGCACTTGGGCTTCTTCCATGACTTGGCTATTACAAATTGAACTGCAATGAATAATCTGGTGCAAATATCTTTTTTGCAAAGTGATTTTTGGTCTTTTGGATATACTCCTACTCTTTCCCCGAAAATAAGACAGTGTCTTATTTTAAAGTCAGTGTCTTATTTTAAAGACCTAGTGCTCCCAAAGATGCACTAGGTCTTATTTTCAGGGGACGTCTTATCTTTCCTGTAAGTAGGTCTTATTTTTGGAGGATGTCTCATTTTCGGGGATTTGTCTCATTTGCAGGATCCAATGGCAGGTCAATTTTTAGATCCCTGGGTGTTCTCCAAACTTCTTTCCACAAGGAACATATTAGTTTGCATTCTCACCAGTAGTGGAGAAGTGTTCCCTTTTCTCCACATCCACGCCAACATCTGTAGTTTTGGGATTTTGGTACATGGGCTACTCTTACTGGAATTAGCTAGTATCTCAAAGTGGTTTTGATTTGCATTTCTCTGATGATTAAACACGACGAGCATTTTTTCATATGTCTGTAGACCATGCACATGTCTTCTTTAGAGAAGCTTCTGTTTAGGTCTCTTGCCCATAGTGAAATGGGATCACTTGTTCTTTTCTTATTAATAAGTTTGAGTGTTCTGTGGATTCTGGTTATCAGACCTTTGTTGGAAATGTAACCTGCAAATATCCTCTCCTATTCTGAGGCAGTCTACTTGCTTTACTTACTGTGTTCTTGGCAGTGCAGAAGCTTTTTAGTTTGATCAGATCCCAGTAATGTATTTTTGGTATTGTTTCAATTGCCCTGGGGGTCCTCCTCATAAAGTTTTCTCCCAGGCCAATTTCTTCAAGTGTTTCCCCTGCACTCCTTCCAAGAATCTTTATGGTTTCATGTCTTAGGTTTAAGTATTTTATCCAGTGAGAGTCAATTTTTGTTAGGGGTGAAAGATGTGGGTCCAGTTTCAGTCTTCTACAAGTCGCCAGCCAATTCACCCAGCACCATTTGTTAAATAGGGAGTCTTTCCCCCAATTTAAGTTTTTGATAGCTTATTGAAGATCAAATGACGATAAGTGTCTGGATTCATCTCTTGGTTCTCAATTCTGTTGCATACATCTACCTCTCTATTTTTGTGCCAATATCATGCTGTTTTGATCACTATAGATTTATAGTATTGTCTGAAGTCTGGTAGCGTGTTTCCACCTGATTTGTTTTTATTTCTGAGTAATGTCTTGGCTATTTGAGTTTTTTTCTGTTTCCATATAAAATGAAGTACTAGTTTTTTCAGATCTTTAAAGTATGACAGAGGTGCTTTAATGGGGATTGCATTAAATCTGTAGATTGCTTTGGGTAGTATGGACATTTTAACAATGCTGATTCTTCCCAGCCATAAGCATGGTATGTTTTTCCATTTGTTGACATCTTCGGCTATTTCTACATCATGCTTTAGAGCACAACACTGCACTTGAATGTTTAAAACAGAGCAGGAAAACAAGAGACGCTTTCAACTCACTGCTTTGGCTCTAGGCAACTCTGGGTACTTCTGCGGAGTCAGGGAATCACAACAGGAACTGTTTAAAAATTCCCCACCGGTTTCTAATTGTCCTTATGACAAGTCAAAATCCCTATGATTTATAATAATTATTTTCTAATACTAGAAATGTACTATAAAAGACCATCCAGAAGATACTTGATCATACACCCAAGGGTAACTAAGGCACTAAACAACTATAAATTCCACAGTGAGTAAGCTGGGTGTTTTGTCTTTTGTTTTTTACCTTTCTTTCTAAGGATAAAGTCTCATGTTTGTGGTAGGATGCTTCCCAACACGTCCTCACCTCCCTTTTTGACAAATTGCAACCTTAATGCTCAGCAATCTTCTTATGACACCAACAGTGAGTTAGAATTCAACACCTTTATTTTGCTTCAGTTTAGTTTATTTTAAAAGTGACCTTCTATTAATGTCAGATAATGTTGATGTTGCATTTGCATAGTGAAATTAAGTTTTTTAAAAATTCATTTAAGGAAGCAAATGAATAGATTATATGAAGAAAATAATAGTACAAGTGGTATTTAGATGGAGTAAACCATAAAAACTTTTATGAAAATACCAAAGAGTAGAAAAAACAGGCTTGTGATACCCTCTAGGGTCCAGCCCCTCTGGCCTCTTCTATAACACAAACTTCTCTCTCTTCCAGGCATTGCTTCTAAATCCACTTTCCTTTTTTGAATCTTGCCCTGTAAATGTGATTTATAGTACATGGAAATACCCTTTCCCTTTCTTCTTTCTCTTCCCATTCTTGCTTTCCCTGGACTGACTTCTAGGCAGCCTTCAAGGGGTCCCTTCACATGTCACTTCTTCAGGGATGCCTCCCTTGCCGTTCCCCATGTGGATTAGATCCTCTGGCTACGCACCTCCACTCAGTGCTTGCTCAGCTGTCTGCCATCCCTGACAGCCTAGGAGCTCCTTGTTCAGGCAGAGCTCTTGCCCTAGAGCAGGGCTAAATATTTATTGGCTTAAATTGAAACAGCATATTAAAGAGAAGAAAAAGAATTTATACCAAAGATTGTTGGGAGGTGCCTGTGACTCAAGGAGTAGGGTGCCGGCCCCATATGCCGGAGGTGGCGGGTTCAAACCTAGCTCCGGCCAAAAAAAAAAAAAAAAACCACTAAAAAAAAAAAAAAAAGATTGTTTGAGTGAAAGATGGAGAATAATATCCCACATGTTTACATGGAACACATTTTCCCATGTCTCCCAAGAACCGGCTTCCTTACATTGGTTTCAAGAGTAAACACTTTTAATAAGTAAAATGATGGTCCATAGAACACTTTGAGAAACATTAAATCTATACAAACAGCAGTCAACAATCTTTGGGCCTGATACATTTATCTAAAGCAATTCCACATGAGTGAGTAGATAACCATGGCTTATTTAATCAAACCCAGTATGTATTCGATATCTACTTTGTTAGCAAATGGAAGCTTCCATGTGTATATAGAGGGTACCAAAAATGTACACATATTTTAAGAAAGAAAAACTTGTAATACTCAATATATATATCCATAATAAAAGTTGAATACAAGTCATGTATGTGCACCTCTTATAATTGCAGAAGTCAAACATGACTTGAGTATTACAATTTTAATACAGTTTTTCCTTTTTTAAAATGTGTATACATTTGGGAGAGCACGCTCTCTATACACCTATAGGAGCTAATTAATAGTCCTGTTTTAGGGATAGAAGAAGAAAGCACATTCCAAAAATACCCATCTAGCATTTTTAAATGCTATTTATGTGGAGGGTGAAACTTAATTTTTATCCTGATAAAGGATAAAATAAACTCTTTTTATTTTTGCCTCTCTCACATACACACAGCTTATCATCTTAAATGTGAAAAATATTTCTGGCCACTGTGTTTCTATAATACAGACCCTAGTAATTTTCTAAGCCTCCAACCCTGCACAGTTTATCAAATATATTTCCTTTCATGGAAGATTTGGGCTGCTTTGAGATTATTGTTATGTAACTTGTGGAGGTGATCTATTTCATCACTATATCCATCCTCTGCCAGTCATCTGAATTGTTATAAATGTTAGTGTCAACTCAATCATTGGATTCCTTATTCACAGAAATTCACAGGTAATTTCTGGGAGAATATAGCATGTAAGGTACTTTTTTCATGTCCAGTTCCTGAGGCATAGGAATGTAAAATATATTGTTATCCAAGAGAAAAGCAGCTTAGTATTAGTGTTTGGATAGGATGTTTCAGTTTATTGTTCAGGTTACATATTAGGAGCAATTACATTAAATTGTGATGAAAGGCATTATTTTTTTCAGTGGATTAGCTTTGCATTATTGAAAACCAAGGTTAGCTCTTTTCCCCTCATTGTGGTTATCTCTGAAGCACACAGCATTATACGACACATTTGTGCATTCATTTTCCCTGACATATTAACTACAGTTACGACTGTTTTGTATGCATGGATTCACATTCTCAGAGCAAAATGAAAACTATAGAACTGACTCTGATCTAAATAGAATGTGCTTAGAAGCAAATATGCTATCTTAATCCCTCGTATTACCAAAGTGGGTTGGAAATCACCACATAGGAAATGAAGGAATGAAAGTCCCTAGATTCAAAAGTGATACATGAACAAAATGCTGCATTTCAAGTGGATTGCACAAACTGTGCAATGATCAAATAACCTTGTCTCTTGTGGTTGAGGGCAACTAATAAATAATAATAAAATGTAAACAGGGTCCAATAGAGTCTTCTGAATCATAATGGTTCCAATCAGAAAGTATTATATCAAAAATACAGTTCTCAAAATGAGAACTTGACCAAGCTATTAATATGCACCTCACTCTATACCCTGCTGGAAATGATACATCTGAAACATAATAAGTTGCTGGAGTATCCATATGCATGACAATGCATGACTTCTAGTTCATTATTCCTGGTGCTATGACCTTGCTGTCCAGTCCTAGGGCATAATGGGAAGCTTGAGATCTTATATTATCACTTAATGAAGTCCAATTAAGAATCATTAACCTTTGATCTACTTCTCATACTTGAGACACAATGAGTGGTCTTGGGAAAACTTTAAAAGGCGAACTTGGGCAAGATTAGCCAAAGGATATTTTGGAAGTGGCAAAGCCCTCTCAGACCACTATTTCCACCAGAAGCAATGGGGCAGTTAATGCTTTTGACTGATGATAGAAACACACGCACACCACTCAGGTCATATGTATTGAACAGTGCAAGGATTTTCATGGTAGGATAATATTGGAGAGTGTTGATTGATCTGATAATAAAGAAACCTGACTTAGATGATTTATTGTCTCAACATTTTGTCTATGAACCTCCTGAACCTAGCTAGACACAAATTATATTTCCTTTTATTTTTAATTCAATCCAGTCCATACTTATTACCACCATATGCATAAAATATAAACAACATCCATAAAACATGACATTATTACTACATAAGAAACTGAATTGGCCAAAATTGCTAATAAGTGTGCATGGTGCATAAAGCAATATGTTTTACCAAAGGTTTACAAGAATTCAAGGTTTAAAGAAATTGCCTAAGGGCTATAAGATATTATGTTAAACACTTCAAAATATGTGCAGCTGAGCATCATGAAATACTTTGAAAGGGTGTTGGATGTTGTTCAGGTTAATACTCTTAAGATCAGGGAAATTAAGACATAATAAAAGTACCAGTTGAAGCAAGAAATCTAACGCTGATAATTCCTAAATCCCATTATGAATATTCGAATATGTCAAACTGTCAAAGTAGTTTTGAATAAAATACTCCTGCGTTGTATGTAGAATTTAAAATTTAAATATCACAACCTCAGACGCTCACAACGCCATGCATCACACTCCACATCTCATTCACCCTTATCTCCATACTGAGCACAACACCTGGTAACACGTGGTGGCTTTTACAAAACTTGCTGAATAAAGAGATGAATAGTCCCCTATTTCCCAACTGAGAAAGTGATACCAGGCAATCCACCGAAGGTAACCCATGAGCAAGGTCTCACATCCTATCTTTGAAGACCATGTTCTGGTCCTGCTCGGCTTATCTCATAACTTAGATTTCACATTGTTCTACAGATGAAGGAGTTGAAATCCTCAGGCTTCTCTTCCCACTGCACACTTAGAGTGCCCAGCTGGGTGTCTATACCAGTGGTCTTGAGGAGCCTGATATTCTGGTGTTTGTCTTGGATAATAGCTTCCAATATTTTTGAATCTGAGATATACTTCTGATAACCAGAATATTTGGAGGCATATATAAAAGGATGTTAAATGAAAAGATAAACTCACACACTAATTAAAAAGAAATAATTACCCTTAAGCAACATATCAATGTAATAGTCACAGTTAACTCACCAGTGGTCACCGTTAGTTCTTTACGTAGTTACTGAGCAACTCAGACATTGCCTTCTATACTGAAACTGCAGTCATGAGAACCAAAAAGTTCACAGCCTTGACTTATGATCCCAAGGCTAGTATTTGGTATGTTCCAGTCAATACACCTTCTTTCTTTTGAGTAATCTACCACTGCATAACAAATTACTCTAAAATTTAGCAGCTCCGACCAAAACACAGTTTCTGTGGGTCAGAAGTCTGGGCACATTTGAGCTGTTTTTTCTGCTTTCAAGTCTTTTGCCAGGCTGCAAACAACATGTCAGCTATGACTGTGGTCTCACTGCAAAGCTCCACTGGGGAAGGATCTGCTCACTTATGTGGGTGTGACTCAGATAGATGAAGGATGGGAGGGAAGGCTATCCTCCCAAATTTCTAGAGCATACATTCAAACATAGTTGTTTCGTTTGACTTCAAACTGAATCCAAGAGAAGCTATTTGCTGCTTATCATAGTTGTACTATCCAACTCATTTGATAATAAATGGAAAATTCTAACATTGTAAGGGTATGTCAAGAAGGGACTGATAAGCCAGTGTTACTTTAGAAACTTTACAGAAAAAACATTTTTAATGTTCTCCATGGGCAGAGTCACAAATAAGTTTTTGAATAAAGCACTAGGTAAGTGCTTGTTATTGCATTATTATTTAATAATTCAGAACACATGAGTACAAAAAAAAGAAAACCTCCAGTTTAATTTTTACATCAAATTCTCTAAAAAAGCAGGGCACCATGAAATGGAATGAAGGAGAGTGAACAAAGTAAGTATACAACACGATGCATTTGAAATCTCCTAGTGAATCCTACTCTCATCCTATACTTGTGCACTCAAATTAAGTTCTGCATGTTGTTTAGCAATACAGTGTTGTAACAAGCTTAAAAATGTTTTCTCCCTTAAGAGAAGAGAAATCAAAGAAATATGTTGCTCTGCTACATACCCTAGAATTTTAAAACTAAAAAAATACCCAAAGTAGTGGGTATTCCTGCCTTTCTGTGCAGGAAAGATGTGAAAATACAAAATATAATTTTCCTGGAAGTTATGACCTAATGAAATTATGATAGATGATATGAGTTTCAAAGTACCAATAATGCAATTCTGAGTGGTTCAGCTATAAAAAGCTGCTCTTACTCATCAAGTAAATGCCTTCTAGCATCAGACCTCCTCCTTGATGTGTTAATAATGTAAACATTTAACGTCTCAGTTTATCATGGAATGCAGTGGCCACGGAATAGACCCCAATGTTGGTGTTTAGGGATTTCCTCTTTGATGGCTAAGGAAGCTTAGAGATACACTATTGTCTTTCTTTTGGCCATTCTCCATACACAGCTTGAAGTACCTCCTTAAACAGTGCCCCTCATTATATCATCTCTTCCAGGACTCTCACCACACTCTAAATCAAATCTAAGCTACTTACATAGATAACGGAGTCCTATGCTACTTTGCCTGTTTTTCCTTCTCCAAGTTAATCTCATCATGATACTTCATTTTCCTTATGGTCCAGACAACAAACTGGTTTTCTTTTGGATCCTTGTACTTGCCAGGCTCTTTCCATCTCTGGGCATATATACACACCTGATGATCATTTGGCCTGAGATACTTCCCCTGAGCTGGCCTTCCAGTCTCTCTTTGTCAGTTAGGTATCAGCTTTGTTGATACCTCACTTTAGAAGCCTTCCCTGAATTCACTCTTGTACTCATCTCCCCATTGTTAATTCCCATTTAAAGCCCTTACTGGATTCCTTCCTAATACCTATCATGATTATTTTATTTCTCTGATAATTTTTTTGTCTGCTTCTTCCATAAAAGATTAGCTGGATGAGAAAGAAATTATGCTAGCCCTGACCACCCTTATAGCCAGCATCTAAAAAGAGTTTTTGGCACAGGGGATGGACTGACAGATAGGTGTAGTATGAATGAGTGAATAAATAAATGACAAATTGAAAAGCCATTTTGGTAAGGCCACTGTGCAACTTAACATAGTAGCTACAGTGTACCACGTTCTGTGCTTTGCAGAGTTATCTTTTTATATTTTGTAGCAATCCTCTGAAGTAGTTACTATTATCACCACGATATTATAGAAAGAGAAACTGAAGCTCAAGGACATTAAGTCATTTGCCCAAATCCCAGACAGACAGTAATGGGAATATTTAAATATAGTTCCATCTTACTTAAGAATTCCACCTTGTAACTATTACAGAAACTGTTAACAGGAAAGCCTTTGATGAAAATCAGGAGTTTCTAATTATTTATTTTGGTCCCAATCTAAACCATACATTTAAACTTGTACCTAGGATGACAATGTATCTGATCACAAATTAATAGGTCACATTTGTTTTATTACTAATTAATTAATTAATTTTTTGAGACAGAGTCTCACTATGTTGCTCTCAGTAGAGTGCTGTGGCATCATAGCTCGCAGGAACCTCAATTCTGTTTTATTCTTGATTACTACAGTTAGGAGTCTCAGGATGGCAAGTTTCTCTCTTTAAAAGAGCAAAGTGATAGCAAAGGATAAGCAGCACAGGATCCGAGGATTTTTTTAGTTATTGAGGTTTCTCCCTTTAGCCACTGGCTCTGTAGATATATCTAAGGGAAGTCAAATGTGAACCAAAGTTTTGTAGAAGGGCTGAATCTAAACTTTTCTGAGCATTAATGTTGATTTACCAATTAAATATCCCAGAGCCATTCAAGGGAGTATGCCTCAGTGTCTACTTGGCAGAAATATATAAGCAACTGAGGAATTCACTGCATTCTGCTTTGATAAAATGTTACCATTTCTGCCTAATTAGAATCACCCCTTTTCCCTTTTAATTGCATCCCTATGCATATTTGTCCCCATTCACATCATACAAATGCTGCCAATATCTGAGTTACCATCATATTTATAGCCTGAGTATGCTCTATGACGATTTCAGTGAAAATATCAGTTTTTGATGATTACCAGTCTATAAAACATCTTAATTTAAATTCTGCCAAGAACTGGATGTGCAGTATAGCAAATCATAAACAATCAAATCAATTTCCCCCCACACTCTTCACAGATCGGGCAAACAATCTACTCCCAGGTTGAGCTTTTGTGCTGAGTTTCATCCCAGAGTACAACTTTACAGCAGAGTTATAAACCCTGAAATTGCTGATGTAGCTTTAATTATAGCTATGCTGGTGACATCGTTCTAATGAACTCTTTGCTATTTTATGTGGCCTGCATATCCCAGAAGGAGCATTGTCTAAATGTACAAACATACGGGTCAGGGTTTAGTGGGAATGAAGAAATGGAAAATATATATGTGTATATATATGCAAAAATGAATTATACAAATTTTAATGAGTATATCAAAATGGTATTAGCATTTGCCATTATAGAAAACACTTGAAATGCTAATTCTCCCAATTCAAAAAATTTATCAAGATTAAGAGGGAGAACAAATGATCTACCTATAAACTGTGTTCATATTTACATTATTTCCTCTACTGTTACGGACAATTCACTTTCAAACCAAAATATTAACCACCATTTTTTTTTTCATTATTTAAGACCTTTATTAACAGGTGCTTGCAGTTTGTTGACTTTTTTGAAAAAATCAAATTGTAAACTTTTATTACAAATTAAAAATGAAGTTCTTAAAAATCTCAACTTGACCAGATATGAAACAATTTAAAAACCTTTAAAGGCATTATTGAGAAAAACCAGACTTTTTTAAAAAACACGTTTGTTATTACCAAAAAAGACTTCTTTAGGTAAAAATAATAAAAACCCCATGCTGCATAGATAATGCAGATAGTTCTAGTTATCTGGTCAACGGGCAAAAAGCAAGCACTTAAGGTCTTCAGCTTCAATCTTTTGGTCATTTCTTATTGCTGGAATTTCATATTAGTTTCTTCTTGTTGGATAACTAAATCGGATGATGGTAGAGATGGTAAACTGGCATTTACTCAGCCCGGCCCTGCTCAGCCTCTGGAGCGGACGAATTCTCAGCAGGTGGATCGGCTGCTTTTGTCTCTTTGCCATCTTGTGGTTTACGGTTTTCTGGATGTCTGCATTGGTAATCGAAGTTGCAACGGTACTGACGTTGAGGTGGCTGCTGACCTTGGGTGTCATCTCCTTGATTCTCTTTATCCTCTTCATTGCCATCCTCTCTGGGCTGTCTTTGGCGAGGAGGGCCCCTGTGGAATCTTGGTCTATAACCCTGAAACATATTCTGTCTTACTGGTCTACCTTGTTCTCCTGCACCCTGGTTGTCAGCACCCTCCATCACTTCTCCCTGCACAGGAGGGTTGGAATACTGTGGTCAACACCCATAGGGTCTCCGCATGTAGTAAGGTGGGAACCTTCGCCTGGTAGGGCTGGTGTTGTTGGGCCTGGCCTTCAGGAGCACTCTCCGATCCCTTGTTCTTTTCCCCACTCTCACTATTCTGGTAATTCTGCTGGTAATTGCATGGAGGACCCCTGCGACGTGGATAGTGCCTATAATGGTTACGGTCTGCTGCATATTTACTGCCTTGAACTGGAATTCCACCAGGGCCTGTAACATTTGCTGCCTCTGCACCCTTTTCTCCTTCAACAACATCAAACTCCACAGTCTCTACATCTCCTACACTGCAAAGGTACTTCCTGGGGTTATTCTTCTTTATGGCAGTCTGGTGTACAAATACATCTTCCTTGGTGTCATTCCTATTGATGAAACCATATCCGTTTCTCACATTGAACCACTTTACTGTTCCCAAAACCTTCGTTGAGATGACCTTCTTTTTTTTTTTTTTTTTTTGGCTGGGGCTCGGTTTGAACCCACCACCTCCAGCATATGGGACCGGCGCCCTACTCCTTGAGCCACAGGCACCCCCTGAGATGACCTTCTTGTCCCCGCCAGCAGGCGCCGCCGATGTGAGGTCACCCGGGCCATTGCTCCCTGCGCCACTGCCAGTAGTGCTGGGCTTGGTGTCGGCAGCGCTGAGGGCGGGGGCGGCTGGCGGCTGCTGGGTCTCGGCCTCGCTGCTCATGGTTGCGGTGATGGTGACCGGGGCCAGCTGCAGCAGCTGCAGCTCCTCCCCGTGTGTGATGGTAACTAGGCCAGTGGCAGCCATGGGGCTGCTCAGGGCTCTCTGGGGTCTGCTCTCCGCTCCCGCTACCGATCCAACTCTTAACCACCATTTTTTAATTCTAATCAATGCTTCTTAAAATGAAATGTGCTTATCCAATTAAAATTCAGATTTTGATTCTGTAGGTATGAAACAAAGCCTTTTTCCACATTTCTCACCAGTTACTGGTCCATCTTATTTATTTTTAATGACATTTCTATAAGAGATTTTAGCTATCATTGCACTGTTTTATAATATTTAATAAAACACTTTGAAAACATGTTGGGTGACAGATTCACATCCAGAAATATGTGTCTTCTTGGAAGGTAGAGAATTATTTTTACAAAATTAAATATTCTATAACCTTATTATCTAAATGTAGGATAATATTTAGAAATAAACATATCCTACATCAAGCACACAAAGTGAACTCAGTGTGAGTTTAAAATGGGTTGCTATTCTTGCAGAGGCTTAAGGGACCTGGGCCCCCCTGGGACATGCACAGAGTTAGCGTGCCTGGAGTTAAAATTCCACAAGCCAATTCTCTGAAGTTGTGCACGCCGTTAAGCCTGAGGCCAAAGGGCATGCCGCCCTTTCTCAGAGATACGGGCCAGAGGGTTGATGTATGTTAAAAACATATTGCCAGAGGTCTATATGTGCTCTGCCCTGAGGAGAGACACAGTCATTACTTCACGCTGAGTAAACTGAGTGAACGCTTGAAGGTACTCTTCCATTAACTCTGTTCCCCTGTGGCTGATTTCTTCTTTGTGATCTTTATTTAGATACCTACCCAAGAGATTAGTCAATGTCTAGAAGAGGATGTTTACTGCAGAAGTGATTGTGTTGATGTGGTAACAGGATATTTCCTTATAAGTTAATTTCAGATAGGTAAAATGAGGTAATGGTGAAACTAGCAGATGATAGATTAAGTGTGTACGTGACTAGAAGTGTATAATATCAGATCCCTGAATAAAGAACTTCACTACACCCCATCCCATACTATGTAGTCTGTTTCTTGTTTACCCTTAATAATTGCAGTAGCAAGCTTATACCCATGGGAAAGCTGCTATTCTTTCATGTCTCCGGTCATGCAACATCTAAACCTCTTTTAAGAGGTTCTACTGCTGTTTCAAAAACCTAAAACCTTCTGGATATCAATGACTTTTGAAATGAAGGAAATAGCTGTAAAATATCTATAAAGAAAAGCAAACAATCATCACAGCACACCACGTTGCTAATTTACGAGCATTCTGAGACATATCAGAATTAATACTGAGAAGGCAAAAAGCAGCAAGAGAGAAAATGCTCATATGCCTCCATCCCCTGTTCTCTAAATGTACTATCAGAGGAAAGTGAGACTGGAATCCTATAAGTTCTCAAGTGTTTGAGATTTTCAAAATAGACCTTTTATATTTAAAAGCTAGAGTTCCAATTAGTGTAGTGTTGCTAGATCACTGACATTTCATCTGAGAGAATGTCAAATTTGTGAATCACAGAAGTCATTCAAAAGCCACTTTGCAAATACTTGAGTGGCAGTTCACACTCAGAAATATGTGTATTTTCTGACAAGTTGGAGAGGTAATTCGTCCAATAAATATGACAGATGATATATTCATTTCTATAGGGCACATAGGTTGCCTCTTCATGTTTCTGTGGCAGTTGATTTTTAAATCTCAGAACATCTGAATTAAGGTACATGTCAAGCAAATTCATCAAGCTTAGTAGCAGTATTTTGTGCTTATTGATTTTTGTTTGTTGGTTGATTTTTTATCAGAGTAGAAATTAGAATCAGTAGTAACAGAATGTGGCCTAATATCTCCACTGTAATTCTTTTCATATTGATCTTAAGGACAACAGTTCTTGAGCTAACCCTCCATTTTTATTTAAAAATTTCTCAGATTTTCCCTAAAAATAATAGTCTTATGTTGCAAAATTGTGGTTTTTAGTATAGTCCCAGAGTTAGACAACCATCAATACTAGTTTTAGAACATTTTATCACTATAAAATAAAACCCTATATCAATTAACATAGTACTCACTATTCTTCCCTACCTTCAGTCAGTACAATCTACAAACTCATCTATTTTCTATCTCTATAGATTTGCCTTGTCTGAACATTTGGAATAAACAGGATCATGTATTATATGGCCTCTGTGACTATCTTCATTTATTCAACATAATGTCTCTAAGATTTATCCATGTTATAGCTTGTGCCAGTTGGTCATTCCTTTTTATAGCAAATAATATACCCTGATATGTATAAACTACATTTTCTTTATCCATTCAGCAGCTGATAAACAGTAGGGTTGTTTCCACTTTGGGGCTGCTAGGAACATTTGGGTATGAGATTTTTGTGTGGATGTACGTTTTCAAATCTTTGGGGGGATTTACTTAGTAGTGGAATTTCTGGGTCACGTAGTAACCCCACATTTAACATTTAGAGAAGGGACCTGATTTCCAAAGTCTCTGCACCATTTTATAATCCCATTAGCAAGGTAAGAGTATGTAAGGTCTAGTTTTTCTACATCTTTGATAAACTTGTCATAAAAAAAAAAGTCAGCCAAACTAGTGAGTATGAAGTGATACTCCATTGTGGTTTTGATTTGCTTTTACCTAGTGATCTTGAGCATATTTTCATATGTTATTGGTCATTTGCATACTTCTTTGGAGAAATGTCTATTTAAATCCTCTACTCATTTTAAAAATTTAGTTGCCTTTTTGTTATTGAGTTGTTAGAACTCCTTTTATGTTTGGATACAAGACACTCAGGTGTGTGAGCTGAAAATATAACCAATCTGGAGTTGTCTTTTTACTTTCTCATGGTATCCCCTGAAAAATTAAAGTTTTGAATTTTGATGAAGTTAATTCATTTATGTTTTTCTTTGGCTGCTTGTAGTTTTGTGTCATGTCTAAGGAATTTTTGCCTAATAAAAGATTATAAAAATTTATTCCTATGTTTTCTTCTATTTTAATGTCTTAGCTCCTACATTTTGATCGATAATCCATTATGAGTTAATTTTTTATATGATATGAGGTAGGGATATAACTTTATTCTTTTGCATAAGGCTACCTGTTTGTTAAACAGGTTGTTTTTCCACATTAAACTAAGTTGATACGCTTGTTGAAAATAAGTTGTTCATATTTCTAACTTTAATTACTATTGTGTGTACATACATATGCCTGCATGTCAGAAACACATTATCTTGGTGGGTATAGCTTGGTAGTCAGTTTCATTTGTTATTTTTCAGTCATTTGTTCTTTTTCAAGATTATTTTGGCTATTCTGGGTCCCTTTCATAACCATATTAATTTTAGAATCAGTTTGTCAAATTTTTTGAAAGGTAGCTAGAATTTTGACAGAGATTACATTGAATCTGTAAATCAATGTGGAGAGTATTGTCATCTTATGCCTTTCAATCATGAACATATGATACTTTTCAATTTATTTAGATATTTATTTCTTTATTTACAATCTGTATTTGGCAAGGCATTTTCCTTATACTTCCTACTAATTCTTTATAGTAATCTCTTTTAGTTCTTTAAATATCTTATTTAAAGTCTATGTATAGTAGGTCTAACACATGTCTTGCTGAGGGACAGTCTCTATTGACTTTTTTTTGGTGTGTAGACCATATTTTCCTTTGAGGATGATGGTAACTAGACATTTTAAATATATAATCTGGGTTGGGAAAAGTCAAAATGGCCAACTAGAAGCAGCTTTTTCAGAGGCTAGTGTCCAGAAGGAGAGATGTTTTACTGAAGTAAACTCAGAGAAGCCAAAGGTAGGGAATTGAGCACAGAGAAAAGAAAGTGAGATGCATATCATCCCCACTGAGACAAGAAGCAAGACCAAGAAAGAGGAAGAAACATAACAAAGATTAGGTATGGAGCAAATAGTCAGAAGGTGCCCATTGCCAAGAGGACAGGAGACCCCCACATCCAAATGAGAGGGCCACAGTGGGCTTTTAGCCAGTAAGCAGGGAACAAAATACCTCTCCTCTCACCCCACAGGAGAGAAATGTTAAATCCTAGTCCTCCTATACCAGGGAAGTCTCACGTCTGAGCTTAGGCCCATCCTGCCTGGCACAAAAGTGAACAAAATATTTTCTCTGCAATCCTGAGTACATAGTTCACCCTTCTCCCAATCTTGGTTGCCTGAAAGACTGCCCCCCGAAGAGGCCAGAGTGTTTGGTGAGTTGCTGAGAGGCCAGGGCATTGTATCAGCCACTCAGCTATATATGGAAACAGTGATATTGCAGTTCTAACTTTGGGGAGGAGAGGGATGAACTTTCCTGCCTCCCTTTCCCACTATAAAAGAGCCGTCTCCAGCCCCTTGGGAACTCTCAGACATTTATGACTGTAGATTTTGTTTTCTAGTCACCTGGGGATCCTCTGGACTCTTTTGTGTAGGTGTTGCTTGTGTTGCCTGAGCAAGTTTGACTAGAACCATAGGCCAGAGTTATCTGTGGATTCTTTTTTTTTTTTTATTGTTAAATCATAGCTGTGTACATTAGTACAATCAAGGGATACAAGGTGCTGGTTTCATATGCAATCTGAAATATTCTCATCAAACTGTTCAACATAGCCTTCATGACATTTTCTTAGTTATTGTATGTAGACATTTGTATTCTGCATTTAGTAAGTTTCACCTGTACCCATTCTAAGTATGGATTCTTATTCTTCTGGTGCCACTGCCTGGGACTGCAGGCTCACCACTTGTTTTTCTTCATTTGAGCAGCAGTCGTGTTGCAGCAGTGAGGGGGGATTTCCCTCTTCCAGCTATTGCTGGTGGGGGGCAGAGCTGCAGATATTTGTATCTTTGCCCAGGACACGTTTCAGTGAAATATCATGACTCATTAGAATTCGGTAAAGGGCATCTGACATCAAGACAGAGTCAGCTTGCACTATCTCACAAACCCTCTCCCTATCTCGCAGAGCCTCAGAGCCTCTGGCTGTAGCCTGAAAAAAGACCTTTGTGATGCTGTAGGAGAAAAGGCATAATCATAAGCCCCAGCTCATAGAACAAGGGGTGGTTAGCTCCAGTTCCTGAGGTCTCCTGATCCAGTCTTACCCCACCAGTTTTAATTGCCAAAGAGGATAGTACAGTGTTTCCCAAGGGTCCCCAATTATATTACCTATCAATAACTATTCAAGGATAACCTATCCTTTCAACTAAAAAGGTGTAATTAATATATTTGTTAAAAAGCTAAAATACTCATGGGGAGGAGCCAGCAAAAGAATTCTGGCAACATGAAAAATCCCAAGAGATTACAAGGGAGCTGGCTCAGCTCTTGTAGCTTAAGCGGCTAAGGCACCATCCACATACACCACAGTTGGCGGGTTCAAATCTGGCCCAGGCCTGCCAAACAACGACAACTACAACCAAAAAATTGCCAGGTGTTGTGGTGGGTGCCTGTATTCCTAGCTACTCTGGAGGCTGGGCAAGAGAATCACTTAAGCCCAGGAGTTCGAGGTTGCTGTGATCTGTGATGCCACAACACTCTACCCAGGGCAATAACTTGAGGCGCTGTCTCAAGAAAGAAAATAAAAGAGAGAGAGATTACAAGGGAGCTAAAACAGAACATCCCATCCATAGAGAAATTGCTGAAATATTAGAAATAAAATTCAGAATATTGATGACAAATAACATGATTGGAATAGAAGAGAAGATGGAAATAGAAATCAAAAAAATAGTTCAAAAATTGTCTCAAGAAATTAATGAATTCAAATACAAAGTCACCAAGAATATGGACATAATGAGGAAACATATAGCAAAGCTTAAAGAATTGGAAAAGGCATTTGAGGAGCTTTAAAATGGAGTAGAGACCTGCAATAATAGAGTAGAACAGGAAGAAGAAAGAATTTCAAAAACTGAAGACAGGTCTTTTGAACTATCTCAATCATTCAAAGAGGCAGATGAAAGGAGAACAAAAACAGAATATTCCCTGAGAGAGTTGTGGGATTATTCCAACAGATAAAACATCCAAATTAAAGGGATTTCTGAAGAACAGGATTGTCCGAAATTCACAGATGCTCTACTCTAGGACATTATGGTAGAGAATTTCCTAAGCATTGCAAGACACACAAAAATTCAGATAGTAAATAGTTTCAGAACCCTAGCATAACTCAATCCAAACAAAACAACTCCTAGCATTCTGTAATTAACTTTGTTAACATTAATATGGAGGAGAAAATCCTGAAAGCTGCCAAGCATAAGAAAAATCTTACCTACAAAGGGAAAAATATCAGGATGGATGAAGATCTTTTAGCTGAAACATTTCAAGTCAGAAAAGGGTGGTCATCTACCTTTAATCTTTCTAAACAAAACAATTTTCAACCCAGGATCCTGTATATTCACTAAATTGAGTTTCATTTGTGGTGGAGAACAAATATTTTAATGGTATCCAAATGTTGAGGAAATTTTCCATAACTAGACCACTTCTACAGGAAGTGCTCAGACTCGTTCTTAAAAATGACCAGCACAGGGCAAGGGACTTGAAAAGAAACTTCTCTGAAGAAGACAGGCGCACAGCCTACAAACATATTAAAAAATGCTCATCATCCTTAATCATCAGAGAAATGCAAATCAAAACTACTTTGAGATATCAAACTCCAGTAAGATTAGCCCATATCACAAAATCCCAAGACCAGAGATGTGGAGAAAAGGGAACACTTCTACACTGCTGGTGGGAATGCAAATTAATACATTCCTTTTGGAAAGATGCTTAGAGAACACTTAGATATCTAAAAATAGATCTGCCATTCAATCCTATAATTCCTCTACTAGGTATATACCCAGAAGACCAAAAATCACGTTATAACAAAGATATTTGTACCAGAATGTTTATTGCAGCCCAATTCATAATTGCTAACTCATGGAAAAAGCCCAAGTGCCCATCGATCCATGAATGGATTAACAAATTGTGGCATATGTACACCATGGAATATTATGCAGCCTTAAACTAAGATGGAGACTTTACCTCTTTCATGTTTACATGGATGGAGCTGGAACATATTCTTCTTAGTAAAGTATCTCAAGAATGGAAGAAAAAGTATCCAATGTACTCAGCCCTACAAACTAATTTATGGCTTTCATATGAAAGGTATAACTCAGTTATAACCTAAGAATATGGGGAAGAGGGAGAGGGAGAGGAGAGAGGATGGGCGGAGGGAGGGTGATTTGTGGGATTACACCTACGGTGCATCTTACAAGGGTACATGTGAAACTTAGTAAATGTATAGTATAAATGTCTTAACACAATAAGTAAGAAAATGCCAGGAAGGCTATGTTAACCAGTGTGATGAAAATATGTCAAATGGTCTATAAAACCAGTGTATGGGGCCCCATGATCGCATTAATGTACACAGCTATGATTTAATAATTAAATAAAATAGATTACCTTCTACATTCTGAGAGATAAACATTGATTCTGTCAAATGTGCTTTTTTTCCTATTCATTTTTAGGCTATATTCCTCAGTTTAAGCAAGAGTATAAGGGGAGACTGTTTCACCAAAATCTTAAGGTCGAAAATGTAAAATATTCTATGCTTCTAGAGACTAGAAAAGATTATAACCTCTCAGGTGAAAACATATTATAAATTCTTCCAATCTCAGATTTTTTCAGTGGCTCTCTTTTAACATGAAAATTTGATAAAGATTTTAATAAAACATGTATAGTTTTGTGACCGTTCTTGAAGTCTTTTTGGAAATAAACAAGTATGGATAATAAAACAAACAAACAAAAATGACCAGCACAATGGTCCACCACTAAAGTAAATTCACCCAGCAGAAGAAATAACCAAAATTAGAGCAGAATTAAATGAAATTGAAAACTAAAGAATCATTCAGAAGATCAGCAAAACAAAAAGTTGGTTCTTAGAAAAGATTAATAAAATTGATAAACCTTTGGCCAGCCTAACAAAAAACAGAAAACTGAGATTTCTAGTAACTTCAATCAGAAATTGAAAGGGGTTTCTCCCAGCAAGGGTCACCATGCATCTGCGCCTGGGCGGGGAGTGCAGTCATGAGTCTGCCTTTTCCTCCATCTCTTTTCTTCTCCCCGCCCCCACCCCATGCAGCTCCCCTGTTGGCGCTTGTGCAGAGAACTCAGCGCTGAGTGTCTAAGGCCACAGGGGCAAATGGTGGAAAATTCACTGTTGCCATTGCCAGAAAGAGCGATTTATGGCTTTGTTCTTTTCTTTCTTTCTTTCTTTTTTTTTTAAATTAAATCATAGCTATGTACATTAATGTGGTCATGGGGCACCATACACTAGTTTCATAGACCATTTGACACATTTTCATCAGACTGGTTAACATAGCCTTCCTGGCATTTTCTTAGTTATTGTGCTAAGACACTTACATTCCACATTTACTAAGTTTCACATATAACCTTGTAAGATGCACTGCAGGTGTAATCCCACCAATCCCCTTCTGTCTGCCCACCTCCCCTCTCCCTCTCCTCCCTTTCTCCCTTCCCCCTATTCTTAGGTTGTAACTGGTTGCAGCCCTATTCATAATTGCTAAATCATGGAAAAGGCCCAAGTGCCCATCGATCCGCGAATGGATTAATAAATTGTGGTATATGTACACCATGGAATATTGTGCAGCCTGTTCTTTTCTTAAGCTCCCAGTTTGGCTTTATACTTTGTCTCGTGTGGGCTTTTATTCTTGAATCTTGGCTGAACTCCTCAGGCTTAACCTATTGGCCTCAGAAATACTGGGCATCTGCGTTACTTGTCTATCTCCTTATTACTATACTAATTGGTTATGTACTTTTGTTTAGAATTAATATGATGAGAACCTTTCCACTCAAATCCATTCATACAATCACAGATAATTATGATAAAAATCAACAGCAGAAGAAATACCAAGAAGAGGCCATTCCAGCATTAAGAAATATTCCTATTAGTGAAGTAAAACAAATGTTCTTTCTTGCAGCCAAAGAACTTTACACCAAAAGCTAAATTGTAACACCAAGCATTTACTTGTAAATGTTTAACATAAAAATTTTGGCCATAATTATTTTGACTATCTCTTTTACTAATACCAGTAATGAGATGTGAAAAAGTAAGTTGATCTTCTGTTAGATAAAGTTAAATTAATATTGTAAATGTTCTCAAACAAAGGTTATTAAAGGGCAGAATAAACAAAATACTACATTACTACCATATATTAGATTTTTATTTTTTAAAGTCTAATATATGGTAATGTAGTATTTTATTTATTCTGTAGTTTTTTTATTCAAGAAAAAAAAAGAAATGATAAAGGGGAAATAGCAACAGGTACTACAGAAATACAAAAAACTCTATTCCCAGAATTATGAAAATGTAGAGGGAATGGACCAAAACCAGGAAGCATGCCACCTTCCTAAATTCAATAAGAATTAGAAATTTTGAAACGATCTATATCAAGCACTTAAATAGCATTGACTATACACAATATTTCTAAAAAAGAAAAACCCTGGGCCAGATGGCTTCACACCAGAATTCTACCAAACCGTGAAAGAGGAACTAGTTCCTTAATTGCACAATCTATTCCAAAACATAGAGAAGGATGGAATATTAACACATTCTACAAAGCAAATATCATCCTAATCCCCAAACCAGGAAAGGACACAACAAAAATGAAATCTATAGATCAATATCATTAATAATATAATTGCAAAAATATTCAATAAGATCTTAGCAAGCAGAATACAGCAACACATTTAAAAAGTTATATGCTTATCCCAGGAATACAAGGTTGGTTCAACATATGTAAGTCCATAAATGTAATTCACCACATAAATAAAATAAAAAACAAAGACCACATGATTCCCTAAATTAATGCAGAAAAGTATTTTGACAATATCCAGCATCCTTTCTTGATAAGAAAACTTAAGAAAATAGCTTAGGTTGGAAATTTCTTAAACTGATAGAGGCCATCTATGACAAACCAACAGTCAATATGATATTAAATGGAGTAAAATTGAAAGTATTTCCATCTAGATCTGGAACTAGACTAGGATGCCCATTGTTACCATTGCTATTCAACATAGTGCTGGAAGTCCTAGCCACTGCAATCAGGCAAAGAGATTAGGGTATTCAAATGGGAGGTCAAACTCTTTTCTTTGTGGATGACATGATCTTATACCTAGAAAGGAGATTGAGAGTATTCAAATGGGAGGTCAAACTCTTGTTCTTTTTGAATGACATAATCTTATACCTAGAAAACCCCAAGGGCTCAACTAAAAAGCACTTAGAAGTGATCAAGGAATATAGCAACATCTCAGAATACAAAATCAATACCCACAAATCAGTAGCCTTTGTATATGCCAACAACATCCAAGCTGAGAATAAAATCAAAGACTCTACTTCTTTTATTGTAGTGCCAAAGAAAATTAAATACCTGGGAATTTAACTAACAAAGGACATGAAAGATATCTATAAAGAAAACTATAAAACTCTGAGAAAAGAAATAGCCAAAGATGTTAACACATGGAAGAACATACTATGCTTGTGGCTGGAAGAATCAACATGGCTAAAATGTCCATACTACTGAAAGCAATCTACAGATGTAATGCAATCCCAATCAAAGCACCAATGTCATACTCTGAAGAACTTAAAAAAAATAGTACCTCATTTAATAAGGAACTAGAAAAAACCCTATATGTCCAATACTATTTTTGGTAATAAAAACAAATTTGGAGGCATCATGTTACCAGACTTCAAGTTATACTACAAGTCAAAACAGCATGGTACTGACATAAAAATAGAGACATAGATCTGTGGCATAGAATAGAGAATCTAGAGATGAACCTGGCCACACAGGTCATTTGATATTTGATAAGCCTAACAAAAGCATTCACTAGGGAAAAAGAATCCCTATTTAATAAACGGTGCTTAGAGAACTGTAGAAGACTGAAAGTAAACCCACACCTCTCAACACTTACAAAATTTGATTCTCCTTGGATAAAAGATTTAAATTTAAGACATGAAACAATAAAAATTCTAGAAGAGAGTGTGTAGAAATTATCAAAATACTGGACTGGGAAAAGATTTTAATGAGGAAGACCCCCTGGTAATTACAGCAACACCAAAAATAAATAAATGAGGTTTGATCAAGCTAAACAACTTCTGCACAGCTAAACGTACCACAAACAAAGCAAACAGCCTTCAGAATGGGAGAAGATTTTTGCATGTTATGAAACTGACAAAGGGCTGATAACTAGAACCTATTAATATAGTTAATCTATTAACTAATTTGATTAATCAAATTAATCAAAAGAAGAGCAATCAACTCCATTTATAAGTGAGCAAGAGACTTGAACAGAAACTTCTCTGAAGATGATAGACAAATGGCTAACAAACACATGAAAAAATGCTTATCTTCTTTAATTATCAGAGAAATTTAAATCAAAACCACACCGAGACATCACATAATTCCAGTGAGATAAGCCCACAATACAAAGTCCCAAATCTGCAGATGCAGGTGTGGCTATGGAGAGAAGGTAACACTTCTATGCTGGTGCTGGGATTGCATACTAATATAACCTTTATGGAAAGAAGTATGGAGAATTCTCAAAGAACTAAAAGTTGACCTTCCGTTCTGTAATCCCATTACTAGGTATCTACCCAGAAGAATAAAAATCATTTTACCACAATGACATTTGCACCAATTTTTACTGCAGCTCAATTCATAATTGCCAAGTTGTGGAAGCAACTCAAATGCGCATCAACCCACCAATGGATTAACAAACTGTACTATATCTGTACCATGAAATACTATTCAGCCATAAGAAAAGATGGAGATTTTACATCTTTTATGTTTACCTGGATGGAAATTAGAACATATTCTTGGTAAAGTATCTCAAGAATTGAAAAAAATATCCATTGTACTCAATGCTAATATGAAACAAATATATAAACAATTTTACATCCATATGAACAATAAAACACAAATATAGTTTAGCAATGGGGAGGGATAAGAAAGGAGAGGAAAAGGGAAGCAGGGAGGGGAATTGTGGGAGGAGGGAAGGCATTTGTCAGGATCTCACTTTATGCACAATGCAAGGGTATTCAGCACACCTTCTGGGTGAAGGGCTCTTCTACAACTAGAACTTTACCTTGGAAGTGAGAACAAAGTAATTGAAAATTTTGTATTCTCACATTAATTTACAATAAAAAAATCGAACAAAAAAATTAAATATATAATCTGGAAACTCTTAAAATCAGATCCTCCCCCCAGTCCATATTACTTTTCTACTGCTACTGAAATGAATTATCACACATTTAATAATTTTAAAGCAATGCAAATTTATTTTGTAGTTCTGCTGATCATAAATCTGAAATGTGTCTCCCTGGACTAATATGAAGGTATCATCAAAAAGACTACATTCCTTTCTGGAGGCTTTATGGAAGAACCTATTTGCTTGTCTTTCAAGAAGCTATCTACATTCTTCACCCTTGGCCATTCATCTCATATGTAATTAATGGCTATTTCTCATATTGCATCACTCTGATCCTAATTCTTCTTCCTCCCTCTTTCATGTTATAAAAACCTTTATGATTATATTGGGCTCATGTGAGGAATCTAAAATAATATTCTTATTTGAAAGCCAGGTGTTAGCAACCTTGATCCCCCACCCCCCACATACACACGTAACATAACACTCACCCATTCTTAGAATTAAGACATGAACATCTTTTGGGAATGACATTATTCTTCCTACCTCCCTAGGGATTGTTGTTGTTGTTGTTACTGATTTAATGAGTTTTCTGAGTAAATTCTGTAACATCTGTCTTTGTGTGCCTGAATCTATGGAAGTTTCCACTTAATTACCTCAATGGTGAGGTAGTGATTAGACAAAGATTTCCCAAAATGGTCTGAGCCAATAAGTCTTCCAGCTTTTGCTGAGGAGCTGTGTGTTTGTGGGCATGCCTCCAATGTTCTGGTAGTTTACAACTCTGCCTTAGCCTTCACTTCTCTCTCTGTGCTGAGGCTTGATACTAGGCAGATAGTAAAGCTTAGGGTCTTCTCAGTTTATTTCCAGGCATAAACACAGCCCTGCACATTCACATTGCCTTCCAGATTTCCAGAAATATGTTGGAGCATTTCAAATGCCACTATGGACATCTCATGTACTAGTTTTATTTTTAAGTTTTTGGTTCAGCCTTTTGTTTGTCCTACTTGTGTAACTGCCCCAAAAAGCTACAATGTGAAACAATTGTAGCCAATTGATTTTGACAAACACTCTGAGACAGGGTTTTGCAAAGACACATCTCAGCATGTAAAAAAACAAGTTCTGAAAATGGGGCATTTATAGGGAGCTACCAGACAAGTAAAATAGTAAAACTTACCTGGGGCTGGGGCTTTTGCAGAGCCCTCAAACTGTTTTTCTCTTCCAGTGGCTGCAAGAATATTTCTTCTTCTTCTCCTTCTTCTTCTTCTTCTCCTCCTCCTCCTCCTCCTCTTGCTCCTCCTTCTCCTCCTCTTCTTCTTCTTCTTTTTTATAAGTACATGGTTGTAAGGCTATTGGTTTTTAAGGATATTGCAGACTTGAGGACAGGGTGATGTGTATAAAACATGTTAAAATGCCATAAATCTTACTTATATTTGTCCGTTCTTCCCAAATAAGTAATCCTTGGATTATTATAAGCATTCAGTTAATTTCCTGAGTTCGATAAAAGGTAACATTGAGAATTTTTACAAGTGCTATTCATTGCCTTTACAAGAAGCAGGTATGGGGTTTTTGAAAGGTTTTCCTTAACCTTCAATATCTCTCTGCCCTTTCTGTAACTGTCATACTTGGTTATGACCAGGACATCAAACCTTCTGGCCAACCACTGAAGGCAACCAGACTTCAAGTCTTTCAAGCAGTTGCCACATATATAAGTTGTCTTTATGTACTTGACTACCACAATATATTCCTGTAAAACTTTTTTAAAAACCAACTTTTCTCTAAAAATGTCTAAATCACCAATGGAATGAAGTATAAACTCATAATCATCATGGAGTTTGGCATGGATCAAATAATTTCATTTGTCATAATCTTGCCTTTGACCATAAAATTCTATGTTTATTATTGTTGAATAATAAACTTCCCAAAACTTACTGGCTTAAAGCAGTTATTACCATTCATTAGCCATACAATTCTATCTACTAATCAGATGCTCAAAGCTACATGATCAAGCATAGTTTCTGTGGGAAAGGAAGTAGAAACAGTTTGATTAGGAAATTCCACCTCAGGTTTCTTCATATTGCAATCAGAGGTTGACTGATTCTGAAAGACAGATCCCTTTCCAAGGTGACTCAGTTATAGGGCTGGCAGCTTAGTTCCATCTTTTAGTTACAGACCTCAGCTCCTCTCCACATGGGTATTACCAAAGTATTGCAAGTCATCATAATATGGCAACCAGTATCATCCATAGTGCATAGTATAAGAGAATAAGGAAGAACTTCCAGCCCCTTTTATGACCTAGCTTTTGAAAGAAGCTGGCATATTCTTTTTTTTTTTTTTTTACATATTATTTTTTCCCTTTTTATATACTAACAGTAACATGTTATACACAGCTGGCATATTCTATCTATCATACAAAGGCAGCCCTGGTGCAGTATGGGAAGGGCACCAATATATGGAGACATAAACCATTTGATGACATCTTGGAGGATAACTACTATTTTACCTAAAACCCTATTCAGTATATAAAATTTTATAAATAGGTCTATCCCTTAAAGAAGTAAAAATTTATAGAAGAAAAGGCATTCATTATAATAAAAATAATACTACTACAGACCCATTCCTGGGTCATAAAGGAAAGAAAAATGATATCTTCGAAAATTTGGAGAAGGGAGGGATTGCATCCAGCTTCCAGAATAAGGGGTTTGGATTGATAGGGTTTCTTGGCTAAAAGAGAGATATCAGAAAACAATTCTCTATTTTTTAGCCCCCCAAATTTCCTTTTCAGGTAGAAATGAAAATACATTTACTCGATTTCTAAGGTCAAAAGCATATTTAGAAGCCTTGAATAGAAGATTTGTAAATAGACTTGCCAACGGATGGTGGCCAAGACAACTCCAAAATCATAGGAATAATTTTCACAAAATTATCTGCTCAAACATTCTGAATTTCAGTGAATGATTGCTCCATTGATGCTAAGACTGTTGAACCTGATTCATAGGCACACATTTATTCAAATTCTGAAATTCATGGACATATTCCAATTTTGCTGTATTTACACAGAAAATGCCACTGGGGGGTGGGGGAGGGGTAGGCTAGAATGAATAGAACCCAACAAAAAAGAGCAGTTCCTATAATTTTCTGTTGAAGCAAACAAATCAAGACTATTTTCTTTTATATCTGAAAAGAAACTTATTAGGACCAATAAATAGACAAAATGTTTTTAAACTCATGACAATAATCAGTGGTCCCTAAAAATTAAAAAAAATTGCAATCAAAGATGGACAAATATAGGACACTGTCATAGGCCAATGACCTTGATAGTGACCTTTAAACTTATCTTTGATTTTGGCTTCATGGTATTTTAAGAAATACTTACATGAGTTCTCCTGTGTTTTTAAGTTTTATATTGGGAATGATTTAGGCTTCTGTAACTTTTGTTAAATATTTCAGCCTATGTTAGGTGTTCTTTGGTGCAGTGATTCTCAAACTTTTGTGTGGTAAGGATTCCCTATTTTCCTGTTAAAAATGCAGATTCCTGCAATCCTTATAGAGAGGTTGATTAACTGAGGCCCCCAAATCTGTATTCTTAGTCCTATGAAATGATTTTGAAGCTGTCACCCAACAACACATTGAGAAGTGGAGTGTTACTGCATGAAAGTTAAATTTTCTGAACATAAAGGAATATCCAATATTTTGATTCAACAGACCCAAGTTCATGCACCAACCATTGCACTAATGACCTTGGTAGACTTGTTTAACCTTCCTAAAACTCCTCTGAACGGCGGTTTAAAAAAAAGACAAAATCCTGTTTTGCACTGAATAAGGCTAAAGATGAAAAGAGGCAGCATTTGCAAAAGCCTTTATAAACTTCAAAGTCTCCACAAACAATATTAAGAATAGTCTTTTTACTGAGGCATCTGCCAGAGGTGGCCAGTTTACATCCTTTCTCTTATTTATCATTCAGAAGATATTTACTGCACGTCTACTCAGTAAGGCTTCATGGTGAATGTACTTCCCCTGGCCCTAATATAAGCCTATAAGGGGATTTCAAGACTCACAAATGGGCAATTAAATCTCCAGCCTCTTCCTGAGAGTTCTGCCCTTCATTTGATTTGCAGAACTTTCTTCTGATGATTAAATTGGCACCTCTATAGGAAACTGGTCCCTTCCCATCCTCTGGGAAAGGGCGCTTCTCCCATTATGTGCCTCACAAAGGAGAAGTGTAGCAGGCTTTCCTGTATATTGCACGCTGTTAATTTTTAATGTGGGAATTATGGTACGGAATGCACTGCTGGCCTCTCATCTGCTATGCAACATACCACTTTGGCTGCTCCTGAAGGTGGATTTACCTTGTGAGGGGTCTCAAGATGGCAAATTGTTATGTTATTTTCTAAATAAAAGAGACACAGGACTTAACTTGGCTTATTGTAAAGGACTAGTCTGAAAAGGCCTCAAAGTGATAACAGATGGTATAATTGGATGACAGAGTGGAAAAAACACCAGTAACTTGGGTGGGAAAAGTGGCTCCAGAAAGGAGGACTCTGGACATATTCTTTTTAGTAAAGTTATCTCAAGAATGGAAGAAAAAGTATCCAAAGTACTCAGTACTTTTATGAAACCAATTTATAATTACTCACACTTTCTTTTTTTTTTTTGAATTTTGTAATGTTCTTTTTTTTTTTTCTTATGAAATATACTTTACATTTATAGCCCAGGATGAAGGAGAGAAATGGAGGCGGATGGGACGGGATGGAGGAGGTGTGATAGAAGGAGGGTAAATGATGGGACCATGCCTAAGGAGCATATTGCAAGGATACAAGTCAAATCTATCAAGTATAGAACACAAATGTCTTAACACAATAATTAAGTAAATGTGAAAGCTATATTAATTCGTTTGATGTAAGCACTCCAAAGTGTATAAAAAATCAACACATTGTACTCTACAAACGAATAAATGTATTCAATATCTATGTGTATATGACTTAATAAAAGGGAAAAAAAAAGAAAAAGAAAGGAGGAGCCTGAAATGCAGGTAGGTTCAAGCCCCACTATACTTAAAATTTTAGGTGTCTACTACATTCATAGTAGAAAAGCCACCTTCTGAGCAAAGAAGACCTTCATACCCATCTCCAACTCACCTGTTCAGTCTGAGCTTTGGCCACACTGAATTTCAATATATGGGATGTACTCTGTTTGATCATACCTTCGTGTCTTTGCTCAGAATTTTGTCTTCTTCTGGCATGGCCATTTCCACTCACCCTAATTTCCAGTTTACTGTAGATAGTTTAAGGTTGGATTGGACTTCTCTATCTCCTGCAGTCAGAATGAACTATTCCCTCCTCAGTCTTCCATGATCACTTATGCCATGTAAATATTTCCAGTTTTTTAGCATTTGTTGTACTTGATTTAATTCAAGTTATAAAATATTTATGGAGTACGTACTATGTGCCAGGCACTGCAGAAGAGCTGGGGTACGACAATGAGCAAAACTAGCCACTTGCCTCCCAAGTTTAGCTCTTTATCTGCTTGGTCTGTCTTTCCCAGAAGACCAAAAGACAAGGTCTTTTCTGTTTAGTTTGTCACCATATTCTCACAGCCTAGAACAGCTTCTGACACAGAGAAAGCATTTCATGAATAAATATTTCTCGAATAAATAAGCCTTTATCTTAATAATAAACTTACTGTAAGATGCTATTTGGTTATGTTTTCCACTTGTTTCAGGCAATTTAATGGTAAAGATCATATCTTCTTTACCTTTTGCATCTCTATGGAAGAGAAAAGTAGCTGGTATGGAATAAATATTCTTGAGGGAATAAAACTAGGTTACTTTAGCTATTCCTATGTACTTTATATTCAGAAGCTATGTGGCCAACTTAGACAATTATTTGTCCTGAGATCAAATGCTGATTAGTATGATGTAAGCACTCCAATTTGTACAAATAAGCAACACACTGAAATGGGCATAAATGTATTTATGATCTATGTACAAAAGAATTAAAAAAATTATAAAGAAATAAATGTTTACACGAGAAAAAGCAAACAAACAAACAAACAAAAAAAAAGTGTTACCTTAAAAAGTCTTTCTGTAAAGTCTAAATCTAGGGCTTCAGACAAAACTGACAGAAGACAGAAATCTGCGTGTAGGATCATTTCATTATTGCTAAGTAGGCACTTTTGCTGGTGAAAGAGCTTGCAGAGTTCTTGCCATGTTGACTGCCACAAATTTATCAATAGTCTTTAGTGTTAGACATATTGATATGTCATTGGTATGTCACTCATCGGGTAGAAGATGAGATTCTGAAATTCCAACAATTGATGGTTCTCCATGAACAAAACAGAATAGATCTCTGTACTAGCATTCTATTCCCAAATTCTCTTCTAAGTTGTTCTTGGGCTGAACATTGTCCTTTTTTAGCAATTGTACAAGTGTACAAAGAGTTCATGTATGTATAGTCAGCTTTTGTTTATTCACAATATCGAAGGAAGAGGACCTAGACACTACAAAAGTACTGATACACACACACACACACACACACACACAAGCATTTAAATAACTGGCTTTCAACATGTTTTACGGAGTTGATAGAAAGTTGAGGGGAATATGTTCCTAAAACGATATACCTCAGAGGATATACAAAGGTTTTTACACATTCACTAAGTGCGTTTTAGAGCAAGGGAAAGGAGTCAATTTGGTTATATTTCAGATGGAAAGGGAAAGTAGAAATGGCAAGAAAATACATCCAAAATAATCCACAAGGCCAGGCACAGTGGCTCACTCCTGTAATCATAGCACTCTGGGAGGCCAAGGCAGGTGAATTGCTTGAGCTCACAGACCAGCCTAAGCCAGAGTGAGACCTTATCTCTAAAAAAAATAGCTGGGCATTGTGGCAGGCACTGGTAGTCCCAACTACTCGGATACTTGGGAGTCTGAGATAAGAGAATCATTTAAGCTCAAGAGTTTGAGGTTGCTGTAAGCTGTGATGCCATGGTACTCTACTGAGGACAACAAAGTGAGACTCTGTCTCAAAAAAAGAGAAAGGAAGAGAAGAAAATAAAATAGAAGAGAAAAAAGAAAAGAAATGTAAAGAAAAGATCCACAAAATAGATAATCATATGGGAAGGTTGAGAGATAACCCTAAACACTAAATATTAATTTCCTCATGAAGCCACCTCTTACACACACACACACACGTGTGTGTGTTAGTGTTGCAAAGAGAAAAAAACACGGTAAATGAGATCATGGAAAAAATTCCACATAAGAGCAAAGGCAGGTGAAAAGGGACAGATAATGTAATGAAAAAGAAAGATTCTAAAAAAATGAGAATGATTTGAGTCAAAAAAAAACTGGGAGTATTCTAAGTAACATACCCAGGGCAGTTACCCAAGGGGAAAAAAGGACCTATTCAAAACTTGCCTGGTGACACATACTTCCATGATGAAGTGTCAAGATTTCAGATGATACCATAAATTGCAATGCCTTTTCTTTTCTTTTTTTATTATTATATCATAGCTGTGTACATTAATGCTATTATGGGGCATCATACACTGGTTTAATAGACTGTTTCATACATTTTCATCACACTGCTTAACATAGCCTTCCTGGCATTTTCTTAGTTATTGTGTTAAGACATTTACGTTGCACATTTACTAAGTTTCACATATACCCGTGTAAGATGCACCGCAGGTGAAATCCCACCAATCACCCTCCCTCTGCCCACCTCTCCCTTCCCCCCCCCTTTCCCCCTACTCTTAGGTTATAACTGGGTCATAGCTTTCATGTGAAAGCCATAAATTAGTTTCGTAACAGGGCTGAGTACATTGGATACTTTTTCTTCCATTCTTGAGATACTGTACTAAGAAGAATATGTTCCAGCTCCATCCATGTAAACATAAAAGAGGTAAAGTCTCCATCTTTCTTTAAGGCTGCATAATATTCCATGGTGTACATATACCACAATTTATTAATCCATTCATGGATCGATGGGCACTTGGGCTTTTTCCATGACTTAGCAAATATGAATTGGGCTGCAATAAACATTCTGGTACAAATATCTTTCTTATGATGTGATTTTTGGTCTTCTGGGTATATGCCTAGTAGAGGAATTATAGAAATGAATGGGAGATCTATTTTTAGACCTCAAAGCGTTCTCCAAACATCTTTCCAAAAGGAATATATTAATTTGCATTCCCACCAGCAGTGTAGAAGTGTTCCCTTTTCTCCACATCCATGCCAACATCTCTGGTCTTGGGATTTTGTGATATGGGCTAATCTTACTGGAGTTAGAGGATATCTCAAAGTAGTTTTGATTTGCATTTCTCTGATGATTAAGGATGATGAGCATTTTTTCATGTCTGTAGGCTGCGCGCCTGTCTTCTTCAGAGAAGTTTCTCTTCAAGTCCCTTGCCCAGCCTGTGATCGGATCACTTGTTCTTCCCTTGCTTATACGTTTGAGTTCTCTGTGGATTCTGGTTATTAAACCTTTGTTGGAGACATAACCTGCAAATATCTTCTCCCATTCTGAGGGCTGTTTCCTTGCTTTACTTACTGTGTTCTTGGCTGTGCAGAAGATTTTTAGTTTGATCAGGTCCCAGTAGTGTATTTTTGAAGCCGCTTCAATTGCCTGGGGGGTCCTCCTCATAGAATACTCGCCCAGACCGATTTCTTCAAGGGTTTTCCCTACACTCTCTTCTAGTATTTTTATAGTTTCATGTCTTAAGTTTAAATCTTTAATCCAATGAGAGTCTATCTTAGTTAATGGTGAAAGGTGTGGGTCCAGTTTCAGTCTTGTACAGGTTGCCAGCCAGTTCACCCAGCAACATTTGTTAAATAGGGAATGTTTTCCCCACTGAATGTTTTTAATTGGCTTGTCAAAGATCAAATAACAGTAAGTTGCTGGATTCATCTCTTGGTTCTCTATTCTGTTCCAGACATCTACTTCTCTGTTTTTGTGCCAGTACCATGCTGTTTTGATCACTATTGATTTATAGTATAGTCTGGTAGCATGATTCCTCCTGCTTTCTTTTTATTTCTGAGTACTGTCTTGGCTATTCAAGGTTTTTTCTAATTCTACATAAAATGAAGTATTACTTTTTTTGAGATCTATAAAGTATGACGGTGGAGCGTTAATAGAAATTTCATTAAAATTGTACATTGCTTTGGGTAGTATGGACATATTAACAATTTGATTCTTCCCAGCCATGAACATGGTATGTTTTTCCATTTGTTAACATTTTCAGTTATTTCTTTTCTTAGAGTTTCATAGTTCTCTTTATAGAGATCTTTCATATTCTTTGTTAGATAAACTCCAAAATATTTCATCTTTTTGGCACTACTGTGAATGGATTAGTGTCCTTAACTGTTTTTTCAGCTTGACTATTGTTGGTATATATAAAGGCTACTGATTTATGAATATTGATTTTGTAACCTGAAACGCTGCTGTATTCCTTGATCACTTCTAAGAGTTTTGTACTAGAATCCCTGGCATTTTCTAGATACACAATCATATCATCTGCGAAGAGTGAAAGTTTGATCTCTTCTGATCCTATATGGACACCCTTGATCACCTTTTCTTCCCTAATTGTGGTGGCTAAAACTTCCATTGCACTGTTAAAGAGCAGTGGAGACAATGGGTAGCCTTATCTGGTTCCTGATCTGAGTGGAAATTATTTCAATTTAACTCCATTCAATTTGATATTGGATGTGGGTTTGCTGTAGTTGGCCTTTATAAATTTAAGAAATGTCCCTTCTATATGAATTTTCTTAAGTGTTCTGATCATGAAGAGATGCTGGATATTATCAAAAGCTTTTTCTGCATCAATTGAGAGAATCATATGATCTTTGTTTTTAATTTGTTTATGTGCTGAATTATACTTACAGATTTACATATATTGAACCAGCCTTGGGACCCTGTGATAAAACCGACTTGGTCATGATGTATAATTTGTTTGATGTGTTGCTGGATTCAGTTTGTTAGGATCTTGTTGAATATTTTTGTATCTGTATTCATTAGTGATATTGGTCTATAATTTACTTTTCTTGTTGGGTCTTTTCCTGATTTGGAGATCAGGGTGATGTTTCCTTCATAGAATATGTTGGGTAGTCGTCCTTCTTTTTCTACCTTTTGGAACAGGTTGAGTAATATAGGTACTAATTCCTCTTTAAAGGTTTGGTAGAATTCTGACGTGAATCCATCTGGCCCCGGGCTTTTCTTTTTAGGGAGATTTTATATGGTTGATGCTATTTCAGAGCTTGATATGGGCCTGTTCAACATTTCCACTTGATTCTTGCTAATTCTTGGAAGGTGATGTGCTCCAAGTGTTGGTCAATTTCCTTCATATTTTCATATTTCTGAGACTAAAGTTTCTTGTAATATTCATTAAGAATTTTTTGAATTTCTGAGGAGTCTTTTGTTATTTCATCTTTGTCTTTTCTGATTGATGAGATTAGAGATTTTACTCTTTTTTTCCTGGTTAGGTTAGCCAAAGGTTGATCTATTTTATTGACCTTTTCAAAAAGCCAACTTTTTGATTTATTGATCTGTTATATAATTCTTTTGTTTTCAATTTCATTTAATTCTGCTTTAATTTTGGTTATTTCTTTTCTTCTACTGGGATTGGGGTTGGAATGTTCTTCCTTTTCCAGTTGCGTGAGATGTCCCATTAAGTTGTTAACTTCATCTCTTTCCGTTCTCTTGAGGAAGGCTTGCAGTGCTATAAATTTCCCTCTTAGGACTGTCGTTGCGGTATCAGAGGTTCTGATAATTCGTGTCCTCATTGTCATTTTGCTCCAAAAATTTGGCAATTTCCTTCTTAATCACATCTCTGACCCAGCTATCATTCAGCATAAGGTTATTTAACTTCCATGTTTTTGTATGAGTATGCATATTCCTGTTGTTACTAAGTTCAACTTTTACTCCATGGTGGTCTGAGAAGATGCAAGGAATAATTTCTATTCCAAAGATTTTGACACACTGAAGCATGACTTTGCAGCCCTCAAAGATCTGAAAAATACAGTAGAATCTCTCAGTAACAGAGTGGAGCAAGCAGAAGAAAGGATTTCTGGCATTGAAGACAAAGCCTTTGAATGCTAACATACTGTCAAAGAGGAAGAGAAATGGAGAGCAAAAACAGATCATTCTCTCAGAGAGCTCTGGGATAATTCAAGGAAGGCTAATATCTGCCTCATTGGAATCCCTGAAAGTGATGAAGTGGCCACACTAGGCAAAGAGGACCTTCTCCATGAAATTATGAAAGAGAGTTTTCCAGACATGGCAAGAGATTCTGAAATTCAGATTGCAGACAGTTTTAGAACCCCAGCACGACTCAATCCCAGTAAGACATCCCCCAGGCACATCATAATTAACTTCACTAAAGTTAATATGAAGGAGAAAATTCTGAAAGCAGCCAGACATAAGAAATTCATTACCTACTAAGGGAAGAATATTAGAATGACTGCAGATCTCTCTGCTGAAACTTTTCAAGCCAGAAGAGGGTGGTCTTTGACTTTTAATCTCCTAAAGTAAAATAACTTTCAACCCCGGATCCTGTATCCAGCTAAACTGAGTTTCATTTATGATGGAGAAATTAAATACTTTAATGACATTCATATGTTGAAGTAATTTGCCAGACCCAAACCAGCTCTTCAGGATATTCTCCATAATGACCTATCCTCCATAATGACCAGCCCAATCCTCTACCACAAAAGTAAACTCACTCAGAAACTTTTGCTCAAACTCCAACTTCCACAGTGGCGAAAGGATTAAAATGTCCACTGGACTTTCGAAAAACTCGATACCCAAAATTTTACCAGACTTATCAATATTCTCCATTAATGTGAATGGCTTACACTGTCCTCTAAAGAGGCACAGGTTAGCTATCTGGATGCAAAAACTCAGGCCAGATATTTGCTGGATACAAGAGTCACATCTTACCTTAAAAGATAAATATAGACTCAGGGTGAAAGGATGGTCATCCATATTTCAGGCAAATGGTAAGCAGAAAAAAGCAGGTGTTGCAATTCTATTTGCAGATACAATAGGCTTTAAACCAACAAAAGTAAGGAAGGATAAGAATGGTCAATTCATATTGTTAGGGGTAATACTCAATATGATGAGATTTCAATTATTAATATCTATGGTCCCAACCAGAATGCACCTCAATTTATAAGAGAAACTCTAACAGACATGAGCAACTTGATTTCCTCCAGCTCCATAATTGTTGGAGATTTCAACACTCCTTTGGCAGTGTTGGATTGATCCTCCAATAAGAGGCTGAGCAAAGAAATTTTAGATTTAAACCTAACCATCCAACATTTGGATTTATCATACATCTACAGAGCATTTCATCCCAACACAACTGAATACACATACTTCTCATCAGCTCACAGAACATACTTAATCGCTGGTATTTCTCCACAGCTGAGACTTCAACCCAGAGTAAAAAACCCAGGGTTTCACTAGGGTTGACAGAGCCACTTAGCCCCACCACACCAAACAGGTCCCCAGTTTCTTAGGCCATAGCACTGTACGGGTCCTCGACAAAGCTCCAGGGGAAAAATCAAATGGTGTAAAACAATCATGGGGCAGAATCAGTGGAAAAACTCTGGTAACATGAATAACCAGAATAGATCAACCCCCCCTCCCCCAAGGAAAGATAGGGCAGATGAAACAGAAGATCCTCTTCATAAACAGCTGGGTGAGATGTCAGAAATCAAATTTGGAATTTGGATTGCAAACAAGATTAATAGAATGGAGGAAAAATTGGAATTAGAAATTCAAGGAGCAATTCAAAAGTCGGAATTAGAAATTCAAGGAGAAATTCAAAAGTTGTCTCAAGAATTTAATGAATTTAAATTGAAATGCCTTAAAGGCCCTTTTCAGAAATCCACTAGAATATTTGTAAATTCCATGTGTGGAATTTACATGTGCATTAAACAGTTTACTTAGACATTCTGTTTGAAAAATATCATTCAGAAGCAAGACCTATATCAAGTTTCTACCCTGAGTGAATTTTTATGGCCAAATTAGAAACCCTGGAAAAGACAGATTATAATAAAGGTGCTGACTTAGCAATGAACTGCAGAACTGTAGCATGGAAATGGGGTATTTTAACAACACTAGAGCTGAAATGCATCATTCCTGAAAATAGCATATATTTAAAAAAATAAAAAACAGAGACCTTCAGTGAACTGAGCTAACACATTTTGCCAGTGGTCAGCAGAAAAGGAATTTTTGCATAAATAGGAAGATTGGGAGATATGATCAGATGATTTTAAACAGATTGCACAAATTTAGACATAACAGTTTTAACTCTGAAAATCTAGAAGGTGTTTCAATCTTCTTTTTTTTGCCTAACTTGTTCCAGAAGTATGTTCTTTATCACTCTCTCTGGCAGATTTTGACTAGCTACACAAAGTCTGCTTATATGGGCCTTCCCATCCTTCTAGCAGATCTTCTGGTTTATTAGCTAAAAATTAAGCCTCTAAATTAGCTCATCTATCAGGAATGTATTTAGCATCCATGGTCTACGAGGTACCTGAGATATCCAGATGATCAAGATCCAGCTTCTACGCTCAACAATGTTGTAATTCATAAGGAGCTACAGACGAAACAGCCAGTAATTTTAGGCCAAAGTGAATTATGCAATGATAGTGATAAGTAAGCAGAGGATATGAGGGAAATGGAAGGGATGTCTGATCTTGGTTTGTGGAGGTCAGTGAAAGAAAAAGTTTAACCCCTGGTAGGAGTTGATTCAACCTTTAACAAACTTTTTCTAGAATGATTAACTCTTCAAAGTGTACCATCAACTTCATCAGACACTAACATCAGTTTAATGTCTAGATATAGGCAGAGCCAGCTGATGAAATAGAACAAGTTTTAGTCCAAGGTTATGTACAGCAAGGCCATACACAACTTATATGGAAATGATATTGGCCAATTCCCAGACCACAGGATTTTCCAACGTACTAATCTGGCGTCATCCTATGATTTTTCCCAATTATCAGAACTTAGTTAAAATCCAGCTGACACACTGGGAAAGGCTGATCAATACATAGAGAAGATTGCACAGAAAGAAAAATAAATTGCTATGCCCTTGAAAGAAAAGCTACTTTTATTTAAGTTAATAAAGCTTTATTTGTTTTCTAGCCATTAAATTTATAGAAACTAAAAGTCTTGACTATTTGTCTTTTGCCAACATGAATTTAAAAGTTGCTTTAAAAAATCTCATTAACGTTGTGCTTTTTTTTTTCAGCATTGTCCCAAGATTCAATACAAAACAGATTACCTCCTGTCTGTGCCACTAAAGTGCACATAAATATTTCACAAACCAATTTATCTAAAAATTTTGTCATTCCTCATTCTGAGTCTGGACACAGAGTGCACCATAAAGCACTTAGGTTTTTCAGATAGCATAATCAGAGAGATGAGAGTATATTGTATTTCCTTTTTAACTTCTTGTCTGGGCTCTTGGAGTATATTCAGAATTTTGTTATGTCAAAGTGGTACATGCAAAAGTTGCTCATGTTAATGGGACTCCTAGAAAATATCTAATTGAGTTTAATAAACAGAATATTGATAGAATTCACACTATAGAATTGCAGAGGAAGGAGAGAATAAACTTAGTTTTACTGATTCCAGTGGAAAAAATATTATAGTCCTAATGAACAAAGAGGTCTAGACCACTGAGAAACACATGCACTGAGGAGCTGAGGAAACTTTGATGCTGGAGTGAAAGTTAGGAAACTGAAGTTAATGGCCTTCTCTTCTGCTATTTTAGTGATCAAGATTGACATAAGAAATCTGTTGCCTCTAGGCCAGTGATTGGCAAACATTGTCTATAAAAGGCCAATATAGTAAAGATTTTTTTTTTCTGTTGCAACTATTCAACCCTGCCTTTTTAGTACTAATTTTCAGGAAATGCTGATATTGCTAGTCTGAAGATGACTCTTTGAGAATCTCTGCTGTACTCTTAACGTAAATTGAATGGTAAAACTGGAGGTTAAGTACACAGATGGAATTCCAAACCAGAAAATTTAGGATTACGTACAGATTTACGAATAATGAGCATCCCTAATTGTACATCTACATTTGTTTTGATTCAGCATATCATGGCATTATATCTTTCATAGGAGAATTTATGTCCCTGTGATAAAGCTAAACATTGTAGCTAGCTTCCCAACAGAGACATACAAAGTGGCCACCCTATATATTTAGATTATATTGGTATCACAGTAGTTTCACAGAGTTTCAAACAAAGCATTTAAAGGCATGGTTCTGATTGTTTTTTAATATGTAGAACTCAACAGATAGTGGCACACAGACTTAATACCCGGTCATTTACATTATGACCCACATGATATCTACACAGCATGGTGAGCCAGCATGAACTCGGGGCTTAGCCAGACCCAACACAAACTCTTTTTCCTCTATCTCTGAGAAGGCATTCCAAGGTAGAGTTTGGATAAAAGCACAAGCTCCAGAATCCATCCTTCTGAATGAAAATCCTATCCCTGCTTCTTTTTTTTTTTTTTTAAACTTTTTTTTTTCCAGGTTAATGTGAGGGTACAAACAACTAGGTTACAATATTTGCATTTGTTAGGTGTGCTATTTACCTTAACATTATGCCCATTAAGTGGTAGCACACAAATCCCCTCTTCCCCCTCATGCTCCTCCTCCCTTCTTGAATTGAGTGTTTCTCTTATGTGGGCATGTATTAGATCATCTTCTGGCTTCATGTTAGTATTGAGAACATTGGACTCTTGCTTCTCCATTCTTGTGATAACCTTACTAAGAAGAATGTGTTTCAACTCTATCTAGGTTAACACAAAAGATGTAAAGTCATCATCTTTTTATGGCTGAATAGAATTCCATGGTATATATATACCACAGTTTGTTAATCTAATTCCTAGGTTGATGGACATTTAAGTGGTTTCCACATCTTGGCAATTGTAAAGTGAGTGGTGATAAACAATCTAGTGCAGAGGTCCTCAAACTTTTTAAACAGGGGGCCAGTTCACTGTCCCTCAGACCGTTGGAGGGCAGGACTATAGTTTAAAAAAAAATTATGAACAAATTCCTATGCACACTGCACATATCTTATTTTGAAGTAAAAAAACAAAACGGGAACAAATACAATCACACCACGTCATGCGGCCCACGGGCTGCAGTTTGAGGACCCTTGATCTAGTGCAAATATCCTTATGATAAAATGATTCTCTTTTCTTTTGGGTAGATGTCTAGTAATGCTGTCCCCACTTTTTAATGACTATGTAATGGCAGGGAAGTTGCTTTACCTGAGTGATACCAAAAATGAATTTATTAGGGTCTAGGTGCTATTCTAATAATTTTTCAGATATTATTACATTTAATTTTCACAACTCCAAGGTAGGCGCTATTATCATGTCCATACCATTGAGCCGAAAATGGAGGAATGGGGAGGTTAGACATCTTCTGTAGTGTCACCAGTCAAAAAGAGACGTATCTGGGGACATTAACCTAGGTGGTTTGGCTCCAAAGCCCACAATATAACCATAATGCTCTACTATAATGTTTTTTTTTTTTTTTGGCCGGGGCTAGGTTTGAACCCGCTGCCTCTGGCATATGGGACTGGAGCCCTACTCCTTGAGCCACAGGCGCCGCCCAATGCTCTACTATAATAATTGACAAATTATGTATGGTTTGGCTAAATCCAATTGCTACTTGATGTTGTAAATAAAGTTTTATTGGAACACAGCCACATCCATTCATTTACACATTTTTCGAGAGTAGAGTTGAGTAGTTGCAACAAAGACTGTGTGGCCCGCAAAGTCTTAAATATTTACAGTTGGTCCTGTTACAAAAACATTTTCTGACCTCTGCTCTAAGAGGCATTATAATTAATTAGCTTCCCTGGCCATCTGGAAAGTTACTTCATTAATTTCAGCTCTAGTTTCCTTCACTGTAAATAAGATCACTGACAACGGCAGGATTGTAAGAGCTTTCCATTTCTACTATACACATGTGCATGGTGTCTATTAGAAAAAACAGTCACTAATAATTTCTTAAAGTGTTTGATTACAGAATTTGTGGTGTATTTTGCCTTTGTAGGTCTCCAGTTAATACCATGAAGAACTAGTTTCCCAAGGAGCACAATTTAGGAAATTTTATAGGATCTGCCATGTTTTTGAGATGGAGAAACTGAGGTACTTTTGTGAAGATCCCCTTCAGTCAACTGATGAGGAGACTTAAATCAGATTTCCTGATCTCAGAATGGGTCTTCTCCCACCCCATGCTCCTGGTACAAAATATATAGTTAATGCTTTAATATACATTTCAGTTAAAGTACGTGAAATTAAGGGTACTTACTTCATAAAAGAGAAGGAATATGTGAATCGAAAAGAATCCGAAAGCAAAAATAATTGAATTTGGTTATAAATTTAGGAGTTTCTTGCAGATTGAGGCCATTTCATCTCAGAGAATGAATCTAGCATTTAGTGGCACAGTTTTTATACAAATGGCCTAAGCCAATAACTTTAACTTATATTCAACTGAAGATTGCATACAGTTTCCTAACCCTGAAAGCTCAGCTGAGTAGGAATTTCTGATTAGTGAGAGCTCATGCTTATCTCCAAATGGGCACCAAGATGGCCCCAAGGCATTTAGTACCTATGTTATTCAAAATTCAATAAGGAGAAAATTATACCTGCTTTATGATCAATTCATACAATTTATATCATAAAACAAGTTGAATTTGAAATCAACCCCTGCCCAAGACATCATTCCACTCTACTGCATGTTCCAAAAAACATTTGTGGTGTTTAGAGTTGTGAATAAGAAGCAGGCAATTCCCAAGGCTGCTGAGACACTGGCCTCATGGACACATTAGATTTGGAAGGCACCTCTGAATCAGTTTTGCTGCCGAGAAAATTCAGCAAGATCAATGCCAGTGTAAATCATATGCTGAAATCTGAAGCCCATTTCATATTAAGCTAGAACTGTCAAGAGAATAAAGGTCTAGCAAAGCCATTTGACTGGGTCCTAGGTATTTGAGCTACTTTATAAAAGGGCTGGGTGAAGCCTCACCCCATATTTTAATTTCTGCAGATTCTAACAGAAAGGTATTGATCTCTAAAACTTGTTAAATCTAAGATTGTGGGGCTAGCTAGAGAGTGGAGAGATTCAAACAGTGGCAGCTGGCCAGGCCTAGGTAGCTATTCCCCATGGGCCAAAAAGCATGATGAAATTTTTCAACATCATCCTTCAAACCAAGTAGCATTATTTTAGTTAATAAAGAAACCAGAGGCAAGTTGTTATCTGCCTATCCACCTAGCAGTTGATTTTGCTAAAGAGAGTTCTAAAATGAAATTTGCAGCCAGAACTATTTGGAGACAAACTAAAGATGCCAGCCCTATTTGGAAATGACTAAAGAGACCACATCTGAGTTTTTATTATCTTGGTTAAATAAATGGGAAACATAAAACCTGGAAGATGAGAACATAAGATTTCTTAGTCATTTCTATTGATCAGAAGACAACTCCTAAAAAGATTTGAAACTATTTAAAATAAACAAACTGCATTTTTTTTTCCTGTTTGCTTATATGCCTTTCAAGTAAGGGTTTTTTCCCCCTCCTCTTGACAGCAGGTGGAAAAAATTAGTTTCCAGTAAAGGACAGGCTTATTTACTGGATGTTCTTGATAGAGCTATGATCATCTTTATTGTAATTATTTTTAATACCTTTCTGCAATGTTCTGTTTTTCTGATTTCAGATCATAAACCTATAAAAGTTTCTGATCTGCCTCTTAACATTGACCACAGCATGAATTCCTACAGGATACTCAAGAGCACATTTTTGAAGCACAAAGACAGCAAACAAGAACAAAGTTAAGCTAATAAATAAAAAATAAAAGTAACAAATAATAATATTCTCAGATTCCAAGTATGCATACATTCCCACCATATGTTTTCCACATGATACTGATTGTTTCTGAAGTGAAATCTGAATAAAAGACAATGGCTAGGCTAGGATAACCTGGCACCCAAACTTAAATGTTTGTTAATATTTCCAAACGGAACCTGAGAACATTTTCCTGAGGGTTTATAAAAGCAATAAAGCACAGTAGTTAAGGGTGATGGAATTAGATACCTGAATTCCAGCTCATCTCCCTTGTTTACTAGCTGAAAATAATTGAAAATCTCAGGTAAGTAATGTGACCTGTCTGTGCCTTAGTCTTTCATTTATACAATGGGCATATTAATAACCTTAAGGTTAAGGATGACATGAATTAAAGCTAGTACAGGACTTAGTGTTGTGTTTTCCTTGGCACATAACACATACTCAGTAAACTGTGGCTGTTAGAAAGATGATGATGACAATGTTTATCGTTTCAAAGTTATTTTCACTGTCAACCATCCTAATTCAAAATGCAGGTCACTCAACTGTTCCTCTTTTGGATACAATGCAGGTAAAACAGGTGAACATGAATGGATCTGTTTGCTACACCATAGACTTCATGCAAAGCAATGTTCGCGCATTTTCTCACTTAGTGAGCCCAGATTATCCATTTTTCTTTTGCAAATGAGGTAATTGTGTTCTAACAAAGTCATGTGACTTGCCCAAGGTCTCTTGCTTAATAAGAAACATTTCCAGGGGAAATTAAAACAAATAATCAAGCAGACAGACAAACAAACTCTACTTGATTTTAAATCCAATGCTTATGACCACTAAGCAACATTGCCTCTCACTGAAGATTGCATGGCTGCCTTGGTGTTGGGATAGTCTGAAAGGCTGAAAGTCAAAAGCTCAGAGATAGGACTGCTGGCCTAAGAGTCTATCCTTCCTCCAGACTTTATCTTGGATGCCACATCCTTATCCTCTCTTCTGCCTCTGTAATGCCAGCTCGGTGCTTGTGTTTTTCACCCTATTATCTACAGCCTCTTCTGCTGCTGCTCTTAGTTTCTTCAAAAGAACTCCAGTGTCAAAAATGGTACGCTTGGGCCAAATACAATCTGCCTGACCCTGGGGTTTGGACCACCTGGTACTTGAAGGGGGAGGGGGAAAGTAATAACCTAATTATTGCAACCACCTGCCTGCCATTGCTGTTGTGCTCCTGACTGCTGCCAGGTGCTACGCTGGCAGGTCTAGATCAATTAGTAATTGTAATTGAAGCTGAATGCCATTAATTATATAACTTTAATTTGTTCAAGTTTAATACCCTGAAATTACTTCATGAGACTGGGATAAAATGGAGGTTTGCAGCAAATAAGAGAAAATAGCTATGAATAGGTTTTTATCCATATTTTTTTCAGGTCTGGATCATACTAAGTCCTCATGTTCATGTTCATTCCCAGCCTTTTCCATTTCCCCCTTTTTTTGAGACAGGATCTCGCTCTGTCACCTGGGCTAGAGTGCGGTGGTGTCATCATAGTTCACACAAGCTTGAACTCCTGGGCTCTATAGGTGCCTGCCACCACACTCAGCTAAGTTTTCTAATTTTTTGTAGAGATGAGGTCTCTCACTCTTGCTCAAGCTTGTCTTGAACTCTTGACCTCAAGTAATCTTCCCACATCAGCCTCCCAGAGTGCTGGGATTACTGGTGTGAGTCACTGTGTCTGACCCAGTTTCCTCTTTCTGATGGTAGGATTTATTAGTCTCCAACATGTGTCCCTAGACTGAAAAGGGGTGGCTGTTTACTCTCATGGACCCTGAGGTAGAGTGACTTCCTTCTTGGGCAGTACTGGGACAGGCCTTCTGAGAGGAACAGGAGAGTAGAACAGAGTGTGAATTACCAGGTTTGAGACCTGAATCCATCCTTAAATAATTGGGGTTTGAGACCTGTATCTGTTCTTAAATAATTTGGCAAGTGATAACCATACTCAGCTTCCACTTCTTCATGTGTAAACTAGAAATAATATTAATGCTGGATAAAGTAAGAAAGAGAGGATGTACAAATTGATTCACACAATATCTGGCAAAAGCAAAGTTTGGTAAATGCTAAGGCACCATCCCTGTCTACTAACCCTGCACAGTTGAGGGGATTGGCGAGCCGCCTACTGAGACTCCATCATCACTGTCTATAGCTTCCCTGCTGCCCAGGGACTTCAGTGTGACATGCATAATGACCCAGGATTTGGAATTTGTTGTACGTGGTTTTCATCATAAATACCACCTCACAAGGAGTGTGTCTAGGGACCACTTATGTAACTTCTTCAAGTCTCAGTTTTCACATAATAAAATGGAGCAAAATGTCACCTTCCTCACAGGTTTGGTCTGAGCAACTGCAACATGGCATATGCCTGATGAAGGTAGTCAATATAATCAGTACAGCTCAACTTTTATACATAGCACAATTATCTGCTGGAATTATGATTTGTATTTTTTATTGGCATTTTCCCCTAACTTCATTCCCCAATAGTAGACAAGTCCTTCTCTTCTTTCTTAATCCACAGCTTTTGGTGGGGCAGAAAGTAGAAGTCAAACTAAATGTCCCAGTGCACTGGGGAGGTGTGTGTGTGTGTGTGTGTGTGTGTGTGTGTGTGTTGAAGGCTAGGAGAGGGGGAAAAACTATGTGAGAATGACAAAAGTTCAAGGAGAGAGAGAGCAGAACTACTAAGACATAGCCTAAAGAGCAGAGAAAGCCACCCATGTTCCTTGCAAAGTAGAATTTTAGCAGGAATGTGGGGTAGATGACTACATGGCTTCCCTAGGAAGGGGGGACCTAGCCTCCAAATTGCCACATGGGCACCAGAGAAGAGAAACATTAGCCCCAGTGATAACTGTAGCAGGAGGTGGCTGAAAGGTCACTTAACCCAATTCCTCTTCTTGGGATGCCAGGAAGTTACCTGTTTCCCTGCCACTAATGTGAGGCTTTGCAGGTAGATCTAGCCAATGTGGGCAGAAATGGTGTAGACAACTTCCAGACCTCTAAAAGCCCTCAGGTGACATGCCACACTGTCTTTGCACATTAGCTAACTGAATACATAGGACCCAGAAGAGGAACCTGGGGATGTCTTAGGAAATACTGTCACAAAAATATGGAAGCATGCTGCAGAACCCCTGAACACCAACCATGTCAATAGTCACTTGCCAAATATTCAATCAGACTAAGTAAGACTGAAAGGTAAATTTACAAGACCTGAAACTACTAAGGAATGGATACTATTTATTAGGCTGTCTAGCATTAATTACTCTTATTAATAAAAGGCCTGACATAGAAGTTTTCATCAATCCTAAAAGATGGAGGCTTTAAAAAAAAGAATTAAAGTGATTTAAGAGGAATAAAGATTATAATACAACTCATACTTCATGAATAGCTTTGTTATTATAAAAATTGAAACTTTTTCTAAGCAGCGGTCTAAGCAACTTGGGGGCAATAGCAAATACAGAAGCCAAGTACTTCTCACTATGGGGTGTTCTGATGACTATGTCAGGGAAGTCATACAATAAGGATGTATGCCAAGAAAGTGCCAAGGTTGGAGAACACATCAATTCACCAGACTGGTGCATAACTCTTAACCACCCCATGAGGTTCTCTCTGCAAATACAAGTGATGCTAATATCTGGAAGTTTAAAATAAATAAAATATAAACAAATAAAATAAACTAGTCTTTGAGAGCTCCATCCCAGAGCCTTTCAAAGCTTCAAGAGAGCTTTTCAAATCACATCTCAGAGAACCCTCACCTCCATGGATAGCTTTCAGTTTTCCCAGGGAAATTCCCGTTCTCTCCACTCCCTCCTCTGACCACTTTCTCAGCTTCTAATCATGACCTCCCTGCTCATCCCAAATGGCCTTTGAAAGTGTCTTATGACTTGTCATAAGCCACATTATTCATATTCATTTCAGTGACTTGAAGCACCTGGGAAATAAAATTCATTAGAATGTTAATTGGGTCTAATGTGAATAGTTTTCTATAGCTCTATACAGAGGCACACCCAGCAGAGCTCTGGATCATGTTAGATTTGGTTCCATTACAAAATATTTCCCTAGAAAATTATGCTAATGTAGTCACTTAGGAGAAAATGATAGCCTTATCTATTCATGAGTGAGAAGGGCACCCATTGATTTGCCTGACCAATATCCATTCCATTTATTTGTAATATAAAACCCATCTCTCTTCTGGGAACCAAGCTTCCCTCATTCTCAGTTTATGTGGCTCATTGGAGACCTATTGCAGCTTCTGTTGCCTTCCCGCTCCAATTTCAGGACTGTGAACAAGATTCAAGTTTGTTCAGAGCTTGCTACCATTCTGACTCTTTTAGGGAGGTAATAATCTGAGTTCAAGTCTCTAGGACTTTTGAAAGAATTATTTTGAAATATGTACTCTTCCCATTGCGAATTCTAACCCGGAAGCCTGGAGCTGCTGAGGGCCACCTCATTGCCACTTTGGAAGTGGATACTTAAGAATGAAACCAACACAGAATAGAGATGAGCCAAGGCATGAAGGAAAGAGGAAGGTATTCATGATGATTATATGGAAGCACCAAATCTAGGTGTATTTTAAATAAGTATATACGTTGCCTTGTATGTTTCAGCCAGTTTGAATTGGGTTTCTCTACAAGCATCAAGTCTAATATCACAAGACTGAATTTAACTGATAGCGTCTTCATGGAGGTGGTATATTCAGTCAATTCAGCTGTCCAAATCATCTTGCACACTGATTTGCACCACTCTAAAAATATTGCCATTGTATTTACTTCCCCAAAAGTCATACACTTTTTTACCTGAGTAAAAATATATGATGTCTGCGGGGACTGGGAAAATTGTTTTAAAAAAGTGCAGATTCCTAAGGCCAATACTCAAAAGTTATGGTTTAAAAGGTCTTTTGAGCTTTCTGAAAACCAGTATTCTCATGAAGTGGCATAGGTGATTCTGACACAGGTAGCCCAAACTTTCACAAACAGTCCTTCAGTGAAAAGGTAAGAACTCAGGGACTAAAGTCACAATAGAAGCCAATTTCAAGTCTTGCTTCTACTGTCTACCAAGCTATTCTTAGGGCAAATCACTTAATCTGTGTGCCTCAGCTTCTAATTTATAAATGAAGCTAAATATGCCATCATAGAGGACTTTGAAAAGTAGCATTTGTAAAGAATTTAGCACAATGTCTTATCATGCAACAAAGCTTCAATAAATGATATTTAGGTATTTGGATTAGGAATTCTGGGAAGATGGCTGACTGGTAGCAACCCTTGGCAGAGGCTCCTGATCACAGGAAGAAAAACTGGACAGAATCAGACTCTATGTAGCCAAAGGTGGGGAATTGAGTGAAGTAAGAAGTTTGGCAAGCTGTAACTCCAACGAAGAGCATTCAAGAAAACAAATTTCAGCTACAAAGCCTATTGACTAGAGGATGGGAGACCGTCCCCCAAGCAGGAAGCCTGCCACAGGCTATCTGTGAATGAGCGAGAACAAAAGACTTCTCATCTTACCTCACTGGAGAGAGCCGCTAAACTCCAGGTCTCTTTCTCCAGGGAGGTCCCACTATGAACCTAGACACCATCCTGCCAGGCATAAAATTGAACAGATATCTTTCCTCACAAGTCCAAACTCCCATTCCACCCTTCCCTCTCACATGGCAATCTGAAGTTTTCCCCTCTGCAGAGCACAGAGTGTTTGGTCTTGTCCTGAGAGATCTGGACATAGTGTGGACTTCCAACCATTAGGACAGAATCTGTGACTATCAGGGAAGACAGAGGGTGTGGGAAGAAAGAGACACTTGGTGGAAGGAGGAGCAGTCCCCTGGTTATGACTATGCCCAGCCAGTGATGGTGTTGACCCTCAGTTTGGGCTGTGTCTGGTGGGATGGGGTGTAGAACCTGTAGCTCTGATGGCACCCACAGTGGGAAAGTGAGTGCTCCATGTGGACTGAGTTCAGCAGACATGGCTGGTCCCCAGCCCCTGCTGGGCCTGTGAACAGAGAGGCTTGCTAGGCATGGACAGAGACCTGAGAGGAAGGGTGTGGCCTCCTGATTCCAACAGACCCCTTGAGCAGTGGCTTGCTGGGTGTGAACCAAGACCTGAGTGCTAAGGCGTGGTCCCCTGTCTCCAGTGGGCTGGAGAGCAGAGGTTTACTGGGTGAGGACTGAGACCTATGGGCAGGGTGTGGTGCCCTGACTCTAATAGAGCCTGCGAACAGAGGCTTGCCAGGCAATATGAACTGAGACTGGCAGGTGGGGGCATGGTCCCTTGACTCCAACTGGTCTGGCAAGCAGAGGCTAGCTGGGTGTGGACTGAGACTGGTGGGTGGGGTTGTGGCCCCTGGCTCCAACTGGGCCTATAAGCAGAGAAACAGACAACAGTGTGGACTGAGTCTGGTGGGCAGGAGTGTGGATCCCTGGCTCCAATTGTGCTATTGAAGACCCTTGAACCCCTCTCTGTTGAGCAAGGTTTCCACTGCCTAAGACAATTTAATTGGAACTGGGACTGTCTGGGGCTGTCCACTTGGGACATTCTGAGGTTGCCCTTCAAAGTTCTATAGCAGAAAAGAACTGAAGGGTGCCGCAGCTGGGTGCCACAGCTGTTTGTATCTCTTCACAGTTGAGATTTAAACCCAATACTGTGGCTTCTTAGGTTAGGCTAGAGGTTGGTTGATATCAAAACAGAGCTAGCTTGTGCTATCTCACCGAGTAGGTCCTCAGAGTCTCCAGCCAAAACTGTGAAAGGGGCCTTTGTAAGATTGTAGGAGACAAGCCACAATTACAAAGTCTAGTGCTTTGGTAAGGGGCTATCTCTACTACCTGGGAACCCCAATTCAATTTCACCCTACCAGTTCTAATAACCAAACAGTGGAAAATAATGGTGCAGATCCAACAGAAAAACTCTGGCAACATGAATAACCAGAGTAGATCAACCTCCCCCAAGACATGACAAAGGAGATACAACTGAAGATGCCATGCATAGACAAATGGCAGCAATGTCAGAAATGTAATTCAGAATATGGATTGCAAATAAGATAAATAGAATGGAAGAAAAGATAGAAATTAAATTCCTAAGAGTAGTTCTAAAGTTGTCTTAAGAAATTAATTAATTCAAAGCCCAAGTCACCAAAGATATAGACATAATGAGAAAAGAGATAGCAGAGCTCAAGGAAATGAAAAAGTTAGTTGAGGAGCTTCAAAATACAGTAGAATCTCTCAGTAATAGAGTTGACCAGGCAGAAGAAAGTATCTCTGAAAGTGAAGACAAAGCTTTTGAACATTCCCAAACACTCAAAGAGGCAGACAAATGGAGAGCAAAAACTGATCATTCCCTGAGATAGTTGTGGGATCACTCCAAAAGATCAAACATTCATCTTATGTGAATTCCCAAAGGCGAAGAGGATGGCCCTAAAGTTACAGGTGCTTTCTTCAAGAGATTTTGGAGGAGAATTTCCCAAGCATTTCAAGAGATACAGAATTTCAGATAGCAGACAGTGTCAGAACCCCAGCAAGACTCAATCCAAATAAAGTATCTCCTAGACACATTATGATTAACTTTGCCAAAGTTAAGACAAAGGAAAAAATTCTGCAAGCAGCCAGATGTAAGAGAAGCATCACCTACAAAGGGAGAAGTATCAGAATGACTGCAGATCTCTCAGCTGAAACATTTCAAGCCAGAAGAAGATGGTCATCAACCTTCAGTCTCCTAAAACAAAACAACTTCCAGCCCAGGATCCTCTATCCAGATAAACTGAGTTTCATTTGTGATGGAGAAATCAAATACTTTAATGAGATAGACATGTTGAAGAAATTTCCCATAACTAAACCAGCTCTCTAGGATATTCTCAGACCCATGCTCCAACAACCGGCGCAATGCTCTACCTCCAAAGTAAACTCACCCATAAATTTTTGAACAAAACCCAAATTCCACAGTGGTGAAAGGATTAAAAATGTCCACTGGACATTTGAAGATCATGACACCCAAAACACAACCAGGCTTATCAATGCTCTCAATTAATGTGAATGGTTTAAATTGTCCTCTAAAGAGGCACAGGCTGGCTGCCTGGATACATAAACTTAGACTGGATATCTGCTGTATACAAGAATCTTACCTTACCTTAAAGGATAAAAATAGCCATAGGATGAAGGGATGGACTTGTATAATACAGGCAAATGGAAACCAGAAAAAAGCAGGGGCTGCAATTTTAGTAGAAGATGCAATTGGCTTTAAACCAACAAATACAAAGAAAGATAAGGAAGTTCACTACATATTTGTCATGGGAAACACCCAACATGAAGAGATTCCGATAATTAACATTTATGCACCCTACCAGAATGCTTCTCAATTCATAAAGCAGACCCTAATGGATATAAACAACTTGATATCTTCCTGCACTGTAATAGTCGGAGATTTTAACACACCTTTGACAATTTTGAATAGATCCTCCAGAAGAAACTAAACAAAGATTTATTAGACTTAAACCTGACCCTAGAATAAATGGACTTTACAGACCTCTACAGAACATTTCACCCTAATAAAACTGAATATACATTCTTCTCATCAGCCCACAGGTCATCCTCCAAAATAGATCATATCCTAGGACACAAGTCTAGCCTCACCAAATTTAAAAGTATAGAAATTATTCCTTGTGTCTTCTCAGACCACCATGAAATAAAAGTTGAACTCAATAGCAACAAAATCTTCATACTCAAATGAAGTCATGGAAACTAAATAATATTAGGCTGAATGATAGCTGGGTCAAAGATGAGATTAAGAAGGAAATCACCAAATTTTTGGAACTAAATGATAATGAAGACACAAATTATCAAAACCTGTGGGATACTGCAAAGGCAGTCTGAAGAGGGAAATTTATAGCATTGGAAGCCAACAATCAAACTCTCACTCTTCGCTGATGGTATGATCCCATACCTGGAAAATCCCAGGGACTCAACTTCAAAACTCTTAGAAGTGATCAAAGAATATAGCAGCATTTCAGGTTACAAAATCAATACTTACAAGTCAGTAGCTTTTGTATATGCCAACGATAGTCAAGCTGAAAAAATAATCAAGGACTCTATTCATTTTATAATAGTGTCAAAGAAGATGAAATATCTGGGAATTTACCTAACAAAGAATGTGAAATATCTCTATAAAGAGAACTATGAAACTCTGAAAAAAGAAATAGAAAAAGAAAGAGAGGAAGCCAACAACTTAATGAATCAAGAAAACAGAAAGAGAGGAAGCCAACAACTTAATGAATCATCTTAAGCAACTGGAAAAGAAAGAATATACCAACCCCAAACCCAGCATAAGAAAAGAAATAACCAAAATTAGGGCAGAATTAAATGAAATTGAAAATGAAAGAATCATTCAGAAGATCAACAAAATGAAAAGTTGGTTTTCTGAAAAGATTAATAAAATTGATAAACCTTGGGACAACCTAACCAGAAATAGAAAAGTAAAATCTCTAATATTGTCTATCAGAAATGATAGAGGAGAAATAACAACAGACATTTCAGAAATTAAAAAATCCTCAATGATTACTATAAAAATCTCTATTCTCAGAAATATGAAAATCTACAGGAAATGGACCAATACCTGGAAGCATGCCAACTTCCTAGACTCAACCAGAAAGAATTAGAAATATTGAATAGACCTATATCAATCACTGAAATAGCACCAACAATATGAAATCTCCTAAAAAAGAAAAGTCCCGGACCAGATTTCTTCACATCCGCATTCTATCAAACCTTTCAAGAGGAACTGGTACCTATATTATACAACCTTTTCCAAAGCTTAGAAAAAGAAAGAATACTTCCCAACACATTCTATGAAACGAATATCACCCTGATACCCAAATCAGAAAAGAATCCAACAAAGAAAAAAATATTTAGACCAATGTCATTAATGAATATCAATGCAGAAAATTTCAATAAAATCTTAGTAAACAGAATTCAACAGCACATCAAAAAAATTATACATCATGATCAAGTTGGTTTTATTACAGGATTACAGGTTGGTTCAACATACGTAAATCTATAAATAAAAAACAAAGACCATATGATTCTCTCAATTGATGCAGAAAAAGCCTTTGATAATATCTAGCATACTCTCATGATCAGAACACTTAAGAAGATAGGTGTAGAAGGGACATTTGTTAAACTGATAGAGGCCATCTACAGCAAACCCACAGCCAATATCATATTAAATGATGTAAAATTGAAAACATTTCCACTCAGGTCAGGAATGAGGCAAGGATGCCCACTGTCTCCCCTGCTATTCAAAATAGTAATGGAAGTCTTAGCTATTGCAATCAGGCAAGAGAAAGCAATCAAGGGTATCTAAATAGGGTCAGAGGAGATCAAACTCTCACTCTTTGCTGATGATATGATCCTATACCTGGAAAATCCCAGGGACTCAACTTCAAAAATCTTAGAAGTGATCAAGGAATATAGCAGCATTTCAGGTTACAAAATCAATACTTACAAGTCAATAGCTTTTGTGTATGCCAACAATAGTCAAGCTGAAAAAATAATCAAGGACTCTATTCATTTTACAATAGTGCCAAAGAAGATGAAATATCTGGGAATTTACCTAACAAAGAATGTGAAATATCTCTATAAAGAGAACTATGAAACTCTGAGAAAAGAAATAGCTGAAGATGTTAACAAATGGAAAGACATACCATGCTCATGGCTGGGAAGAATCAGCATTGTTAAAATGTCCATACTACCATTGTCATACTTTAAAGAACTTGAAAAAATAGTACTTTGTTTTATATGGAATCAGAAAAAAACTCAAAGAGCAAATACGTTACTCAGAAATAAGAAAAAATCAGGAGGTATCACGTTACCAGACTTCAGGCTATACTATAAATCCATAGTGATCAAAATAGCATGGTACTGGCTCAAAAACAGAGCAGTAGATTTATGGAACAGAATAGAGAACCAAGAGATGAACCCAGCTGCTTATCGTCATTTGATCTTCGAAAAGCCGATCAAAAATATTCAGTGGGGGAATGACTCCCTATTTAACAAATGCTGCTGGGTTAACTGGCTGGCAACCTGTAGAAGACTGAAACTGGACCCACATCGTTCACCATTAACAAAAATTGATTCTCACTGGATAAAAGATTTACACTTAAGACATGAAACTATAATGGAGCTGGAACATATTCTTCTTAGTAAAGTATCCCAAGAATGGAAGAAAAAATACCCAATGTACACAGCCCTACTATGAAACTAATTTGGGGCTCTCACATGAAAGCTATAACCCAGGTACAACTTAACAATAGGGGGAAGTGGGAAAGGGGGGGGTGGGTAGAGGGAGGGGAATCGGTGGGATCACACCTGTGGTGCATATTACAGGGGTATTTGTGAAACTTGGTAAATGTAGAATGTAAATGTTTTGGCACAGTAACTGAGATAACGCCGGAAAGGCTATGTTAATCACTGTGATAAAAATGTGTCAAATGGTTTACGAAGTGAGTGTATGATGCCCCATAATCATATCATTGTATACAGTTATGATTTAATAAAAAAATTAAAAAAAAAAAAAAGACATGAAACTATAAAAGTACTAGTAAAAAGTGTAGGGAAAACACTTGGAGAAATTGGCCTGGGAGAATATTTTATGAGGAGGACCCCCTGGACAATTGAAGCAACACCAAAAATACATTACATGGATCTGATCAAACTAAAAAGTTTTTGCACAGTCAAGAGCACAGTAAGTAAAGCAAACAGACAACCTTCAGAATGGGAGAAGATTTTTGTAGGTTATTCTTCTGACAAAGGGCTGATAATTAGAATCTACAGAGAACTCAAAATAATCAATAAGAAAAGAACAAATAACCCCATTTCTATGTAGGCAAGAGACTTACACAGTAACTTCTCTGACGAAGACAGGCACATGGACTATAAACACATGAAAAAATGCTCATCATTCTTAATCATAAGAGAAGTGCAAATCAAAACCACTTTGAGATATCATCTAACTCCAGTAAGATTAGCCCACAGTACAAAATCCCAAAACTTCAGATGTTGGTGTAGATGCAGAGAGAAGGGAATGCTTCTACACTGCTGGTGGGAATGCAAGCTAATATGACCTTTTTGGAAAGAAGTTTGGAGAACACTCAGGGATCTAAAAGTAGATCTACTGTTCGATCCTGGAATTCCTCTACTGGGTATATACCAAGATGATCAAAAATTATTTTACAGCAAAGACATTTGCGCCAGAATGTTTATTGCAGCCCAATTCATAATAGTCAAGACATGGAAACAGCCCAAGTGCCCATCAACCCATCAATAGATTAACAAATTGTGGCATATGTACACCATGGAATACTACAGAGCCATAAAAATTGATGAAGACTTCACATCTTTTAATGTTTATCTGGATGGAGCTGGAACATATTCTTCTTATTAAATATCTCAAGAATGGGGAAAAATCCAATAACTTAATACTACTATGAAATCAATATGTAATCCCATACACACTCATATGAATGGCAAAACATAACTATAGTCCAGAAAATAGGAGGGAAGTGGAGAAAAAGGGGAGTGGAGGGCGGATATGGGAGTAGAGAGGGTATTTGGGTAGACCTCATCTAATATGCATGATAAAATGGTACATTTCAAAACCATTAAGAAATTAGTAAGAGGGACTTTACCTAACAAATGCAATCAGTGTAACCTGGTTTCTTGTACCCTCAAAAATAATAATAATAAAAAAAGAAATGAGTATAATTGTGATGGATGTATTACTTTAGTTAAATGTAAGCATTTCACAGTGTATATCAAAGCAGTACCCTGAACCCCATAAATGCATCAATGTACAAAGTTATGATTTAATAAAAAATAATAGAATAATAATTTTAAAAATGGTATCTATTGGTAATTCATTTACATGGATGAGCTTCTCTGATAAACTAATTATTACTGATTAGAATCTGGTAGCATGTAAGACCTTGTAGCAATAGGACATGTGATACGTAAGATTTGGTATGCAACAGGGGAAGCAGGATCTATTCCTCAGTACTGTGGTTTGAACATGTCCCCCAAAGTTCATATATTGGAAACTTAATCCGAATGCAACAGCATTAACAGGTGGGACCTTTTAAAGAAGAGGTCATGATCTCTGCCCTCATGAATGGAGTATGTTAGTTATCACTAGAGTGAGTTCCTAATGAAAGGATGAGCCTAATCCCTTTCCTTCTGGGGCTCATATTCTCTTACCCTTTTCCCTTCTATCATGGGATGATAGAGCACAAAAGCCCTTGCCAGATGCCAGCACCTTGTTATTGGACTTCCCAGACCCCAGAACCATAAGAAATTTCTTTTCATTCTAAATTGCCCAGTCTGTGGTACTCTGTTACAGAAACACAAAACAAATAGATGAAAACACTCAGCCTGATAAATGTTCTGGTGTACAAAGGATAGGAAAACACCAAACACCACCAAAACACCAAGGACAGGAAAACACCAAATTGTCAGTATAATTTTAGCCTTCATCCTGAAAACCTTTGTACATTAAATAACGTAGCCTAAATATAAAAATAAAGCAACAGAGCTGGCACAGTATCAAATACATTTCACAGCTTGGGTAACAAGTATGGCTGTACAAGGGAGGACGCTAATAGTGAAAGGTATAGGGAGAATAAGGAGGATATCTATATGCAAGGTATAAGTCTGCATGACATTGTGATACAGCAGAAAGAATTTGAAGGATGGCCATCTCAGGTTTAAACCTCAGAAGCCCATGTACTAGATGAGCCATCATGTCAGCAGGTCACTTAGCTTCTGTAGCTTCTGGTTTCTCATGCATAAATTTTGGGAAATGAAGCCAATCTTGTTAGGTTGTGTTAAGAACTCAGTAAGATGACTGATGCAACATGTTTAATAAATAGGATTTTGCACATATATATGGTCTGTGCTCAGAAAAGTAGCCATTACTATTATAATTTTTTAATTGAAAAGTAAATTTATTTCAGGTTAATGTAAGAGTATAAACAACCAGGTCAAAATATTTGATTTTGTTAGGTGGAGTCCCTCTTATGGTTATATCCCACACACAAAAGGTGTGCCAAACACCCCTACCCCATGCTCCTTCAGTGCGAATACTCTACCCCATTCCCTTGATACCCCTCCTCCCAAGTTCAATTGAAATGAATTTTTCTCTCATGTGGTCATACATTAGATCATCTCCTGGCTTCATATTAGTATTGAGTACATTGGATACTTGCTTTTTCATTCTCGTGATACTTTACTAAGAGGAATGTGTTTCAACTCCATCCAGGATATTATTATGGTTTATTATAGATCTTGTTTTTTCAAAAAATTGACCAAGATGAGAATAAATGTTTGCAGGAAAAAATGTACAGATCATTTCAAAATGTACAGATATTATGACAGATGTGAAAGTGAGGAGAGCAACCAATTAGAAACATTCCTAATGCACCCATTTCAATAGGTGGGAAAGCAAGAAGAAAAGGGAGGTTCACAACAGCACTTCCTGTAGGTACAGAATGATAGCAGTCCATTTCCCAGATGAGCCTTGGTTAACACTGGCCTTGGGACATGGATGGAGCCGCAAGAACCTGCCAGCATAAGCCATGGCTCTCATGTTAAAGAGTCTCCAACAGCTATCTCCAAAATCCATTTTTTTAATGATTCATTTTTGCTTCTATAACAGTTGCAAGAAAAATCAATTCCACAATTTTCTTCCTTTCCAAACTGCCCTGGGTTTTGGATGATAAAGCAATGATTTAAGTCAATGCCTGAGGTTGGAATTTCAATATGTTCTTAACAAATATTTACTAGGCGCCTACTTGAGATGGATCTATTTTTAACCAATCACTCAACCTCAGAGTGTGGTAATTAAACAGAGAGGTGTAGAGAACACCACAAGTGAAAACTGAAAACCAGCTTCATTGGTTTTTTCACCTTAAAAAACTGCATGTGTGTGTTAATGAATTACATGACTGGTAAAATAAAATTAAAGGCAGCTGCATGTGTTTACAAAACTGTAGCAGCAAATTATAGGTATCTGTAGCATCCATAATTCATCCATAATTGACAATTTTCATATTACAGAAATAAAGAATCAAGTCATGCAGATGATTACAGAATTTGCTTCTCGTCGCTAGAGATCTTGCTTTGTTACCTATGCAGCATCTCAAATAAAATAAACAGACTTGAACTGGACTATAAGGTGAAGAACCAAAGTATTGCAGACAATCAGGCCACAGCCCTGTCTCCCTGTTTTCAATTTCTCGACCAGGAGTTTTCAAGAGGTGTGTGGTGGCACTCTGGTGTGCTGTGAGAGGATTTTAGGTGTGCTCTGAAAATTCTTAAAGATCATTAATTGCCTGGGTATAGTGTCTCATGCCTATAATCCTAGCACTCTTAGAGACAAAGGAGGGTGGATTGCTTGAGCTCACGAGCTCGATACCAGGCTGAGCAAGAGTAAAACCCTATCTCTACTAAAAAATAGAAAAACTAGTTGGGCACTGGGGCAAGTGCCTATAGTCCCAACTACTCAGGAGGCTGAGGCAAAGATTCCTCAAGCCCATGAGCTGGAGGTTGCTGTGAGTTATGACACCATGGCACTCTACCCAGGGTGACAGAGTGAGACTGTATCTAAAAATAAAGAAATAAATAAAGATCATTAATAAAATTATTTTTTAAAGAAATTTAAAACACAATAAATATATTCTTTTTTTAACTCTTTTTTTATCAACATAATTTAAGTGTGCTGCAGATATTTAACTATAGGTTAAAGTGTGTTGGAGACACAAAAGGTTGAAAAACACTGTTCTAGACCCTTATCACTAGAGGAATGAGCTTGCACAGAAGCTTTAGAAATGTACAAGCTGGGTCTATTTTTGACCTTGCTACCTAAATCTAGAAATGTAAGGTAAGTTTCTCAAGACCCTATGCCTTAATTTCTTCATTTATTAAATGGGTTAAAATAGTTCCTAACTCACAGGGTTAATTTTCATTTAGTTAATTAAGACTAACTGACTTCATACCTGGAAAGTGCTTGAGTAATGGCTGGCACCAAGTAAACACTGAGTGAATGTTTAACGATAAATATCTCAAGCTTCAGTTTCTTTAACCATAAAGCAGGGGTAAACACATTGCTTACCACATATGGTGTGAGGAGGATGAAATAAGATAGAGTGTGTAGACTGCTTATTTCCATGCACATAGGGGACACCCAGAATTATACTCAATGGCAGGCATAGTAATAGCAGCAGCCAGACCTCAAATAGGATAAATGAATACTGCTAATTTTTTAAAAGCTTCTTTTGTATGTAAATTCCAAGTCTTGGGCTTATCACTCACTTGAAAGATTTTTTTTTTTCACTTGGGTGGTCTGTATTCCGTTTCAGAGTGATGCAGATACTACTGGGGACTGGATTTTTACAAAGCATCTTGGACCTGAATACATTTAATCTTGACCAAAGTCCATTGTGTAAAGCGGTGCCATGTGCATCAGAGGAAGACTCCTAGCTCTACCCTCTGAGGAGGACAGAGCAGAGCCATACCTGGACTTCTCTGCTGCTTGATGTTGATGTGATTAGGAGGCAGCTTTAGGAAGGCAGCTTTAGGAAGTAGGAGGAAAACTGGATAAAGAGGGGATATGACAGAGACACAGTTGCAAACTATGGGGCACAGGCCAAATGGTTTTCCCAAATCTTTTTTTTTTTTTTTTTTATTGTTGGGGATTCATTGAGGGTACAATAAGCCAGGTTACACTGATTGCAATTGTTAGGTAAAGTCCCTCTTGCAATCATGTCTTGCCCCCATAAAGTGTGACACACACCAAGGCCCCACCCTCTCCCTCCTTCCCTCTTTCTTCTTCCCTCCCCATAACCATAATTGTCATTAATTGTCCTCATATCAAAATTGAGTACATAGGATTCATGCTTCTCCATTCTTGTGATGCTTTACTAAGAATAATGTCTTCCACGTCCATCCAGGTTAATACGAAGGATGTAAAGTCTCCATTTTTTTTAATGGCTGAATAGTATTCCATGGTATACATATACCACAGCTTGTTAATCCATTCCTGGGTTGGTGGCCATTTAGGCTGTTTCCACATTTTGGCGATTGTAAATTGAGCTGCAATAAACAGTCTAGTACAAGTGTCCTTATGATAAAAGGACTTCTTTCCTTCTGGGTAGATACCCAGTAATGGGATTGCAGGATCAAATGGGAGGTCTAGGTTGAGCGCTTTGAGGTTTCTCCATACTTCCTTCCAGAAAGGTTGTACTAGTTTGCAGTCCCACCAGCAGTGTAAAGTGTTCCCTTCTCTCCACATCCACGCCAGCATCTGCAGTTTTGAGATTTTGTGATGTGGGCCATTCTCACTGGGGTTAGATGATATCTCAGGGTTGTTTTGATTTGCATTTCTCTAATATATAGAGATGATGAACATTTTTTCATGTGTTTGTTAGCCATTCATCTGTCGTCTTTAGAGAAAGTTCTATTCATATCTCTTGCCCATTGATATATGGGATTGTTGGCTTTTTTCATGTGGATTAATTTGAGTTCTCTATAGAGCCTAGTTATCAAGCTTTTGTCTGATTGAAAATATGCAAATATCCTTTCCCATTGTGTAGGTTGTCTCTTTGCTTTGGTTATTGTCTCCTTAGCTGTACAGAAGCTTTTCAGTTTAATGAAGTCCCATTTGTTTATTTTTGTTGTTGTTGCAATTGCCATGGCAGTCTTCTTCATGAAGTCTTTCCCCAGGCCAATATCTTCCAGTGTTTTTCCTATGCTTTCTTGGAGGATTTTTATTGTTTCATGCCTTAAGTTTAAGTCCTTTATCCATCTTGAATCAATTTTTGTGAGTGGTGAAAGGTGTGGGTCCAGTTTCAGTCTTTTACATGTAGACATCCAGTTCTCCCAACACCATTTATTGAATAGGGAGTCTTTCCCCCAAGGTATGTTCTTGTTTGGTTTATCGAAGATTAGGTGGTTGTAAGATGTTAGTTTCATTTCTTGGTTTTCAATTCGATTCCAAGTGTCTATGTCTCTGTTTTTGTGCCAGTACCATGCTGTCTTGAGCACTATGGCTTTGTAGTACAGACTAAAATCTGGTATGCTGATGCCCCCAGCTTTATTTTTGTTACAGAGAATTGCCTTAGCTATACGGGGTTTTTTCTGGTTCCATACAAAACGCAGAATCATTTTCTCCAAATCTTGAAAGTACGATGTTGGTATTTTGATAGGAATGGCATTGAATAGGTAGATTGCTTTGGGAAGCATAGACATTTTAACAATGTTGATTCTTCCCATCCATGAGCATGGTATGTTCTTCCATTTGTTAATATCCTCTGCTATTTCCTTTCTGAGGATTTCATAGTTTTCTTTATAGAGGTCCTTCACCTCCTTCATTAGGTATACTCCTAGGTATTTCATTTTCTTTGAAACTATGGTGAAGGGAGTTGTGTCCTTAATTAGCTTCTCATCTTGACTGTTATTGGTGTACACAAAGGCTACTGACTTGTGGACATTGATTTTATATCCTGAAACATTACTGTATTTTTTGATGACTTCTAGGAGTCTTGTGGTTGAGTCTTTGGGGTTCTCTAAGTATAAGATCATGTCGTCAGCAAAGAGGGAGAGTTTGACCTCCTCTGCTCCCATTTGGATTCCCTTTATTTCCTTGTCTTGCCTAATTGTATTGGCTAGAACTTCTAGCACTACGTTGAATAGTAAAGGTGACAGAGGACAACCTTGTCTGGTTCCAGTTCTAAGAGGAAAAGCTTTCAGTTTTACTCCATTCAGTAAAATATTGGCTGTGAGTTTGTCATAGATAGCTTCAATCAGTTTTAGAAATGTGCCACCTATGCCTATACTCTTCAGTGTTCTAATTAGAAAAGGATGCTGGATTTTATCAAATGCTTTTTCTGCATCTATTGAGAGGATCATGTGATCTTTATTTTTGCCTCTGTTCATATGGTGGATAACGTTTATAGACTTGTGCATGTTAAACCAGCCTTGCATCCCTGGGATGAAGCCTACTTGATCATGATGAATGACTTTTTTGATGATAAGCTGTAATCTATTGGCTAGGATTTTGTTGAGAATTTTTGCATCTATATTCATGAGTGAGATTGGTCTGAAATTCTCCTTTTTGTTTGGGTCTTTTCCTGGTTTTGGTATCAGGGTGATGTTTGCTTCATAGATTGTGTTAGGGAAGATTCCTTCTTCCTCAATTTTTTGGAATAATTTCTACAGTAGAGGAATAAGCTCTTCCTTGAAGGTTTGATAGAATTCTGGAGTGAAGCCATCTGGACCAGGGCATTTTTTGGTTGGAAGATTTTTTATTGTTTCTTTGATCTCAGTGCTTGAAATTAGTCTGTTCAGGAGCTCTATTTCTTCCTGGCTGAGTCTAGGGAGTGGGTGTGATTCCAAATATTGATCCATTTCTTTCACATTGTCAAATTTCTGGGCATAGAGTTTCTGGTAGTATTCAGAGATGATCTCTTGTATCTCTGTGGGATCAGTTGTTATTTCCCCTTTATTATTTCTGATTGAGGTTACTAGAGATTTTACTTTTCTATTCCTCGTTAGTCTGGCCAATGGTTTATCTATTTTATTTATTTTTTCAAAAAACCAACTCCTTGTTTCATTAATTTTCTGAATGATTCTTTTGTTTTCAATTTCATTGATCTCTGATTTGATTTTGGATATTTCTTTTCTTCTACTGAGTTTAGGCTTAGATTGTTCTTCTTTTTCCAATTCCATAAGATCTCTTGTGAGATTGTTGATGTGCTCTCTTTCTGTTTTTCGAATGTAGGCATCTAAAGCGATGAATTTTCCTCTCAAAACTGCTTTTGTGGTTTTCCCAAATCTTAACATGTTCCTCAGAACCAACTTTCTCAAGTGCTCACCATTGCACAGATGAGAAGCCAAGGGTCTGATCTCACCTATTTTGATGCCCATAACTGAAATTTCAGAAGACAGAATAATGCAAATACATAGTAATATTAAAACAAAATTTCTGAGGCAAACAGATCTGAATACATATCAAAGTTTATTGCCCATTAATAAAAGAACCCTGTTGGCAAAATATGTGCATGTATAATGATGAGTGAGAGAGATTAAAGACATAAGGCACCTTGCAAGGTATAGACTGCTGTGTTACTCCAGATGGTCATGGAAAGGTCGTATTTTTATCAATGGTGTAAATTTGTGGAGCAATATATAGCCATCTTTGGACACAACACATTAGTCAAAAGAAAAAACAAAAATGAAGTAATCTATAAGAGAAGCAAATTACAAACAAATTGATCGGTAGCTATTAATTAGGCAAACCAGGTAACAAAGTTCGTCCTGCCTCTCCGACACAGACCAATTAGCACCAAGATGCTGAGCAGAGGTCAAAGACAAATACATGGGCAGATGTAAAGTCTGCTTTTTCTCAAACAAATTCTGCAGCATATAATCAAAGATGGCAAACAATTGACTTAATTTTCTGAAAGGGAGACAATATTTTTCTTTCATGACAATAAAAACATTGTGCAATATTTAACATGTGTTTGGCACATCATTTTTCTAAGATTTGTGTTTTCTCTGCACAGGGCCACATTTAATGTTCACGATAGGGCTGAAAAGTTGTCAGGGCAGGTACAAGCCCCATTTTTGTACACAAGGGACAAGACACCTACAGAGGTTAAATGTCTTTGTTCAAAGTCTATCATTAAGTGGAAGAAAGAGACAGGGGTGGAATTTATGTCTAATATAGCTCTGAAAAATGTTTTGCTTTCCAAAATTTCAGGTATCACAAGAAAATTGTCTCTGGTCAGAGACTATTGGAGACAAGGATGGAGCTGTGCATTCAATAGCATGGACAGTTTTGAGGGGTGCTTTATACTCTTTCAAGTGACGGTCAGTCAGGTATGGCCACCAGAAGGGACAGAGAAGAGGCTCAGGAAAGCAAAGCTGATACTCACAGGTGCTCAAGATGGTGGCATGGAACATCATGAAGAGTCAAACAAGAAAGACACCAGGGTGGATAGGAGACAGGGACCTCTTTATTGGGGCTTTCTTGGGAAAGGCAGGGCAAGGTGAACTGTGTAGGATCAGCTAGTTTAAGTAATTTCAGGTGGGCTCTAAACTATCAGGATGGTCCCTGAAGAGGTAAGGCTCTGGACCGGTTAGTTGCCATATCAAAGGTGTGCTCCTTCCTAGCTCTAAGAATTCTTCCCTCTAAGAATGGGTAGCCCTGGGAGACGTAGTCTCTCCCTAACTAGAAAGTTTGTTATTTTTCATATTTCCAAATGTCATAATATATAAAAAATAAATATATATAAGGGTGTTTGAAAGCCCTTGTGCTCTCTGTACTCAATATTTCTGCTCTAACGTTCCCAAAATTTCAGCTCAATTTAAATCATTTAAGTCTTTTTAAACAAAAATTTTATGGGACAAATGTGGGGTTACCACTAAGCAGTGATTCATAACCTTCCTAATGCTGCGATGTATTTTCACTGTTACAATGGGGTAGCGACCTACAGGTTGAGAACCACTGCACTACAGGAATTAGTACCTTATCCCATCCAATCAACAATTTGTTATTAGATGAGCTATTTCAGCTATAGGATTTTCTCTAGGTATGTGCTGTTAGAATTTCCTACTCTGTCCCAAATTGGCCTCCACCTCAATATACACTGGAATCACTTAGGAAGAGTTAAAAACTAGTGATGTCTGGGTTTTACACCAAGATTCTACAAGTCTTATACTTGTAGACTATATTAGGGGAATTCTGGATTAAACCATGTGAAACATGGGGCTATTTTTTTAAAGCAGGACTTTTCAGAACCACACACATCATGTGGGTCTCCCAGATGGGGAGCTATGGTTGATAATGTTGGGCAAATGGTCCCTGGATATCAAATATCTTCTGGGATTCTTGTCCCACACGAACTTCTGATTTCTGGGAGAGGAGGAGAAATGTTTCAGTAGGGTCTGAGCTTCAAGTAAGAGTCAAAGCACCCCCTCCAAAAAAGGACTGCAGCTAAAAATAAATGCTGTTAAGATAATTCTTCTTATTTACAGCTTTGCTACACAAAATGGAATCTCTACACCATTCCCGCCAGGATCCTTGGGAGCTTGGTATAACTGCTCTACCAGGATCTACATTTGGACAAGATTCTCAGGGGAGTCATATGCACATTAAAGTTTAAGAAGCAGTGTCCAAATTCACCCCTTTTTTTCCCATGGTCTTGTAGGGTTTCATCATTCTGACTTTGAAGATATCTTTACCAATTCATAAACAGCAGGTCCTTCTACAGAAAATATTCCTCATTCCACTGAAAAAGAGTAAAAGCCAGGACTGTGTCTACAGAACTTCAGGGGTACCAGTGACATTGAAAATAAAGTGGACAATGTCCCATAGGTTGTATAAACAAAGAAATACCAGCAGCTCTAAAAAAATGTATACACATTGTAAGCAATGTTATCAATGTATTATATATTACATAATGTATATACTTTGAGTATCTCTTGTAATTGCAGAAGTCAAATGTGACTTGTATTCATCTTTTGTTATTTGTATATACTGAGTATAATAATTCTAATACAGTTTTTTTTTCCTCTCGTAAAATCTGTATTCATTTTATTGGCATCCTTTGTATTTTCAACATTGACATTGTACCATGTGTATGATAAAGGCATTTTATATCAATATTTGTCAAAGGGCTTTAATGAATTCAAGTGTATCAGTAATAGTTAATACTTTTTAAGCAACTTCATGGGGTCTGTAAAGTCATTCCCTTATATTATCAACATCACAGCTCTATATGGTATAATCTATTGTTCTCATGTTTTGATGAAATAGAGGTTCCTATCAGTTTGTGAAAGATATTGTGCTCAAGCTCAAGATCAAAGAGCATGAAGGTGAAAATAGCAAAAGTTGGGATTTTACATTAAGTCTAGAAACTGTGTTCTCACTAGATAAATACTAGGGTTAAAACAAATTGTAGAATAGACTAAAGAGGTGGTAAATTGAAGAAGAATTAATACAATATGCCAGAATGTGTTCTTAGGAAACATGTTCTTGTTTTTCCCCAATTTGGAGGAAAAGAAAAAGAGAGAGAGAGAGAGATAGCCCTGGATAAGGAGACAAGGAAAAACATTTGCTGTAAGATCACAATGTCTAGTCATATTAACAAATAATTTGCATAGTAATTTTGAAATCTACAAATAGCTATCATCTTGTTTTATTCTCGTGGAAGTCCAGTGGAGAGTCTCAACATCCACATTTTTAATGACAAGTAAAGCATAGAAATTCAAAAGAATTTTTCCTGAAATCTCAAAGTGAGAAAGTGGTGGCTATAAGATTCAAAACCAGGTCTTAAACCTTTCAACCTTCAGCACAGCCTTCAGATAAATATTAGGACCTTAAGAATAAAAGATGGAATACACCTCAGTTAGCCAGTCCACCATGGACAGGCAACAGACAGTAGATGAAAAGACTCATGGAAATAAGTTGATAAAACAACAATAATGAAATTTAGAAAATGCCTTCTAAGAATTTTTCACACTTTAGCAGACGCTTAGCTCTAACAAATGGTTGATTCTGGTACCTTAGAGCACAGAAAGTTATTTTCCACAGCTCTTAAATTTGTTTTCTCCCCTCTTTCAGAAAGAACATTCCTGCCAAATTTTATCAAAAACAAAAAGAACTTTAAAAAAACAGAAAGTCCTCTAGGCTGCCTGCTGACATAAAGGGCATTCTGGATAATGAGGCTGTCAGCTGTCAAGTACAATCATTAGTCTGACACCAGGGGGATGTGGACAGAGACAAGCCAGACCACTTTTATGGGTAAAAAGTGTCCCAGAATTCTAGGGTGGGCTGGAATCTTAAGAGGTCATTTTGTCCAATTCTCTGTCTCAAGGAATTACTAGTCTTTCTCTGTGAATTTGAACCATCATAGAATAGAATTGATTGTGTTTTAGATAATCCTGAGATGTAAGTTTTTCTGTGATCAATAGCAGAAAATGCCTCTCAAATTTTACTGTTAATCAGCTGCTCTCAGTTTTGGTTCAGCTTATTGGTTCTCAATCAGGGTGATTTTTCCCACCCCAACTCCCACTGAAGAGACATTTGGTAATGTCTGAAGACTCTTTTGGTTGTCAGAACTGGGGAGGGGAGGTTAGGCACTGTTAACAGCCAACATCTAGCAGGCTGAGGCTGAGGATGGTGCTAAAATTAACCCTACATTGCATGGGACACTCCCTATGACAAGGAATTATCTGACCCAAAAGTGAACATGCTGAGGTTGATAAATTGTACAGAACAGACAAAAGAAGGTCATCATTCTTTACATATAGCTGTCAGAGTAATATAGACAGAGGGTAGATAATATAATGTTTGTGAACACAAAGTCCCACCTATAATGGGACTAAATTCCTTATTATTCAGAAACACATTTTTTCATACACCAATGTAGAACCAATTTTTTGTGGCCAGAGTGACATAACACTCTACTGAGCTATCCAACAGTAAGTTCCATGATGGTAGAAATCATGTTTGATTAATTTTTATTCTCCTAGAGCCTACCTCAGGGAATACCACAGAGTAGACATTCAAAATATGCTTTGAAAATTTCTCTATAAAAATTTAAGTCATCTAGCTATGTAAAAATAGCAAGATGGACTTTTAGAAATTAGGAGCACATGCCTATCTTAAAATTGCATACTTTAAGTTACTGGTCATTTGGGGTACTTCATAGTTTGGGGTTCCCTAGGTGAGGCAAGTCAAAGAGATGGATAGTTTTCCAGAGGCTACCATATATATGTACATTAAGATTTTATAGATTAAAAAAATAGTGGTTTTCCAAGTGAATCCCAAAGTGAAAAATCACTGGAACAGATTCTTCTAACTGTGGATGTTGCTTTGCTTTCCACAAGGGCAACCCTATTTAGTTACATACTAGGTCACTCTATGGAAATGTGTCACCTCTGAGAGGAATGTCTGAAAGAGAATCAGAGATGAGCAATTCATGGCATGGGGTGCGTTTAAAGTGCTCTTGGAAAGCTACCAACCACCACTATCATAGACACAACCCATTTCTGTTTTAACAGGAAATTCTTTAGCCCATCCTGCTAGAGTAGGAGGTTTTGCCAACTTCCTTTAGACTTTAATTGATAACACACAAATCTGTTGCCACAGATGGTTGGGTAGGCAGCATCTGAAGCTTAGGTCTGGCGAAAGGCTTCCCACCCCCAGCAAAAGTAAGAACATTCAAGGACTATACATGCATGGTGTATTATGGAAACAGAATGGAGGGAAGAAATCTGGGATCCACACCAAAGCATAAAGGGTCTGGATTAAAGGTGTCCCTACGTGAAACAGGCTTTAGGTTTCCAGCTTACCTTTCTGTCACATGCAGATAAGACATAGTTTTGAATCCCAGAGGTATTAGTTGCTGACTGTGTGATCTTGGGTAACATTAAATGTCTCTAAGTTTTAACTTTTCCTCATAGGCAACAGAGATTGATATTAATACTTCCCTTTTGAGATTTAGAGGAGCTTGAATGAGATCTAAAGCAATTTTCTTAATCGTTAGTATTTCCCCATGCATGAAACAGATCTACCCTGGACAAGATCTCTTCTTTTTGTCTCAAAACATCTTTCTCAATATGATGCCTTTTACTAATGGTCCAAGGGCAGAACTCAAGAGTCCAAAAGCTCAGTAACTTCAAATCCTTCAGAGATGACTGATGAAGTCTCCTGTCATGCAAGCTCTCAGAAGAAGGTGACCTGAGAGGACAAACATCTTACAATGGAGATGAAATTTGCTGAACTGGTACTTTTCAGTGACAAATGATTGAAAGTCAACTAAAACTGAGTTAAGGAACAAATAGGAAGATATCCATAAACCCTCAGCATAGATGAGAAGCCCAGTGGAAAGATGTAGGCCAAATGGTGTTCAGTGGATCAGAAGAAATGATCAGGAATGTGTCTTTTCCCACCTCTTGGCTTGGCTTTCTTTTGTGTTGACCTCACTCTTGGCAAGGCCCTCTGCAGTAGCATCTCTGAGGAGCTCACAGACCAAAACTTATCTTCCCCAATCACCCCCTATGTGTCAGAATCGAGTCCATTTTGCTCAGGTGGGTCATATGTCTACTCCTGCAGTTGGCTCCCATCTGAACCAGTTAGACTGAGAGGGTAGAGGAATAACCAGGAAAGGCGGGATAGAAGCAAGTTCGACAAAGACAGAGGCACCCACTGACTGCACCTGCTAATCATCTGAGTTGTCTCTTTAGATAAGGATCATAGCCACCTTCTTCCCTCCTGTCACAGGATGGGGGTAGTTATGGAATTCAGTTCATTAAGGGCTGAAAATGAGAGTCTATTATGTATAGCTGGCCTGGGGGCAGTTTCTTGTGAGATAGTCAAGTCTGGTTAAAAACACGTCCACCTTAGAAATAAGTGCCCTGTTGCCTCTCACTCATGCTGCAAGTTGGCTGCCTGAGAAAAGCAGTGTCTTATGAATTGCTTCCATCCTCAACATCTGGTACCCCTTAAATATCCTTGGGCTCCAAAGAGCTAAGGCTGTCAAAGCAAGGAGTGGGGATTAGCTTGGGTACAAGATCCTGAGCATAAATGCTGTCTGATAATCTCATTGGCAAGCAGAAATTTAAATTCATTCTAGAACATTTTTGCCATGTCTCTTTCCCACACAGGTTTGGTATATTTCACTGGGGTCACTTCAAACAACTATAAGTGGTTTTCAAAGATGAAAGAGCATCAGATTCATACTTGTGTAGGGTGAATGCTAGGAAACAGGCAGCTAAATGCTGAGATTTTGAAAGTAGGTGGAGTGAGGTCTAAAATAAAGCCCTGGGCAAATTGTTTAACTGTCCTGAGACCATTTATTCTTCTATAAATTAGAGGTAAGTGTAATACTGACAACTGCCCATTGGGCACTTTCAATGTGTCCTAGTCTTAATGTTTTATGAGCTTTAATGCACTGAATTTTCATATCCTTCTCTATGAGGTAAGTACCATCATTTCCTTCATTTTTATAGATGGTGGCGTAAGAGGTTCAGAACTTAACCCAGGTTGCAACTCAAGTGAGTGGCAGGAAAATATTCAACATAGGTACTCACGCAGAGTAGGCACTAAAAAAATGTTTGCAGAGGGGGAAGAGTTGGTGATACATGCACTTATTCCATTAAGACAGCTATGATCCACAAACTCGAGAGGGACTCTACCTAATGCAAACATTGTAACCTAGTCATTTGTGGCCTCACATTTATCTGAAATTTAAAAAAAAGAAATGTATGATCTAAAACTAGTGGCTATCATTCAAGATGTCTGAAGAGGAAAGGGTATGATTCTTGATTAGAAAATGTGCTACTTTCATGTGGAAGGGCTTTCTGGAAAATGAGCCTTGTTTTTATATTCTAGTAAGAGACCATCATATTCAGCTAACTCTGAAAAAGACCCAGGCTTCCTTCCTTTAAAGTTTTAGAAGATCACCTTTATAGGTAAGGAGTAAAGGGCACTGGCCCCAAAGCTAGTTGCATTTTCTAAATCTACTTTGATAACCAATGCAAAGTGTGATTATTACAAAATTACCCTTCCAACTCTGCTTGAATAGCAGATGGTATAACTGCTAAAACATGATACGTATGATTCTCTGCAGTTTGAGATGTAAGTATGAAACAGAGCCCAATGAACCACAGGAAATAATGCATGTGAAATTCTAAGTAGGTAAATAAATCCCAGGAAAGCCAATGTGATAGAATTTCACATGCATTATTTCATTTAGACCTAACAACCATTCATTCATGGGATAAGTACTGTAATTATCTCCATTTTTCAAATAAGAAAACTGAGATTTTTTTTTTTGAAGGACGTGGCCCAAGGTCACAGACAGCTAGTAGTGGTAGGGCCAGCCAGTAACAAAGAACTTACTCTCTTTACCACATTCTTCTCATTTTCCCTTATTGTCACAGGTTGAGATATACCAGGAGTTCAGATAAGTGAGATGAGACTTGCTAATTCCCATACCAGACTACAGACTTAATCAAAATGCAAAAACCATAGCTGGCATTTCAACTTTTTCATAACCTTGGAGGGTGTCCAGGTCATGAAAATCTTGCTGGGGCCCCAAAATCATCTAGTTTATCCTATAAAAGGAAGCAATCTAAATATCCGAAGTTCAATATCTTTGAAGAAGAGAAGGTGAAATGAAATTACAGACTCTATCTTTATCATAAGAAGACTCACAGTGCCCACAGTGAATCAATATTTCCCTATAATGTTCCTTGCTTCCTACTGTATTCCTGGCAGATTATACAGAGGAAGCCAATGTTTACAGTACATTATTACATTGATGTTAGGGAGAATTATTCATTTTCACATATTATTGAAACAGTGTTCACTTTACAGATCCTATTCCCCACTCTAACTTCCAATGGTGTGTATTTCTCCTCTTACTGCTCTTTAAATACACAATTAATTTCTAAGATTAATTGACCTGATATTTGGTATGTCATTGTTTGTAAGTGCTAACATAAATAAATATTATAGATAATGATGGATATAATAATGCAGTAGAAATTCATTTCCCAAAGGACTTTCTTAATAATTAAAATATGTTGGTAGTTCCCAGAATTCTAAAGGGACAACACTGCAAATATAAAGCATAGGAGCAAAACAATCTGCTTGTATCTACGTGGCCACATTCAAAGACAGAGGGGTTGTCAACCTGTTGGTTCATTTATAGTTTCTCTCTTTGACAGTGGCTGTTCGAACCCCAGTTTCACTAGTTCTAACAACTTCCAGCAATGTCAGACATACCTCAACTCTACCCTTAAAAGACTTAAAATGATTTATTTCTCTACTAAATGCAACCTCAATATTATAAAAATCAACTATCAATTGGAACAAACAATAAGTACGATTACACACATTACTGAATTCACACCACTTATTACTTGGTGCTACGTGGAATGCTGTATGCTATTAACAGTTATTTCATATGAGCTTGCTCTCATGTGAAAGGAGTTTCTGACATACACGTAAGTAAATGGAGGCATCAAGATATTAAATAATTTGTCTTAATTTGGGGTACATACATACCTGCTCATTGAATCTGTATTTTTTCACTATATTTAGTAGTCATGTGTGTTAGCAATTAGGATATTTGGCTACAAGAAAATACCTTTGGTAAAGGTAACTGTGGAGTAGCAAGATATGGGTTTGGACATCTTTATTCCTTTAGTACTACCAGGATAATATTGCCTTTAGTTTTATTATTATTATTTTATTTATTTTTCTAAATAACAGAGTTTCTATTATCTCTCAACAGATTTTATAACAGTTTTTCTTACATTTCTCCCAGTATTTATTATTTATGCCTTAACTTTCTGACCATAGCTGATCAAAGTAACTCCAGGTTCAAAGGCCATCCTTACCAAGGGCAATAACTTGTGTGAGACGCATCTTTTCCCTTTATCTTTCTTTACTTCACTAAACCTGGAGGTCAGATTTCAGAGTAAGAACCCCTCTGTATTTATAGATTTCCTGGTTTTAGTTTTATGAGCTTTGTGTATAATCCAGGAAATCAAAAAGTTTCTAGAACTTTCTATCATGCAGAACTTTCATATGAAAGCTAAAAAAAAATTTCATAGTAGGGCTGAGTACATTGGATACTTTTTCTTCCATTCTTGAGATACTTTACTAAGAAGAATATGTTACAGCTCCATTCATGTAAACATGAAAGAGGTAAAGTCTCCATCTTTCTTTAAGGCTGCATAATATTCCATGGTGTACATATACCACAGTTTATTAATCCATTCGTGGATTGATGGGCACTTGGGTTTTTCCATGACTTAGCAATTGTGAATTGGGCTGCAATAAACATTCTGGTACAAATATCTTTCTTATGATGTGATTTTTGGTCTTCTGGGTATATACCTAGTAGAGGAATTATAGGATTGAATGGCAGGTCTATTTTTAGATCTCTAAGAGTTCTCCAAACATCTTTCCAAAAGGAATGTATTAATTTGCATTCCCACCAGCAGAGCAGAAGTGTTCTCTTTTCTTCACATCCACACCAACATCTCTGGTCTTGGGATTTTGTGATATAGGCTAATCTTACTGGAGTTAGATGGTATCTCAAGGTAGTTTTGATTGGCATTTCTCTAATGATTAAAGATGATGAGCATTTTTTCATATATCTGTAGGCTGTGTGCCTGTCTTCTTCAGAGAAGTTTCTCTTCAAGTCCTTTGCCCAGCCTGCGATGGGATCACTTGTTCTTCTGTTGCTTATACGTTTGAGTTCTCTGTGGATTCAGGTTATTAAACCTTTGTCGGAGACATAACCTGCAAATATCTTCTCCCATTCTGAGGGCTGTCTGCTTGCTTTATTTACTGTGTTCTTGGCTGTGCAGAAGCTTCTTAGTTTGATCGGGTCCCAGTAGTGTATTTTTGAAGCTGCTTCAATTGCCCGGGGGGGTCCTCTTCATAAAATACTCACCCAGACCGATTTCTTCAAGGGTTTTCCCTGCACTCTCCTCTAGTATTCTTATAGTCTCATGTCTTAAGTTTAAATCTTTAATCCAGTGAGAGTCTATCTTAGTTAATGGTGAAAGGTGTGGGTCCAGTTTCAGTCTTCAACAGGTTGCCAGCCAGTTCATCCAGCACCATTTGTTAAATAGGGAATCTTTTCCCCACTAAATGTTTTTAATTGGCTTGTCAAAGATCAGATAACAGTAAGTAGCTGGATTCATCTCTTGGTTCTCTATTCTGTTCCAGACATCTACTTCTCTGCTTTTGTGCCAGTACCATGCTGTTTTGATCACTAGTGATTTGTAGTATAGTCTGAGGTCTGGTAGCATGATTCCTCCTGCTTTGTTTTTATTTCTGAGTAGTGTCTTGGCTATTCGAGTTTTTTTTTTTCATTCCATATAAAATGAAGTATTATTTTTTCAAGATCTTTATAGTATGACAGTAGAGCTTTAATAGGGATTGTATTAAAAATATATATTGCTTTGGGTAGTATGGACATTTTAACAATGTTGATTCTTCCCAGCCATGAGCATGGTATGTTTTTCCATTTGTTGACGTTTTCAGCTATTTCTTTTCTTAGAGTTTCATAGTTCTCTTTACAGAGATCTTTCACGTCTTTTGTTAGATATACTCCCAAATATTTCATCTTCTTTGGCACTACTGTGAATGGAATATAGTCCTTAACTATTTTTTCATCTTGACTATTATTGGTATATATAAGGGCTACAGATTTGTGAATGTTGATTTTGTGACCTGAGACACTGCTGTATTCCTTGATCACTTCTAAAAGTTATGTAGTAGAATACCTGGTGTTTTCCAGATATACAATATATCATCTGCGAAGAGCGAAAGTTTGATCTCTTCTGACCCTAGATAGATACCCTTGATTGGCTTTTCTTCCCTAATTGCGATGGCTAAAACTTCCATCACGATGTTAAAGAGCACTGGAGACAATGGACTGCCTTGTCTAGTTCCTGATCTGAGTAGAAATGATTTCAGTTTAACTCCATTCAATACGATATTGGCTGTGAGTTTGCTGTAGATGGACTCTATCAGTTTAAGAAACGTCCCTTCTATACCAATTTTCTTAAGTGTTCTGATCATGCTGGATATTATCAAAAGCTTTTTCTGCATCAATTGAGAGAATCATATGGTCTTTGTTTTTTAATTTGTTTATGTGCTAAATATACTTATGGATTTAAGTATATTAAACCAGTCTTGAGACCCTGGGATAAAAACGACTTGGTCATGATGTATAATTTGTTTGATATGTTGCTGGATTCTGTTTGTTAGGATCTTGTTGAATATTTTTGCATCTATATTCATTAGCAATATTGGTCTATAATTTTCTTTTCTTGTTGGGTCTTTTCCTGGCTTGGGGATCAGGGTGATGTTTGCTTCAGAGAACGTGTTGGGTAGTCTTCCTTCTTTTTGTACATTTTGGAACAAGTTGAGTAATATAGGTATTAGTTTCTCTTTAAAGGTTTGGTAGAATTCTGACGTGAAGCCATCTGGTCCTGGGCTTTTCTTTTTAGGGAGATCTCATACAGTTGATGCTATTTCAGAACTTGATATTGGCCTGTTCAACATTTCCACTTGATTCTGGCTAAGTCTTGGAAGGTGACGTGCTTCCAAGTATTGGTCAATTTCCTTCAGATTTTCATATTTCTGAGAATAAAGTTTTTTGTAATATTCATTAAAGAATTTTTTGATTTTCTGAGGAGTCTGTTGTTATTTCATCTTTGTTGTTTCTGATTGATGAAATTAGAGATTTTACTCTTTTTTTTCCTGGTTAGGTTAGCCAGAGGTTTATCTATTTTATTGACCTTTTCAAAAAACCAACTTTTGGATTTATTGATCTGTTGCATAATTATTTTGTTTTCAATTTCATTTAATTATGCTCTAATTTTGGTTATTTCTTTTCTTCCACTGGGTTTGGGGTTGGAATGTTCTTCCTTTTCCAGTTGCTTGAAATGTCCCATTAAGTTGTTAACTTCCTCTCTTTCCGTTCTCTTGAGGAAGGCTGGCAGTGCTATAAATTTTCCTCTTAGGACTGCCTTTGTTGTATCCCAGAGGCTCTGATAATTTGTTTCTTCATTGTCATTTTGTTCCAAAGATTTGGCGATTTCCTTCTTAATCTCATCTCTGACCCAGCTATCATTCAGCATAGGGTTATTTAACTTACATGTTTTTTTATGAGTGTGTAGATTCCTGTTGTTACTGAGTTCAACTTTTATTCCATGGTGGTCCAAGAGGATGCACGGAATAATTTCTATTCCTTTAAATTTACTGAGGTTAGACTTATGACCTAAGATGTGATCAATTTTGAAGTATGTTCCATGGGCTGAGGGAGAAGTATGTGTATTCAGTTTTGTTGGGATGAAGTGTTCTGTAGATATCTGATAAATCCAAATGTTGGCTGGTTAGGTTTAAATCTAAAATTTGTTTGCTCAGCTGCTTATTGGAGCATCTATACAACACTGCCAGAGAAGTGTTGAAATCTCCGACTATTATGGAGCTGGAGGAAATCAAGTTGCTCATGTCTGTTAGGGTTTCTCTTATAAATTGAGGCACATTCTGGTTGGGTGCATAAATGTTCATAATTGAAATCTCATCATATTGAGTATTACCCTTAACAAATATGTAGTGACCATTCTTATCTTTCTTTAATTTTGTTGGTTTAAAGCCTATTTGTTTAAAGTCAACAAATAGAATTGCAACACCTGCTTTTTTCTGATTACCATTTGCCTAAAATATGGATGACCATCCTTTCACCCTGAGTCTATATTTATCTTTTAAGGTAAGATGTGATTCTTGTATGCAGCAGATATCTGGCCTGAGTTTTTGTTATCCAGTCAGCTAACCTGTGCCTCTTTTGAGGACAGTTTAAGCCATTCACATTAATGGTGAATATTGATAGATCTGGTAAAATTTTGGGTATCAGATTTTTCTGAAGTCCATTGGACAATTTTAATCCTTTTGCCGTTGTGGAAGTTGGAGTTCGATCAAAAGTTTCTGAGTGAGTTTATTTTTGTGGTAGAATATTGGGGTGGTCATTATGGAGGATAGATCTGAGAATATCCTGAAGAGCTGGTTTGGTTATGGCAAATTTCTTCAACATATGAATGTCATTAAAGCATTTAATTTCTCCATCATAAATGAAACTCAGTTTAGCTGGATACAGGATCTGGGGTTGAAAGTTATTTTGTTTTAGGAGATTAAAAGTCGATGAACACCCTCTTCTGGCTTGAAAGGTTTCAGCAGAGAGATCTGCAGTCATTCTTATATTCTTCCCTGTGTAGGTAATAGATTTCTTGCAACTAGCTGCTTTCAGATGTTTCTACTTCATATTGACACTGGTGAAGTTAATTATGATATGCCTGGGAAATGTCTTATTCGAATTGAGTTGTGCTGGGGTTCTGAAACTGTCTGCTATTTGGATTTCAGACTCTCTTGGTATATCTGGAAAATTTTCTTTCATAATTTCATGGAGAAGGGCCTCTGTGCCTTGTGAGGCCACTTCATCACTTTCAGGGATTCCAATGAGGTGGATATTAGCCTTCTTCGAATTATCCCAGAGCTCTCTGAGAGAATGTTCCATTTTTGCTCTCCATTTCTTTTCTTCTTTGAGAGTTTGGGAACATTCAAATGCCTTGTCTTCAATTTTAGGAATTCTTTCTACTGCCTGTTCCACTCTGTTACTGAGGGATTCTACTGTGTTTTACAGATCTTTGAGGGCTGCAAATTCTGGTTTTAGTGAATCAAAATCTTGGTGGTTTTGTCTATAAATTGGTTAAATCCTTGAGACAATTTTTGAATTTCTCCTTGAATTTCAAATTCTGACTTTTGAATTGCTATTCAGATTTCTAATTCCAAATTTTTCTGCATTCTGTTAATCTTGTTTGCAATCCAAATTCTGAGTTCAATTTCTGACATCTTGGCCAGCTGTTTATGAATGGGATCTTCAGTTACATCTGCCATATCTTTCCTTGGCGGGGGGTTGATCTATTCTGGTTATTCGTGTTACCAGAGTTTTTCCGCTGATTGTGCCCCATGATTACTTTACACCGTTTGATTTTTCCCTTGGAGCCTTGTCAAGTACCTGTGCAGTGTGCGGCCTGTTATGTTTGGGACCTATTTGATGTGGTGGAGCTAAGTGGTTCTGTCCTGTTTTCAGCTGGTCTCTGTTCACTCCTAATGAAACAGTTACTCTGGGTTGACGTACCAGCTGTGGAGAAATACCAGCAATTAAGTCACCCCGCCCCCCACAGGCAATAATTGGAAAAGGAAAATCAAACCTTCCTATAACCACACACCCAGGGCACCACTTGAATAGTCCTTAGGCGACTGGCTCAGTTCAAAAGGTCAAATCAATTGTCTCAGTGAGCACCTGTCTCAGGTGGGAGAGTTTAAAAGGTCTCTGGCAACTGGAACACAGGGGTCTGGTGATAACTGAAATATGACTTACTCTGGTGCTCCGTGAAGTCTGGAGGACCCACCCAGCAAATAGATTAGTCTGGGAAGGTTGATGTCTCCTTCCCCACCTTGCAGCTCAGTCATACCCAGTCGCTGCTAGCCCCATAGGGCTGTGACCAAGTCAGTTGTCTCCAGTGAGCAGTTACTCCAGAGGTTTACACCTGCCTAATTCACAAGGAAGTCTCTATCTGCTCATCCAGGCCACTGCTCTCTGCCTCTATCCAGCAGGGGGCAATGAGTCCTGTCTACCTTGGGGGCTTGATGGAAGCTGGGGGGTGTTCACTCAGTTCCAGCCCAAAGTGTTGTCCGGAGTAGAACAGCTGAGGTTGCACAATAGTTAGGTGACAAACTTTTACAGAAACTCCAAAATGGTGATCGGCCAAGAAGGGTGGTTACCCTGGTAACAGTATAACCTATGAATCAGGTATAAGCCTGGGAACCACTCACAGGGCCACCTGGTGTCCAGAAAATATATTGCATTATAAATATATTCCTACAAAAGTTGATCCCTACATCATCATATAGATGTATATTTCTACATATATACAAGAATAATATTTTTGTGGTTGGTGCCTTTTTTTTTCTCTTCTCTTTTTCTTTTTTTTTTTTTGTTCTGTTTTTTTCCTCACCATTTTCTTGGAGGAGCTATTGTTAATTTTTTATTATTTTTGTATAGATATATTTTTTATTTCTATTTCTTTTCTATTTTTAATTTCTCCTTTCTTTTCTTTTAACTTTTCTATGAACACCACGTTTTTTCTTTTTTTTCAATTATTTTACAATTATCACTATTTTTATTGTAGTTGTTTTTTGTTGTTGTCATGAGTGTTGTCTGTATGTCTATGTGTCTCTGTCTGTTTGTACATCTATGGGCTCGTGTGTCTGGTAGCCTTTGTATCTGTTTATTTGCTCATTTGGTCTCAATGAGCTTGGTGTTATGACCTGCAAATCTGAGCTCCCAGCACTCCCCTCCACTCTCACTCTGAGGTCTGGAGGCCTGTCCCCAGGAGTCCAGATTCTTGGGTGATTTCTTGAGAGCTATAGACAGGACCTGGACTGCAGCTGGACAGTGCTGATTCTGCAGCACAGGAGTGAGGAGACGATGGTCAGCTGAGAGGGAATCATGCCTGAGCAGCAGTACCCCGAGGTGCAGAGCAGCAGCTGTCTTAAGCAATAACAAGGCCCCACTCCTTTGAGCCACAGACACTACCTCTTTTTATATATATTATCTGATGGGTAAACTATTTAAGAAAGGCAAAATATTGAAGGAGTTCAACCCCTAGTCAAGTTTTGCTCTTTCATTTAATTATGAAACTGAAAGAACAATGAAAAATAGAAGATTTTGGAAGAAAAGAAAGGCAAGGTATTTATAAGTAGTTTGAAGTGACTAATGTTTCTCTGTTTAAAGAAGCCACTAAAGTTATTCCATGAGAACAGAAGAGAGGTTTTTCCCTCAGAGTACTCCTGCATCTAGTCCTTGAAAGGGGAGTTTAGAAAACATTATTTCTCAGACATAATAGAAGAATCATTCTGGTGATCTCAGTTCCCCCTTCTAAAAACTTACATTCTTGAAAACACTTTTCTGAGATTCCCCCTCCCACCTTGGCCTAATCATCCAGGCCTGAAGTGCTGGTGACAGTCCTTACTAAATAGCTAGAAAGGAGACTGATGTATCCTCTGAAATTTCAGCAAAACACTGGGCTAAAACTTAGTATCAACTGTGATACAGATTAATTGATCCAAACCATGTCTCTCAAGGAATCTTAATGATGGAAGAAAGAACCCAATGTACAAAGTGAATTTTAACATTTCTTTTTGCCTCATATCCCTCTAAGAAGGAGACAAATTAAGAAAAAGGGAAAAAAGTTCTCCACTCTTTTCCTGGTATCTGTTTCTCCCTCCCTTTTTCCATTTAGGAACTCAAACATGCATATTCCACTTCCTTCCCAATGTGTTCATTTTTAAAAAGAGAAAAGCAATCAATATGCCCAATGAAGGGGTTGCCATGGAGAAGCCATTCCAGGTAAAGAACAGTTACTATGAAAAGTGGCATGTAACTTGTCAGCAGAAATGCTGCAGCGACCCCAGAGTGATCATCATTTCTTTCCCTGCTAATTTAAATACAAGCGCGATTTTCTTGGTCTCCAGAAGAACCCTTCAGTGGATGTGCCATGCTTCACAGAAGAGCTGCATTCTGACTGTTCGAATTTAAGTCAAAATACATTCCAAATGCATGGTGCCATATTTAACAGAACCCTGATCGCAATTTTTTGTGTAAAGCCTTCCCCCTCCTGTATAGAGTTTTTATGGGTTGGGTTTCCTTATAGTTGGATTAACATGTAGAATTATGACTCCTTTCCTCTCCTAGCTTGATAGAAATAAAGATCCAACATTTGTTGCCTTAGTTATATCTTCTCTCATTATTGAAAAGAGGCATCAGTCAAAACCAGAGGAATGTGTGAAAATCTATTCTGTGTTGACTGAGAATTATTTAAGAACACATAAGAACATATATTAAGAACATTTATTAGACTTCAGCAAGACTGCCCAGGTTTGAATGAAATGAAATACCCTTACATGCACATGAGAAACACACACACACACAAAAAAAATATGTGTTAAACATACATCTATCATCTGACTTTGGGTAAATGTAAAAGGAAAAGAAAAGTTGTATTACATTGAAAGGAATAAGGAAAAATCAATTGTCATTCAATAATACCTGTTTAAATATTCTGGTATTCAGCAAGATAAAATGGTTGGATCCTTAAAGAATCGCTTCCAACCTTGAATATATAGGAGATAATACTGACAATTCTGAAGCATCTATTATATTCTGAGCACAAGGCTAGGTCCTTTATATTTATAATCTCAACTGATCCTCAATGCAACTCTATAAGATGGTGGTTTGTAAGCAACAAAAAAGAGACTTAGAGTTGTTAAGCAACTTCCCCAAGTTTATTTTAGTATACAGACTGCAGCCAATCTCGCGGCGTGAATCTTGGTCTCATGACTCTGGAATACATACTTTTTCCTCTACCCTGCCTGGAAATCAGGAAATGCCAAAATTCAAATGCAGGTGCTCAGACATGCAAAGCACATGTCCTAGGAGTTCTAGGAGTATGTCAAAGAAAAAATTATGAGCTTTGTTTGGCCAGAATTAGCTACCTGGAGATGTATTACAGCAGATATTTCTTGATGACTCCCCAGAATCTGTTCTCCCCTCCCCTTTACTAACATGTGGTAATGTGGCCGGTTGAAGAAACTACACCTGCCAGGCTTTCTTTCATATATGCACGGCCAGTGAAATGGAATCAAAAGCTGATAGGCAAGGTTTTCAGCAAAGCTTTAAAAAGGGGTCTTACATAGCTGAAATGTGCCCTTTTGTCCTTTCTCCTTGTCTTGTTCTTCCTGTCCAGAATGTACACTCAGTAGCTAAAAGGTGACAGGTGATAAGTCATAGTCACAAAGCAACTCAGAAGACAGAAACCACATGCTAAACTTCACCTGCCTGGAGACGATGCCTCTATGTTTTTCCCTTTAGTATAAGAAAAAAAAATTACTTCTACAGTATTTAAACCACTATTATTTAAGGTTTGTGTTTTATGAAGCCAAATCTGGCCCAGTAGAAACTTACATGTTACTAGAATAAGAAAGACAAAGAAGTCAAGATTCACAACCTCGTCTTCCCTGTAATGGTAACTTCCTAAAAGTTAGAAAATACCTTTTATAACACCTAGAACTTTGCCAGATAAATAGCACATAATCTACAGTTACTTGTTGACTTAAGCAAGTAGATATTTTAGAAGAAGCACTGAGGAAAGTCTAACTTTCTAGATGTCAGCTTTTTTTTTAAAGCTAAATCCTATTTAAATACTCTAACTGTAAGAAAATGTATTCTAGACAGATTCCAACAGGCCTCTGACACTGAGTGACAGCGAGAACCAACTGTTCCTCAACCTGAAGAAAACAACCACCCAGAATTAAATTTGCCTCTCTAAATGTCAGCGGCTAACAAAGGAGTTCTATGGATCTTTAAATAAGTACAGTTGGCGAAGAAACAACCAGATATACATACATGTAGATATCCTTTTATAAACTCAGCCCATTAAGAATCTGAATGTGAGTTGAGTGTTGGTCTCCTGATTTAACTCCATTTTCCTTCAGAACTCACAGTGGCTTTGTTACCTTTCAGACTGTGGGAACCATTTGCTCTTGAAATCCCCACTCTCCCCTCCACCCTAGGGCCCAGCTTATATACTTCCTCATCTCATGTAGGCATGGCTTTCTAAAGGCTTTCCTCTATAGCCATGATCTCCCCACTAGGACATGGATACCAAGAGAAACAACTATCATGAATTAATGCATTTGGTATGGCATCCAATGCATGAAATGTGTCTCATCTTCAAAAGTCAATTCCACAGTCACCCATTTAGCTTTCCCTTTATTCCAGTGAATCAATAAATCAATCATCAGTTTCCCTTCCATTAATCATCACACTTGGCATTTCAGCTAAATCCTATCCCTGTTCCAGCCCAACTCCCACACTCTCCAAGAGGCCAGTCCTGACCAACCTGAACTCAGAAGTGTCTCTGCCCTTTGTGAGTCCCTCTTTCCTTAATTCTCTCTCCAATTAATCATATCTTTACATAGAACTATCCTTTCCTTGTATGGATATCATGTTTCTTCCACAAGCTTCTATGGTTTTTGAGGATAAAGACTCTGCCTCTTAGATCTCCAGCCGCCTTGGACCCTAATATCCAGTAAGATTGTGTTAGATGATGGCAATTTGTTTCATTGGGATCTTTCTTTCTTTGAAACCGGGGGCGTAGCAGTTTCTGTAAGAAGTGAGTTCATACAAGTAGGATCCAAAGAAACGTCAGTGTTTACTGTTTCCCAAGTCATATTCTGAACGGTTGGTAGGTGCCAGATCCTGGGTTAAATGTTTTACATATGTTCCTCTCAACAGATGGGAAGCTTTTATAATCATTCCTGTTTCACAGGTGAAAAACATGAGACACAGAAACTAAGTAACATACCCCAGTCCACATCTGGTAAGTGGCAGAGCCAGCATTCTCAGCCAGACGAAGGTATGAGCCTTTAATGCTGCAGGTGTGTGCAGCCCAGCCTCTGTGCAGGCTCGCACAGCATCTAGCTCAGCCTGTTCAGGAGCCGAAGCCCAGATTTATTCTTTGTGGATTTAATAGTTCACAGCAATAGCCACCAAGTTTGCTTAATCTACGCAGGAGCAGCACTAATAAGGACAGCAGCAGATTGAAGAAGGGCAGCAGCAGATTGAAGAAGGGCAGCAGCATGGCGCTGGGAAATCTAAAAATAAAAGTAAGAATTCAGGAAGGGTGAGACTTGAAGGTAATTAACCTTCACTCTTCCTCCCTTGGGGAGAACAGAAGACAACTAATTGGCTAGCTTAATTGGCTCTGACAGCATCTTAGAGCCAGAACTCAGTGAGGGTGTATATGTGCGTGCATGCATGTGTGCATGTTTCCAGGGATGGTCATAGAGAGACACTATTACACAGCACCAAGAGTGTGCGAGAGTGTAGGATTTCTGGAGAGAAACTATATTAGAGTTACCAGTAAGTAAGAAAAATAAACACGGCTTAGTCATGCATTCACAGATCCCACATGTGACCAGTCACATAGAGTATAGGCGATTCCCCTGGCAGTACATAATTCACCAGTGCACCTGTTCCATTTGTATTTATTTCCTAACATATTTAATAAGAGCCTTCTATGTACCATGTGTTATACACAGTTACAGAAGACAAAGTGGTCAACAGTTAGGAAAGGGCCCTGTCTTCATGAAGCCTGCCTTTCCTACAGAGAAGACAGACCACAACCAAGCCAACCAATGTATAAACAAGAAAATTCCTATTATAAAGGAGACAGTGCAATCAGATGGAACAGTGTCTTTAAGCTTTTTTTTTACCTCATGCACACTCCAACCTATAGTTAAACTTCCATGGCACACTTAAATTATGTTGATTAAAAAAAAAGAGTAAAAAAAAAAAAAGAATATGCTTACTGTGCTTTGAACTTCTTTTAAAGATAAGTTAATTAATGCTCTTTAAAAATTCTCCTGGCACACCTAATATCCTCTCGTAGCGTGCCAGTTGAAAATTGCTAAGCTAGAAAATATGAAGGAAGACAGAGAGGTATTGGATGGGGAGGTAATCTCTGAGTTGAGATGTCCAAGATGGGAAGGAGCCACCCCTAGTGCTGGAAGGAGAGAGAGCCCTTCAGGAAACCAGATCCAGAAGTGCAAAAGGCCTGAGGCAGACAAAAGCTTCAAGGTGCTTGAAGAAGAGAAATGTGGCTGAAATGAAGTAGCACAGGGACACTGGGATGAGAGGAAGCTGTAGACGTGGGCAGCAGCCAGATGGGAAGGGCTTTGCAGGCTGTGCTACAAACTTGGGGTTCTATTCTAAGGAAAGAGAAATGTATAGATGGTTGTAAGGCAGAAGGCACCATGCTGCACTGTGGAGAGAAATAAATTTGATTACTTGGTGGAAAAGGGTGTTCAGTGAAATAAGATTGAAAAAGTGAATTAATTAGGAGGTTGCTGTGGCCCAGGAGGTTTGGATGAGTGTGCTAAAGGAAGAAATGGAAATACAGAAAAAGGCCTGAGTTATATCTTAGACAAAGAACCACATTTGCCTTTTACCCAAAGGTTCCACTGCCCCAAATGTCAGCAGTACACTGCTCCAGTGCCTGAAATTCCTGGAATTAAATCCTTAAAAACCTAATGGGGGGGGGGGGAAGGAGGGAAGAGGCTGGAGTGTTCCCACTTAATGAGCACAATGTTAGAGTGTATGGCACACCTCTTGAGAGCAGTACACAATTGTAAGAGGGACTTTATCTAACAACTGCAAACATAGTAACCTAATTCTTTGTACCCTCAATTAAGCTGAAACAATAATAAATAAAATAAAATAAAATAAAATCCTAATGGGATATGTTCCACAACTAATTCAAGAAAGGATTTTAAGCCATTTTCTTCCAGCTTCAGCTTTTATTTTATTTATTTATTTATTTTTTTATTAAATCCTAGCTGTGTACATTAATGCAATCATGGGGTACAATGTGCTGGTTTTATATACAATTTGAAATATTTTCATCAAACAGGTTAACATAGCCTTCATGGCATTTTCTTAGTTATTGTGTTAAGACATTTGTATTCTACATTTAGTAAATTTCACATGTACCCTTGTAAGATGCACCGTAGGTGTGGTCCCACCAATTACCCTCCCTCTACTCATCTTCCCCACTCCCCTCTGCTCCCTATCACCTTTTCCCATATTATTGGACTATAATTGGGTCATAGCTTTCATATGAAAGCTTGGTTTCATAGTAGGGCTGAGTACATTGTACACTTTTTCTTCCATTCTTGAGATACTTTGCTAAGAAGAATATGTTCCAGCTCCATCCATGGAAACATGAAAGAGGTAAAGTTTCCATATTTTTTTAAGGCTTATTCCATGGTGTACATATACCACCATTTATTAATCCATTCGTGGGTCGATGGGCACTTGGGCTTCTTCCATGACATAGCAATTATCAACTGGGCTGCAATAAACTTTATGGTACAAATATCTTTGTTATGTTGTGATTTTTGGTCTTCTGGGTATATGCCCAGCAGAGGAATTACAGGATTGAATGGCAGATCTATTTTTAGATCTCTAAGAGTTCTCCAAACATCTTTCCAAAAGGAACGTATTAGTTTGCATTCCCACCAGCACTGTAGAAGTGTTCCCTTTTCTCCACATCCACACCAACATCTTTGGTTTGGGGATTTTGTGATGTGGGCTAATCTTACTGGAGTTAGATAATATCTCAGAGTAGTTTTGATTTGCATTTCCATGATGATTAAGAATGATGATCATTTTTTCATATGTCTATAGGTCATGAGCCTGTCTTCTTCAGAGAAGTTTCTCTTCAGGTCCCTTGCCCAGCCTGAGATGGGATCACTTGTTCTTTTCTTACTAATACGTTTGAGTTCCTTGTAGATTCTGGGGTTTTTTTTAGAGACAGAGTCATACTTCGTTGTCCTCGGTAGAGTGCTGTGTCATCATAGCTCACAGCAACCTCCAACTTTTGTACTTAAGCAATTCTCTTGCTTTAGCCTCCTGAATAGCTGGAACTACAGGCACCCACCACAACGCCCAGCTATTTTTTTGTTGCAGTTTGGCCAGGTTGGATTCGAACCTGCCACCCTCAGTATATGGGGCCAGCGCCCTACTCACTGAGCCACAGGCACCACCCAGATTCTGGTTATTAAACCTTCATTGGAGACATAACCTGCAAATATCTTCCCCCATTATGAGAGCTGTCTGCTTGCTTTACTTACCATGTTCTTGGCTGTAGAGAAGCTTTTTAGTTTGATCAGTTCCCAGTAATGTATTTTTGGTGTTGCTTCAATTGCCTCGGGGGTCCTCCTCATAAAATATTTATCCAGGCCAATTTCTTCAAGTGTTTTCCCTGCACTTTCTTCTAGTATTTTTGTAGTTTCATGTCTTAAGTTTAAATCTTTAATCCAGTGAGAATTTATCTTAGTTGATGGTGAAAGGTGTGGGTCCAGTTTCAGTCTTCTACAGTTCGCTAGCCAGTTCACCAGCACCAGCTTCAGCTTTTAAATGAGTGGCTGCATTGCTGTTAGCCGACTCTTTAACTTCCCCCAAGGCTCTGTAGGCTCTCTGTCCCATGGTAATGCTGCCCTGACTACTTGGCAGGGTTGTTATAAGAAATTAACTAGTAAGTAATAAATAACATAAAATGCTTTATGGTGCTAAGCCATATTCCTCCAAACTAAAACATGTCTGTGATGTTGCTCAATGTGAAATGTGAAAATACATGTTCCATGGACAAATACTCTATATGCATGGGTTTCTATAGGTTTCTACACTGCAGGACTTATCAGAGCCTTTAATGAGTTAAAGTGTATAGAAGCCTCCCAGAGAATGCTGTATTTCTCAAACTTATTTAAAGAAGAAGCTTTTTTCAGACCATGTGGTTACAATTCCCATTGTAAATACTGTATTACAGATGTGAAAGACTATTACTGAGATATCAGGAGATATAGAAGGTCTTTGTATTTTACAATTCAAAATCTCCCATCATGTATTACAAATGTATAATTATTAGTGCTTTGAAAAATAATAATCATGTTTGGGAGCTGGCATCCTGCATAGGTGCTAAGACATAAGACATTGATCAGAGAATAAAATAGAAAAGCATGCTTAGGTAAGACATTGAGGAAATGATGTTGCCCTTAATCCCAGAAGAACTTGTGAGGTAGTCATTATGATTCCCATTTAGCAGATGAGAAAACTGGAGCTTGAAGAAGACAAGTAATTTGCAAGTTCATCCAACTGATGTGTAACTGACATGTGTACTTCCACAGCTCTTGTAGAATGCTGAAGGTAGGTGTGGCAGTTCATCAGCTAGAATGGTTCTGTTTGAATTGTAACTTGTGAGTAGCAGCAGAGAGCAGAGCAAGGCAGTCAAGGGATTTCAATCCTGGTCTTAGCACTTACCAGCTGTGTGTTGCTAGGCAAACTGCTTAACCTCTCTGAACCCTGGCTAATGAATCTGTACCAAACAGAAGACAACAATGCCTCCCATCCAACCCTAGGTTTGTTGTGAGGATTAAACAAAACAATACTAGTCAAATCCTTAGCCCGGTTCCTGACACAATGGGAGTCCCTATTAAATGTTTAGACTTACACATTTTTTTGTATAATATTAAAAGTTAGGATTCTTTTGGAGAGAGATGACCTCCTAAGGGGATTAGAGTACCAAGAGATGAGAAAACGGTTTGCCCCTTTCTGAGTTTTGATTAGCATCATTTATCCTTTGTGTTGTCCAGATTTAAGTAACAGAGGAGAGGACAAAGCTGTATATTTTTATTTAATGTAGGAAAATCACCTTGTTCTAGAAATCAGCTGTGAGTAAAGGTTTTCTTTTATTTCTATCTCATTTTTTCCCTAGAAGCACTTAGTTTGGAGTTAACTCACTGAGCCTGAATAATACAAGAAAAACTGGAATCGTAGTGAGAGATAAGGACTTAGTTGCTGATGGCTAAATGATTCCCAAGGTTCTGCTCTAAGTACCACAGATTTACCCACTATAGACCATATCCACAATGCAACAGGTGGGGAGCAGAGGGAGGAAAGATCATTAGAACCTGGTGACAATATGGAATTTGCACACATGCATGTAGAAAGTCATCTCAATGAAAAAATCTTCTGATTTCACATAACACCTTATTTTTGTCTTAATTAAATCTACAGGGAAGCCAGTTTTTGCCCTTTTAAAACACATCAGCTAGTTCTTAGCCTCTTTGATATTTGCTTGTCTACTTAATGAAATTGTTGCCTGACTAATAAAGTTGTGGTTGGAGTCCTACCTCCTAACCATTAACCTCAGGATCTGTGCAAAGTTTTCCATTCATTACCTTCTGAAGTTCCTTAGCAGTGGATGTGGGGGGGTCTTGCTTAGAACTGAATTTGGATGGTATCTGATCTTGATGAGTTTAAAACAGAACACAAAGTGTTACATTAATGTAAAGACTACTGTGGCATTCAGTGTGTGACCTCTGGGGACAGCCCATCTGAGTCGGAGACTTGGCTCTACTATATGTTAACGTGTAAACCTCTCCAAGCCTGTTTCTCCAGCTTTAAAATCTGAAAATACCTGCCCTGCACTAGTGAGTACTTATGAAAACTAAAGGAGGAGAGCTCCTGAACCATAATAAACATTAGCCATCATTATTATTATCACCAACACCACCTTCATCACCACCACAACTTTCGCCAGCAGCAGCAGCAACAGAAGTGGCAGGGTCCTCCCAAACCCACTAACATAAATCTGTAAGACCCACTCAATGTCTCTATCTCATCTTTAATCCTCACATTTTTTCTCTGCCCCCACATGTTCATTTCACCTGTGCTCATGTTTAGCAATATTATAACTAAAAACAGTTTGAAAGCTAGTGAGAGGGCTTTCACGACAGAAACCTTACTGGCAGCAATTCAAACATTCTTCCCTTTATCCATTTCTATCTCTCATACATTATTGATGGCCTTAACATTTTAGTATTAGTCATTCTCTTTTTAAAAATTTTCTATAAATTTTTGTGGCTCATTCTGTTTTTAAAATTTACCCATAGAGACATCTTCCTTTTTTAGTGACCAAGTAGAGGCAGACCTGCACTGGAACTACTCTAAAATTCTGACTTGGGAATTTTGCTCGTGGTCTGATGGACTCAAAAATCAGCTAATAAAGTTCATCTGTGAATCTATAATTTCTAGTAATTGTTCTTGCAGTGAAGCCCGATTGTACACAATTTATCTTTTCAGGAAGTGTAAACATTTTCGTTGTTCTAAATGAATATCTAAAAAGAGTTCATCAGAATCTTCAGATCAAATGCTCTAAACCCTTTAGAAATGTTGAATCTAAATCTTCCTCCCTTTAGAAATGTTGAAATTATGAGCCCATTGCATCAAAGAATCCATGCAAGGTGCCCTTATGTAATGAAGCAGGAACAGACTACATGTTGAAAGAGTACCTCATGTTCTCAAATCAGTCTGGGAGGCCTGTTAGGTTATTATATTAGCAAGGAAATGTGTGGGCAATTGAACCTTCACATAGCAGAAGTGCCTCTGAAAATCGCTCCCTTCTTAGTGTCCAAATGTTGCCATGATGCATCTTGCCTGTATTTCTGGTCTATAGGCTCCCTTTTGCAAGGTACTCTTGCACACAATAGTTCACTCTTCTCTATTATCCAAATCTGGGGCAGGGCTCACAATAGAGAATCCATGAACATAGCTGCTATGTATCCTTGGAGATATATATAAAGAGAGGGTTTTTTAAAAAAACATAAAGAACGATCAAATTTATCAATTTTCTTTTCCTTCAAGATTTCAGGAGAAAACTGAAAGATTTCCAGGACTAAAGATAGAAGTAACAAGGTAAGAGCCCTCCAGTTTTTTAAGCATGCTAAAATACTGGCTAGTTATTTTCCCACACTCTTAACTTCAAGGTTCATGGCTCCATTTAAGAATTAACAATGTTGAAAGTAGGCTTCCCTCACAAATGCACATAAGCAGACAATTCTACATCCATTCTCAAAGACATCACAACCCCTTCAGCATCCCTGTGGGCTACTTGGCAATATCTCTAGGCTGACCCAACAGAAATATCTGATATCCCTTATGTTAGCCAGTACACAGGAAATCTTACCCAAGAAGTTTTTCAGACAGTATAGAGTGACCAGAGGCTACATCAACTGCTAAGAACTGTGAGAACAAAAAGGAAAAAGGACCTTTCCTCATTTTTTTTTATTGTTAAATCATAGCTGTGTACCTTTACTAATTATAAAATCCCTGTTATCATTGAGTGGCAAGGCTTACAGCCAGCACAATTAAAATTTTAATTACTTAAGCTGAAGACAACATCAACTTATTTAAAAAATTAAAAAACAACCAACCCCTGAACCCTTTATATATGAAGTCTAGCATAAATTAGCAAGTCAGCAAATATTTCAAGGATTTGAACATGAAAATGACTCTAGGCTCTCACATCTAACATAGTCCAGTGGTCTGACTTAAGGAAAGATTGATAAAATCCAAGTTTCTCAAGGACAGTAATAGCAAAAGTTTCTAATGAATTACTAGAAATGGTTTTTGGTAAAACATATTACTGTTTATCAGAGCATCAAAGCAATGTAGATATCCTTGTAGAGTAGCTGGTTGAGAAAGTAAAGGTGTCCCCTAGCAGATGGACAAATAATCATACTTTGTTATTAATCTAACACTTCAAGTGTATAACCACATAGATTTAGAAGGGAACTTTTAGGCCAAGCCACCATCTTAATTGGGAAGAGATAAAATCATGTTAATAAAATAGATTCCACCATTTACTGAAAACTATTCAAGATAGACTGTCACTTCAGACAAATGAAGAAATCTTCAGACTGGAGATCACTGTACACATGTCAGTCCACCACATGATCTTGGGCAATAGAATAGGGAAAGTTCTATATTATCTCAGGCAGGACTCCTTTAGGCCTGGGCAAAGTTGTGTGAGAGAGAATGACTTTTCTATTCTCCCATGTTCCTCATCAGTGTTCATCCATCTCTTCCTAATAGAACTCTTGGAAGTATGTAAATGAAGTGGAGTCTTTGGTGAGCCTGTAAATCATACCCACGAGGCAGCAGCCTACTCTCTGTTTTGTGCTGCCTCTGCTATCTGGAGAACAGCTCCTCCCTCTTCAATTCTTCTCCACTAAAGTGCATCTTACCATCTAAGGAGGTGAACCTGGAAAGGAGCTTGATAGAGGGTCATCAAGGGGGAGAAATAAGGCACTTTGCCTAAGGCAAAAGGAAAGTTTTGCATGAGAACTGTCCAGGATGGGGAAAGAAGGAAGGAGCAAAGGGAGAGAAGAAGGGAGAATGGAAGAGAGGAGGAAATCTACAGAAATATTTTTGACAGGGAAGGTTTTAACTTCGTTATTTTCTTTACTGTTATTTCCAGTGAGTTAACCCCCTCACCCCAATGTGTCATGAAAATTTGGGAGGGGGATGTATATATAAAAAAAGTATGTGTAAAATATATAAATATGTATACATATATATTTTACATAGGCACATATGAAAATTTGGTATATACACACATATATACACAAATGACATGAAGAAAATTATGATAAGAACAACCAAAATCTTACTATAGAAATAATAAATTTCTTAAAGATTGTAAATTTTATTTATAGAATTACAAACAACTTGCTTTATTCCAGGCTTTGCATTTTATGAAAAACAAATAAAACTATGGCAATGGTAAACACTAGGTTTATCTTGACATTGGACTTCATTAGAACATTGACCTAAATTCACATTTAACTAATTTTCTCTCTCCATACTGGAATAAGTGTTGCTGTCATATGGACTGCTTAAGTTGCACATTATATTTAACCCAAACAATCTTTTTATTCTATTATCTTCATCTCATATATAATTCTTTTTTAATTTGTACTTCTTCTTAAACATATCCAATTATTCAATTTCTATAACTGAAATTACACAGAAGACAGAATCTACTTTGGCCAAGTATATTTACAAACATTATGAAATCTCTACATTGTAATGCATAGATCACGCCTATAGGGGTCATCCCTCCTAATATTAGGGTCATTGCCAAAAGGGAAATGAAAAAGTGGTGCATACCAGAATGAGAAGTCTTCAAAATCATTGGGAAAGTTGAAATTCATAGAAAGCCTCAGAAATAAATAACATGAAGAACATTTGTATTAGAGACCAAGACAAAATAGGAGCATCATGGAAATTTCACTCTTGTGTTAGGTGAAATGAGGTTAGAATCCTAGATCCATAATTTACTAGCAGACCTAAATCCCTTTTCTATAAAATGGAGATAAAAATAGTACCTACCTTTTGAGGTAACTATGAATATAAAGAAAAAAAAAAAAACAATATACCTAAGGGCTTTCAGAGTGTTTGGTTTATATTTATGAAGTAGATAAAGTGCTCTATGGATATTGGTTGGCATTGTTAACACTTACAAAGGTCCTCAATATAGTTATAAATATCCTGAAATTAATCTTCCCTTCATGATTCCAGGATATCTTTCTGCAAAATTATGGGACTAATTTCTAAGCATCATACTTAAATTTCCAAAGGGAAGTATGCCCCTTTTGAATTCATTGTTAATTGCTCTGAGAAATTGCTGTGTATGCTATATTTTCCTTGATCTAAAAGATAAAACAGGATATTGAACTAAATAGCAAATTATGTGCTGTAAATTAAAAATATATGTAAATTAAAAATATATATTGAACTAAATAGTAAATTATGCGTGTAAATTAAAAATATATGTTAATATTTTTAAATTAATATTTTATGTTAATATTTTAAATTAAAAATATATGTTAATATTTTTAAATTCAATCATGAACACTACCTCATTTTAGAAGAATTAGAAACCCATGATTATTGAATTAGGAACATCATGGAGAACTTAGTATCCCAGCTGGTTCATTTGCACTCCAATCATGTACTGTTCTTGTTGACTACAGCCCGTACATTTAGTTCAAGAGTGTTCTTCAAAAACCTTGTCAATGAACTTTAGATTTCTTGGAACACCAAAAATAAGCTTGCATATGTGAAAGATCCACTGACACAGAATAATGAGCTCTGCCAGGACTGTCAAAAACACAGAGAAATAGTATTACTTTGTTTATAACATTTAACAATTACTAAGCCAGAATGACTTGAATTCACTCTTAGGAAGTCTCAGCTCTGGTGAGAGATATATACATAATGTATACATACATGTACACACAAATTCATATATAACATTTCAAAAATCTAAATTAAAATGCGTCTTATGACTAATGAGAATAGAATGCATCATAAAAGCATTTCTTTCAGGCTACATGGAAATATTATTAGGAAAGGGAACTAAGATATAGCTTTCCTTTACTAATACTTGAAGAAATCTATATCCTGGCTTTTCATCCCAATACTGAAGACTCTATTGTAGATTTTAGCTGAGACAAAATTTAAAGCTCTAAGAAGAAACTACTAACTCCATTAAGGATTTGAATTTGCAATTTGGCCCTCAATTAAAAATAAAATTATTACATGGTCTGTAATTAACCTTTCAAGTATGTTTCCATAATAACTGAAACCAGACCATCACATTCTAAAGATGATAAGTACCTGGAAAAAATGGTATTAATGTTTTTACTACTTCAGATCGTCCTCTTTACTTTCCTAGAAGAACAATGTCTCCTGAAAAGATCCTTTACCATGGGTTTGTGTTAATAGATTCCAGAAGACTCATGAAATGAAACAAGATTCTTTCATGAATTTTCATAAAAGAGTAGATGCACAATAAATATCTATTTCCCAGAAACATAAAGATGGGCATTAGTGTCTTTTCAAATAGTCCTTTTGCCAAAGGTTATGAACCTCACTTCATGAGGTGTAACATGAGGCTATATCATCTCTATACCTCTGGGGTAAACAGAAATAAAAATGAATGTAGGGATTTACTATGAACACTGAATAGCATGATCTTGCAGGTAAGCAGGGTCACTTGAGCACTCTCTACTGCCATCCCCCACCCCACCTCACACCAAGTGTTAAGGATTTCATAGTTCTCTTAAAGGAAGAATAGATTGAAAGCTCCTAGCAGACATTTGCATACATTGCATTCTTTTTTCCCTTCTTTCAACCAGGGGTAATAAATAGTGTTCAAACTTTAGTATACCCAAATTTTACTTCACAGAGTTATAAATCACTAGGTATACAAAATTATATGAGTGATCTCACTAGCCAAACAATCTGGAAAAAAAAAAAAAGGAACAAAGTCGGAGGTCTCACACATCCTGATTTCAAATGTAATACAAAGCTACAGTAATAAAAACAGTGTGGTATTGCCATAAAGATAGACACATAAACTAATAGAACAAATAGAAAGCCCTGAAATAAACCTGCACATATTTGATATATGATTTTTGACAAGAGCACCAAGATTATTCAATGTGAAAGGATTATCTTTTCAACAAATGGTGTTGGGAAAACTAGACATAAAAGAATAAATGTGAGCTCTTACTTTTAATACAAAAATATTGCAATTCAGAATGGGTTTAAGACCTAAACTTAAGGGCTTAAAAGAAAACAAAGAAGAAAAGCTTTGGGCATGTATTTAGCATGTCATTTCTTAGATATGACAACAAAAGCACAAGCAACAAAAGTAAAAATAGATAAACTGGACTACATCAAAATTTAAAACTTCTGTACACCAAATGTTACAGTCAATAGAATTAAAAGACAATGTATGGACCAGATGAAAATATTGCAAATCATACATCTGATAAGGGGTTAACAATCTTAATGTATACAGAACTCCTACTACTTAAAAATAACAAAAATCAAACACCTGAATTTAAAAATAGATAAAGACTTGAATAGAAATTTCTCTAAAGAATCTACACTAATGGCCAATAAGCACATGAAAAAATTATTAACATCACCGATCATAAAAGAAATGAAAATTGAAATCACAATAAGACCTTATGTCCATTAGGATGGCTACTATCAGAAAAACAAAAGCAAAACAGAAAATAACAATTGTTGGTGAGGATATGGAGAAATTAGAATGCTTGGGCACTTGTAGCCTCTATGGAAAATAGTATGGTAGTTCCTCAAAAAATTAAAAGTAGAATTGCCGTGTGATCTAGCAATCCTACTTCTAGGTATATACCCAAAAGAATTAAAGCAGGGCCTCAATAGCAGCATTAATCACAATAGCAAAAAAGTGGAAGCAACCCACTTGTCCATTGATGAATGAATGGGTAAACAAAATGCAGTATATACACATAATGGAATATTATTCAGCCTTTACAAGGAAGGAAATCCTGTCACATGTAACAACATGGATGAACCGTGAGGACATTATACTAAGTGAAATAAGCCAGTCATAAAAATACAAATATTGTATTTTTCTAGTTATATGAAGTACCTAATGTCAAATGCATTGAGATGGAAAGCATTAATAGAATGGGGGTTGCTAGGGGTTGGGGAAGAGGGGTAAATGGAAAACTGTTGTTGAATGGCACAGAGTTTCAGTTCTGCAAGATGCAAAATTTCTGGAGATTGGTTGCACAATAGTGTGAATATACTTAACAGTGTTAAAGAAAGGTCAGATGGTAAATTGTATGATATGTATATTTTACCATAACTTAAAAAAATGTATGGGCCACTTGAATAAAAAATCAAAGGTAATTTTGACTACATGAAAACTTTAAGTTTCATTATGAAGTAATAGATACCTTTAATCCCTCACCCTTATTGTAAACTGATTCCATTATATTTTTCTGGCTGTTTGTAATCAGGTTTCTTACTTACAAAGCAATATAAGGAAATGTAAACCTCAACTATGCTAGATTTTCCTACTTAACTAAAGAAGAAACTGAGAAGCATTCACTTGGAAAAGTGACTCAGTACCCCAGGTTGCATTGATAGTTAATGGGATTACAAATGTAGAAACCATTTCTCTGTGCTTTCTGCTATCTATTAAAGGATAGTGTACTTCATTTCCAAATGCTGATAACCTATCATTAAATACAACTGGGGATTATAGCAAATCATAGCCGCTACTTTAATACACCACATTCCATCCTTATTAACTTGGCTTTCCATTTAACTTGTAATCTGATATACTATTGCCACTCCTCTGAGAACGAAACAGAGCTTGAAAAAAATCTCACACTATGTAATTAATGTGTTCCTAAGAAGTTGTGCATAAATTGATTCATATATTCCCATATCTTGTACTTTAGCATAACCAAAACCCCAGATAGGCTCCAAGGGAAAATGAAGGGTACTTAATAATGCGATGGGGAGAGTAAGTTTCCAAGGAGAGACCGCAGTGGAATAAAACAATCAATTAAGGGTAACACGCAAAAAGAAACTTATTTGAGCAAAAGAGAGTTGTTTAGAGACACTAATAAATGATTATTTTGTTCATTCAACATTCAACAATTATGAAGAACCCACTCTATGCTAGCCATTCTTCTAGAACAGGGATCAGCATGTAGTTTCTGTAAAGGGGAAAGTAGTAAATATTTTAGGCTTTTCAGGCCAGATGGTCTCTGTCACTAGCTACTCAATTCTGCCACTGTAGTGTGAAAGCAGCAATAGATAACGTATAAATCAATGGGCAACAACTGTACTCCAATACAACTTTATTTATAAAAATAATCAGGTGGGCTGGATTTGGCCTACAGGCCACAGCTATCAAACTGTGCTCTGTATGCTTGAAGGAAGTGGTGAACAAGATCTAGAGGTCCTTATTGACATGAGGTTTATATTCCAGCTGGAAGGACAGGGGAAAGCAGAAAAAAAAATTTAATAAACAAAACAATGTCACATGATATTAACCAAAAAATATCTCATTCTATAGAGAGACTATTCTAATATCTTCCAAACTGAGGGTTTTCAAACCTAGCAGATTTTTAAGAGGGATTTGTAGAAAATTCTGTTAATAGGGCTGTATTGGGGGGGAAAATTGATTCTGTGGGTCTAGCAGGAAGCCTATAAAGTGTTTTTTGTTTTGATTTTTTAAAGTTCTCCAGGTGATACCTCTGGTTTAGGTCAAACAACTTTGTTCCTATGAGTATTACTAAGAATAAGTGGATTGTTAATGTTAATTTCTTTCAAAGAAAAACAGAAATATTAATAGCAAAGTTGAATCATCTACTTATGAAGTAGCTTCCATAATATATAAAGGCTACCACACGTGCATTATAAAAAATAGCAGGGCTGATTGGGATGCTTCTATGAGAAAGCTAAATAAATTTGCTTTATGGGCGGCACCTGTGGCTCAAGGAGTAGGGCGCTGGCCCCATATGCTGGAGGTGGCGGGTTCAAACCCAGCCCCGGCCAAAAACTGCAAATAAATAAATAAATAAATAAATAAATAAATAAAAACACACAAACAAAAAACTAATGAGAAGTCAGAGAATCACAAATCTATTTGGAATAAATGAATATTGACATTAAAGTCTCAGTGGACTAAAATTAATTCAATTTAAAAAAAATAAATAAATTTGCTTTATGAATATAATAAAAATTCCATGTTAGTCGTTAAGCAGTTCTCAAAAAGACAAATTTTTATGACAGGATAGTCTTACATATCTTCACTAGAGGGTAGTTCATCCCCAAATTTTGTTTTTACCAGGAATGTTTTATGATGGCAATATGACATGTGTTATACATGGATTACAACCAATTCTAAGTCATCCCTAGATACACTGAGCAGGCTTTAAATTAGATAAACAATCTTTATGTCACAAAAAAAGGAGTAGAGAAGCAGAACCTCGGAATGAACTGATAAGGTGTGCATACCTCCTGATGAGCATCCTGCTGTGTTTTTTGGTGATGAGTGTGTAAAACTCAGAGATAGGGACACACCTTCAGCTGTTCCCTTGTTCAGCGAGCAGGCAGCAAAGCACTGTAAGGGGTACCTTAGATGATGTGCACATCAAATCATGTCAGAACCTCAACATGGTCCGTCAGATGTCATTTCTCACCAAGCCCAGGGCTCGCTATTTAGGCTGAGTATCAAAACTACTTATTAATATCCTACTTTAACACTTATTGCAAAGTGCTGAAGAAAGACTTACAGCTATCTGGTCAACCTGTTTTTTTTCTTTTTCATAGATGAAATAAAGGTGATAAGAGCAGGGAAGCAGTAACAGGCTGATTGAATTTTTATGCCGCTGTATCGCTTTAACATTTTTATTATGGACTGTAACATGCTAACAGTAAGTGCATAAAACATAACTATACTGATTAATAAATTACCATATAGCAAACCTTCCTGTAACTACCACTCAAGTCAAGAAATAAAACTTTGCCAGTCTTCTAGTAGGATCCTGGTTGCCTCTTCCCAATTATAGCCTCCTCCACTTCCTGCTAAATGGAACCACCGTTCTGACCTTTATAGTTACCACTTCTTGCTTTTAAAAAATACTTTTATTCCTCTATGAACTATAAACTATAATATAGTTTGATTTTGCCTCTTTTTGAGCTTTATGTAATTAAAATAATATAATATGCATTCCTTCTATCTAATTTCTTTTGCCCAGAAGTCACCATGTGAGAGTCATCATGTTGCTGCTTTTACCTTTTCATTGCTGCGTAGCATTCCATGGTGTGAATATACAGATCACCACTTACCCATTTTACAACTGATGACATTATGTTTTCAATTTAGGACTATTATAAATAATGCTGATAATAAACATTCTTTTGTATATTTCTTTATATACAAATGTACATGATTCTTTTAAATATATTACTATAAATCAAATTGCTGCTCCATAAAGTATTTGTATTTTCAATTGTGTTAGCTAAAGCCGATCTGTTTTTGTCAAAGTTTCTCATGTAAGTTTACACTCCTACTAGCATCATATAAAAATCAAAGTTGATCATCTCCTTTTCAGCCCTTGATATTGCTAATCTTTGATTTTAGTTATTCCAGTGGGGATCTCATTGAAGATTTATATTTCCCTAATGATTAATGAGATTAAGCATCTTCTTGTATGCTTATTGGCTATTTAGACATGTTCTTTTGTAAAATACTTTTTAAAAAAAGTCTCTTGCTTATTATTATTAGTTAGCTGTTGCTAAGTGACAAACTATTCCACAACTTAATAATTTAAAACAGTAAGTATTTATGTAGCTTACAGACATTGAGACTCATGGGTGGTTCTTCTGCTCCAGGCTAGGTTCTGTGGATTGTTACTGGGCTTGCTCTGTCTCTGTGGTGAGCATGCAAGTTGGGTCTAATAGTTGGCCAACTTAGGTCAGGGTTATGGGAAAGATTAGGGCATATTTTTCTGGTCTTCTAGAAGACTATCTTGAGTTCAATGTATCTAAGGGAACTGAGATTTAAGCCACAAGGTCTTTTAAGAACTACATTCCAAACTGCCACACAGTCACCTCTGCTGCATTTTTCTAGCCAAAGCAAGTCACAATAGACTTCTTTTTCATAAGCATTGCTACAAAGTCACAAAAGATGTTGATAAAGGAAAAAATGAATGGTTGTGGTCATTACTGCAAGTGATCTACAAACCATTTTTCCATTAAATTCTGTTTCCTTATTACTTGGTAGAAATTTTTTAGAAAGTGTTTATACAAATATTTTGTTATTGTGTGTGTGTGTGTGTATGTTTCACCTTCTCCCACACTGAGAATTTTTGAATAATTTTTATGAAGTCTTTTAATGAGCAGAGTTTCTTAGTTTTAATGTAGTAAAGTATTGGGCTCCAGAGTAATGGATAGTATAATTTATTACTGTTTTAAGAAACCTTCTACCCAAGCTTATGAAGATATTCTCCTATACATTATTTTTAAACATTTATTGTATTATATTTCATACTTTAGTATGAAATATTTAATATGAATATTCACCTGGATTGGGGATTTTTTTTTTTTTTTTTTGCAGTTTTTGGCCGGGGCTGGATTTGAACCCACCACCTCTGATATATGGGGCCAGCGCCCTACTCCTTTGAACCAGAGGTGCTGCCTTGGATTGGGATTTTCATTCATGGTATGAGGTAGGTGCACAGTTGGTTTCTCCATATGGATTTTCAATTTTCCCAGCACCATATATGAAAAAGACCATCATTTCCTTACTGCTATCCAGGGCTGCCTTTCTCATGAACCAAAAGTATCTTTATATGTGTGTTTGTTGCAGAAATCCATTTTAATCAATAGTTTTATTTGACCAACCTTACAATAACATAACACTGACTTAATTACTGTACTATTAAAATATATCTTGGGATTTGGTAGGAAAAAAGGCTGCTTGCTTATTGTTGATCTTCCAAGAATATCTTGATTATTAATTGTCCTTCCCATTTCCATATAAATCTTAAAGTCATCTCACCAATTTCTAAAAACTACCCTTTCAAGATATTACTACCTAACGTTGAGCATAAAAATTAATCTAAACCAATTAAGTTGATGATAATTGATATCTTTAAGGCTGTTCTCCAGTCTATAAATATGGTAAGTTTTTCTACTTAGGTCTTTTTATTTTCTCTGAATAATGTTGCATCATTTTATTGAAGGAAACAGTTCATGAGTTTTGTAAATGTGTTCTTAGTATTTGATTATTTTGAAGATCTCATAAATGGTATTTTTAATTATTTTCTTGCATGTATCTGTCACATAAGAATTTAGTTGATTTTTGTATTTACCTATTCATCATCTTGCTAATATCAACTATCAATTATCTTAACATCCCATGAATGTATCATTTCCTTATTGCCAAACCTTGTATTTTTTTCTTACATTATTGAACTGCCTAAGGCAAATGATACAGAGTTGAAAAATAATGTTTTATAGCAGGAGCAGACATCTGTGTAACAATCCCACAATCAAAGGGAACTGAGATGAAAGTCACCATTGAGGGGGTAGAGGCAAGATAACTGACTGAAGCCAGCTTTCCACAGAGACTCTCATCCAGAAGGAGAGCTAAAGGACAGAAGTTTAGCAAGTAACCAGGTGGATTAGAGCTGAGCTAAGAGAGAAGGTTGAAGAAGGCACATCAACCCTGCTGAGGTGAGCTGTGGCCCCCAGGTTACAAAAAAAGGTACAAAATCCATCGCCAAGGGGACAGGAGTCCCCTCCCCTATGAGAATGCATCACAGTACTCCATACAAATAAGCAAGTAGAGCTCAAAAGTCCTCCAATCCCACAGGAGACACACTCTAAAAACTGGACCTACTTCCCAAACTAGGGTGCCATGGTGCTCTCCTGCCAGGCATAAAACTATATAAAACTGTATATATTCTATACCTGCAATTCTGAATTCCTAGAACTCCCCTCCACTCTCACTCCAAGGTTGGGAAGCCTGTCCATGGTACTCTAGATTCTTGGGTATTTTCTTGAGAGGTGTGGACAGGGCACAGACTACTGCTGGTCAGTACTGATTCTGCTGCATGGGAGTAAGGAGAGGTCGGTTGGCTAAGAGGGAACCATACAGTAGTGGTGGTGCCCTGAAGCACAGAGCAGCAGCCACAATAGCAACAATAGGGCTCACCCCTGAATATTCCGGAGTCACACCTACTGTCTCTCTGAGCAACCAGAGGAGGCCGAGCATCTTCTCTGGTGGCAGGCAATGGTGGAACAGATCTTGTATGGAAATACAGACCCTGTGAGTAAAGGGTTTGCCTGAGGCAGTACTGGCCTGGGCAGAGCACGGAGACTAGAATATGCAAGTGCAGAGCCAGAAGATTCCCACGTCGGGGCTGACCCAAAGGACTGCTTTACTGAAAATAAGATGCACCCGGCTCTCAGGGGGTCATTAGCTGAGACAAAGGAGGGCAGGCAGAGGCTGGAACTGACAGCTAACAATGCAGCTCCAAGACCGGGCAATGGCATAGACAGGGCCTGAGGCATAGGTTCTATGAACTCAAACAGCATCTCTTCTGCAGGGGAATACAGCTGAGATAGAAACAAATTCTGTGAAGTTGTTCTGTTCAGTCAGCAACATCAATCAGCCTCCATTAAGCACCGTTTGTCAGGCCTCAACACCCCCCGCTGGATAGTGGCAGAGAGCAGTGGCCTGGCTGAGGACACATAGATCTCCCTGTGATTCAGGAAGGTGCAAACCCCTAGAGTATCTGCTCATTGGAGGCAACTGGGTCATAGCCCTGCAGGGTTATTAGTGACTGGGTGTGACAGAACTAAAGGTGGGGAAGGAGGCATCAACCTTCCCAGACTAATCTATTTTCTGGGTGGGTCCTCCTGATGTCACAGAACACCAAAGCAAGTTATACATGAGTTGCCAGCAGACAACTGTGATCTAGTTGCCAGAGATCTTTTGAACTCTCCCACCTGAGACAGGTGCTGACTGAGACAGTTGATTTGGACCTCTTGAACTGGGCCAGTCGCCTAAGGACTATATAAGTGGTATTCTGGGTGTGTGGTTGAGGGAAGGTTTGATTTTCCTTTTCCAATTGTTGCCTGTGGGAAGCGGGGTAACTTGATTGCTGGTATTTTTCCACAGCTGAGACGTCTACCCAAGTAACTGATTCAGTAGGGTAGGACAGAGACCACCTGAAAACAAGACAGAGCCACTTAGCCCCACCCCACCGAGCAGGTCCCCAGTTTCTCAGCTGTAGCACTGTACAGATCCTTGGCAAAGCTCCAGGGTAAAAGGTACAGAAACCAGTCCCAGCTTTTGGGCAAAGGGCTGGTTAATCACTACTCTTGGAGCCCCAAACCAACTTCTCTTTATCTGATCATCTAGTCAAACAATGTAAAATAATCATGGGGCAGAATCAATGAAAAACTCCAGTAACATGAATAACCAGAGTAAATCAACCCCCCCTCCCGCCCCCAAGGAAACACGCAACTGAAGATTCCATTCATAAACAGATGGCAGAGAAGTCAGAAATCAAATTCAGAATTTGGATTGCAAAAAAGATTAATAGAATGGAGGAAAAGTTGGAATTAGAAATTCCAGGAGGAATACAAAAGTTGTCTCAAAAATTCAAGGAATTTAAAGACAAAATCACCAAAGATTTTGACACATTGGGACAAGAATTTGCAGCCCACAAAGATCTGAAAAATACAGTACAATCCCTCAGTAACAGAGTGGAGCAAGCAGAAGAAAGGATTTCTGACATTGAAGAAAAAGCCTTTGAACGCTCCCAAACTCTCAAAGAGGAAGAGAAATGGAGAGCAAAAATGGATCATTCTCTCAGAGAGCTCTGGGATAATATGAAAAAAAAAAAAAACACTAATATTCGCCTCATAGGAAACCCTGAAAGCAATGAAGTGGCTTCACAAGGCACAGATGCTCTTCTCCTTGAAATTATGAAAGAGAATTTTCCAGACATGCCAAGAGATTCTGAAATTTAGATAGCAGACAGTTTCAGAACCCCAGCACGACTCAACCGGAATAAGACATCCCCCAGGCACATCATAATTAACTTCACTAAAGTTAATATGAAGGAGAACATTCAGAAAGCAACCAGATGTAAGAAATTCATAACTTACAAAGAGAAGAATATTAGAATGAATGCAGACCTCTCTTCTGAAAACTTTCAAGATAGAAGAGGGTAGTCATTGACTTAATCTCCTAAAACAAAATAACTTTCCACCCAAGATCCTGTATCCAGCTAAACTGAGTTTCATGTATGATGGAGAAATTAAATACTTTAATGACATTCACATGTTGAAGAAATTTGCCATAACTAAACCAGCTCTCCAGGATATTCTCAGACCTATCCTCCATAATGACCAGCACAATCCTCCACCACAAAAGTAAACTCACTCAGGAACTTTTGATCAAATTCCAAGGTGGTGAAAGGATTAAAAATGTCCACTGAACTTTCAAAAAACTCAATGCCCAAAATTCTACCAGGCTTATCAATATTCTCTATTAATGCGAATGGCTTAAATTGTCCTCTAAAGAGGCACAGGTTGGCTGACTGGATACAAAAACTGAGGCCAGATATCTGCTGCATACAAAAATCTCATCTCACCTTAAAAAAAAAAAATACATATATATATACATATACACTCAGGGTGAAGGGATGGTTGTCTATATTTTTGGCAAATGGAAATAGAAGTCAGAAAAAAGCAAGTGTTGCAATTTTATTTGCAGATGCAATAGACATTAAATGAACAAAAATAAGGAAGGATAAGAATGGTCACTTCATATTTTTAAGGGTAATACTCAATATGATGAGATTTCAGTTATTAATATTTATGCGCCCAACCAGAATCCACCTCAATTTATAAGAGAAACTCAAACAGACATGAGCAACTTGATTTCCTCCACCTCCATAATAGTCAGAGATTTTAATACTCCTTTGGCAGTGTTGGATAGATCCTCCAAAAAGAAACTGAGCAAAGAAATATTAAATTTAAAACTAACCATCCAACATTTGAATTTAGCAGACATCTACAGAACATTTCATCCCAAAAAATCTGAATACACATTATTCTCATCAGCCCATGAAACATGCTTCAAAATCGGTCACATCTTAGGTCACAAATCTAACCTCACTAAATTTAACGGAATAGAAATTATTCCCTGCATCTTCTCAGACCACCATGGAATAAAAGTCAAACTTGTTAACAATAGGAATCTGCATGCTTATACAAAAACATAGAAGTATAATAACCTTATGCTGAATGATAGCTGGGTCATAGATGAGACTAAGAAGGAAATTACCAAATTTTTGGAACAAAACAACAATGAAGACACGAATTATCAGAACCTCTGGGATACCACAAAGGTACTCCTAAGAGGGAAATTTATAGCACTGCAAACCTTCCTCAAGAGAACGGAAGGAGAGGAAGTTAACAACTTAATGTGACATCTCAAGCAACTGGAAAAGGAAGAACATTCCAACCCCAAACGCATTAGAAGAAAAGAAATAAAAAAATTGGAGCAGAATTAAATGAAATTGAAAACAAAAGAATTATACAACAGATCAATAAATCAAAAAGGTGGTTTTTTGAAAAGTTCAATAAAATAGATAAACCCAACCAGAAAAAAAAGAGAAAATTTCTAATTTCATCTATCAGAAATGACAAAGATGAAATACCAACAGACTCCTTTGAAATTCAAAAAATCCTTAATGAATATTACAAGAAACTTTATTCTCAGAAATATGAAAATCTGAAGGAAATTGACCAATACTTGGAAGCACATCACCTTTCAAGACTTAGCCAGAATCAAGTGGAAATGTTGAACAGGCTTATATCAAGTCCTAAAATAGCATCATCCATACAAAATCTCCCTAAAAAGGAAAGCCCGGGACCACATGGCTTCACGTCAGAATTCTACCAAACTTTTAAAGAGGAATTAGTACCTGTATTACTCAACCTTTTCGAAAATATACAAAAAGAAGGAATACTAACCAACACATTTTATGAAACAAACATCACCTTGTTCATGAAACCAGGAAAAGGCCCAAAAAGAAAAGAAAATTACAGACCAGTATCACTAATGAATATTGATGCAAAAATAATCAACAAGATCCTAACAAACAGAATTCAACAACACATCAAACAAATTATACATCATGACCAAGTCGTTTTTATCCCAGGGTCTGAAGGCTGGTTCAATATACATAAATCTATAAATACAATTCAGCACATAAACAAATTAAGAAACAAAGACCATATGATTCTCTCAAATGGTGCAGAAAAAACTTTTGATAATATCCAGCATCCCTTGATCAGAACACTTAAGAAAAGGGACATTTCGAGGAGGCGGAGCAAGATGGCAGCCAAGTAACAGCTTCCTTGCATCTGGGCACCGTGAGTCTGGGGATATAGGACTCCAGGCATCTCTGGCTGGTGGGATCTGCCTACCATCACCCCTGAGAGGATACAGGGAGTCAGCAAGAGACTTCTGGACCCCAAGAGGAGGACTAAAACAGTGGAAAACCGGCAAGTGGTCGCGTGTGTTCAATCCGTCTAAACCCGCCCGCAACTGTAAGTTCAGTAGCAGCAAGACTGCAAACCAGAAAGGCCTTACCTGTGAACTGTTTTGGTGTCTTTGGACTTGGCACTCAGCTGAACTGCCTTGGGGAGAGCCTGAGCGGGAGTGCGGAGAACTTTGGCCTTTGTCTAGGGCCCCAGTCTGAGCTGCTGAGCCAGACGGAGCTAATAGTGTTTGGCTCTGGGTCACAGGCAGACATTGTGAGCGATCTGCCCTGGCAAGCTCCGCCCTCAGGGTCGCAGAGCTGGAATTGGGTGGGAGCTGGTAACCCAGCGACCAAGTAGCCTAAGGGTGGGGTCTCAGCCGCCTTGCAGCCCTAACCCTTGGGGGCAGAGGGAGACCAGTTTTGACACACAGGGTAAGTGTATAGCCACTTCAGCAGTGATTCCAGCGACAAGCACTTCCCTGAGAAAGCTTCTGCTCAGTAAGTGAACAAGTTCAAAGTGCCTTTCAAGTGGGCTGAAGAGAGATTTGGGTGTCTACCTGCTGGGGTTTGAGAAACTAGAGCCTCCAGTCGTATCAGAACTGTGATTAACATCTCATACCCCAGAAGACCACGTGTTGCCCAGACAATATTCAATAACATATACATACTGCTTTGTTTTTGGTTGTGTGTTTTTTTTTTTTTCTTTTGGTTTGGTTGTTTTTTTTGTTTATTTGATGTTGTGGATTGTTGTTTTGTTTTTTAAGTTCAACCTTTTCCATACAGATCCTTTTTCTTTCTCAATTTTTCTAGTTTAATTACAGTTTCCCATTGCTGCCTATTTCAATAATTAGAACTTCATTTTTGTTAATGTTTCTACCGCTATTATTTGGTTTTTCCAGCCAATTTTATACCATAAAGTTTTCTGTTTGCTTGTTTTGGTTTGATTTATAGCATTTTTGTCTTTCCTCTCTACTTGGTGGAGGTGGGGTACTGAGTCTGACCAGGTTAGCAAAGAGCTGCTGACCTCAAGGGAACCACCAAACTGAGCACCCCCAGAAGGTGGTTTTTTTTTTTTAAGGTTGTATCAAAGTACCCTACTGTAGACCTATATTGCTCTGTCTCCCTCTTTCTGTGCCTCTCTTCCTTTTGTCAATATTCCCTTTACCCACCCCCTCTCCTTTCTCTATTTTTCTTTTTTTTTTACTTATCACTCGGTCCTCCTTTCTTTCATCCCTTTTTTGCTCTTAAACTTTCTCACCTTTCTGGTCCTGTAACCCTTAGTCCACAGGCATGAGAACTTAAAGAGCAAGAGGAAGTGAAAGGAAAATTAGGGCAAGGAAACAGATAAAAGAAATCACCCATGAGGAAGAATCAGCAGAAAACTCCAGGCAACATGAAGATCCCGTCCAGAACAACCCCGCCAAGGGACCATGAGGCAGCTACTGCAGAGGATTCCACCTATACAGAAATGTTAGGAATGACAGAAAGGGAATTTAGAATACACATGTTGAAAACAATGAAACAAATGATGGAAACAATGAAGGAAACTGCTAATAAAGTGGAAAATAACCAAAACGAAATCCAAAAACAGAATCAAATCAGAGATGAACGATATGAAGAATATAAAAAGGATCTAGCAGAGCTGAAGGAAATGAAACAGTCAAACAGGGAACTTAAAGATGCAATGGAAAGTATCAGCAACAGGTTAGACCATGCAGAAGAAAGAATTTCAGAGGTAGAAGACAAAGTTTTTGAGATAACTCAGATAGTAAAAGAGGCAGAAAAGAAGACAGAGAAAGCAGATCGTTCACTATCAGAATTATGGGACTTTATGAAGCGTTCCAACATACGAGTTATAGGAATTCCAGAAGGGGAAGAAGAATGCCCCAGAGGAATGGAAGCCATACTAGAGAATATTATAAAAGAAAATTTCCCAAATATCACCAAAGATTCTGACACACTGCTTTCAGAGGGCTATCGGACCCCAGGTCTCCGCAACTCTAACCGAGCTTCTCCAAGACACATTGTGATGAACCTGTCCAAAGTCAAGACAAAAGAAAAGATTCTGCAAGCTGCCAGGAGTAAGCGGCAGTTGACCTACAGGGGCAAATCCATCAGAGTGACCGCAGACTTCTCTAATGAAACTTTCCAAGCAAGAAGACAATGGTCATCTACCTTTAATCTAGTTAAACAGAACAATTTCCAGCCCAGAATTCTGTACCCTGCTAAGCTAAGCTTCAAAATTGACGAAGAAATCAAATCATTTACGGATATACAAACATTGAGGAAATTCGCCAGAACAAGACCAGCTCTACAGGAAAAACTTCAACCTGTTCTGCACACTGACCACCTCAATGGATCAGCAGCAATGTAAGAACTCAGAAATTAAAGGACAGAACCTAACCTCCACACTGATGCAAAAGATAAAACTAAGCAATGGACTCTCACAAAATAAGACGAATAGAATACTACCACACTTATCAATTATCTCCATAAATGTTAATGGCTTGAATTCCCCACTGAAGAGACATAGATTGGCTGACTGGATTAAAAAACACAAGCCATCCATTTGCTGTCTGCAAGAAACACACCTGGCTTCAAAAGACAAATTAAAGCTCCGAGTTAAGGGTTGGAAGACAATTTTTCAGGCAAATGGAATTCAGAAGAAAAGAGGAGTTGCAATCTTATTTTCAGATACATGTGGATTTAAAGCAACTAAAGTCAAAAAAGACAAAGATGGTCACTTTATATTGGTCAAGGGAAAAATACAACAAGAAGACATTTCAATTCTAAATATCTATGCACCCAATTTTATTGCTCCCAGATTCTTGAAACAGACCTTATTCAGTCTGAGCAATATGATATCTGATAATACCATAATAACAGGGGACCTTAACACTGCTCTTGCAGAGCTGGACAGATTCTCTAAACAAAAATTAAACACGGATATAAGAGACTTAAATGAGACCCTAGAACAACTGTGCTTGATAGACGCATATAGAACACTCCATCCCAAAGATAAAGAATATACATTCTTCTCATCACCCCATAGAACATTCTCCAAAATTGATCATATCCTGGGACACAAAACAATTATCAACAGAATCAAAAGAACTGAAATTTTACCTTGTATCTTCTCAGACCATAAGGCACTAAAGGTGGAACTCAACTCTAACAAAAATGTTCGACTCCACCCAAAGGCATAGAAACTAAACAATCTTCTGTTGAATAACAGATGAGTGAAGGAAGAAATAAAACAGGAAATCATTAACTTCCTTGAGCATAACAACAATGAAGACACAAGCTACCAAAACCTGTGGGATACTGCAAAAGCAGTTTTGAGAGGAAAATTCATCGCTTTAGATGCCTACATTTGAAAAACAGAAAGAGAGCACATCAACAATCTCACAAGAGATCTTATGGAATTGGAAAAAGAAGAACAATCTAAGCCTAAATTCAGTAGAAGAAAAGAAATATCCAAAATCAAATCAGAGATCAATGAAATTGAAAACAAAAGAATCATTCAGAAAATTAATGAAACAATAAGTTGGTTTTTTGAAAAAATAAATAAAATAGATAAACCATTGGCCAGACTAACGAGGAATAGAAAAGTAAAATCTCTAGTAACCTCAATCAGAAATGATAAAGGGGAAATAACAACTGATCCCACAGAGATACAAGAGATCATCTCTGAATACTACCAGAAACTCTATGCCCAGAAATTTGACAATGTGAAAGAAATGGATCAATATTTGGAATCACACCCTCTCCCTAGACTCAGCCAGGAAGAAATAGAGCTCCTGAACAGACCAATTTCAAACACTGAGATCAAAGAAACAATAAAAAATCTTCCAACCAAAAAATGCCCTGGTCCAGATGGCTTCACTCCAGAATTCTATCAAACCTTCAAGGAAGAGCTTATTCCTGTACTGCAGAAATTATTCCAAAAAATTGAGGAAGAAGGAATCTTCCCCAACACATTCTATGAAGCAAACATCACCCTGATACCAAAACCAGGAAAAGACCCAAACAAAAAGGAGAATTTCAGACCAATCTGACTCATGAACATAGATGCGAAAATTCTCAACAAAATCCTAGCCAATAGATTACAGCTTATCATCAAAAAAGTCATTCATCATGATCAAGTAGGCTTCATCCCAGGGATGCAAGGCTGGTTTAACATATGCAAGTCCATAAATGTTATCCACCATATGAACAGAGGCAAAAATAAAGATCACATGATCCTCTCAATAGATGCAGAAAAAGCATTTGATAAAATCCAGCATCCTTTTCTAATTAGAACACTGAAGAGTATAGGCATAGGTGGCACATTTCTAAAACTGATTGAAGCTATCTATGACAAACCCACAGCCAATATTTTACTGAATGGAGTAAAACTGAAAGCTTTTCCTCTTAGAACTGGAACCAGACAAGGTTGTCCTCTGTCACCTTTACTATTCAACGTATTGCTGGAAGTTCTAGCCAATACAATTAGGCAAGACAAGGAAATAAAGGGAATCCAAATGGGAGCAGAGGAGGTCAAACTCTCCCTCTTTGCTGACGACATGATCTTATACTTAGAGAACCCCAAAGACTCAACCTCAAGACTCCTAGAAGTCATCAAAAAATACAGTCATGTTTCAGGATATAAAATCAATGTCCACAAGTCAGTAGCCTTTGTGTACACCAATAACAGTCAAGATGAGAAGCTAATTAAGGACACAACTCCCTTCACCATAGTCTCAAAGAAAATGAAATACCTAGGAATATACCTAACGAAGGAGGTGAAGGACCTCTATAAAGAAAACTATGAAATCCTCAGAAAGGAAATAGCAGAGGATATTAACAAATGGAAGAACATACCATGGTCATGGACGGGAAGAATCTACATTGTTAAAATGTCTGTACTTCCCAAAGCAATCTACCTATTCAATACCATTCCTATCAAAATACCAACATCGTACTTTCAAGATTTAGAAAAAATGATTCTGCATTTTGTATGGAACTGGAAAAAACCCCATATAGCTAAGGCAGTTCTCTGTAACAAAAATAAAGGTGGGGGCATCAGCATACCAGATTTTAGTTTGTACTACAAAGCCATAGTGCTCAAGACAGCATGGTACTGGCACAAAAACAGAGACATAGACACTGGAATTGAATTGAAAACCAAGAAATGAAACTAACATTTTACAACCACCTAATCTTTCATAAACCAAACAAGAACATACCTTGGGTGAAAGACTCCCTATTCAATAGATGGTGTTGGGAGAACTGGATGTCTACATGTAAAAGACTGAAACTGGACCCACACCTTTCTTCACTCACAAAAATTGATTCAAGATGGATAAAGGACTTAAACTTAAGGCATGAAACAATAAAAATCCTCCAAGAAAGCATAGGAAAAACACTGGAAGATATTGGCCTGGGGAAAGACTTCATGAAGAAGACTGCCATGGCAATTGCAACAACAACAAAAATAAACAAATGGGACTTCATTAAACTGAAAAGCTTCTGTACAGCTAAGGACACAATAACCAAAGCAAAGAGACAACCTACACAATGGGAAAGGGTATTTGCATATTTTCAATCAGACAAAAGCTTGAGAACTAGGATCTATAGAGAACTGAAATTAATCCACATGAAAAAAGCCAACAATCCCTTATATCAATGGGCAAGAGACATGAATAGAACTTTCTCTAAAGATGACAGATGAATGGCTAACAAACACATGAAAAAATGTTCATCATCTCTATATTTTAGAGAAATGAAAATCAAAACAACCCTGAGATATCATCTAACCCCAGTAAGAATGGCCCACATCACAAAATCTCAAAACTGCAGATGCTGGCGTGGATGTGGACAGAAGGGAACACTTTTACACTGCTGGTGGGACTGCAAACTAGTACAACCTTTCTGGAAGGAAGTATGGAGAAACCTCAAAGCACTCAAGCTAGACCTCCCATTTGATCCTGCAATCCCATTACTGGGCATCTACCCAGAAGGAAAGAAATCCTTTTATCATAAGGACACTTGTACTAGACTGTTTATTGCAGCTCAATTTACAATCGCCAAAATGTGGAAACAGCCTAAATGCCCACCAACCCAGGAATGGATTAACAAGCTGTGGTATATGTATACCATGGAATACTATTCGGCCATTAAAAAAAATGGAGGCTTTACATCCTTTGTATTAACCTGGATGGACGTGGAAGACATTGTTCTTAGTAAAGCATCACAAGAATGGAGAAGCATGGATCCTATGTACTCAATTTTGATATGAGGACAATTAATGACAATTATGGTTATGGGGGGGGAAACAGAAAGAGGGAAGGAGGGAGGTGGGTGGGGCCTTGGTGTGTGTCACACTTTATGGGGGCAAGACATGATTGCAAGAGGGACTTTACCTAACAATTGCAATCAGTGTAACCTGGCTTATTGTACCCTCAATGAATCCCCAACAATAAAAAAAAAAAAAAGGGACATTTCTCAAACTGGTCGAGGGCATCTACAGCAAACCCACAGCCAATATCGTATCGAATGGAGTTAAATTGAAATCATTTCCACTCAGATCAGGAACCAGGCAAGGTTGACAATTTTCTTCCCTGCTCTTTAGCATTGTAATGAAAGTTTTAGCCAACCCAATTAGGGAAGTAAAGGCAATCAAACGTATCCATATAGGATCAGAAGATATCAAACTTTCACTCTTTGCAGATGATATTATTGTATATCTGGAAAACACCAGGCATTCTACTACAAAACTCTTAGAAGTGATAAAGGAATACAACAGTGTCTCAGGTTACAAAATCAACATTCATAAATTGGTAGCCTTTATATATACCAACTGAGGGCTAGCCTTTATATATACCAGTCAAGCTGAAAAAACAGCAGGGACTCTATTCCGTTCACAGTAGTGCCAACAAGATGAAATATCTGAGAGTTTATCTGACAAAGGATGTGAAAGATCTCTATAAAGAGAACTATGAAACTCTAAAAAAAGAAATAGCTGAAAATGTTAACAAATGGAAAAACATACCATGTTCATGGCTGGGAAGAATCAACATTGTTAAAATGTCCATATTACCCAAAGCAATATACAATTTTAATGCAATCCCTATTAAAGCTCCACTGTCATACTTTAAAGATCTCAAAAAAAATACTACTTTGTTTTTATGGAATCAGAAAAAAACCTTGAATAGCCAAGACATTACTCAGAAATAAAAACAAAGCAGGAGGAATCATACTACTAGACCTTAGACTATACTATAAATCGATAGTGATCAAAACAGCATGGTACTGGCACAAAGACAGAGAGGTAGATATCTGGAACAGAATAGAGATTAAGAGATGAACCCAGCTACTTACCATTATTTGATTTTTGACAAGCCAATTAAAAACATTCGGTGGGGAAAAGATTCCCTATTTAACAAATGGTGCTGGGTGAACTGCCTGGCAACCTGTAGAAGTCTGAAACTGGACCCACACCTCTCACCATTAACTAAGATAGACTCTCACTGGATAAAAGATTTAATCTTAAGACATGAAACTATAAAAATACTAGAAGAAAGTGCAGGGAAACTCTTGAAGAAATCAGCCTGAGCAAATATTTTATGAGGAGGACTCCCCAGGCAATTGAAGCAGCATCAAAAATACACTAGTGGGACCTGATCAAAGTAAAAAGTTTCAGCACACCCAAGACCACAGTAAGTAAAGCAAGCAGACAGCCCTCATAATGGGAGAAGATATTTGCAGGTTATGTCTCCGACAAAGGTTTAATAACTAGAATCCACAGAGAACTCAAACATATGAGCCAGAAAAGAACAAATGATCCCATCTCAGGCTGGGCAAGGGACTTGAAGGGAAACTTCTCTGAAGAAGACAGGTGCACAGCCTACAGACATATGAAAAAATGCTCACATCCTTAATCATCTGAGAAATGCAAATCAAAACTACTTTGAGATATCATCTAACTCCAGTAAGATTAGCCCCTATCACAAAATCCCAAGACCAGAGATGTTTACATACATGTGGAGAAAAGGGAACACTTCTACACTGCTAGTGGGAATGCCAACTATAAGTTCCTTTTAGAAAGATGTTTGGAGAACACTTTAGAGATCTAAAAATACACCTGCCATTTGATCCTACAATTCCTTTACAAGTATATACCCAGAAGACCAAAAATCACATTATAACCAAGATATTTGTAGCAGAATGTTTGTTGCAGCCCAATTCATAATTGCTAAATCATGGAAGAAGCCCAAGTGCCCATCGACCCACGAATGGACTAATAAATTGTGGTATATATACACCATGGAATATTATTAAATAAGGAAAAAATCTGTATAAAAACACAGCATGTAAACAAAACATGTGTACCCACTAATATTCCAAAATTTAAAAAAATTTAAAGATAGACCAAAACCTTAACAATTAAAAAAAAAAAGTCATCATTGAATCATCAGGTTTAGTATTTACTTATAGTTTGGACAAAATACTACATTTCAAATATTCTCTTTTTGTTATTTCCTAAGCATTTTTAAAATCTGAAATAATTTAATCATTTTTTACCATTAATTGAAAGGATATTTTTCTTCTTTTATTCTGTTAACGTGGTATATTACACTTAAACATTGATCAACATTAAGCAAATCTGAATTTGTGAGTGAGCCCTATGAGGCATGATGCACAGCTGGATTAAATTTGCTAATATTTGTTTAGAATTTCTGCATCTATACTCATGAATTTTCCTTTCCTGTAATTTCCTTCCTGGGTTTTGTGGAGAGCAGCTGGCTAACCACAGGGTACAGATACCCACAACTGAAGCTGATCTTGTTTTGTCTCTACTTGATGTGAGTCAAACATTGTTCCTCCTTGTGTTTGACAGCCTTGTGTTTTCCCTGGCAGCTCTGATACCATTATGCGATGGACAGGGAGTGCTCAAATATGCACTCCTGTTAACAGGCAACAGACGCCTCTGGCTTGACAGCTAGTGCTTGCATGGAGCATCTTTTCGTGTTCCTTTAGTAAAATAACCATCTGAAAACCAATCAGCTTTTAGTTGGGGCATTTAATGTAATTATTAATGTATTTGTGTTTAATCTACTACCTTGTTACATGTTTTAAATTTGTGCTGTCCTTTGTCGCTGTCTCTCCCTCCATCCATCTTTCTCTGTCATGAATTTTTTTATTTGTATTGTTCTTTAAAAAAAATTAACTTATTTCTTTGCAATTCTTCTGGCAGTTACTCTAGTGATTAAAACATGGTTTCTTAACCCATTATAATCTAGTGCTGACTGGTATTTTTATTTTTGTCTTTTTTTTCCAGCAATTTAAGACATTTAGAACACTTTAGCCATCTAATCTCTACCTGACCTATATGTTATAATTATTATAGATTTTATTCTCTATATGTAGTTTATATTCACAACCTATGATAATTATCAGTTGATTCATTATTCCTCCTTAATTCTCCAACTTTCTGGGAAGATTTTTATTGTCTGTAGAACTTTCTTTAGTTTACAAAAACCTTTGCGTATCTCTATTTTGCCTTCATTCTTGAAGGCAAAATATTGGAAGGTTTCTTTCTTTTGGCACATTGAAAATGGTATTTCATTGTTATTCTGGCTTCCGGTATTTCTTTTGAAAAGTCATCTAGTGGTATATCCTTCCTACCCCAAAAGTAGTCTAGGAAATAGCAGCAAATTATGTCTTGTTTCATGCCTAGTTATCTTTGATTATGTTCTGGACATTTTATTTTAAATGTCATATATAGATTTAATTTGGGCCCTAGAGATATTCTATATTTCTATAGAAAAGATAAACATTTTGGTTCAGCTCAACATCTGGGCCCTAGCAATTAGTGATCCCATTAATTCTAGGGCTATAAATTAGAATTTGGAGGATCATTCAAACAACTCTTACTGTGATACAGTCCAGTCCAAGTGATGTCTGCTTTACTTTTGGTTAATTCTTACTTCCAGAATGCCACCCTTTATGATCCCAGACAAAAACAGAAAGCAGTTTACAATAGAATTCATCCCTGTTGGGCTCTGGAATTTTTTTCATTTCCCCACTGCTGTGAACTGTCAAAGTTACTTCTCTGACAGATAATCTCCTCATCTGAATCGAAAGATATCCACAATTCTTTTTCTAACACATTTCATATTGAATTGATCAGTAAGTCCCATTGGTTCTACCTCTAGAACATATCCTTACTCCACAACAGCTTTCAGTCCCCAATGTATGACCTTGCAAATCACCCCACCTCGCCCATTATCCCACCTGCCTCCTTGTTTCCACCTTTGCCTTTCTTAGTCCATTCACCAAACATTTAAAATCAGCCACTTAATCTCATAAATCACATTATGATATTCTGCAATTTAAAAGTCTCCAGTAACTTCCCAATGAACATGAAGTACCTTGTATTTCTAACATCCAAACTTCTTACCCTGGCTCTCCAGGCAATCTATAATTTGGCTCCTGCCTTTCTTTCTAACCATTCTGGAATAATGGCTATTCTGTAAGTAATTGAAACTCAATCCTGCTTTAGTTTCTTTTTACTCATAGTTTCCTTTGTCTGACTATCTTGTTTTGTTCTGTTTTGTTTGGTATAACTCATGGCTGGCTCCCCTTGGTCACTAACTCAGTTTCTCCTGGAATGTTAGCTACCTCTTCCAAGATGCTCTCAATCAACAACCCACCTAAAGTCCTCCTCCCTCAGCAACTCTCTGGAATGTTACTACATTTAATTTTATTCATACATTTACAACTCTGATATTACTCCTTTTATTTCATGCAACAAACCTCAGTCAAAGATAATCAAAAAGATCTCTTTTTTCCTGACATAGAAAAGAGTGCCTGAAACTGTCATACTTGAATACAAAATCAAGTATTCTTCTTAGTAAAGTATCTCAAGAATGGAAGAAAAAGTACCCAATGTACTCACCCTTATTATGAAACTAATGTAGGAACTCCACATGAAAGCTATAACCCAGTTACAACCTAAGAATAGGGAGAAGGGGGAAAGGGAGGGGAGGGAGGGGGGAGGTAGGTGGAGGGAGGGAGATTAATGGGATTATACCTGCGGTGCATCTTACAAGGGTATATGTGAATCCTAGTACATGTGGAATGTAAAGGTCTTAGCAAAATAACTAAGAAAATGCCAGGAAGGCTATGTTAACTAGTGTGATGAAATGTGTCAAACGGTCTATGAACCAAGTGTATGGTGCCCCATGATCATACTAATGTACACAGCTATGATTTAATAAAAAAAAAAAAGAGAGAGAAAAAAAACAAAAGGGAAGAGATAACACATAAATATATGTGGCACAGTGCTGGCACATGGAAGATATTTTAAATATATTTGCTGTAATTTAAAACACAAAGCTCTGGATAACACACAGAAATCATTAATCCAGTCACAGTGTTATAAATTCATCCTTCATATGACAACCTGATTTTCTTCCTTTTTATCTGTCTATCCAAATCTTCAATTTGATATCAACCAATTTCCTTTCCAAGAAAATATTTTTTTTCTTTTCAACCCCAAATCTGTTTCTAATAACCTATCCAAAGTGACAGCTACAGAAGCAGTGAGTAATTGGATCACAAATGTGCACTGTAGTAGGGAAATAGCAGAAAACCTAAATGTTCATTGACAAGGATTTTAGTAAAATAAGTTAGTGATAAATTACCAGCTGAAAAAATTATAGAAGTGGATATGCAATATGACATAGCTTTTATTTTTAAAATAACTGGGCAGTGCCTGTGGCTCAAAGGAGTAGGGCACTGGCCCTCTATACCGAGAGGTGGCAGGTTCAAGCCCAGCCCCGGCCAAAAACTGCAAAAAAAAAAAGGAAATATCTATATGTGTTGCATAAATATATGTTACCTCAACAGAGTGAATTTGGGATTGGGCAAAGACTATTACTTCCTATTTCTATTTCCACATTCCTGTTTTGTTTTAGTATTTTATTTTACATACTCTGTTTTTATAACAAAAGGCCAATTAAGTTACATGGGAATTTTAAAAATCATATCTTACTAAATTCTGATCATTGCATTTAGGTGGATTTTTATATCTTCATCTAATCATCAATGACAATATTCTCAAGGTGTCAAAAATTACTAATGTGATTGAAAGTGTTATGCTGTCTAGATTAATTTGTTCTTCTCACTTTATGTGAGTTTGGCAAGCATTTCCAGAAACCTAATCCCAGGTCACTAAACAACAAATGCTGTGCATTCCCAAGCCCAGTACAGTAGACATGACAGCAAATGGACAGACCATATCCTTAATTCTTTACTGTATACACACACACACACACACACACACACACACACACACTCTCAAATAAACATCTTTCCCACTGCCTTATTTTAGCTTGAATTCTCCAAAGAGAAAATTAGCTTGAATTAGCTTGAATGCTCCAAAGAGAAAATTTACTAATTTGAACATTTTTGGTCAGTCTCTCTCTCTCTGTTTTTTGTCCTGGAACCTATTGATGCATTAGAAAAACATTACTTAAAACAATTCAGTTCAATTGGTTTGCTGCATTCAAGAGCAGCTCTCACAGCTGAGGTGAGATCTTGCACAGGTTTCTACATTTTTTGACATGAAATAATACTTCAGAGGAAATAAATAATAAACTATTATGTACTATTTGGCACCTCCATTATAAAATAATTATCTACAAAAGGTGAATTTACATTTACTAATGCAAAATCCCTAAAAACGTTGGTGAGAAATATTAGAACATAATATGACTAGGAAAAAAATCTAACCAGCCTATTATTTCCTGCATTTTTCATCCATACATTATTGTTTTGAATCACCAAGGTTTGGTTAAGAGCTAGATAATTTAGCTCTTAACATTAATGTACCTGCATCTGGATGGACATATGTTTTCATTTTCCTAGGATTACAAATACCAGGCCATATACAGCACTATACTCGTAAACATTTAATAATTGACTATCCTCCTACCCACCAAAAGTCCCTAATTTGTAGCATTTGCCAATTCCTGTGGTGTAAATATTACCACCTTAGCCTATTATAAGCCTTCAATGTGTCATTTTTGAATGTGGAGTTAGAAATAGGTGTAGATAATTGGCATTCATGAGTTGTTAAGGGTTGACTACAACATAATGGTGGACATAGGATAAGTAAGTATTTTACTTTATAAAAACCTGCAAAACCATTTTTCAAATGGGATTTGACATTTTGCATTCCCATCAGCTATGTATGAGAGTTCCAGTTGTTCCTCATCCTATCTAGCGTTCAACATTGTTCAGGGATTGTGTCCCTTTATTTTAGCCATTTTATTAAGCACATAATGTTATGTTGTAGTTTTAATGTGAGTTTCCCTGATGACTAATGTGATAAACAACTCTTATTATGCTTATTTGTCTTTTCTATCTCTTTCTGTTGTCTCTTCATTTGCTCATTTTGTTTCCTCAATATGGCATTTTGAGAAATTTTTGTATGTATTCTTGATATTGGCCTTTTATCAGGTTGCAAGTATTTTCTCCAAGTCAGTATCTTCCTTTTGTTTTCTAACATTGTTTTTCACGAGGTATAAGTATTTAATATTGTTAGAGAACTATTTATCTTTTTGCTTTTATTGTATGTGCTTTTTCATCCTATATAAGAAATCTTTGCTTAACCCAAGTTATAAATATTTACTCCTATAAGTTCTTCTAGAACTCAAATATCCAACATAATAACCACTAGATAATTAATTTCATTCACATGTGAATTAGATTTAAGTTTAAATTAATTAAAATCAAATTAAATTAAAAAATCAGTCTGATTCACCACATTTCAAGTCCTCAATGGTCTCCCTGGCTAGCAGCTATTCAACACTTTCATCACTATTCAGTGCTCTAAAACTCTTACAAAAAAATAACACAGGAAGGAAAACAAAGCAATAAGGTACTACCCAGCAGGGTGAACAGATCAAAATCCCACAGATTAATTCTATCACTTAATGTTAATGATCTGAATGCTCCCCTCGAAAGACATGGATGAAAATAACATAATCCAAGTATCTTCTGTCTTCAGGAAATACACCTAAACTACAGGATGCACACAGACTCAACATGAAATGGGTGAGAAACAAATTCCATGCAAATATCAATCAAAAAACAAGAGGTGTAGCCCTTCCCTTGTCAGATAAAACTGACTTTAAGCCAACAAAGGTAGAGAAAGACAAAGAGGGTCATCATATAATGGTAAAGGGACCAATTCAACAAGAAGACATAACAATCTTACATATATATGCACCTAACACTGCAGCTTCCAAATAAAGCAAATTTTACTAGATCAAAGCAAAGAAATAAATACCATTGTAATTGCTGAGTACCTCAATACCCCATTGTCAGAGCTGAAGAAATCATCAAAGCAGAAAATAAACAATGAACTTAAAGCAGACTCTAAATCAAATGCACCTAAAGACATTTATAAAAAATTCTACCCCAGACCTACTGAATGTACTTTCTTCTCAGCAGCACATGGGATATTCTCCAAAGCTGATCGTATCTTAGGCCACAAAACAGGTCTCAACAATTCCAAAAAAAATGAAATCATACTATGTATTTTCTCATACGAGATGAAATAAAACCAAAAATTACTCAGACCTACATAAAGTTATGGAAATTAAACAACCTGCTGCTAAACAATTACGGTTTTGATATATGTGTACATTTCAAGTCAATCTTTGTATATGATGTGAGGTATGGGTAGATTATTTGTTTCTTTGATTTTTTGCATATGTATTCCAAATTGTTCCAGAAACAGTTTTGACATCTACCTTTCTTTTTCTCACCATGTAATTTTTGTGTGTGTAAGTTAGCCACAGGGGCTTTTCTTTGGCATTTTTAAATTTCTTTCAAAAAAAGGGCATACTTAGAAATAAAATATGATATACCAAAGCTGTGGTTGAAATAAACCTACCAATTTTACCAAGTGATAATTACATTTGCTTCTGTACTTGTCTGTCAAGTGAGCATGTGTTTCTGATATATCTGTTCTACCAGGCCTTAGGAAATTAATCTGTGAGTACCAGGTAGAGGCAGCCTGGTTTACATGGAGGCATTTAAAATGAAAGGGAAATCAACCACTTACAAAGAAACTATTGAACAATCAAATCAAGGTAGGAAAACATCACTTTATATCATTAATAGAGATGGGCCTCTGCAAATGTATCACTATCAGTTGTGACTCTGTGTATGTATGTGTGTTTTACTTTAAGTGAGTTTATATAGTAGAAAAAAATATATTTCTCACATGAGCTTTGGTGTTTATTTCTTCCCATTTTAATTCTGCTTTAGAGTAAAAGACAAATACTTGATTCTGCACTTTATCACAAAACCTTGCATGGCTTTTGAAACTTTCCAACTTTTTTCTTTATTTAGTAAATTTTGATGAGCATATTTTTTGCTTAAAGAGTAACCATAGGATTGAGATAACTTCACCTCGATTTTGTGACACTTTACAAATCAAGTCTATCAATAAAATAAAATATTTCTTAACGAGCTGAACATTTTAGTGTCTAAAAATCATTGTGACACAACTATATTTCTGTCTCTTTGGAAAGTCTCAGGTGTTAATGGGATGTACAGCAACCAACATTTCAGTTTGGAAAAATTATTCACCACAGGGGTCAAACGTTTTTAATAAAATATGGATAGTAAATCTTTCAGTTTTTGCATGCCATACAGTCTCTATCACAACTACTCAATTCTGCTATTATGGCACAAAAGCAGCCATAAACAATATGTAAATAAATGAGCATGGTCATCTTCCAATAAAACTTTATTTATAAAAATAGGCTGTGGGCCAGATTTGACCTACAGGTTCAGGCTGTATTTTGTTGACTCCTAGTTTAGAGTTACAGATCTTCCATTATCACTCTCTCAAATAACTTTACATATTCAAGGAATGTAATAACCAAAATATAGAAGTAATGAATTTTTCCAATAATATACTTTATAATTTTTAGGTATATTTTTCTGATTTAAAGATTCTATATGTTACTATTCATTTGAAAAGATAATAAAGACTTAATTGAATGACGTAAGAAATCCTAGAGAATTCTCCTTGTAATTATTTGATCTAAGTTTATCACTTCAGTGGCTAGTTAAATAAATTCAGATCCATCTTAATCTGAATTTTGGCAGTCTCCTAAGCATCTTAATGACTAGAGTAAGAGATTGGTATAAAGTGGCCACTGAGTATAGCATGTGACAATTATAATAATAAGGGCAATAAAAATTAATTATCATACACAAGATGGTCTAACATTAGACTTTAAACTTCAGTGGTGCACTGGAGACATATAAAGGATATAGGTATTAAATCAGGTTAACAAAAGACACATGCAATTAAAGTGAGAACCTTAAGCCAATGGGAGGAAACTATCTGAAGACATGGGTTCAAATCCTGGTCTTACCTGCTACTTACTAACTCTAGGATGTGGGCAAATCATTTGTACTCTCTGCCTCAGTTTCTATCATCTATCTGACAGATACAATGAAAGTACCTCCTTCATAGATTCTATGATGATTCAACGATATGATTCATGTAAGGTACTTAGAATAGATCCTGGCACAGAACAAATACTTAATAAATTTTAGTTACTGGTTTAATTATTCTGATGACGATGATAAAGATGATTAGAGTGCTGAAGCTTGTAGTTTAGCAGATTCAGGGAACTCTAATACTCTTCTAGACAATTACTGACTTACCACCAATGAATTTTATTAATCCTGTGATTTTCTCTCTGAGCCTCTCTAGGTGACTGGCTAATGGAATGAAAGCATACAAAGACTGGTAAATAAAACAGATCTATTAGCATCCCCCACCCCCCAAGAATCACTCACATTTTAGCAAAAATTCAGCATCTACACTTTAGGAATGAATAGCTAAAATTGGAATTACCATGACATGTAGGTAAAGAACATAATTTGAAAAGAAAAGAAACTTTTAAACGCACTTTACCATTTAATGCTTATTCCTTTACATTAAGCTAACCCTTCCTGAAGCTGATTCCCCTGAACTTCCTCCATAAGGGTGGAAATTAACAGTTCTAACCAACCCTACACTAACCCTTGCAGGGCCTGAAGCAAGAATATAAATAGAGACCCCTTCCAGCTCACCTCTCTTCCCATGAGCTGAGCCCATGACTTTCGACACGAGAGCCCTTCCTTTTTACCTCTGGGTGATGTATGCTAAAAATATTGGGCAATTCACCCTAAAAATGTTGATCACTTTAATTATGCATACTCCTAGCATCCTTCTCTGACCCTGAAAAGATGAACTCAGAAAGAGAGAATGAACCTGAAAACAGGATCAGAGCCACTTGTGCTAAAACTCTTAACGCCTTCAGTATCCAGAATATGGTTTGTGTAGGAAGACATAGCTCTGGGCCTAAGGATTCCCTGCCACAGGGAAGAACATAACCAGGAGATAGAGAAGCCCAAAACCTTGGAGCAGTTGGCCTGGGTTTCAGGGTGGTACAGACTATAAATGACTAAACATAAACTTAAAGATCAGAGAGGTAATATGACTTGCCTTCTGGCAAGTAGCAGAGGTATGTTACAAGCTGAAATCACCTGTAAGTTCTGATATCATTTTCCTATCTTATGCAGTAATTGATCAATAAGTTTAGGATTATCATAATACATAATGGCAACTTGACTGATGTTTCTATAGAAGTGCTGATCTGAGACTCAGCCCCAACTAAAGCTCTAGCAATTAAGTTTGCAGGGGTGGGGGATGGTGAGAGGAAGCTTTCTGTGCATTTTACAGACATTGATGCCTCTACCCAGTTCCCCTGTTAATTAGGATTGTTTAAAAAAAACCTGCTAAACACATAATTGAATGTCTGGACAGAGAACTACAAGATGTTGCAAAATTGTAATATCACAATCACTTGCAAACTAGATAATTAAATGGTAGTAAAATAGCAGCTTTTAAGTCCTAAGCACAGGATATTTAAAGAATTGGAAAGTTGCTTTAGAAGTTTCTTTGCAGGAGAGTTTACAGCCTTCTAAACCTCAAGAGATACCATCAACTTCCTTACATCATAGGCCAACCTTGATGTTTCTACTTAAACTAGCGCAGGAGGAAAGGAAGGAAGCATTTCTACTGAATCTAAAGGCAGGATAACTTCTAGAGTTGAAATGTCAGAAAGCTACCTCATCTCTAATACCTCTGTTTTTATTCTTGTAAAAAGGAAAACAAAGTCGTAATGCATTTTTGTTTTTGACAAGACAGTTGACCGAAAAATGAGTCTGACTCCACCCCTCTTGAAGAATCTAGACCTGCTTAGCACGTGTCAAGCAAGTTTCTCTATCTAGAACAATCCACTCTGAGATCTGTGTTAACCCGGGTTTCCAGAAATATGCTTAGGAAGTTAACTGGCCACATAAACGTCAGGAGTCGTCCAAAGATAAAGAAACTTCTGCTTGGAAGTGGGTGGAAATTGCCAGAGTCTTTGGAGAGGGCTCTATTGCATACACTTCATTTTGACATGCTACAAATTGTCCCATGAGAAACCACACCCAGCAGTACTTAGAAGTGACTCCACTTCTCAGTTGTATTTCTCACAAGATGAGGGAGGTGCTGCTTTTTAGTTCAGGTTATAGTCTCCTCCTTCCTCTTCAAAAACAGAAGGCTGCTGAATAACCTCTTTGACTTTGCATTCAAGATCTTTGAGCTCCTGCCCAGTTTGGCCGAACTTCTCCTTTTTCCCAGAGCCAAAATGGGGGTCTCACACATACGCCCTTTCTCAGTCTTCTGTTCCTGCTACATTGTTTTGCCATATTCTGACTTGGGCTTTGGTGATCTAAATTTTTCCCACATCATTTCCTAGATTGGATGCTTCTTAAGCAGAGGAATGACCTCTCACTCATCCCTGATTTCACAGCAGAGGACCTGAAACACAATACACACTCAGGAAATATCCCTTTATTCAGTAAGAGCAGCCTTCTGCGTTTTTGGAGAGGAAAGGGGAGAACACGAGCAGAAAGGAATAGCAGAAAATACTCCTTTATTAACTCATAGATTGATGTTGGGTCAATAGATGCTGGAATAATGAATTATGAGCCATGAAAAAATGTTTAGAATTGAATTGAACTGAATGTAGTCTGAACAAAAATGAAAAGCCCATTGACAAGCTGTGTTACACTAAATTTGGGATTAAGTTTGGGTTTCAGACCGCAAAAGATCCACATGGTAGCCCTCACAGTTTCTTGCTAAGCCAAGACTCTCTTTCTACATGCCCACAGCCCCTGGCATCTCCCTCTATCATAATGCTTACTCCCCTCCCTTGCAACAATTTGCACATGTATCTGCCTTCCCACCACCACTCTACCATGTGCTCTCCAAGGCAGATATCCCATCAAATGACGGGTGCAATGCATTGCATATAACCAGGGGCCCATAGATAACCAATAAAGAAGACCTTAGGCAGACATAAGCCTAGCAAAATCTCTGAAATGTAGATATTAATACCATTATACATTTATTTTCATTCATTCCATTTTATAGCTCTGGAAACTACAGGTCTTGGTCATCCAGTGGCTTCCGCTGAATCATAAACTAGGAATCAGCTCAGAATAATAAAACATCCTATTTTTCTTAAAAAGAAACACCAGTCATTTAGATACTAGTATAGAAATGTTTAAACAATTAGTTACACTTTGAAATGTCTTAAGCTGAGAGGTCCTGGCTTCTTTTACTTATGCATTCCATTATTACATGAATTCCATAACTCCATCACCACTCTATTAAAACTCTGAATCTAATCCAAAGTGTCACTTGAGAGGGATAGCATAATTCCACACAGTGAGAATGGAATGGGTCCTTTGCAGTCAATGGCAATTATAAATGTTGACTGTTCTGGTCAGTGCATGAGCTGGTCACTAAGAGTATCACATTGGGATAATGGGATGATGTCCCATTTTATATCAGAAAACTGAGGCCTGGGTGGGATAACTGACCTCACGGGTAAGATAGTAAGATTTAGACCTATTTATCTGACAGTGGAGGCCACGTTTTAGACTTCTGTGCTATGGTGATTCTCTTTCTGAGAGTTTCCATTTCATTTCTTTATTCCCTTCCCCAGGGGAAATTGGTCTATCAGCATACATTTCCATGGTGCTCTAGTAACCATTAGATCATAGCTCTTACTCTGCTTTGTCATGGATATGCTGACTCAGCGAGTATTTGTTGAACACATATTAACTGCCAGGCACTGGGCACAGCAGTGAACAAAACAGACAAAATTTTGACTTCTTTCCTCTCATATCATTATTGAATGAATGAGATAAGTTAAGTCTACGTGGATCAGAGTGCTGAAATAACTGCTTTGAGTAATGGAATACAATACCAAATTGCACACAAAGAGACATTTCATGGAATGCTCATTTCAGAACAAATGAGAAATGTTTAGTATTGATGTGCCATGCAGTGAACATGGAACCAAACACAGAGGGGGAAGGAAAACAGAGATGATCATTTATTTTGTTTACTCTAATATAAGTAGAAACTAATTGCTCTTCAACCTGAAACATAATTATTGTGGCCTTGAGGCTGAAAGGTGTTCACTTCAAATAAGGGTTATTATGGGAGAGAAGTATCATGCATAAAAACCTGTTAATGAGGCTGAGATACCGTAATTATAATCACGAAAACCCCAACTCCAGATCATCCTTCCTATGGCTTGTACATCAGGATATCATTTCTCTTATGATGTGTTCATGGTGAGAACAAGGATGGAAAATGCCTCCATGGTGACAAAAGACACAATTCTTTTGCTTCAATAAGAGTGATCCCAGAGCACCTGTTATTAAATCCCTCAGTTCACAGAAGCACAGGGTAGACAGAAAGGAAAGGAACATTTAGTGAAAGACGCATTCACTCAGGCCCCCAGATATCATTTCACCTGCTGAGGGTGCCTAGGGACAAACACCTGCTGGATGGTAACTAGATGTTTTCAAAACCTTCCAATCCATCTGATTGCCATTACCTCTAAGAATAACTTTCTCAAACTCTCATTTTTAGGCTATAAAAAAGTGTTTTGGGTTTCCTGCCCTCTCTTAAAGTGCTGGGTGAGGGTGGGTGTGCCTTTGTATAGGATCTAGAAGTATTCCACATTAGTGATGGTGTCCTTTTTTTAAAGATCAAGCCAGCATAACAAGAGTTAATTTATAACAGTATAGGCTTTGTTGTTCCAAAACTCAGTTTTGCTGTCTGATCTTGGAGAAGTTACTTAATTTCTCTGAGCCTTAGTTTCCTCAGTTGTAAAATGTATTTGAAAAATAAAGTCAGGTGTCCAAAGCAGTTTTAGTAAAGGAAACCCTCTGAAGTCAGCTTTACTATCTTGGCACACATCTTGTTTCTCTAAGCCCAGTTTCAAGATCTGTAAAATGGAGACCTAAAAGTACCTAATCCTCAGTTGTTGACGGGATTAAGTTGATTTGTGTATGGATAGCAAAGATATGGAATCAATTTAAGCATCCATCAGTGGATGACTGGGTAAACAAAATGTGGCATGTGTACACATGGAATACTATTTCGCTATAAAAAAGAATGAAATCCTGCCATTCTGCAGCAACATGGATGGAAATGGAGGTTATTATGTTAAGTGAGATAAGCCAGGTACAGAAAGACAAACATTGCCATGTTCTCACTCATATGAGGGAGCTGAGAAAACTAATTTTAGGTAGGTAGAGGGTAGAATGATGATAACCAGAGGCTGGAAAATGTGTGTGGAGAGGGAGGAAGGTACAAAGAGAAATTGGTTAGTGGGTATAAACACACAGATCGAAGGAATGAGTTTTACTGTTTTGTAGCAGATTGGGGTGACTGTAATTAATGACAGTGTATTACATATTTCACAATAGCCAGAAGAGAAGATTTGAAATGTTCCCAACACATACAAATGACACATGCTTGGAGTGATGGATACTCTAATACCCTGACTTGATCATTCTATGCATGTACATTATACATTCTATGCATGTAACAAAATATTGCATATACCCCATAAATATATATAAATGTTATATATAAATAAAATACATAAATCTAAGCATGCTTCTTTAAAATTAATGGATTAATTAGTTGAGGCACGGAATATGCTTACCACAGTGTCTGAGACATAGTAAGTGCTTGATAAATATTACCTATTAAAACTATCATAACTATAACTGCCATAGTCATCATCATCATCATCATCGTTATTATTACCAGATAATCTGCTCAAGAGCAGGAGTCATGCCTTATGAATAGTTCCTCAGCCCAGATCTTTATTTTTAAGTTTTAATTTTTTTAAATTTTTATATATTTAGGGGTTACAAATGCAGTTTTGCTACATAGATATAGTGCACAATGGTAAAGTCTGGGCTTTTAATATAGCCATCACCTGAAGAGTATACCTTGTACCCTTATAGTAACTTTTCATCCCCCTGCCCTTATCTATCTCTCCCACTGTTTGACCCTTTCAAGTCCACAATGTCTAATACTCTGATCTCTACACTCATATGCACATGTTATTTAGCTACCACTTATAAGTGAAAACATGCAGTATTTGGTTTTCTGTTTCTGAATTATTTTACTTAAGATAATGGCCTCCACAACATCCATGGTGTGACAAAAAAACTAGGTTTCATTCCTATTTATGTCAATCTAGAACCTGGAGGGCTAAATTTTCCTTAATATTTGTGGGTGGCTATCTTGAGAATTTTTGGATGAAATCTCTGCAGAATAAAGACACACCACCATTGCAAGAGGGGCCTGAATTTAAATAATAAATGTTAAACCCAATGTTCTAGGACCAACATATGAAACTTTTCAGGTCTGAGTGCCCACAGACTTGAATAGCACCACGAGGTATCTCATTGTAATATACTCTTAGATTAATAAGAACTTTTTTAAAAAATGAAAAACCACTTAAAAGAAAACTCAGGAGGGCAGCACCTGTGGCTCAAAGGAGTAGGGCGCTAGCCCATATGCTGGAAGTGGTGGGTTCAAACCCAGACCTGGCCAAAAAAAAAAGAAAAGAAAAGAAAACTCAGGAATATTTCCATGTGAACTGACACAACATGGAGGAATTCTGTCTCATGGGATGCAAGAAATGAAAGAATACATAATGTCAAAAGGTAGAACCTAGGAGCTGTATCAAATGTGGGCAGAATAGAAGTGTCCAGGGAGTGCTAAACACACTTTAGAAAATAATTGATCAGATACCTCTCGCTCAAAGACAAAGGATCCAAATCCACTTGCCTGAGACCAAGCCACCAACGGATGGGCCTCTGAGAGGGTTCAGCCCATTTCCATGATGGGTAGCCTTGAAAATCTGCTGTAAGAGTAATGTTCTGGGTTCCAGATTAACCAACAGTTAATCTACAAGCTGGCTCCCTATTAACTAGAAAAGGATAAACAACTTTAGTTGAACTAAAGCAACTTCAAATTATGATTGAGGACCAAGTTCATGTTCAATTTATTTTGTCTCCATTCTCTTCTCTGACTTTTCACATTACCCTGGGGAAGTGAAACAGGAAGAACACCAGCATTCACTGCGTATGAATGAATACGCAGAGGGTAGATAACCATGTCTGTATTTTACATATGGGAATACTGAGAGGCTCACAGTGGTTAAGTAACTTGTCTAATACTACATAGCTAATAAATGGAAAGACCAGAATTAAAATAATTAATCTCTCTCCTTCTCTTCTGCCATAAGAACTGGCACATATCTGTTCTATATTGTACCTTCAGCACTTGACACTTTCTAAATGTTTCTCAATTAATATTATTAAGACAACCTATGTTTGTACCTATATACAAGATACAACTTTCTTTCTTGTTTTTTATAAAATAGGTATAGGCGAGTCTGTTTCTTTTATTTATTCATTCAGCATCCCTACTATGTCCCAGACACCAGAGATATATCAGTGAGTAAAACAGACTAAGAGCCCTGCCCTTGTGAATGTTATATCCAAATGAAGGAAGTGAGATGGTAAGTAATGAACTTAATAAATAAACAAATTACTTAGGTTGCCAGAGAAAGATCCATTGGCTCCGAAGAGACAAGTAACTTACCATACCCAAAAGCACACCAAAGTTGGAAATCATAACTTGATGGAATTAGAGTTTTGATAGTATAATATTTTTGAAAAAATATTAAACTTGTGTATTTTTCATTCATCTTAAATCACAATACCCTAGGGCCCTCCCGCCCTAATGGATTCAGCACTTCAGAGAAAGAGTAAGCATAATCTAGAATAAAAAAATCCTTGCTTCATGTTGACCGTAAAATTGGATTTATTTTAACTCCATACCATGATAATAGTTCTGACAGGCATTGTCAAAAGAGAAAAATGTATATATAAATTCCAAAAACTCCCTTTACATAGCAAGAGACAATCCTTATACAGGGGACTTTTCTGTATGCCACGGGTAGAAAAAACTCAGGATGGGATACAATGTACGTTCCCATCTAAGCAGGAAATAGAAAATGCTTCAATGGCAGTCAAAAACTCAGGTTCTTGTTTTTCATTAACCCCTAACCACCTTTAAGGATCAATTCTCAAGGAGAGTAATAAAAACACAAGATATACTGATGTGGGATATCATAAACAGCTTTCCACCTATAACTCTGGGAGATACGACTAGCAGTATACAACCTCTAGGGGCTGCTGCAGAAGAATATATATGGCCACCTGGAGTAGTTAGAAAGTAACTCCATCAGGCTGACCTACCTCCCCAGCTCCCATCACAGAGTCTCACAGATTGCTCATGATATGGGAAGGATCCAAACGTTTCTGGTAGTTCTTGGGAACAATTAATGTTAGTTGTGGCCTAAGAACGAAGGAGGGCCTGCAGTGAGCTGCTGGGACAATGTTTAAGGTCTTCCTGATAGCTGAAATAAGAGGAATGCACATCAGTTTCACATCACAATGGCAAAGACCAAAAAGGACCTCTTGAACCAGCAGTAGCCAGACAAGACCAACTTATGGGAAGGGATAGGGGAACTGGGAAGGAAAGGCATATGCAAAGACAGTTTCAACCCCTGGGAATTTGGGAGACATATACAGAAAGATGCTCAGTGTGCCCAGAGAAGGTCAACAAGAGCCCAGGTAACAGTCCAGCAACCTGCTCACCCCACCTTCCTCCATCATCATGAGTACACAAAAGTTGGTTCTCTATACCCAATTCCATTTTATATATTGAGGAAGGACAGGGAAAATTTTTGAGAGGAAATAAACCTACACAAAAGTGAACTTCAACCATTAATTTGAGTGAATATTTATCCAAAAGACACTGAGTTCATCTGAAAGAGACTGTTTCAAACTTGCAGGGAATAAAATGCCTAAAATTAAGTTTTTCCCAGCCAACCTGGCTCAGCAAGGATTATAATGTTTACTGAGGCCTAGTGTATAAATCTCCACTCCTTGGGTGAAAGGGCCAATGACTCACCATTGTGATTTACCGTGCCTTGTTCAGAACACACATTGAGCCAGCTGATTTTATTTTGCCATATTCAGGGAATGCAATAGCTCTTCTGGTGGGTGTCCAGATACTAAGAGTTTTGGTTACGACTTCTGAGAGCTGTTTGTTGGAAGAGAGAAGTGTTCTTTTGCCTGTTAATGTACTTCTAAACTCCTTGAGGAAAACTGCTTAATAAGCCCCATGAAAGATTTACCTGAGATGGAAGGAAGAATTTACCGGCAGCACATGGCTCAATTTCCTCCTCCTTTTCATGCACATTTGTCACAAGAGATCTCTAACTTGTCTAAAACTCTTCTTTGAAAAAGTTGAAATTTCTCTCTACCCTAGTTTCTATTCTTTAGGGCTTCTTTCCAAGAAGTTGTTCTCTTCCCAAGCCATTCACAGATCACCACCTTCTCTGAATCTTTCTGGGTACCACTCAGGCCTCTGGACCTTTCTGAGTTCTCTCTATAACAAGTTACTGTTGACTAAGCTATTTTTCCTCAAGTGTATTTACTTTTAGCAGGTTTTTATTCTACATCCTGAATCAGCATTTCAATCAGTGATAAAATCTTTAGGCATCAGAAAAAGATCCATGTTTCATTCATCAGTGCCCTTAAACCAAAGACCAGGGTTTATTGATTTGTTTTGCAACAGGGAAGAAATGGTACCCTGGAAGCTGAGGGATATTGGGCAGGAGTGGCAATGGTTTTTAGGAAGGGCTAATTATAGAATTTGGGCAAGTGTTAGGTGATTTGGAAGATAGATCAAGGAAATGGGACTTTGCTCCAAATTGAACACTATTAGGAAGATTGTGGTTGGGCAACTTAATAACTTTTACCTAGGAGATGAGAACACAGAACAAGGCTAATAACAGTAAAGAAATAACAGTCCCTCTTATTAACTATTATAGGAGAATATTTTATTATTTTTGTGCTTTGGACAATATTTATGCTTTTGTCTGTGTTTAGAAATGATTACAGAGTCAAGTTGCCAGAATCACAGAGTGACCTTGTCTAATGTTGATGTTCTGTGAAATTGTTCAGGTTCAACAGAACACCAAGGCTCCACCACGTGTATGAGGTTGACTCCTGCCTCTCAAGGCTGCTTTCCTCATTTTTAGTGTGTTCATTCATTTGTTCACTTGTAGTGGCTTCATAGAATGGCTAAGTATCTGATTCGTTGGTCTGCCTACTTGACATTTTATCAGTTCCGTATATTAGAAAATAAGATACCATGTGTTGTGCTCATCATTTTATCCCAAGAAATTTCCCAGTGCCCAAGGAACAAAGCACCTGGCAGGCTGGGGAATCTTGGAAGATCTCAAATTAGACACTGATAATTAAATTAAGCCTATGGCTTAAAGCACTAGAGGAGTAGGAATAGATAGAAAGTCAGCCAGCTGTTCCAGACTAAAAAAGGAAAAAAAAATCATTGGAAAAAAATGCACATATTGTTTTCAAGATACACTGTATGTTTTCAGAGTTAGCCATCAAGGCAAACTTCTTTATTAGACTATTTGTTTCAGATAACCTGCCAAGCTATTTAAAATCCCCAATTATTAATGCTCCATTATCCCCAGAGAGAAGTCTGTGAGTATCCCAGGTGATCGTAAGAAAGGTTTAGGGAAACATGAACTTATATTGTCATTTTATAAGTGAAATCATTCCACTAAGATTGTCCAACTGATTAGTACAATATTAGGGGAAAAACCACTCTTCATCAAGGAATCTATTTTGGAATATATTATTTTTTCAGACTTGATTTCAAGACATTTTACACAACTATAAGAGGGACTTTCCCTAACAAATGTAAATAATGTAACCTAGTTCTTTGTACCCTTAATAAACCTAAAACAAACAAACAAACAAACAAAAAAAGACATTTCAGTGGTTGGCTGACGCAATTCATATTGGACAGTTTTGAAGAATAGTATTTTTCCCATGCATCTCAAAACATAAGTATTTTGGTTCTTTGGGTATATGGAAATCTTTCTAAAGAGAACAGATTTGGGTTTAGAGAAGCAAAGGCCTTCCTGACATTGATTTTCAGTAGCTTCCCCACTAATATCCTAGTTTTCTCTGATCCATCTCTTAGACTTTACATCCTTCGTATTAACCTGGATGGAAGTGGAAAACATTATTCTTAGTAAAGCATCACAAGAATGGAGAAGCATGAATCCTATGTACTCAATTTTGATATGAGGACAATTAATGACAATTAAGGTTTTTTTTTTATTTTTATTTTTATTAAACCATAGCTGTATACATTAGTATGATCGTGGGGCACCATAACTTGGTTCATAGATCGTTTGACACATTTTCATGACATTAGTTAACATAGCTTTTGTAGCATTTTCTTGGGGGGGAAAGCAGAAAGAGGGACAGAGGGAGGGGGGTGGGGCCTTGGTGTGTGTCACACTTTATGGGGGCAAGACATGATTGCAAGAGGGACTTTACCTAACAATTGCAATCAGTGTAACCTGGCTTATTGTACCCTCAATGAATCCCCAACAATAAAAAAAAAAAAAGAAAGAAAGAAATGCACTTATCTCAGCTGGGGAGATTAATTGATTCTCTCACCCAAGTAAAAGTCAACCAGTCTCTCTAAGTTACAAAACTTTGCAGAAGCCATAGAAACAATAGTCAATAGCAGATATAAGTTTTTCGCTCTGGGGAAAAACTATAGTCACAAAGGAAAGGCAACATTGAACAAGGAATTACTAGTGAGCTGAGTGTTACTAAGGAGAGAAGCACGGCATTACAGAGCACATACTGGTCTATCTCCAGACCCATCCTATCACAGGTGGAGGGGAACAGCATGGGGTTCAAAAGGGGAGAAATACCATGAGCTAAGATATCTTTGCATGCTTTCAAAATTGTGGTTTCAAATCTTCCATTTGTACAACTAATGATACCAAATCTTAATGTAAAAATAAATTTGCAGTATTCTGACTGTGATATTACACTATAGTTTTGCAAGATGTCACTATTGGAGGAAACTGAGTACAGGGTACATGAGATTTCTCTATGTTATTTTTTATAAATGAATGCAGATCTACAAGTATCTCCATATAAATAAATGATTTTTTAAAAAGTTAAACAAGTCTTGCAGGGATTTGTTTGTTTTATGTGTTGGAGAAAAGACTCTTGTTTATTAACCAGTGATGACTCAGCCATTACCTCTCTAAAAACCCTGTAATTCTCAGCTATTAGGATGTCTGGCTCATACTAGTTGCTCTTTGCAGCTTTGGTGATTGCTTCTAACCTCAACTGCAAAATCTCGGTCATTAACAATGAAATTCACTTAGTGTTTAAGAGGGCATCCTGAGGGGTCAGCCAACCAATTTCATTTTCAGAGATCACATGTATATTAGCTTTTGTTAGTTATGAACATCTTTTTTTAAATAAGAAAGTATAATTTGAGCCACGATTTTTTACATTTCTCTGTTTAATATTTTATCCTTTATTTCTAACAAGGCCTACCCCCAAATATCAGGAGGCCATCTAAATATAGTTGACTAAAAGATTAAAAGGATTCTCTCAGTGCACCTCAAGAACTTCACAGGCTTTTCTAGTTAACATTTCCATATAGGCAGAGGGAGTCAGGACCATGCTTCAACCACAAAGATTGTAGTTGGCACAGTAAACTAGGATAATATTGACCCAGAAATTCATGGCCCAGGTCTCTCCAAAAGGTGTGTTCAATAACTGACAGTTATGTAACCTCTAGTGTAAATAAATAGTTAGGATCAACCTTTTCTCCCATATCCAACCTGCCCTACAATAGAATCAGATAAACATACTTCTCTATTTTCTCCAAGATGGGCCAATCCTCTGAATTGGGTTTTATTAACAGAGTGTTCTTGTTGATGAATTAACTCATCACCAATCCATCCATCAATCTATCCAAAATTATAATGAAGAGGAAGAGCTAAATAGCAGTGTGCTGAAAATTTTATAAAATTCATATTATCTCTTCTGATCTTCATGCAAAGCATCACCTCGGTTTTACAAACGAATAAATCAAGGCATAGCAAAATTAATTATCTTGATCAAGGTTGCTTAGCCAATGCCAATAATTTTCCAGAACGTAAATTGCCAGCCCTGAACCCTTTTCTTGAGTTTCCAACTCACAAATCTAACTCTGCATTCAAACATCTCCAGCTGTATGTTCAACAGGCATCTCAAACATAACACATGCAAAACCAAAACATTGGTCATCCTTCCCCTCCCATCCACTCGAAAACCTCAGGGCTCTTCACTCAGGGAATGGCAGTCATCTTCTGTCCAGGTGCTTAGGCCAAAAACTGTAGTCACCTTCAGCATCTCTTTCCCTCTCACCCTACATTCTAACTGTCATCATGTCCAATCAGCTATATCTTCAAATAGAGCCAGAATGTGACTATGTCTCACAATCTCCAGTGACACCACCATCATCTCTCACCTTGTCAACTGTAATAACCTTCCAACCAGTCTTTCCACTTCCACATTTGACTGTCTGTAATGTATTCAAACACACAGGATGAGAATAATCTTTACAAATTTTATATATCATATCACTCCTTGGCTCAAAGCTCTCATTGTATTTATTTTTTTGTTAGCCCTGTTGCTCAGTTTGGCTTTAATAAATGGAATCAATATTCATAATAGGGTATCTGACAATGTCAGTGTTAACTTCCAGTAGAAATAATGAAAAGCCACTGGTTCAAAACTGCCAGAATGAGGTTCGGCACCTGTAGCTCAGGGGCTAGGGTGCCAGCCACATACACCGGAGCTGGTGGGTTACAACATAGGGCCTGCTAAAAACGACAACTAAAACAAACAAAAAATAGCCAGTTGTTATGGTGGGTGCCTGTAGTCCCAGCTACTTGGGAGGCTGAGGCAAGAGAATTGCTTAAGCCCAAGAGTTTGAAGTTGCTGGGTTCCTGTGAACTATGGTGCCACAGCACTCTACCACGGGCAACATAATGAGACTCTTGTCTCAAAAATAGAAAAAAAAAAAACTGCTAGAATGGTAAAATCTAAGAAAATACCTAGCAATGTGCTCTCATTCTACAAAGCAGAAAACTGAAGCTCAGGAATATTTGATGACCTCCAAATGCAAAGGCGCTAATAATTAGAGGATTTCGGGCCCCTGGCCAGTGTCTTGTACGTGATGTCTTCCACCTACCTGGTTGTTGCTATGAGCAACAACTTCTGTATGTGTCAAAAGCACCAATGATCAATAAAACCAAAATTTATGAATAGATAAATTCTCTGTGAATTCTCTGAATTCACCAATTCACTGTGGCAGTGGAAGTGGTCAGATAAAACAATCGCTATATTATTTTTCAGTTAAATTAATATTGGCCAGGTATGCTCTGTGAGCACACATTATTATTTCCAAGTCTGCATTATGATGTTACTTATATAAGATCTTTTAATGGCCTTGGGAAATAATAACTACCAGTATTAACTTTCTAACAGATAAAGACTGTCTCAGCTAAAATAATGTTGTTACTTCAAACTCAATTTAAATGATCTTATTTTATTTATTTATCGTGGAAGCACAGAAAGGCAGAAACATGAGCGTTGTCTCCAGCAAGGTTGCAGTCTCAGAAACTGGCACATAGTATCAGCTCAACATACGGACTGGATTAATTGAATGGAGGATGTTTGTACAGATATATTTGTAAGAGAAAAATAAGAACAACACAAATGTTCAATCGTAAGGGGGTTAGATATATAATTTGTAAGACATTTACGCAATGAAATAAAACTCCTATGAAGTAGAGGCATATTTACTGGTATGAAAAATATTTGAAGTACACTGCTTCGTTACAGAATCAGATTATAAAAAGTTTATTTAATATAATGTTATGTTTTAAACACAAAGATGGATGGATAGAGGAACAAACATAAAGAAGGAAAGAATGGTGGAGAAAAGGGAGGAAGGAGAGAAGGAAAAAAGACTGACAAAAATAAAATCTGATAGGATATTTTCTAAAATGTTTTCAACAGATGATAATTATAAACTTTTAAAATATTTTATGTTAATAAATTACTTATATTAACATTATTGGTTCTTTTAAATATGTCTAAGGCAGATAGTTAAATTTTATTGGCAACTTCATGTCCCCTAAATGAAATTCAAAATATTGAGGGAAATTATTTTCTGTTCACCATCACCAACAAAAACCTTCTAAACCTAATTAACATCTATTTCCCAGCAGTTTCAGCTATTGTCTCAAAAGGATTTCTACTGAAGTATCTGGGTATGAGAGCTTATAGATTTTGCAAATCAGATGCAATTCCCGTACAACAGTAAGTATCCAGTGGTAACTAAGCAGGCTTATTTGAACAATGCATAAATATTTCATAGTGTGTGAAAGCCACAAATGACAAACTCTAAAATGTCTGCAAACATGCAAGATTTCCAGTTCCAAGAATGTAATTATTGTCTTGGGATTTGTGGGGTATCTTGTTGAAGACCCTTTTCATTTTGATAAAATGATGATCTTGCAAGGAGAATAATGCTCTAACATCCCATGTTAACCTCAATGGTCCTGATCAGGGAGAAAGATTCCTTTTGTAAATAATTAAAGAGACACTACCCAAAGGCTTTCATTATCTGTTAGCATCACAGAATACCTCTCCATTAGGCCACTGTCTGTGACAATGGGTTTATATCCCAATAGGATGTGTGCCCACAAGTCTGACAACTTCAAAATTGTTATTGTTGTCAAAATCTGCCATCACACTTTAGATTACATTAAAATAAGTATATGTTATATTATCTCCCTCTCCCCTCATTCTCATTCCAGAAAAAAAGATCTTTTTTAAAATAAGCCAACAATTACCTGGCCCGGGCCAGCTAACCAACAATGACAACTGCAACAAAAAATAGCTGGGCATCATGGCAGGCGCCTGTAGTCCCATCTACTCAGGAGGCTGAGGCAAGAGAACTGCTTAAGCCCAAGAGTTTGAGGTTGCCGTGAGCTGTGATGCCACCGCAATCTACTGAGGGTGACACAGTGAGACTCTGTCTCAAAAAAAAAATACTGCTAGAAACAACATCAAAGCTAACTTCTGTTCAGAAATCAGAACCTGCAAAACAATGTCAAAATCTTTTTTCTCTATCTTATTAACAAATAAATGATAAAACAGATAAATAATGTTGAATATGACAATTGAGTGTGAAGAAAGATGCTCTGATACTCTGCTGGTAGTTACAGAATTGCTTTCTTTTTCAAAAACAATTTAGTAAACATTTAAAAGTTTCATATATTTTGACCCCATAATTCAACCTGTAAGAATTTGTAAGAAAAAAATCAGAAATATAATCAAATTTGTATTCATTTAGGCAAATGAGTATTCATTGTATTATTTTTATCCTTGGCTATTTTTCAAATTTTTCATTATAAAAAGTTTAAAATAAGATCATGGGATCTTTGATAGCTTTCAAAGAAAAATAAGTATGCATTTATAACAAAGAAATACACAGTATGGCCAAAGAAAGAAGAGCCTAGAATAAGATAAGTCAAGTTTATAGCTAATTTAGTAAATAACTAAGGTTGATGTAATATGGTCCAGATTTGAGTAATAAAGGAGGGAAAGAGAAAAAAAGAAGAAGAATTATAGTAACTGCAAAAATTGGTAACAATCAAGTACAGCTGAGGTAGAAACAAAATGTGAAAAACAGAGAGAGCTGATTAACAGAAACAGGAAACCTGGGAAAGGAAAAAAATTGAGAAAGGGAAATTAAAAGAAGATATAAAATGCAGTCTGGAAGAAAATACTTATGAGTTACATATTTTAGAAATGACTGATATCCACAACATATATAAAGAATTCTTACAACTGAATTAAAAAAAAAAAAAGACAAATGACCCAATTAGAAATGCACAAAACTACACACGAAAACATGTTCAACATCATTAAGCTTCAAAAAATACAAATTAAGGAGAGAGATTAAAGATGGCGGCCAAGTAACAGCTTCCCTGCAACTGGGAACAGCGAGTCTGGGGAGACAAGACTCCAGGCATCTCTGGCCGGTGGGGTCTGCCTATAATCATCCCTTTGAGGATACAGGGAGCCAGCAAGGGACTTCTGGACCCCAAGAGGAGGACAAAAACAGTGGAAAACTGGCAAGTGGTTGCGTGTGTTCGATCGACCTAATCATGCTGGCAACCATAAGTACAAGCAGTAGTGAGACTGCAAACCGGAAAGGCCTTACCTGTGAACTGTTTCGGTGTTCTTGGACTTGGCACTCAGTTGAACTGCCTTGGGGAGAGCTTGAGCAGGAGTGTGGAGAACTTCAGGCATTTTCTGGGGCCCCAGACTGAGCCAATTAGCTGGGCGCAGGAAGCCATTGTGAAAGAACTTCCCCGGCAAGCTCCGCCCTCAGTGTCTCAGAGCAAGGATTGGGTGGGTCAAAGTAACCTACTGACTGAGCAGCCTAAAGGCGGGGGCTGAGCTGCTTTACAGCCTTAATCCTTAGGGGCAGAGTGAGACAGTTTTGGCACACTAGAGCCTTGAGCTGTTGCCCTGGGTAGAGTGCCGTGACATCACAGCTCATAGCAACCTCAAACTCCTGGGCTTGGTGCCACCCAGACCTCCATAAGAGCTGTGCAGCGACTCTCAACAGATGACCTGCACCCACCAGGCCTCCATATTCCCCGACCAGGAACTGTGGGAGCCACGCAACCCTGCATCCTCCCTCCTGTGTCCTCCCAGCTTCCACACAAGCCCATTCATCTGGACAGGGACTCTGTAGCTTGTGTGACCTTTGGAGCCCTCCCTGCCTCTGCACAGAGCTCTTCTCCTGGCCAGAGACTGCTGGAGCCTTGGGCTCTCTGTGCCAAAGTCACTGGGCACTCCCAGAACCGTGCGCACCACCCCCAGCCCTGTTGCTGGATCCGGGTGTGTCACAAACTGGAGCTGCTTCCACAACCAGAGCTCCCTAGCTAGAGCAGCCCCAGAGGAACTACACAGGGTCACTCCCTACAAAGATCCAGCAACAATAGAGTGATCCCGCTGGGGTCTAATCTTGGTGAGACACCTCCCCAACTCTGAGGACAGCCAGAGGCAACGGTGAAAAACAATCATGAGGCAAAAATCAACAGAAAAACTCTGGTAATATGAATAATCAGAGTAGATCAACTCCCCCAAGGATCAATAGGGCAGAAACAGCACAAGACCCCATGCCCAAACAAATAGCTGAGATGTCAGAAATTGAATTCAGGATCTGGATAGCAAATAAGATCGACTTAGAATTCTAAAAGTTATCTCAAGAATTCAACGGATTCAAAGACCAAATGACCAAAGAATTCAACACATTGAGAAAAGAAGTTGCATCCCTCAAAGATCTGAGAAACACAGTAGAATCCCTCAGTAACAGAATGGAGCAAACAGAAGAAAGGATTTCTGACATTGAAGACAAAGCTTTCGAACGCTCCCAAACCCTCAAAGAAGAAGAGAAATGGAGAGCAAAAACAGACCACTCTCTCAGAGAGCTCTTGGATAATTTGAAGAAAACCAATATTCGTCTTATAGGGATCCCCGAAAGTGACAAAGTGGCTTCACAAGGCACAGAGTCTCTTCTCCATAAGATTATGAAGGACAACTTTCCAGACATGCCAAGAGATTCCGAAATTCAGATAGCAGACAGTTTCAGAACTTCAGCACAACTCAACCCAAATAAGACATCCCCCAGACACATCATAATCAATTTCACTAAAGTTAATATGAAGGAGAAAATTCTGAAAGCTGCCAGACGAAAGAAAACCATAACCTACAAGGGGAAGAATATCAGAATAACTGCAGATCTCTCTGTTGAAACCTTTCAAGCTAGAAGAGGATGGTCATCGACTTTTAATCTCCTAAAACAAAATAACTTTCAACCCAGGATCCTGTACCCAGCTAAACTGAGCTTCATTTATGACGGAGAAATTAAATACTTCAATGACATTCACATGTTGAAGAAACTTGCCACAACTAAACCAGCTCTCCAGGACATTCTTAGACCTATCCTCCATAAAGACCAGTGTAATTCTCCACCACACAAGTAAACCCACCCAAAAAATTTTTGATCAAATTCCAACTTCCACAGTCGCAAAAGGATTAAAAATATCCACCGGTCTCTCAAAAGGCTTATCAATACTCTCAATTAATGTGAATGGTTTAAATTGTCCTCTAAAGAGGCATAGGTTGGCGGACTGGATACAAAAACTCAAGCCAGATATCTGCTGCATCCAAGAATTGCATCTTACATTAAAAGACAGATATAGACTCAAGGTGAAGGGATGGTCATCTATATTCCAGGCAAATGGAAAGCAGAAAAAAGCAGGCATTGAAATTCTGTTTGCAGACGCAATAGGCTTTAAACCAACCAAAATAATTAAGGATAAGGATGGACACTTCATATTTGTTAAAGGTAATACTAAATATGATAAGATCTCAATTATTAACATTTATGCACCCAACCACAACGCACCTCAATTTATAAGAAATTCTAACAGACATGAGCAACTCGATTTCCTCCACTTCCATAGTAGTTGGAGATTTTAACACTCCTTTAGCAGTCCTGGACAGATCCTCCAAAAAGAAGCTAAGCAAAGAAATTTTAGATTTAAACTCAACAATTCAACATCTGGACTTAACAGACATCTACCAAACATTTCATCCCAACAAAACTGAATATACATTCTTCTCATCAGCCCACGGAACATACTCCAAAATTGACCACATCCTAGGCTACAAATCTAACCTCAGCAAATTTGTGGCTCACTGAGTAGGGCGCCGGCCCCATATGCCGAGGGTGGCGGGTTCAAACCCAGCCCCAGCCAAACTGCAACAAAAAAATAGCCGGGCATTGTGGTGGGTGCCTGTAGTCCCAGCTACTAGGGAGGCTGAGGCAAGAGAATCACGTAAGCCCAAGAGCTGGAGGTTGCTGTGAGCCGTGTGATGCCACGGCACTCTACCGAGGGCAATAAAGTGAGACTCTGTCTCTACAAAAAAAAAAAAATTCCTTCCATCTTCTCAGACCATCATGGAATAAAAGTTGAACTAAATAACAACACAAACCTGCATACCCATACAAAAACATGGAAGCTAAACAACCTTATGCTGAAGGATACATGGGTTATAAACGAGATTAAGAAGGAAATCACCATATTTTTGGAACAAAACAACAATCAAGACACGAATTACCAGAACCTCTGGGATACTGCAAAGGCAGTCCTAAGAGGGAAATTTATAGCACTGCAAGCCTTCCTCAAGAAAACGGAAAGAGAGGAAGTCATTACTTAATGGAACATCTCAAGCAACTGGAAAAAGAAGAACACTTCAACCCCAAACGCAGCAGAAGAAAAGAAATAACCAAAATCAGAACAGAATTAAATGAAATTGAAAACAAAAGAATTATACAACAGATCAATAAATCCAAAAGCTGGTTTTTTGAAAAGATCAATAAAATAGATAAACCTTTGCCCAACCTAACCAGGAAAAAAAGAGTAAAATCTCTAATTTCATCAATCAGAAATGGTAATGATGAAATAACAACAGACCCCTCAGAAATTCAAAAAATCCTTAACGAATACTACAAGAAACTCAGAAATATGAAAATCTGAAAGAAATCGACCAATACCTGAAAGCACACCATCTACCAAGACCTAGCCAGAACGAAGTGGAAATGTTGAACAGGCCTATATCAAGTTCTGAAATTATACAAAATCGCCCTAAAAAGAAAAGCCCAGGACCAGATGGCTTTACGTCAGAATTCTACCAAACCTTTAAAGAAGAACTAGTACCTATACTACTAAACCTCTTCCAAAATATAGAAAAAGAAAGAATATTACCCAGCACATTCTACGAAGCAAACATCACCTTGATCCCCAAACCAGGGAAAGACCCAACAAGAAAAGAAAATTATAGACCAATATTACTAATGAATATAGATGCTAAAATACTCAATAAGATCCTAACAAACAGAATCCAGCAACACATCAAAAAAATTATACACCATGACCAAGTTGGATTTATCCCAGGGTCTCAAGGTTGGTTCAATATACGTAAATCTATAAATGTAATTCAACACATAAACAAACTTAAAAATAAAGACCATATTATTCTTTCAATTGATGCAGAAAAATCTTTTGATAATATCCAGTATCCCTTAATGATCAGAGCACTTAAGAAAATTGGTATAGAAGGGACATTTCTTAAACTAATAGAGACCATCTACAACAAACCCACAGCCAATATCATATTGAATGGAGTTAAATTGAAATCATTTCCACTTAGATCAGGAACCAGGCAAGGTTGCCCATTGTCTCCATTGCTCTTTACCATTGTAATGGAAGTTTTAGCCATTGCAATTAGGGAAGAAAAGGCGATCAAGGGTATCCACATAGGGTCAGAAGAGATCAAACTTTCACTCTTCACAGATGATATGATTGTATATCTGGAAAACACTAGGGATTCCACTATAAAACTTGTAGAAGTGATCAAGGAATATAGCAATGTCTCAGGCTACAAAATCAACACCCATAAATCTGTAGCCTTTATATATACCAACAATAACCAAGCCTAACAAACAGTCAAGGACTCTGTTCCTTTCATAGTAGTGCCAAAGAAGATGAAATATTTGGGAGTATATCTAACAAAGGACGTGAAAGATCTCTACAAAGAGAACTATGAAACTCTAAGAAAAGAAATAGCCGAAGATGTTAACAGATGGAATATCATACCATGCTCATGGCTGGGAAGAATCAACATTGTTAAAATGTCCATACTGCCCAAAGCAATATATAATTTTAATGCAATTCCTATTAAAGCTCCATTGTCATACTTTAAAGATCTTGAAAAAATAATACTTCGTTTTATATGGAATCAGAAAAAACCTCGAATAGCCAAAACATCACTGAGCAATAAAAACAAAGCAAGAGGAATCACGCTACCAGACCTGAGACTGTACTATAAATCCATAGTGATCAAAACAGCATGGTACTGGCACAAAAGCAGAGAAGTAGATGTCTGGAACAGAATAGAGAACCAAGAGATGGATCCAGCTACTCACCATTATTTGATCTTTGACAAGCCAATTGAAAACATTCAGTGGGGAAAAGATTCCCTATTTAACAAATGGTGCTGGGTAAACTGGCTGGCAACCTGTAGAAGATTGAAACTGGACCCACACCTTTCACCATTAACTAAGATAGACTCTCACTGGATAAAAGATTTAAACTTAAGACATGAAACTACAAAAATACTTGAAGAAAGTGCAGGGAAAACTCTTGAAGGAATCGGCCTGGGTGAATATTTTATGAGGAGGACTCCCCAGGCAATTGAAGCAGTATCAAAAATACACTACTGGGACCTGATCAAACTAAAAAGCTTCTGCACAGCCAAGAACATAGTGAGTAAAGCAAGCAGACAGCCCTCATAATGGGAGAAAGTATTTGCAGGTTATACCTCCGATAAAGGTCTAATAACCAAAATCCACAGAGAACTCAAACGTATTAACAAGAAAAGAACACGTGACCCCATCTCAGGGTGGGCAAGGGACTTGAAAAGAAACTTCTCTAAAGAAGACTGCCGCACAATCTACAAACACATGAAAAAGAGCTCATCATCCTTAATCATCAGAGAAATGCAAATCAAAACTACTCTAAGATATCACCTAACCCCAGTAAGAGTGGCCTACATAACAAAATCCCAAAACCAGAAATGTTGGCGTGGATGTGGAGAAAAGGGCACACTTCTACACTGCTGGTGGGAATGCCCACTAATATGTTCCTTCTGGAAGGATGTTTGGAGAACACTTAGAGACCTAAAAATAGACCTGCCATTCAATCCTATAATTCCTTTACTAGGTTTATACCCAGAAGACCAAAAGTCACAATATAACAAAGACATCTGTACCAGAATGTTTATTGCAGCCCAATTCATAATTGCTAAGTCCTGGAAGAAGCCCAAGTGCCCATCAACCCACGAATGGACTAGCAAATTGTGGTACATGTATACCATGGAATACTATGCAGCCTTAAAGAAAGATGGAGACTTTACCTCTTTCATGTTTACATGGATGGAGCTGGAACATATTCTTCTTAGCAAAGTATCTCAAGAATGGAAGAAAAAGTATCCAATGTACTCAGCCCTACTATGAAGCTTATTTATAGCTTTCACATGAAAACTATAACCCAACTATAGCACAAGACTATGGGGAAAGGGCCAAGGTAGGGGAAGGGAGGGGGGAGGTTTTGGTGGAGGGAGAGTAATGGGTGGGGTCACATCTATGGCGCATCTTAGAATGGGTACAGGCGATTGCACTAATGTACACAGCTATGATTTAACAATAAAAAAAGAAAAAAACTACAAATTAAAAGCACAACAAAATACTACTTTATACTCACTAAAATGGCATTATCAAAAAATCAGATAAGAAAAGGTCTTGGTAAGAATGAAGAGAAACTGGAACCCACTGACACTATAGATGACAGTGTACACTGATGCAACCACTTTAGAAATTAGTATGGTCTTTTTTTTTAAGTTACAAATACATTTACTCTATGACTTAAAAATTCTGCTCATAAGTATCTATCCTGGAGAAATGAAAATATGTGACCAAAGACTTGTACATGAATATTCACAGCAGCCAAATAGTATAAACAATCTACATGTCTGTTAATTAGTAAATAAACAAAATGTAGTATATTTAAGCAATATGAGTATGAATTCATGTATACAACATTCATACAATATGCTGAACACACTACTAGTCAACAATAAAAAAGAACAAAATATAGAAAGATTGTACAACATAGATGAACTTTGAAAACTTTATGCTAATTAAAAGAAGCCAGATATGAGACCACATATTGTATGATTCCACTTATATGAGATATCCAGACAAGGTAAAACTAAAGAGACAGAAAATAAATTAATGTGTGCTTATGGGCTATGACTGCAAATGTACAGACTGCAAAAAAGTATGCAATATCTTTTTGGAATGATGAAAATATCCTAAAATTGGATTATGAAAATAGTTGCAAAATTCTGTAAATTTACTAAAAGTCATTGCTTTGTACACTTAAAATGATAAGTAAATTATACCTCAATAAAGCTATGAAAAACAAAACAAAAAAATAAGCTAACAATTCAAATATGAATTTTGGAATCAGATGGGAAAATTATTGTCAGAATGCTTTTTCATACAGTTGATTGACCTTGTGATTTACAAATAAGTAAAAATGAAAGCAAGAATTTTTTTTTTTTTTTTGTAGAGACAGAGTCTCACTGTACCACCCTCGGGTAGAGTGCTGTGGCGTCACACAGCAACCTCTAACTCTTGGGCTTACACGATTCTCTTGCCTCAGCCTCCAGAGCAGCTGGGACTACAGGCGCCCGCCACAACGCCTGGCTATTTTTTGGTTGCAGTTTGGCCGAGGCTGGGTCCGAACCCGCCACCCTCGGCATATGGGGCTGGCGCCCTACTCACTGAGCCACAGGCGCCGCCTGAAAGCAAGAATTTTTTAACATGCAAAAATCAGAGATACTTTCAACAGCCAGGCGATTGAAACATATAAAATACGCAGCACACGTTGCTGAAATCAGCGGGCAAAGAGGAAGATGAAAAGCTCTACGCATTGTGAGGGACCACCCATAAAATCACTTGCATCGCCCCAAAGCTCCAAACATACTCTGGACTCTGCAGTTATTGACACGTGAAACTGGTTAGACCTTTTCTCAGATGAAGCCGATGACCAATATCATCAATAAATTGAAGAATATTCTGGAAGTGTCTGTGACCCTAGGATACTTTGAGAAAGGAAAGGAAGAGACCTTAGTTAGGTGGTTTACGTTCTGGACCACTAGTCCAGTCAGAACATCAGGTGATTCTCCACTTCCCGATGTTGTGGTTGGTCAGTCAGTGTTCATAAATGGCTGTGCCTCCTGTAAGCACTGCAAACTCCTTCAGGGCAGAAGGGAAAACAGCAGATTCCATCAAAGTGTCAGGTGTCAATTTTCTCAAACACAGCAATTATGGCTCAGCTTCTGCAATAAAGTTTGAGACCTGCAGCTAGAAATTTCCATCTTAGGTGCACCTGTTTGGGCACATCTGTATATTGTGCTCTCACTGCCTTAAGTTGGGAAAAAGATTTTGGGGACTGCTTCAGAAGACTATCAACATTGTCACTTCGGGAATTTTATAGAAAAACCACTCAACTATGGACAGAATATCCTTTCCCTGACTCTCTGAATGATTAGGTAATTCTAGTGAATTCTAAATATCTGACAGGAACTTGGACTATTGGAATAGGGAGATGTACTCTTTGCAGTGAAAGTTAAAAATAAATACAAGTCACTTCAATGCTCTGCAGAATACAGTATCTTGATCTTCCGTCTCTTATGACGATCAGGAGTGATGATAATCATTAAAAGTTATATTTGACAATGAACTAAGAAACTCAGTTGCATTTAATATCAAGGTCACACTTAATTGGAAGGAGAATTGCTGAAATGCTTGAGTTAGACACTACCATTCACCTTGGTGCTGCTCAAGATGTGATCCTCTGTGTACTAACCTTACAAGTTACTCCTCAAAATATGCACTTGTAATCAAAAAAGTTAGGAAATATTGCATACTATGCGTCCTTCTCAGAGGCTCCTAATGGGTGTTCCATAATTAAGGCCTTGATAAGTTCTGTTGGAGAGAAAGCTGTTAACTTTCTCTAATTGAATATCTCCAGATTTCTTCAACCAGAGAATCCTTTTAGTAGTTATTAATTTTAGACTTCCTATCCCCCATTATAAGATAAAGACAGCAATGCACAACCCTCAAGAGGCATAAAAAGCATCAAGTAAGTAAGCCCTTGACATGTAATAGGTGAGAAATCCTAATGTAAGCCCATTTTATCATCCCGGCAGTGCAGCCTCAAAGTGTGTCACTTAAACATACATGTATGTTTACAATACTTACTATGTGCTAGGCAGTGTGCTAACAATACATGGATAACAAGATAAAACAGTGGTTCTCAACCTGTGGATCACGACCCACAGGAACTGTATTAAAGGGCCACGGCATTAGGAAGGTCGAGAACACTGAGATAGACTTTTTACATGACCTGGAGTTTGTATTACACTGGGGAGACAAATACACGCAGCCACAACTCTAACATAGGGCAGGTATTTCCAGGCACCATAACAAAAGTACAAGGAACTAAAGAGTATAAGACAGAAGGCAGCCAATTCCCATTGACATAGAGGGAATAACTTTTTAAAGGAGATAAGATTAATGGTTAGAGGTGAAACTTGAATTTTGGAGGCATCTTGACAAAAGAAATTTTTATAGATAATTCTTCCAAGCACAGGGTATAAAGTAAGCAAAGACATGACAGACAGCATACAAATATGGCCAAAAAGAGCTATTGATATAACAAAGTCATATATAAAGAGACGCTATCTTTACTAAACTTGGGATGTGAACAAAATTCTTCTAATAATCTATTTCAAAAACTAAAAATATATTTTTAAGAGTGTAAAGGATAACATAATAACTCTAGTAGGCATGTGCCTGCCATACTAACCTTCCTCCATTAAGGAACAACTCCTACCCATAGCCCCTGCTTAGGGGTAGCCCTAGGCAGCCATCCAGTATATTCACTAAGTCATAGGTTTGTTCACCTCCAGTATTAAGAGAGACCAAATGATTAGCTAGCCAGGGCATCTAGTGTATAAGCATGAATAGCAGTGGCTACATAGAAATGAGCTGGGCCACTAAGATTCTCACTCTGGGGCCAGGCATGGTGGCTCACATCTATAATCCTAGCCCTCTGGGAGGTAGAGGTGGGTGGATTGCTTGAGCTCGGAGTTCTAGACTAGCCTGAGCAAGATGAGACCCCCATCTCTACTACTCTGTCTCAAAAAAAGAGAAAGATTCTCACTTTCTGAAATTTAAAAAGGGAAATATGGAAAGAAGAGACTTTGCAATGATGGCTGAATTTGAAAGTATGCAAAGAAAAGAGAGCCTCTTGAAGTAGTGCAGGGGTTGGGAGGGATACCAAAAAGACGCAAATGAGCAGAATTTCTGAAGAAGCAGAGACCATGATAAAATAGAAATTAAGGGAAAGAAAAAATATAACGGCTGACTGTTAGCTAGTTGCTAATGAACCAGAAGCAAGGAAATGTGCCAAAAGAGCCAAGACCAAGAAATGTGTAAGTGCCAGCATCTGGAAGGAACTTCTGTTGCTAAGAGCTGCATTGATGCTTCCCATTCACCTGCATTGCCCTTGAGCCTCAGTGACAGCCTCACACCTGCTCACAGATTCGCAAGGGATCCCATTGGCCTGGTGGCCATAAACACCCATGCACTTATGCTGGTCTGAATGACTCTGCTCCAAGGCACATAAAGAGCTAATTGATAATAAGAAAGAACAAAGAGATCATCTATAATCTCACTGCTCACACATAATAAACAATTTGTGGTGTTATTCTCCAGTCTTTTTGATGTATAATTTTATTACAAATGATTTTCACATTAAATTCATAGAAAATAGTCAATTAAAATCCAGATAAGTCAGGCAAAGGCCAGAGTGATAATCACCTAAAATATTTAACTACTTAGAAATGAATAGGTCAGGGTTGGAGGTTTGGTGCAGTTGAATGCTGCCATTAATGTTCTCATTGCCCAGAATGCATTTTATTTCCAGACAGAGCCCTCCTCTGAGTTTAGAGGCACTCTTATTTGACATGTACATGACATAAGGCTTGGCCTTCACACTGTTTCATCTGAGGCCCTTTATGCTGTTGAGCACCTTACAACTACGAAGGAAGGAATGAAATGGAAGGCTGTGAACTTCATTAATATTAAATATTAATCCCTCATAAATTAAGGTACAATTTCCCATTAAATGTTAAACGCATTCTTTCAGCATCTCTGAAGGGCAGGTAGAATATCACCTCCTTGTATATGGAAAAGTGGATAAACCAAGAAGGGCATTGACTTCCTCAATGTCAAACTGTGGCATAATCAGTAATGGCAAGGTGGGCCTTGATATCAATGAAGCTTCAATTCCTTCCATTCGGTCCTAACATTTTGCAGATACCTGCAAAATAGCTAAAACAGTGTCAGTCCCTGGAGAAACAACAAAGACTGCAGTTTGTTTCTACTTTCAAGGCAATAACTGTATACTAGAACAGGCAGACCTAAACAAATTATTGTAGCCTAATATAAAAATGGAAACATTATCATTATCTTCATCAATGATAATGTAGTGTGCTGTAGTCCTAACTTGAGCTCCACTCTTCAGTGCTCAAGCAATCAAAATAGTTTGAGTTCTTTGTATTGCTCCATCTTACAGCTGTGGAAATGAAACATTGAGAAATCGGTCATTATTTTTTATGTCACAAAGCTAGAAAATATCATGGTTAGGATGTGAACCCAGGTTCATCAGTCTGGAAAGTTCAAGCTCATAACCACTGTGCCTCCTGTATTTAAGCTTTGTATAAGTTGTTCAAGAACAAAAATGAGGAATAACTTAATTAAGAAATAGGAATAATGGAAAGATTTCTTGGGGCTTATGGGCTTTTGTATGGCTACTTATTAGTTCTCTTTACCAAACTCTATTCTCCAAAGGCCACTAGAACAAGAGTTAAAACACCTGAGGTCGATCCTTGCTTTTCCATCCATCTTTTACTAAGAATGCTTAAATAGCAATAGGACAACACAACAAAAACTTACAACGTTTCTATGATGCTCATCTAATTCTGCAGCTGGCTATTTTTCCTATATTATTGGGATGTATTTTTTTTTCTATGTTAGATAGTGGTTCTTTGCCCATCAGCAGTAGTGTCGACCCTGGCTTTATTTTTCTATCCACTTGAGACACTTAGGAGATATCTAATGGTTATAAGGTTGACTTACTTACATGGCATCTTAATTGCTACTTCTTCACAATGTGTAATAAAATAGCATTTACTTTTAATAGCCCCTTGTTAAAGTCCTTGGGACTTAAAATGGTTTAAAATGAAAGCAATTCATTATAATTCCACCAAAGTAGACTTTCTTTGTAGAGTTGAATGTGATATCCCAGTAAGGTTTTCAATAATCTTATCACAAACTATAAGTTGGTTTCTGAATCAGCTTATAGAAAAGAACCAACGAGAAGGAAACTCATTGAAGGTGAGTAATAATCTATTAGCCTAGAAATAAGAGTCAGAATCACAGAGGTCTCGGACTTCAATGGAGAGGCAAACAGCAGCTAATTCTATCCCTGCTGCCAATAAGTCTGCCCATACAGAGGGGCAGGTGGTAACTATGAGGCTGTATAAAGCGGGATCAGACCGAGGCCAGTCTCAGTTCAACATTGTATAGAAAAGAAACAGGATAGAAAAAGAAACAGAATAGTAGTTTTAAATACTCTTCCAAGAAAAGCACATATTGACCCTGAGTCTGTCTCTGTGACTCTACCTTGTCTAGTGTTTATTCTTATCTACTAAACATATGTCATTTGTCAGCTGTCATTTTCCTAAAAAGAAAGACTTGCGATCCAAGGGACTAATGTTTACAACAAATGCATCTTGCTGCCACAATCCTGGTTACTCAGCAAAGAACAATCTACATGTGAAAAATGCCCTGGAGTAGAAAATACAAAGACACCTAAAGAACGTGTTTTTAAAAGATTCAATAAGTAATTTTCAAGATTCAAGATTGAAGTAATTAATCTAAAGAAAATGTATATGGTGGTCATAAGACAAGCTCAGGAGTCAGATAGACCTGGTATCAATTTTAGCTCTACCATAAAACTGACTTGTAGATTTTTTCACCTCCTGAGTTTCCATTTCCTAATGTGTAAAATGAGGATATAACACAGTCTGTCTCCCTCACAGTCAAATTTATAAGCTTTGCTGGATGCTTTACACACTTCTTCTTCTTCTTCTATTTTTTTTATTTTCGTCTCATCATATTCCTTTGATGTGGACACTTTTATGTCCCTTATTTTTACTGATGAGGAAATGGAGACTCCAAGAATATAAATATTTGTCCAAGGTCACATATGGAATATCATCCCAGAAATTTGAACTTGAACATCCAAGTTTTCACTTATGTGTCTGTACAGAGTGCCTGGCACATATAAATAACGTATTATCCTCACCACGCCCAGCATCTTCATTATTACTTCCAGCCCTACCCTTCTCCTGTAGCTACTTCCACCACTGCTGTGCTAGTACCATTCCAAGTGCAGCTAATACACATTTGAGAAAAAAAAAAAAAAAGATTGTGCCTAGGAAGGTGACATGTTTTTCAAATACAGAAACATTTTACTCCCAACAAAATTCTCTAGCCAAACCTTATTGAACTAGTGTAAGACTAGTTCTATCTTGTCAGCTTACTGGAACTTTTGTTTACATTAGACCCCATGCTCTATCTTGCTGAGGAACTTTCCAAGACAACACAGCCACACTTATATGTTTTTTTTTTTTGTTTGTTTGTTTTTTTGTAGAGACAGAGTCTCACTTTATGGCCCTCGGTAGAGTGCCATGGCATCACACAGCTCACAGCAACCTCCAACTCCTGGGCTTAAGCGATTCTCTTGCCTCAGCCTCCCGAGTAGCTGGGACTACAGGCGCCCACTACAATGCCCAGCTATCACACTTGCATGTTTTAATGTTCTCTGTAGTTGTGGGATTTTTTTTTTAAGGCAAGAAGAAGAATTAAGGGATGGAGATATATTTTTAATGTAGAAGCTCCAGCATGGGGCACTGGAGAAGCCCACTGTCCTGGGGACATGGACCTTGCGGCTGGTGCCTGGTCCTGCCATCCTTCTGAGGTGAAAGCAGGGAAAGGAAAGACACCCAGCCTCAGGGGATGGCTTCTTTCCTACATGTAAGATCAGGTAGTATCTAACTCTAACATTCTTTAAGTCTATAAAAATTTCCTTTTAATAAAGCCATAGGTGTAAGTGATCTCCCCAAAACCTTACAACAAACAGAAAACCTATCTAAACAAGCCCTCCACTGCTGGTTTGTCTACTTATTTTCAAGTAACCAAGAACAGAGATGGCCTGTCTGAGAATTTGTTTTGGAAACCTGAAATTTAAGTGCAGGTCACTGTATACAGTATTTTCTTTTCAGAAACCCTTCTAATGAGCCAGGGAAGAGTACGTTGTTTTGTTGTTCTCTTTCATAAGAAAATTTTTGCTGGGAGGCGGAGCAAGATGGCGGACAAGTAACAGCTTCCTTGCATCTGGGCACCATGAGTCTGGGGAGATAGGACTCCAGGCATCTCTGGCTGGTGGGATCTGCCTATCATCACCCCTGTGAGGATACAGGGAGTCAGCGAGAGACTTCTGGACCCCAAGAGGAGGACTAAAACAGTGGAAAAATGGCAAGAGGTCATGTGTGTTCAATCGGTCTAAACCTGTCCGCAACTGTAAGTTCAGTAGCAGCGAGACTGCAAACCAGAAAGGCCTTACCTATGAACTGTTTTGGGGTCTTTGGACTAGGTACTCAGTTGAAATTCCTTGGGGAGAGCCTGAGCAGCAGTGCGGAGAACTTTGGCCGTTGTCTAGGGACCCGGTCTGAGCTGCTGAGCCAGACGGAGCTATAGTGTTTGGCTGTGGGTCACAGGGAGCCATTGTGAGTGATCTGCCCTGGCAAGCTCCGCCCTCAGGGTCACAGAGCTAGAATCGAGTGAGAGCTGGTAACCCAGCGACCCGGTAGCCTAAGGGGGTGGGGTCTGAGCCGCCTTGCAGCCCTAACCCTCAGGGGCAGAGTGAGACCAGTTTTGCACACTGGGTAAATGGACAGCCACTTCAGCAGTGATTCCAGCGACAAGAACTTTCCTGGGAAGGCTTCTGCTCAGCAAGTTTAAAAGTTCAAAGTGCCTTTTAAGTGGGCTTAACAGAGAGATTTAGGGTGTCTACCTGCTGGGGTTTGAGAAATCAGCAGCCTCCAGTCGTATCAGAACTGTGATTAATGTCTCATACCCCAGAAGACCACATGTTGCCCAGACAATATTCAATAACATATACATACTGCTTTGTTTTTGGTTGTGTTTTTTTTGTTGTTTTTTCTTTTTTTTTCCGGTTTGGTTGTTTTTTTTTGTTTGTTTATTTTGATGTTGTTGTTGTTGTTTTGTTTTTTAATTTCAACCTTTTCCATACAGATCCTTCTTCTTTCTCAATTTCTCTAGTTTAATTATAATTTCCCATTGCTGCCTTTTTCAATAACTAGAACTTCATTTTTGCTAGTGTTTCTACTGCTATTATTTGGTTTTTCACACAATTTTATCCCGTAAAGTTTTCTGTTTGCTTGTTTTGGTTTGATTTATAGCATTTTTGTCTTTCCTCTCTACTTGGTGGAGGTGGGGTACTGTGTCTGATCAGGTTAGCAAAGAGCTGCTGACCTCAAGGGAACCACCCAACTGGGCACCCCCAGGAGGTGGGGTTTTTTTAAGGTTGTGTCAAAGTACCCTACTGTACACCTATATGGCTCTGTCTCCCTCTTTTTTTTTTGTAGAGACAGAGTCTCACTTTACGGCCCTCAGTAGAGTTCTGTGGCCTCACACAGCTCACAGCAACCTCCAACTCCTGGGGCTTAAGCAATTCTCTTGCCTCAGCCTCCCGAGTAGCTGGGACTACAGGCACCCGCCACAACGCCCGGCTATTTTTTTGGTTGCAGTTTGGCCGGGGCCGGGTTTGAACCCGCCACCCTCGGTATATGGGGCCGGCGCCTTACCGACTGAGCCACAGGCGCCGCCCCTCTGTCTCCCTCTTTCTGTGCCTCTCTTCTTTCTGTCAATATTCCTTTTACCCACACCCCTCCCCTCTCCTTTCTCTATTTTTATTCTTTTTTTTTTTTATCACTCGGTCCTTCTTTCTTTCATCCCTTTTTTGAAATTCATCCTTTTCACCCTTCTGGTCCTGTAACCCTTAGTCCACAGGCACGAGAACTTAAAGAGCAAGAGGAAGTGAAAGGAAAATTAGGGCAAGGAAACAGATAAAAGAAATCACTCATGAGGAAGAATCAGCAGAAAACTCCAGGCAACATGAAGAACCAGTCCAGAACAACCCTGCCAAGGGACCATGAGGTGATTCCATCTATAAAGAAATGTTAGGAATGACAGAAAGGGAATTTAGAATACACATGATGAAAATAATGAAAGAAATGATGGAAACAATGAAGGAAACTGCTAACAAAGTGGAAAATAACCAAAAGGAAAGCCAAAAACAGAATCAAATAAGAGATGAATGATATGAAGAATATAAAAAGGATATAGCAGAGCTGAAGGAACTGAAACAGTCAATTAGGGAACTTAAAGATGCAATGGAAAGTATCAGCAACAGGTTAGACCATGCAGAAGAAAGAATTTCAGAGGTAGAAGACAAAGTTTTTGAGATAACTCAGATAGTAAAAGAGGCAGAAAAGAAGAGAGAGAAAGCAGAACGTTCACTGTCAGAATTATGGGACTTCATGAAGCGTTCCAACATACGAGTTATAGGAATCCCAGAAGGGGAAGAAGAATGCCCCAGAGGAATGGAAGCCATACTAGAGAATATTATAAAAGAAAATTTCCCAAACATCACCAAAGATTCTGACACACTGCTTTCAGAGGGCTATCGGACCCCAGGTCGCCTCAACTCTAACCGAGCTTATCCAAGACACATTGTGATGAACCTGTCCAAAGTCAAGACAAAAGAAAAGATTCTGCAAGCTGCCAGGAGTAAGTGCCAGTTGACCTACAGGGGAAAATCCATCAGAGTACTGCAGACTTCTCTAATGAAACTTTCCAAGCAAGAAGATAATAATCATCTACCTTTAATCTACTTAAACAGAACAATTTCCAGCCAAGAATTCTGTACCCTGCTAAGCTAAGCTTAAAAATTGATGGAGAAATCAAATCATTTACAGATATACAAACATTGAGGAAATTCGCCACAACAAGACCAGCTCTACAGGAAATACTTCAACCTGTTCTGCACACTGACCACCACAATGGATCAGCAGCAAAGTAAGAACTCAGAAATTAAAGGACAGAACCTAACCTCCACACTGATGCAAAAGATAAAACTAAGCAATGGATTCCCACAAAATAAGACAAATAGAATACTACCACACTTATCAATTATCTCCATAAATGTTAATGGCTTGAATTCCCCACTGAAGAGACATAGATTGGCTGACTGGATTAAAAAACACAAGCCATCCATTTGCTGTCTGCAAGAAACACACCTGGCTTCAAAAGACAAATTAAAGCTCCGAGTCAAGGGTTGGAAGACAATTTTTCAGGCAAATGGAATTCAGAAGAAAAGAGGAGTTGCAATCTTATTTTCAGATACATGTGGATTTAAAGCAACTAAAGTCAAAAAAGACAAAGATGGTCACTTTATATTGGTCAAGGGAAAATACAACAAGAAGACATTTCAATTCTAAATATTTATGCACCCAATTTAAATGCTCACAGATTCTTGAAACAGACCTTACTCAGTCTGAGCAATATGATATATGATAATACCATCATAACAGGGGACTTTAACACACCTCTTACAGAGCTGGACAGATCCTCTAAACAGAAATTAAACAAAGATATAAGAGATTTAAATGAGACCCTAGAACAACTGTGCTTGATAGACGCACATGGAACACTCCACCCCAAAGATAAAGAATATACATTCTTCTCATCACCCCATGGAACATTCTCCAAAATTGATCATATCCTGGGACACAAAACAAATATCAACAGAATCATAAGAATTGAAATTTAACCTTGTATCTTCTCAGACCATAAGGCACTAAAGGTGGAATTCAACTCTAAAAAAAATGCTCGACCCCACCCAAAGGCATGGAAATTAAACAATCTTCTGTTGAATAACAGATGGGTGCAGGAAGGAATAAAACCGGAAATCATCAACTTCCTTGAGCATAACAACAATGAAGACACAAGCTACCAAAACCTGTGGGATACTGCAAAAGCAGTTTTGAGAGCAAAATTCAGCACTTTAGATGCCTACATTCGAAGAACAGAAAGAGAGCGCATCAACAATCTCACAAGAGATCTTATGGAATTGGAAAAAGAAGAACAATCTAAGCCTAAATTCAGTAGAAGAAAAGAAATATCCAAAATCAAATCAGAGATCAATGAAATTGAAAACAAAAGAATCATTCAGAAAATTAATGAAACAAGGAGTTGGTTTTTTGAAAAAAGAAATAAAATAGATAAACCATTGGCCAGACTAATGAGGAATACAAAAGTAAAATCTCTAGTAACCTCAATCAGAAATGATAAAGGGGAAATAACAACTGATCCCACAGAGATACAAGAGATCATCTCTGAATACTACCAGAAACTCTATGCCCAGAAATTTGACAATGTGAAGGAAATGGGTAAGTATTTGGAATCACACCCTCTCTCTAGACTCAGCCAGGAAGAAATAGAGGTCCTGAACAGACCAATTTCAAGCACTGAGATCAAAGAAACAATAAAAAATCTTCCAGCCAAAAAATGCCCTGGTCCAGATGGCTTCACACCAGAATTCTATCAAACCTTCAAGGAAGAGCTTATTCCTCTACTGTAGAAATTATTCCAAAAAATTGAGGAAGAAGGAATCTTCCTCAACACATTCTATGAAGCAAACATCACCCTGATACCAAAACCAGGAAAAGACCCAAACAAAAAGGAGAATTTCAGACCAATCTCACTTATGAATATAGATGCAAAAATTCTCAACAAAACCCTAGCCAATAGATTACAACTTATCGTCAAAAAAGTCATTCATCACGATCAAATAGGCTTCATCCCAGGGATGCAAGGCTGGTTTAACATACGCAAGTCCATAAACGTTATCCACCATATTAATAGAGGCAAAAATAAAGATTACATGATCCTCTCAATAGATGCAGAAAAAGCATTTGATAAAATCCAGCATGCTTTTCTAATTATAACACTGAAGGGTATAGGCATAGGTGGCACATTTCTAAAACTGATTGAAGCTATCTATGACAAACCCACAGCCAATATTTTACTGAATTGAGTAAAACTGAAAGCTTTTCCTCTTAGAACTGGAACCAGACAAGGTTGTCCTCTGTCACCTTTGCTATTCCACATAGTGCTGGAAGTTCTAGCCAATACAATTAGGCAAGACAAGGAAATAAAGGGAATCCAAATGGGAGCAGAGGAGGTCAAACTCCCCCTCTTTGCTGACGACATGATCTTATACTTAGAGAACCCCAAAGACTCAACCACAAGACTCCTAGAAGTCATCAAAAAATACAGTCATGTTTCAGGATATAAAATCAATGTCCACAAGTCAGTAGCCTTTGTATACACCAATAACAGTCAAGATGAGAAGCTAATTAAGGACACAACTCCCTTCACCATAGTTTCAAAGAAAATGAAATACCTAGGAATATACCTAACGAAGGAGGCGAAGGACCTCTATAAAGAAAACTATGAACTCCTCAGAAAGGAAATAGCAGAGGATATTAACAAATGGAAGAACATACCATGCTCATGGATGGGAAGAATCAACATTGTTAAAATGTCTATACTTCCCAAAGCAATCTACATATTCAATGCCATTCCTATCAAAGTACCTACATCGTACTTTCGAGATTTGGAAAAAATGATTCTGCGTTTTGTATGGAACCGGAAAAAACCCCGTATAGCTAAGGCAGTTCTTAGTAACAAAAATAAAGCTGGGGGCATCAGCATACCAGATTTTAGTCTGTACTACAAAGCCATAGTGCTCAAGACAGCATGGTACTGGCACAAAAACAGAGACATAGACACTTGGAATCGAATTGAACACCAAGAAATGAAACGAACATCTTACAACCACCTAATCTTTGATAAACCAAACAAGAACTTACCTTGGGGGAAAGACTCCCTATTCAATAAATGGTGTTGGGAGAACTGGTTGTCTACATGTAAAAGACTGAAACTGGACCCACACCTTTCCCCACTCACAAAAATTGACTCAAGATGGATAAAGGACTTAAATTTAAGGCATGAAACAATAAAAATCCTCAAAGAAAGCATAGGAAAAACACTGGAACATATTGGCCTGGGGGAAGACTTCATGAAGAAGACTGCCATGGCAATTGCAACAACAACAAAAATAAACAAATGGGACTTCATTAAACTGAAAAGCTTCTGTACAGCTAAGGAGACAATAACCAAGGCAAAGAGACAACCTACACAATGGGAAAGGGTATTTGCATATTTTCAATCAGACAAAAGCTTGATAACTAGGATCTATAGAGAACTCAAATTAATCCACATGAACAAAGCCAACAATCCCATATATCAATGGTCAAGAGACATGAATAGAACTTTCTCTAAAGATGACAGACGAATGGCTAAGAAACATATGAAAAAATGTTCACCATCTCTATGTTTTAGAGAAATGCAAATCAAAACAACCCTGAGATATCATCTAACCCCAGTGAGAATGGCCCACATCACAAAATCTCAAAACTGCAGATGTTGGCGTGGATGTGGAGAGAAGGGAACACTTTTACACTGCTGGGGGGACTGGAAACTAGTACAACCTTTCTGGAAGGAAGTATGGAGAAACCTCAAAGCACTCAAGCTAGACCTCCCATTTGATCCTGCAATCCCATTACTGGGCATCTACCCAGAAGGAAAAAAATCCTTTTATCATAAGGGCACTTGTACTAGACTGTTTATTGCAGCTCAATTTACAATCGCCAAAATGTGGAAACAGCCTAAATGCCCACCAACCCAGGAATGGATTAACAAGCTGTGGTATATGTATACCATGGAATACTATTCAGCCATTCAAAAAAATGGAGACTTTATATCCTTCGTATTAACCTGGATGGAAGTGGAAGACATTATTCTTAGTAAAGCATCACAAGAATGGAGAAGCATGAATCCTATGTACTCAATTTTGATATCAGGACAATTAATGACAATTAAGGTTATGTGGGGGGGAAGCAGAAAGAGGGACTGAGTGAGGGGAGTGGGGCCTTGGTGTATGTCACAGTTTATGGGGGCAAGACATGATTGCAAGGGGGACTTTACCTAACCATTGCAATCAGTGTAACCTGGCTTATTGTACCCTCAATGAATCCCCAACAATAAAAAAAAAAAAAATCTAAACTGGATCTATCCTAAAAACTTAGAAATACTGCTTTGTTACATTTTAATCTTTTGATATTAAATCAATTCAACCTTTAAAAAAAAAAAAAGAAAAGAAAATTTTTGCTGGAGTTCTTGGTGTTCTAACATGAACATATCATGCTAAAAACCTCTAGAGCAGAAGAGTCCAGCTCTAAATGCTTTAAATTTTTGGTATTCTTGTCAGCTTACTGGAACTTTTGTTTATAATATGCCCCATGTTCCAAACTTCAGACCAGACCAGCTGCTAAACTTTAGAGCCATAATGTCCACCTGCCCATCTCTATGGGCACACCTCATGGGTGCCACAAAGGCCAGGGCCCCAAAATGAACTCACTAAATGAGTAAAAACTCCCTTCGGCTTATCTCTGTGGTCTTGCCATTCACCTACTTCCAAGACAGAAACAGGGCTTTCTTTGTCTCTCTCTTATTGCTAATCTCTCCTTTTAAAGTCAGGATGTGTCGACTTGGTGCCCATAGCACAGTGGTTATGGCACCAGCCACATAAACCAAAGTTAGTGGGTTCAAACCCAGCCTGGGCCAGCTGAAAAAACAACAATGAAAACTGCACCAAAAAGTGGCCGGGCATTGTGGCAGCCACTTGTGGTCACAGCTATTTGGGAGGCTGAGTCAGGGGAATCGCTTAAGCGCAAGATTTTGAGGTTGCTGTGAGCTGTGACGCTACAGCACTCTACCACGGGCAACATAGTGGGACTCTGTCTCAAAAAAAAAAAAAAATCAGGATGTGTCTATTTTATCTCCTAGACCTTTTCTCACTGTTGCTCTTTCCATCCTGTTCTATCTCTCCACCATCTGTCCAGTCACTGGGAGCCCCTGCTGGTCTGCTTACTGGTCACTTCTGCCTCCAGCATTATTTTTCCCAAATCTGCGTTCCCTGTCTCCACCACAGCAACTGCTAAAACACCACCTCTCTTATTCCTGGGGATGGTCCTCCCTCAGTTTAAAATTCACATTGTAGGGCGGCGCCTGTGGCTCAGTCGGTAAGGCGCCGTCCCCATATACCAAGGGTGGTGGGTTCAAACCCAGCCCCGACCAAACTGCAACCAAAAAAAAAAAAATAGCCGGGCGTTGTGGCGGGCGCCTGTAGTCCCAGCTACTCGGGAGGCTGAGGCAAGAGAATCGTCTAAGCCCAGGAGTTGGAGGTTGCTGTGAGCTGTGTGAGGCCACGGCACTCTATCGAGGGCCATAAAGTGAGACTCTGTCTCTACAAAAAAAAAAAAAAAAATTCACATTGTAAATTCCAGCCCTTCATGACCTGACCTCTACCCCCTTCTTCAGCCTCACATCCCGTAGTCTGTGCTCCAGCCACACGCAGCTGTTTCTCATGTCTGTACTTTTGCTCATCGTGTCTCCTCTGCCTCAGAGGCCACCCGCCAGCACCTTATCTGGTCATTCACCTAGCTGACTCCTCCTCATCCTTTAAACCTCATTTCAGGGACTACATCCTTCAGTAACAAAAACATAAAGAGTGCAAATTTTAGGAAGGACTAATAACATGCCAGGCAGCGTTCTAAGCAAATTACAGTTATTAACTTTCTTAATTCTTGTGATGATTATATAAGGAAAGTACTACTGCTATTCCCATTTCACAGGTGGGAAACTGAGGTACAAAAAGGCTAAGTGACACTACTAACAAGTAGCTGAACTGACATGGAAACCTCCTGGGAGCATGAGGCTTCCTGGCTCCAGAGTTCTGCTCACAAATCCTCCAGTGAGCCCTCCCCATGATTCCTTCCCACCACCCCACTCTCCCTACTGGTAAAACATCATTACTGGCAGTCCCAAACCTCCTGATTTCTTTACCCACCATTGTTTCCCAAAATGCAGTGCTAACAACACCTTTGTTAGAATGTTCCAGTATGTGTTTAAAAAAAAAAAGAGTTCAAGTTACTATCTTTCTTAAAACCACCAAAAAAAATATAGAGCTCTGCACCTCACTCCAGAACTACTGAATTAAAATCTTCAAGGGTAGAGCATAGGAACCTGCATTACTAACAACTGTATCCACAAATAGGGGGGATTAATCAGATAACTATGCCTGGCTGGCCCTTGTGCCACAGCTTCTCCTGTAGTAAGTGTTCAGAAATTAGCTCCTATTATTTTCATGGTTTTTTTATTGTTTGACTGAAAGACAAGAGAATAAACAAGGAAATTTAATAAATTTCTCATTCAGTGAGAAATAGAAAGGTAGGTAAAAGAGATAGCATGTTACCAGAACCATGACACATGAGGTCTTTTAGGATCAGACAGAGAATAATTTTGGAGGAAATAAGAAGTTTGTGGTTTCCAGATCTATGTTCTTTGGGGTTTGTTTTAGGTAAACCACAGGGGAAGAAAAGACACAGATATGTTTTTGTTTTAGCAGCTCTACTCCTGAGAAGAGTGGCGCCTACTTAAGTAACATGACCCTAAGTACAGGAATTAGGGTGATTAAAGATTTAAAAGCTCAGAGTCATCAGCATTGTCATACTATGAAGTCTCAAGCCTCAGACCAGCAGAAATAGCCAGCTGAAATAAATAAGAGAAGAATCTGTTTGAGCTAGAAATAAGTATCTGATGCTGGAAAAGAAGATCTATAAGAAAGTTACCCCCCTGAGGAGAGCATCAACATCCTTGGTAGACAAAGTGCCATCTCAAACATAGTTTTGTAGAACTTCAAAATCTAGTTCCTTCTTGTATTACTTATTTTATATGCACTGCTTATTGAACCCACTTATTTAACTTGTCTGTCATCTGATAGTCAATTTGAAACCTTTTAAGCTGAAAGGTTTTGCCTAGTAGGCATTAGTTCCTAATCTCCAGCACTGATGTCCAGAGCCAGGTGATCTTCAGTTACTCACTTTCTTCAGTTATTGAAGGCATTGCTGTCTCATGAAGAACTGCATCAGAGGCAAACGTCAAAGGAAGCAACAAGAACTGTGACGGAGGCCACACAAGAGTAGCCATGCCTACTGCCACAGTTTTGTTTAAGCACTTCATAGTTCCTCTTTTAGAGAAACTATTGTTCCTAATTGTAATTTGTTTTGCTTCTGTCTTTCTGCCACTCAGGAAATAGGGACAAGGTCTCTCTCAACTTTGTGCCATCGGATTTAGCAAAAAACAATCAGTAAATGCTTGTTAAATGCTAAGGAAGAAAAGAAGGAAAGAAGGAAGGGAGTAAGGGAGGAGGAAGGAGGAAGGAGGAAGGAAAGAAAATGGATCATCGTAATGCTTAGCTATTTATAATTGGAATTGATGAAAATTCCAAACTTGCAATAGCAACACAATGAAAAAATTTTGTAAAGTGATTCTCTCCACAAATAAATGGTGGCACCTGCTGTGTGCCAGGCACTGTGCTAATTCCTGAAACTAAGTGCTTTTATTACCTCTAAAGCTATATACAAAATACAAATGATAGCCACCTTACTCTCAAGAAGTTTCCAGTGTCAAAGGGAGAAAGACATTGAACTTTTAATTGAAAGCCAATTTTCATGACAAATGGGGAAGTACTCAATGATAGAGTTACAGAGAAGCTGGTGAGAGAATATGAATATATATTATAAAAAAGAGGGTGAAGGAATAGGGATGTTTAACCTAGAGAAAATAGGAAGATTATAAAGTGCTCTGGGGCAACTCAAGCAGCACATCCTTACGTTAGGTACATTTATATTTGGGATAGCCACAAAAATGCAAAATAAGGGCCAAAATTGCAAAGAAGTCAATTTGGGGTTAATTTGAGGAAAAATAATCTGGCTGTTACCTTCAAAATTGAATCCGGGTCAGTATTATAAAGACCCTTAGATTTTAGTATAATGCTCTATGTTAGTCTTCCCAAATCAAATCCAAACTTGAAAGCCTACTTATGAGTTATTCCATGTAGGGTTGGCCATCTTGCATGGTACCATATCAAAGACTATGTAGCCTTGTACGAGGCACCATAGGTGTAGTCCCACCAATCACCCTCCCTCTACCCATCCTCTCCCACCCCTCCCCTCACAATTGCATTAATGCACACAGCTATAATTTAATAAAAAAAAGAGCAAAGACTATGTAGCATTGATTATTTTTATTTAATTGCCCCTCAAAATCCCTGTGCCTCAAGGAAATCTGTCACTCTTCCTCCACTCTGACAGAGATCCAGAGGCATTAGTTTACTATTACCTCTTAATATCTTTTCATAATCTTACCATTATTCCCAGAATCCCCTGGAAGTTTTATCTCCTGAATATCAGGAATTAAGTATGTGTGGTCAGCTCCTCTCTTGAAATATTTATCTAATCTACAGCTGGAATATCTTCCTATATGACCAGGGTACTGCTTAGATCTTGGCAACCTGAGGTTATTTCTTACATTTTTCAGGACCTTGTGGCTTATATCCCATTCCTGCTCTACTAAGAAGAGAGAGAAAAAGATGGTGATTATTATTAGGCAGACATGCATTTTAAAGAAGAAACAGAATGCTTATTTATATTTATATCTACAGAGAACTATATATCCACTCTTTGCATTTATTTATTCCTTAAACGAATACTGGGAATATAGCAGTGTGAAGCACCATTCTAGAAGCTGGAAATACACCAGCTGACCAAAGAGAAAATTGTTTGCTCTCATAGAACTCATATTCTTTGTTGGCAAAGGGAGAGTGCATACATGCATACATACACAATGAGCACACACATAATAGCTTTATTGACATATAATAAGTTGCAAATATTTAGTGCACAATTTGATAACATTTGACACGTATACACCTGTGAAACCATCACTACAACCAAGGTAATTTCCTCCTGCTTCTTTATAATCCCTCTGTCCAACATTCTCCCAAGTAACCACTAATCTGCTTTCTGTTACTTTTGTTTGTATTTTTTAAAGATTGTATAAATAAAATCATACAATATGTACACATTTTTGTCTGACACAATTATTTTGAGATTCACCCATGCTGTTGTATATGTCAGGAGTTCCTTCATTTTATTGCCAAGTATCCCTTTGTATGGATATAACATAGTTTATTTCTCTATCTACCTATTAACAGGCATTTGGGTTGTTTCCAGCACGGGGAAAGAAAAATGAAAGAAAGAAAGAAAATATGCATATATCATGTCTATATGTATCTATACATATATACATACACAACACAAATTCATATTTGTTTCCACTCACTATTTCTACTCTCCAGCACTTTCACTAGCTCCGTTCTGGGTTCTCAGTGAAAGAGAGTTGACAGTAATAAGGCTGTGAATAAGATTCAAGTATTAGGCAGGAAAGTTTACACAATAACCTCAGTGTTCTTTTGAAACACAGAGAGCAAGAGACTAGGACCCTCATCCCTCTCAATCGCTCAGTAGATACTTTCCCAATAATTGCCCTTCCTAGCAAGTTGCTCTCATTCTAGTGGAGAAAATCTCCCAGAATTTGAAGATCATAAGCTCAGATGTACACAGTCAAATAAAAACACATTCTGCAGTCAGCCTTGGAAAGTTTTGAGTAAAACAAACAACAAAACCCTACACTACACCAGGAAAACAGATCACTTCTGAAAAATTGCAACTCAATAAACATCAAAGTCACAATGGACATTCGTGGTGGCTCTCTGTCCCCAATTTGAGGGCCATTGTAATTTGGATAAGAGATGATGCAAGGTGATTGAATATATAGTCAACAGGAAACAGTCTGCAAACAACAAATCCATGGCTACTATTAAATACATGAGTTTGCTCTCTTCCATGTGTCTGGATTTATTCCTGAACCCATAGCACTGAGAGAGAAACCACCATGAAAAGTGTTAATTAGCTAAAATGTATACATCAAAGGCAAGTTTGTTTTTGTTTTGTTTTGTGACAAAGTCTCACTTTGTCATCCTTGGTAGAGTGCAATGGAGTCACAGCTCACAACAACCTCAATCTCTTGGGCTTAAGCGAGTCTCTTGCCTCAGCCTCCTAAGTAGCTGGGCCTACAGGTGCCCACCACAACACCCAGCTATTTTTTTGTTGCAGTTGTCATTGTTGTTTAGCAGGCCCTGGCCAGGTTCGACCCGCCAGCCTTGGTGTATGTGGCCAGCGTCCTAACCACTGAGCATAGGCACCAAGCCCACTCAAGTTTTTTTTCTCAAAAATACAAATAGATATTTTCCAGAAAGAACAGAGTTTAAGTGAAGAAAAAACAAAAAAAGACTTCCAGAACTTACATCTTTGTCAATCTTATAAAATGTATAACATTAAACAATTTTATCATTAAAATTATGTAATGGCATAAACCACAATAGGACACTTCTCAGGTGGAAAATGGCAAAAAAAGAAAAAAAATTACACAAAATGTTTTCCAAGGAGTTAAGAAGCTTTCTGGGACAAGTTATGTTACAATAAAATATTAATGCTTGCTCATTTATCATATATTAATTAGCAGAATAAGCTGTAGGAAGCCCAGATTACCATGCAAATGTTAATTAGGTCATAATTTATGTTAAGCATTTCTGAGTTTAGAAGCCCTGTGTCTCATTTAGCAGCAGTTGAACTTTAGAAATAATTTGCATGTGCAACTGCTAGTTTTCAATTTTAATATGACTGTCAATTCATTTTAATAAATACAAGAAACTGCATTTAAATAATAGCGAATTCAGAACTAATTTGGTGACACCAGTGTGTTTCCCTCAGAGATAGAAACTTTGCCCTTTCATCATTATTCAGGCAAAAAACACAGCCTTAGAAAATATTTTTTTCTAAAAGAGCTAAGAGAGTCCTCATGGCTCCCTGTCAACCAGTGCCATTTCTTTTTTTGTAGAAAATGTGCTCCTAGCCACTTCGTACATGATCCAGCCTAACCATCCTCTTTCCCTCCTCGTCATGTTCTTACCTATCCAGTTCATTTTGCTACAGACTATCCATATAGCAACATTCAGCCAATTTTTTCCTATTCTGTTTTGACATTCAGATTTCCTTTTTTTTTTAATTGTCACCTTTTTAAGTTTAATCTTTGCTCTGTTTGAGAGCAATGTATGATTCTAGCCAAACTCCCACAAACCACAGAAACCTAAATGGAAAAGGTAGAAAATCCTTATCTCAGGTAGGAAATCTTCAGAAATGAAAGCAATCATAGTATCTCCAGGGTGAGTGATCTTTTATTTACTGCTGCACTGGTTCAGAGCAGGCTTCTTGATCTGTCTCATGCCACAGACCCCTTCAGTGGTCCAGTGAAGCCAAGTGACCCCTTCCCAGACTAATGTTTTTAAACCTTCAAATACAAGATTCAAAAGGGAATTAATTACAGTAAAATATTATTTTTTAAATATATGGTATAATAATATGTGTTTCTTTATTAATGCATTAAAGAATATAATCCAACAGCAGGTCAACTAATTACTATAATTTCAAAATACCTATCGTAATAACCCTAATTGATATTTCAAGCCATCTGTTTTTCAACAGTATGAAAATACCTGGGATTTCCCTTGGTGATAAAGTCACAGAACTCTAAAAAGATATTTTCAGGGGCAGCGCCTGTGGCTCAAAGGAGTAGGGCGTCGGTCCCATATGCTGGAGGTGGAAGGTTCACACCCAGCCCCGCCAAAAACTGCAAAAAATATAAATATTTTCAATCAATGTTTCCCTAATTTAAAACCTTACATTATAATTAAAAACATAACATTTCAAAATATCTTTTCACTGTCAAAAAGTATTTTTATTTCATACCTATCCATGTATATACTTTTTTTCTACATATTTATAATTATAGTATGTGCTGGATTTATTATATCTTTAATGGTTTCCTATTTTAGTAGCAACAACATTTAAAATATTCTAAGATGGGGGACCCATGATCAGCTGTCTCAGCTCCAGCTCCAGGAGAAGAATGCAACTCACTGACTCTGGGATGTGTAACCTCACGCCCACTGCCCAGCAACTGAGTTTATTTTACATATGGGCTTCCAAATAAGCTTTGATTCACACTTTTCTTTTTTAACGTGAATTTGCTGCCAACATTTTAAAAATCCTAACTTGCAAATAAAAACCCAGATTTCAAACTTCTTGTAGGCAATGCTGGCATCACATTTCTACATGGCAAAGCCCTACTGGAGTTGAGCCTGTTTCTTACTGGAATGTAAGGTCCCATTCTCCAAAAGTCTTTTTCCCTGTAAGTTACCTGCTGGTCCCTGTGGGCATTTGAGTTGTCAACCACCTGCTAGATGATAAAATTTATACTCGCTAGCCTATCACTTAAGACTAGTCAAAAACTAGCACTTTCAACTAATTGCTTTTGTGATCTTTTGGTGTTACCATGGTCCCAGAAAATGAACTGGTATCTTTTTCTACCATGGAGTTTTTCTTTCCTTCATTCAGCTCATTAGGATTATCTCTTCATTGTGTTTGTCTCTTAACCAGGTCATATCCATAGCCTCCCAATATTAGTAGTCTTAAATAAGTAGTATTTTATTTTAGAACCTGTCCATTTGCTGTTTTTAAAGCAAAATGACTACATTTCTAGCAGTCAAAATGTTTTGGTGATGATCACTTTTTTTTCTTTAATGATCTTATTTTAGTGTAGACTAAAATAAGTCTAGTGTAGACTTGGTTGTCTTAAACCAAGATGCTTCTGGTGGAGGGAGGCATGGACTGTCAAGGTGGATGAAGAGTACTATTATAGGGAAAAAAAAAAGACTACTAATACTTTCTGGCAGCATTGGAACGCCCACCAAGAATTTGGAAACAGAGACTATATTGTTTGAAGTATCACGTCTACATTTGCCAATAGAGAATTACATCTCTCTTGGATGAAGGATAAATGTGACATATTCAGGGAACATAAAAATGTAGCAACTAGTGGCTTAACTTCCTCTTCCTTCCCTGAAGGGTGTTTTGTGGAGAAAGATGACTTCATCCTCAAAAATAGAGATATTTCCTGAATGTTCTTAATGTACTTTTAAGTGTCATTTTTACTCTTCATTTATTTATCTGTTCTTTTTTGGAACCTACTTCTCTTTCAAGAAACTGCACGTGATCAATAATGCTTACGCCTTGTGCAAAATGCATACATTATTCTGGTCTTAAATCACCTCTTTTAAGCTTTGAAGCAAAATTCCTCCATTTTTCAGTGACATGATAAAGAATGCATGTTCATCTGCCTCTACCCTCACTATTATGTCTGTTTACACCATTCCTGCTCAGACCTCAGATCCTGGCAGTGATGCCCACTGTGCCTTTTAACCTGTTCTCATAGAGAAACCACTTTCTCCAAGAGAAGCCTGCTTTCTTTATACTTCTGCATTCCCACCCTGTTTGAGCCACACAGACTGAATTAAACCTAGAATTCTCAGTATGGAAATGTCTGTATATACACAGAGACATTTCTCAAGCACAATGCAATATATCAATGTAACACAATTGTACTTGTCCTCTCATGAATAAGTACAAATAAAAATAAATGGGAAAAATTATACTTATGTCATTTTCATAATCAAGATACAAAACCCAGCTCTCAGCCTGAGACTTAATAAATGTCCTTTTCAACGTCTGCGAGCTGGTATCCACCATCTGCACACAGCATCCATGAGAGAGACAGACGCACATATGCCACGTCATGGGGCTTTCTGCCGAGATTCTCAGTGGCTGCTCTCCACTCGGTTTAAGCAGATATTTACTTTCTACAACTGTTAGCTCCATTTCCAAACAAAGCTCAGAAAAAAGATCTGGAGAGAGACATCATGCTACAGAGGAATATACAGTTGGCACGTGTTTGAACCATGTCAAGTCCACTATGGGAATGAGTTGAATCATCCATCCTGATAAGATGTTTTGTAACATTGGGACCTGACAAATACACATTTTCATTATATAGAGGCTGCTTAGTAAGAAGAGCAATCAAAAGCCAGCTAATTGAATTATCCATGAGCCCATTTAAAGAAGAAATATTGTTCAATAAAATTATACAGCCTCTTTCAAGCCTGCCTCTTCAAGTCTTTTATCTTTCCTCTAAAGAATATGTACCTGACATCCATGACAAAGACCCACGGCTCAACAGAGAATTGATCCAACACACCATGGAGGCCAGTCTATCCACATCCCCAGAGGGTGGGCCAATGTTACTCATACCAAACAATAAGTTCTCCTTAAAAACACAATGGAGGGTGCTCGCTTAGGCAGCACATATACTAAAATTGGAACGATACAGAGAAGATTAGCATGGCCCCTGCGCAAGGATGACACGCAAATTCGTGAAGCGTTCCATATTTTTTAAAATAAAAAGAAAGAAAAAAAACACAATGGAGGGATTTTGTCTTAAGGGCCCACAATCTCACTTGCTGTCTAGAATATTCCCCCCACCTGTCTGCTTCTCTGCCTGAAATTCTACCATTCTAATTTCATTCCTTCAAGGTATGTTGTGATGACCTTAAACAAGGCTGACAGTGAGATCATCCACCCTGGGGTAACAATTTAGGTGCATTAGTCATTTGTGTGGCCAGTGTCTGCCTAGGCCCCTTCTATCCATGAGAACCAGCCGGCATATGAGAGCCATCCTGAAAGGAAGATGAGGTAATGGGGGCTGCTGGACACATGTGATACAACACTGGAAAGCTGGGGAAAGCAAGGACTGTCATGAGAGCATTGGCAATCTAGGAAGGTGACACCTGCAAGGGGAGATAGAGATTCTGAAAGATTTTACACACACAGTTGGAATGGTGGACTTTTGAAGCAGCAAGGAAGGTAAATAAAAAAAAAATATAGAGGCACAAAGATAAACTTCTCTCGCTTCCCAGTTTTGCTCCAGCAAGCCTTATCAAAGAAACAGCCCCCTTTAAAACTTTCAGGCGTCAACTCTCACTTTATCTTCATGAATATGACTTGAACAGCAGGGTCACCCAGCCCCCACATAGCAGCAGAGGCCAGGAACAAGCATGCGGACCCCACCCCCACCTCCCAGCTGCCTCATAGGAATAGATTTGCACCCAGCAACTTAAGCTCAGGTGCTCTTCTAAATAAAAACAATTATGCTCACTCCACCATGGCACTTGCATTAACAATTCCCAGCAAAGCCAGTAAACCAAACAAGCATACTTTTACAAAAGAACTTACTTCCTCTGAATCTTTAATTCATTTAGTTAGGGTTGGCCCCTGGCTAAACCATGGGCTAGAAAATGACTCTTCATTACTGGCTCTTTCTACCCTAGGCACTCTTGTCCTTGTGCAGACATATATTCAGTGAGTATCCCTTCTTACCACACAGGGTGGGGGGCTGCCTTGCCTGCAGCTAACTCTCTGTGTAGCACTCTCTTTTCATGCACTCAAAACTCACCTGTTCTGTGTTCTAAGCTCTCTCAGAAATTCATGCTCTACCTTCTGAGGTCAGTTACCAGTGGTAGGAATATAGGCTATGGGGCCAGGCTGCCTGAGTTCAAATCCCACCTCTGCCACTTAGTAATTTTGTGACCTTGAGAAACTTAGCCTCTCCAACTCAGTTTCCTCATCTATAATAAATTCAGACAAATAATAGAGTCTGCTATCCAGGGTTGTTATAAGGAACAAATGTATTTCTGATTAAAGCAGTGCCTAGCATGTTCTAAGCACTCAATGAGCCTTAGCTAGTGCTATAGTTATAAATAGCATCTATTGCAATAGTCCTCCTCCCACATGGTCATCTTCTGACCATTGGCATGAATTTCCCCAGTATTTCTCAGCTCCTGGAGAAAATTTGAGGACATGGGAAGGGAGGCACTTTGATATTCATTTATACCATGAAAGTGAAAGAAAGAATAAATAATTTCTCCCTTAGCATATGGGGATGTTACATAGAATAGCAAACATGTCCCATCTTCAGCAATCACTGAGTGGCTTCTGATCCTGAATTCTCTTACTTTATGATATTTTTCTGCCACCAAATCTCATCCCTGTAAATAGTTGTTCACTGAATCCAAAGACAGAACAGCCATGTAGACCATTATACAAGCCTTTTTCTAAGGCCTATTCACTTAAAAATCATCAAACTGTAATTTTTCTAAAAGACTAAAAACAGGTATCACTATACAACTCTGTTCAACAAGCAGCAGCCAGTTGTATTTCAAGAGACACTACTAAATGTGTATGGCTTTGCATGTCCCACTATTTTAAAATATTTTTTCTTTACTCCTGGAATGTAGGAAGTAATTATTATTATTTAGGAAGAAAATATTATTACATGATATTTTCAGCATTGACTCAGGAGTGAAAAAGAGAGGCCAGTTTCAGATGTGCCCAATAATAACTCAGAGACCTTGTGAACACCCACTACCTTCTCCAGGACTCAATGTGTCTACCTGGGAAATGGTGAGGGTGAGATGAAGGGGAAAAGTAATCTCCTAAGATTGATTTCAGTTGAAACTAATACAAGTGAGAAGACCTTATGTGCTGAGATCATCACAAACATAGCTCTTTATTGTTACGTTGTAGTAATAGGCAATGTTTTAGAGCTTTTAATATGGATTATATATCCTGCTCAATGACCTTGACAACAATATAAGATACATATTATTATTGTGTCCTCTGTAAAATGGGGACAATAATAATCTGTATGTTATATCATAATAATATAAGGAATAATAACATTCCTTGAAGAAACCAAGGCTCAAGATGTTGAAAAACTTTCTGAAGGTCATATAGCAAATAAGCAATAGAGCCATGGAACTTGATTTCAAGTAACCAGATTCTTAGCACCTATACTATAGTTCCACCAGAAATAGAGATATCACAACCTGTAACTCCAAAGATGATGGTCTCTGTTGCACCTGTATATTAGTTCCCTATTGCTGCTATAACAAACTTAGTGGCTTAAAGCAACATTGCAAATGTATTATCTTATTGTTCTAGAGAAGTCTGAAATAAGTCTGAAGTCAAGACGTCAGCAGAGCTGCATTCCTCTGGAGGTTGTAGAAGAGAATGCATTCCTTGCTCTTCTGTCTTCTAGAGGCTGTCCACATTGCCTGGTTCATGACCCCTTCCCATCTTCAAACCCAACAATCACATCACCCCAATGGCATGGTTTCTGGCCTTACTTTTCCTTCTCTGACTTTCTGAATCTGATTGGACCTATATCTTTCACTTCTTAGGACTCTTGTGATTATACAGAGCCCACCCAGGTAATCCAGGATGATCTCCCTGTATCAAAATCCCTAATCTAATCACTTCTGCAAAGTCCCTCTGCCACATAATATAACGCACAGAGGATTAGAATATGGACATCCTCAGGAAGAACCACTGTTTTTCCTATCACACACTGCAATGACCAAGTTATACAATTACAATTAAAGAATTGTTGGTAATATATAAAAATAAAAAGGAAGTAGATTGATTCCATACTATGGTATTTTCTGAAACAAAGATCCAGGGTTAAAGGAGGTATGGAAGTTGATGTTATCTCATCAATTTAACGAAATGATTTATGTGGTCTGCAACAGGGAGGTGAGAAAGATACACATCACTTCCTTCTCACACCTAAGAGAGGAAGTTGGCTTTGAGGGGATATAGGAGCTCCGTTTCAAGTGATAGGATTTGGTCCCATAACATAGATAACTTAAATATCTCTAACTATGAGCCATGAAACAGCCTTTGAGTTATCACAGTGGCAAATTTATGACTATAAATTTCTATCCCTGACTCCCAATTCAAGGGAGGGGGATACACATCCACTCTGATCCTAGAAAGGATGTTTTGCCCTCACTGGGAGAACAAAATTGCTGGCCATGGGTAAAAGAAACATAAAAAGGATGTTAGAAAAGGGAGATGATATCCAGGATTGTAGTTTTTCTCATAAACCTTCCAGTGATAAGTTATGATCCATAGGTCACCCCCTTACCATAAAGAAGTCACCTTAATATGGATCACAAGTGGATCTGAGCACTGCATGGGGTGAGTGGTTACACCCCACTCATCTTCTCCAGGCCCTTCAGTGTCTCTCATGAAATTCCACCTACTATTGTCCACATCCTTGGGCCAGAAGATGCTTTTTTTCCTATGAACTATGATCAAGCCACCTTGTTTATAGTGAGCAGGATGGAAGGGCCTACAATTTAAAGTCCTCTAGGAGTCGCTTTTAGCCAATGACTCTCCAGAATTGGTATGTAATCCCCCAGCACCTTTCTTCTCTACTGACAAATTTCTGAATCATGTCTTTTGCCATATTTCCCAGTGATTCCCATGGAATTAAACCCTGGATGCTTGCTGTGCTATCTGGCTTAATATAGTTTCCTTGTCTGGTTATCTTATCTTGATTATATCATATTAAAGTTTTTTGCACATTCAAAATAAACCTGGATATACCTCAGATTCTATTTCTTCAGTAATAAGGCAGTTGCAATTGGGGTGACAAACTAACTAATTCACTGAGATTTGAGGGAGGCCCTGGGCCATGGCACTTTCAATTTTAAAACCACGGTAGTCCTAAGAAAACCATCCCAAGTTTGTCTGGAGCTGAGGGTTTGGGGGGATGTGAGATTTTCAGTACTAACACCTGGGAAGGTCCTTGGTAAACCAGCAACCCTACCTGGAACTCAAAGTAGCTTTAGAAATCAGATCTTTAGAATTGTTTTTTGGTGCTAAAAACTAGCAAAGTTCAACCAAACCACCAATACTTGTAGCAAGTGGAGTGGTGTACTATGACATCATAATTGTGAGGATGCACCTGAGATTGATTTGGGATGGGCAAAGCTGGAAGAGGTTACACTAGCTTGTGCATTCTCTCTAGCACTTGAGAGATGTGGTGGCCATGGCCATGGGAAATATTGTCAAACTGAATAGTTGTGCCAAGTACCATCAATGAGCTGAAAGAAGAAAATGATGGGCTTACGTGAACCAAACACCAGCCCAGGGCATAGTGGAAAAGGCGGAAAGTCTCTCTGACAACATTTAAGGAGACTCTCATCATCTGTAGGCTGAAAGAAGATAAGGCTGAAAATCAGAACTAGGGCCTGATGTTAAAAAAAAAAAAAAACTGTCAAAAAGAATAAGTAATGGCCCCAGCAAACTTACTAAGCATTAATAAAGAAGATGAGGGACCCTGAGATACAGGATAGGGACATCTGTGCAAATGTACTCTAGACTCTTGAACTCTCAGATTCTCCTTAACCCTCCGAGACTTCAAAAGTTACCTACATTCCATGATTTGAGTGTAGCATCCTCTCTTTGCTCAGAGATCGACTAGAAGCTTAATTTGCTATTTGGGTGATTCTACTTCACCAAATTATTACTGTAAAATAAAATGTTACTAAATGAAAAGGAAAGAAAGATTCCATAGGCTGCATACACAAGTAAAGTAATAAATACACACTTTTGGGAGGAGAAATGCGAAGAGGTATTATAGAATGACCTTGTAGGTAAATCTGGTTTTGTTTTTCTCCCCATTAGAAAAGTACCCATGGATTCTAGAGTTAACCATACTTAATGCATTAAATGTCAAAATTTCTTACACATGGAGATTAAGGTCTTCATCACATCTGTTATAATTTAAATAGGCAATCGTGGGGAGTGATATTTTATTTTTTTTTATTAAATCATAGCTGTGTACATTGATATGATCATGGGCATCATGCACTAGCTTCATAGACCACTTGACACATTTTCATCACAATGGTTAACATAGCCTTCCTGGCATTATCTCAGTTACTGTGCTAAGACATTTACATTCCACATTTACCAACTTTCACATATACCCCTGTAAGATGATATTTTAAACAATTATCATTGGTGTTCTCCTCAGCTCACCCATCTGAAAGTGGTTGGTGGGTTCACCTCCCACCAGCCACCCTCCTTCACACACACTGCTGTCTGGCTGTCATTGCACTCAGATCTAAAATGTCTGTATATTTGAAAATTGTCTGTACTAGAGTTAGCAAAAGCTGTGAAGACTTTGAAATGAACCAGAGATGACCACTGTAGAATGCTGGATGGTGGTTGATGTATACTCCAGGGATAATCTGATTTCATGGGTTATATATACAGACTTTATTTCAAGAGAAAGAAGTTATATTGTGGATGGTGCTGGTGAAGTTTCCTGTCCAAAGCAAGGCAAGTGATTTCAGCCTGTGGCAATGAAAATGAATGTTGTCTGCAAGAAAGTACAAATTTTTATAAATCCAATTCTTATTCAAACCAACTATAAAATCTCCTGCTCCCATCATTAATTAATGAGTCAAATAAAATCTTCGACATGTGTTCATTTTATGCACCTATTTGTGTAAGTCATGATTTTACCTTTTTGAAAATTATCCTTTAACACTAGATACAAGATTCCAAAGTCAACCAGATAAGGAATTTTGTCTTGTTCAGTGTTATGCCAGGCACGTAGTGGAAAGTCAATAAGTGTCTGTTGAGCGAATGAATAAATGAACACATAAATAAAAAAAATAAACTGAATAGAGATGGCCAAACAGGAAGTAAAGCCAAGGGGAAACCCCAGAGTGTAACTTTCAGGAATACCTTGTAAGGATATATAGGTTGTGTATTGAGCAAGAGCTCACAATCAAAGCTCTGTGTATTTGTTCATGAATTGTATCATCTCAGAGAATTTTCTTTAATAAGCCCCAAATTCCATGTTGGCTATAGGATGATATAAAAACATTGTAAGGACAATGGAGGACCCTAAGTACTCAATGGGAATTTGGGGATATTTGGTTGAATGTTCAATATCAAAACAAAAAAGGGTGTCATTGAAAAGAGATATTTTGATAGAGATGGCCCATGTAGAGGCATTTTTCGAGAAAAATTCCCTAGAAAATTCATCTGTCAAGAAAATCTCAATACTTAGGAAATAAGAGAAAGAGAGGAGGTCATGGAGAGATTTCTTGACAGCAAAGAGCTATTAACAATCATGCTCGTGGTAAAATTCAGTACAGAAAACATTTGAATGGGGATATTCCATTTCAAAAGTCATGCTGTCATAATATTGAGAGTTAAACAGGTATAAATAATAGCCTTGCACACTCTTCATTGACAGACACCTCAGTAATTTATGGAGAAAATACTTCCTTAAATCACAATAAGGTTGAGGGATTTGGGAGGCTGTCTTCTGTCATCTCAGATTGTCCTAGACTGATAGAAGGATACGGAATGCAAAAAATATCATTTGTATTGTTAAAAAGATTCTTCAACATGTAAAATTATTTTAGAAGAAAATTAATTATGTGATTTTTGTCAACTAGGCACCTGACATAAATTTTTTTAATGATAGTGTCATTCAAAAAAGATAGGATTCCACACATAAATCTATTTCTCATGACGAAAATATTTCCACACATCTTTTCAAAGGCTGTGAGCTAGAGATTTTGTGATAATAGTTTACAAATCATGTGAGATATTGAGACTGTGCCAAATGTTAGAGGGTAAAAGTTCAGAAGACGGATATATAATCTAAACCAGAGTTTCTCAACCTCAACACCAGTGCCATTTGGTGAACTGTCCTGTACATTGTAGCAGCATACTTGGCCTTCACCCATGAGATGTCAGTAACCCCATATCCCCTAGATAGGACAACAAAAAGAATGTATAGACATTGCCAAATCACCCCTGCCTAAGAACTGCCATCCCAAACTCATACAGTTCTAATAGGTTATTCAAATTCAACTAGTAAGTTTCTGTGCCAGATCTAAATCTTAGTAAAAATCTCAAGACTTATCCTGTTTACCCCCCCCAGTGGAATTCCAGTATATTCTGCCAATAAAAAAAAGCATGGCAGTACCAGAAATTAAAATGAATGTAATAGAAACATTTATTCTTATATGGCAGGCACTATGCTAAGCCTAGCACATGGGTTAGCCCTTCCAATGCTTCATCACAATCATATAAGGCAGATGAAGTTCCTATAGTCTCCATTTGCAGATGAGAAAACTGATGGTTAGCCAGAATAAATGTTTTGTATAAAGTTACCAAAGTAGAAAGTCTTCAAGCTGAGATTCAACACCAGGAATGCAGACACCACCTGTACTTTCAATGTCTGTGCTCTACTGTCTCCTGAGAAGTAAACACTGTTTTTATCTCACATTACACAACTGTGGAAAAGGATACTTGGGCTCAAAGGATACTCATGGGCCAAACAATGGGCAGTGAATGAAATCTAGCCTGTTTTAGTGAATAAAGTTTCACTGGAATATAGCCGTTTCCATTCATTTACATACCATCTTTGTTTTTTTTTATACTTTTTTTCCCTTAATATTAAATCTTAAAAGGCCAAAAAGGACTTAAGAGATCATCTAGGAACAGAATAATAGACAGCATTGTGCCAACACTGCTTTCCCCAGTGCCCAGGGTAGACATAATCCACCTAGCCACAGCGCCAGGTTCTCCTTAAGGAACCCAAGGTAACTATTGCTCATTAATCCCCACTAGGACTCAAGTCCCAAAACCAAACCGTGGCCCTATGACTGGTAGCAGAACTTCACCACTTTATAGATGTTGAAAAATAAGGACTAGAAAGGGAGAAGGATTTTCCCAAGGCCACACAATTTGTGCTAAACCCAGGTAGGAGAAGAACCCAGTTTTCCTGACAATGTATATTATTTTCTATAGTAGTCTCTGTGGTTGATGAAATTATTATTTAGTTCATTATCCCTTCCTATATTCCTATTTTTTTGCCAGATGACTTTGTAACTAATCTAACAAAAGCAGTGTATAATACTCCACTTCTTAAAACTTGGCTCATATATATATGACTTTATTTGTCCATAGGACTGTGGGCATAGGGGACATGGTGCCAGTTCCAAGCCTTGGTCTTCGGGGGTCTCTTGTGTCATTTTTTGCCCTCTTGTTCCTCTGCTCTTGTCGTGAAAAGAACTTCCTTCAGGTAGCTGGTGTTCTTCCACCTGGGCCGGAGAATGAGTCACAAGGAGCAACTCTGAGTTGACTGATTCCAGAAGTCAGAGCAGAACCCCCAGCCGAGACAGCAGAGTCCCAGTTATATAAGGTCAGTTAAGGTGCCCCAACTCTATTGACTGAGGCCTACAGGGAAAAACATGCTAATTTTTTATGCCCTGAGATTGTTTGGCTATGTTTAAATCAGTATCAATCAGTAGTAACTACTGACTGATACTGAGGAAAAATATTAATACCCCCTTCTAGGGAATCTGACACCTAAGGGTTAATAGAAAGCAATGGCTTAAGATTAATATAGGAAAAACCACAAGGCCTTTAAGGCACCATAAACTCTGCCTTCTAAGCCAATTTAGACTGCCTGTGATCACTTTTGGTGTCTTGTAGTACCCTTTAACTGATTGTAATACTAAAATCCTCGCCTAAGGGAGAATCACAGTATTGTCCTGGGTTATATGACAACACATGATAATTGTGCCGTGTGTGTTTACCATGTCTGGCCTGTACACAGACGAGGATGTCGAGAAAGACCCACATCATTTCCTATGGAAAAATTTAAGGCGTCACAACTGGCAGGCAGTGTGGATTTTACTCTCCAGAGAATTCCTGTGCTACCCAAGAGTGAGTGCCCTGTGTCAGTAACCTCTAATAAATTCATCTGTCTTGTCAAGCTGGATTTTTCTGACACATTCTTTGGCCTCTTAGTGACATCTCAGTGTGTGTGTCTGGGGGGGTGGGGGGGATGGGTCTTTACCATCCTAGGCTTTTTCCAAAACAAATACAATTATGATGAACACAGTCATTGATAACTGCTGTCAAGTAACTTCAAAGTGCCAGGCATTTGCCACTTTACATCTAATCCTCAGAAATTTTGGAAACAAAAGTATTATTATTCTCATGTTAAAGACTAGGAGATTATACCCAGAAAATTTTTCAAACTTGCCAGAAGTCTAACACCTGATAAGTTAACTGGTCTACTATTTGAGCGCTGGTCCAACTTTAAAATTCCATACTCTTTCTGTCTCCTCTTTTATCTCCTATTTGTCAACATCAATACATCAACGTGAAACCATGAAATTTCCTGAAGAGAATGTATAGAAGGTGTCAAAAATATGTAGACACATTTTAAGGAAGAACAGTATTAAAATTGTAATACTCAATATGTACCAATAACAAACGATGAATACAAGACACGTTTGAGCACTTCTTGCAATTGCAGAAGTTAAACATGACTTGAGTTTGAAGATTTACATACAGTTTTTTTCCTTTCTTAAAATATGTATGTGTTGGGGTCCGGCCCTGGGGGCAGGGTCTGCTAAGACCTGTGGAACTGGTGCAACTGGCTGAAGAAATATAAAGTTAGGAACGATGATGAAGAAAGAGACATTGGGGCTGTAATAGGGGTTGCATTAAAACTGTATATTGCTTTGGGTAGTATGGACATTTTAACAATGTTGATTCTTCCCAGCCATGAGCATGGTATGTTTTTCCATTTGTTAACATTTTCAGCTATTTCTTTTCTTAGAGTTTCATAGCTCTCTTTATTTTTTTTGGGGGGGGGGCAGTAATTCAGATGGATATTTTATTTTATTTTATTTTATTTATTAAACCTTAGCTGTGTACGTTGATAAGATCATGGGGCATCATACACTAGCTTCACAGACCGACTGACACACTTTCATCACATTGGTTAACATAGCCTTCTTGGCATTCTCTCAGTTACTGTGCCAAGACACTTACATTCCACATTTACCAAATTTCACATATACCCTTGTAAGATGCACCGCAGTTGTAATCCCACCAATCCCCCTCCCTCTACCCGCTTTCCCCCTCCCTACCCTCCCTTTCTCCCTTCCCCCTATTCTTAGGTTGGAACTGGGTTATAGCTTTCATGTGGAAACCCTAAATTAGTTTCATGATAAGGCTGAGTACATTGGGTACTTTTTCTTCCATTCTTCAGATACTTTGCTAAAGAAGAATATGTTCCAGCTCCATCCATGTAAACATGAAAGAGGTAAAGTCTCCATCTTTCTTTAAGGCTGCATAATATTCCATGGTGTACATATATCACAATTTATTAATCCATTCGTGTATCGATGGGCACTTGGGCTTTTTCCATGACTTAGCAATTATGAATCGGCTGCAATGAACATTCTGGTACAAATATCTTTGTTATGATGTGATTTTTGGTCTTCTGGGTATATGCCCAGTAGAGGTATTACAGGATTGAATGGCAGATCTATTTTTAGATCTCTAAGTGTTCTCCATATCTCTTTCCAAAAGGAATGTATTAATTTGCATTCCCACCAGCAGTGCAAAAGTATTCCCTTTTCTCCACATCCATGCCAACATCTCTGGTCTTGGGATTTTGTGATATACGCTAGTCTCACTGGAGTAAGATTTCTCAAATTAGTTTTGATTTGCATTTCTCTGATGATTAAAGATGATGAGCATTTTTTCATATGTTTGACGGCTGTGCGCCTGTCTTCTTCAGAGAAGTTTCTCTTCAAATCCCTTGCCCAGCCTGTGATGGGATCCCTTGTTCTTTTCTTGCTAATGCATTTGAGTTCTCTCTGGATTCTGGTTATTAAACCTTTGTTGGAGACATAACCTGCAAATATCTTCTCCCATTCTGAGGGCTGTTTGCTTGCTTTAATTACTGTGTTTTTGTCTGTGCAGAAGCTTTTTAGTTTGATCAAGTCCCAGTAGTGTATTTTTGAAGCTGCTTCAATTGCCTGGGGGGGTCCTCCTCATAAAATACTCGCCCAGACTGATTTCTTCAAGGGTTTTCCCTGCACTCTCCTCTAGTATTTTTATACTTTCATGTCTTAAGTTTAAATCTTTAATCTAGTCAAAGTCTATCTTAGTTAATGGTGAAAGGCGTGAGTCCAGTTTCAGTCTTCTGCAGGTTACCAGCCAGTTCACCCAGCACCATTTGTTAAATAGGGAATCTTTTCCCCACTGAATGTTTTTAATTGGCTTGTCAAAGATCAAATAACAGTAAGTAGCTGGATTCATCTCTTGGTTCTCTATTCTGTTCCAGACATCTACTTCTCTGTTTTTGTGCCAATACCATGCTGCTTTGATCACTATCGATTTGTAGTATAGTCTGAGGTCTGGTAGCATAATTCCTCCTGCTTTGTTTTTATTTCTGAGTAATGTCTTGGCTATTTGAGGTTTTTTTCTGATTCCATATAAAACAAAGCATTGTTTTTTCAAGATCTTTAAAATATGACAGTGGAGTTTTAATAGGCATTGCATTGAAATTATATATTGCTTTGGGTAGTATGGACATTTTAACAATGTTGATTCTTCCCAGCCATGAGCATGTTATGTTTTTTCCATTTGTTAACATTTTCAGCTATTTCTTTTCTTAGAGTTTCATAGTTCTCTTTATAGAGATCTTTCACGTCCTTTGTTAGATAAATTCCCGAATATTTCATCTTCTTTGGCACTACTGTGAATGGGATAGAGTCCTTAACTGTTTTCTCAGCTTGACTATTGTTGGTATATATAAAGGCTGCCGATTTATAAATGTTGATTTTGTAACCTGAGACACTGCTGTATTCCTCGATCACTTCTAAGAGTTTTGTAGTAGAGTCCCTAGTGTTTTCCAGATATACTATCATATCATCTGCAAAGAGCGAGAGTTTGATCTCTTCTGACCCTATATGGATACCCTTGATCGCCTTTTCTTCCCTAATTGCGGTGGCTAAAACTTCCATTACAATGTTAAAAAGCAATGGAGACCATGGGCAGCCTTGTCTACTTCCTGATCTGAGTGGAAATGATTCCAATTTAACTCCATTCAATATGATATTGGCTGTGGGTTTGCTGTAGATAGCCTCTATCAGTTTAAGAAAAGTCCCTTCTAGACCAATTTTCTTGAGTGTTCTGATCATGAAGGGATGCTGGATATTATCAAAAGCTTTTTCTGCATCGATTGAGAGAATCATATGGTCTTTGTTTTTTAATTTGTTTATGTGCTGAATTACATTTATAGATTTACAGATATTGAACCAGCCTTGAGACCCTGGGATAAAACCAACTTGGTCATAGTGTATAATTTGTTTGATGTGTTGCTGGATTCTGTTTGTTAGGATCTTGTTGAATATTTTTGCATCTATATTCATTAATGATATTGGTCTATAATTTTCTTTTCTTGTTGGGTTTTTTCCTGGTTTGGGGATCAGGGTGATGTTTGCTTCATAGAATGTGTTGGGTAGTCTTCATTCTTTTTCTACTTTTTGGAACAGGTTGAGTAATACAGGTAGTAATTCCTCTTTAAAGGTTTGGTAGAATTCTGACGTGAAACCATCTGGTCCCGGGCTTTTCTTTTTAGGGAGGTTTTGTAATTTGTTGCTATTTCTGAACTTGATATGGGCCTGTTCAACATTTCCACTTGATTCTGGATAAGTCTTGGAAGGTGATGTGCTTCCAAGTATCGGTCAATTGTCTTCAGATTTTCATATTTCTGAGAATAAAGTTTCTTGTAATGTTCATTAAGGCTTTTTTGAGTTTCTGAGGAGTCTGTTGTTATTTTGTCTTTGTTGTTTCTGATTGATGAGATTAGAGATTTTACTCTTTTTTTCCTGATTAGGTTGGCCAGAGGTTTATCTATTTTATTAACCTTTTCAAAAAAAACAGCTTTTTGATTTATTGATCTGTTGTATTTTCTTTCTTTTCAATTTCATTTAATTCTGCTCTAATTTTGGTTATTTCTTTTCTTCTACTGATTTGGGGTTGGAATGCTCTTCCTTTTCCAGTTGCATGAGATGTCCCATTAAGTTGTTAACTTCCTCTCTTTCCGTTCTTTTGAGGAAGGCTTGCAGTGCTATAAATTTCCCTCTTAGAACTGCCCTTGTGGTGTCCCAGAGGTTCTGATAGTTCGTGTCTTCATTGTCGTTTTGTTCCAAAAAATTGGGCAATTTCTTTCTTAATCTCATCTCTGACCCAGCTATCATTCAGCATAAGGTAATTTAACTTCCATGTTTTTGTTATGGGTATGCAGATTCCCATATGTTACTCAGCTCAAGTTTTATTCCATGGTGGTCTGAGAAGATGCATGGAATAATTTCTATTCCTTTAAATATACTGAGGTTAGACTTGTGACCTAAGATGTGATCGATTTTGGAGAAAGTTCCATTTTCAGTTTTGTTGGGATGAAATGTTCTGTAGATGTCTGCTAAATCCAAATGCTGGATTGTTAGGTTTAAATCTAAGATTTCTTTGCTCAGCTTCTTGTTGGAGGATCGATCCAACACTGCCAAAGGAGTGTTGAAATCTCTGACTATTATGGAACTGGAGGAAATCAAGTTTCTCATGTCTGTTAGAGTTTCTCTTATAAATTGAGGTGCATTCTGGTTGGGTGCATAGATATTAATAATTGAAATCTCATCATATTGAGTATTACCCTTAACTGATATGAAGTGATCATTCTTGTCCTTCCTTACTTTTGTTGGTTTAAAGCCTATTGTATCTGCAAATAAAATTGCAACACCTGCTTTTTTCTGATTACCATTTGCCTGAAATATGGATGACCATCCTTTCACCCTGAGTCTGTATTTGTCCTTTAAGTTAAGATGTGACTCTTGTATGAAACAAATATCTGTTCTGAGTTTTTGTATCCAGTCAGCTAACCTATGCCTCTTTAGAGGACAGTTTAAGCCATTCACATTAATGGAGAATATTGATAAGTCTGAGGAAATTTTGGGTGTCGAGTTTTTCAAAAGTCCAGTGGACATTTTTAATCCTTTTGGCAGTGTGGAAGTTGGAGTTTGATCCAAAGTTTCTGAGTCAGTTTATTTTTGTGGTAGAGGATTGGGTTGGTCATTATGGAGGATAGGTCTGAGAATATCCTGAGGAGCTGGTTTGGTTAAGGCAAATTTCTTCAACATATGAATGTCATTAAAGTATTTAATTTCTCCATCATAAATGAAACTCAGTTTAGCTGGATACAAGATCCAGGGTTGAAAGTTATTTTGCTTTAGGAGACTAAAAGTCGATGACCACCCTCTTCTGGCTTCAAAAGTTTCAGCAGAGAAATCTGCAGTCATTCTAATATTCTTCCCTTTGTAGGTAATTGTTTTCTTTCTCCTGGCAGCTTTGAGAATTTTCTCCTTCATATTAACTTTAGTGAAGTTAATTATGATATGCCTGGGGATGTCCTATTGGGGTTGAGTCATGCTGGGGTTCTGAAACTGTCTGCTATCTGAATTTCAGAATCTCTAGGCATGTCTGGAAAATTCTCTTTCATAATTTCATTCAGAATGGCCTCTGTGCCCAGCGAGGCCACTTCATCTGTTTCAGGAATTCCAATGATTCGCTCTCTGAGAGAATGGTCCATTTTTGCTCTCCATTTCTCTTCCTCTTTGAGAGTTTGAGAGCATTCAAAGGCTTGATCTTCAATGTCAAAAATCCTTTCTTCTACTTGCTCATTCTGTTGCTGAGGGATTCTACTGCATTTTTCATATCTTTGAGGGCTGCAAATTCTTGCTTCAGTGTGTCTAAGTCTTTGGTGGTTTTGTCTTTAATTTCGTTAAATTCTTGAGACAACTTTTGAATTTTTCCTCGAATTCCTAATTCCATTTTATTAATCTTGTCTGCAATCCAAATTCTGAATTTGATTTCTGACATCTCAGCTAGTTGTTTATGAATTGATCTTCAATTACATCTGCCATATCTTTCCTTTGGGGGGTTGCTCTATTCTGGTTATTCATGTTACCAGAGTTTTTCCTCTGATTTGCTCCATGGTTGTTTTACTTCCTTTGATTTTTTTCTCTGGGGCTTTGTCAAGGGCCCGTAGACTGTTGTGGCTTGAGAAACTGGGGCCCTGTCTGGTGTGGTGGGGCTAAGTGGTTCTGTCTTGTTTTCAGCTGGTTTCTGTTCAACCCTAGTGAAACATTTACTCTGGGTTGAAGTCTCAGCTGTGGAGAAATACCAGCAATTAAGTCACCCCACCCACCACTGGCAACTATTGGAAAAGGAAAGTCAAACCTTCCTACAACCGCACACCCAGGGCACCAACCGAAAAGTCCTCAGTCTATTGGTTCAGTTAAAAGGTCCAAATCAGTTGTCTCAGTCGGCACCTGTCTCGGGTTGGAGAGTTCAAGAGGTCTCTGGGAACTGGATGATAGGGGTCTGGTGAGTACTCTAATATGGCTTGTTCCAGTGCTGCGTGGAGTCAGGAGGAGCCACCCAGAAAATAGATCAGTCTGGGAAGGTTGATGCCTCCTTCCCCACCTTGCCCTTCTCTCAGACCCAGTCACTGACATCCCTGCAGATGTCTGACCCAGTTTCCTGTAGTGAACAGATACTCCAGGGGTTTGCACCTGCCTGAATCACAAGGAAATCTGCCAGGCCTCTGCACTCTGCCACTATCTAGCAGGAGGAGGTGAGGTCTGACATCCTCGGGCGCTTGATGAAGGTTGGGGGATGTCCCAGCCCCGCCCCATTGATGTAACTGACAGAACAGAACAGAACAGAACAGAACAACTTTGTGGGATTCTGTCTCTGTTCCTGATAAATTCGCCTGCAGAAGAGAAGCTGTTCTGAGTTCCAATGTCCTGTCTTTGCTGCTGGAGGTTTGTATTCAATTACCTCTCTGAGTTGGCCCTGCCCTGAGAACTTCCCGGGTTTGTGAGTCACCTCAGGCAAATCCTTTACTCAAGGGTGGCCTCCTTTGGTTGCCTAGGGAGACGGGGGTGTGGCTTCAGAATATCCAGGAGTGAACCGTTTTGCTTTTGTTTGCATCCTTGTGGTCGCAGCTCACCTCAGCGGGGTTGATGTGCGTTCTTCAACCTTCTCTTTTGGTGCAGCTCAAATCCACCAGGTTACTTGCTAAATTTTTGTCCCTTAACTCTCCTTCTGGATGGGAGCCTCTGTGGAAAGCTGTCTTCAGTCCGCCATCTTGTCTCTGCCCCCCATAGTTCTCTTTGTAGGGATCTTTCACATCTTTTGTTAGATAAACTCCCAAATATTTCATCTTCTTTGGCACTACTGTGAATGGAATAGAATCCTTAACTGTTTTTTCAGCTTGACTATTGTTGGTATATATAAAGGCTACCAATTTATGAATGTTGATTTTGTAACCCGAGACCCTGCTGTATTCCTTGATCACTTCTAAAAGTTTTATAGTAGAATCCCTGGTGTTTTCCAGATATACAAGAAGCTTCTCTGAAGAAGACAGGTGCACAGCCTACAGACATATGAAAAAATGCTCATCATCTTTAATCATCAGAGAAATGCAAATCAAAACTACCTTGAGATACCATCTAACTCCAGTAAGATTAGCCTATATCACAAAATCCCAAGACCAGAGATGTTGGTGTGGATGTGGAGAAAAGGGAACACTTCTACACTGCTGGTGGGAATGCAAATTAATACATTCCTTTTGGCAAGATGTTTGGAGAACACTTAGAGATCTAAAAATAGATCTGCCATTCAATCCTATAATTCTTCTACTAGGTATATACCCAGAAGACCAAAAGTCACATTACAACAAAGATATTTGTATCAGAATGTTTATTGCAGCCCAATTCACAATTGCTAAGTCATGGAAAAAGTCCAAGTGCCCATCGATCCATGATGGATTAATAAACTGTGGTATATGTACACCATGGAATATTATGCAGCCTTAAAGAAAGATGGAGACTTTACCTCTTTCATGTTTACATGAATGGAGCTGTAACATATTCTTCTTGGTAAAGTATCTCAAGAATGGAAGAAAAAGTATCCAATGTACTCAGCCCTACTATGAAACTAATTTTTGGCTTTCATATGAAAGCTATAACCCAGTTATAACCTAAGAATATGGGGAAAGGGGAGAAGGAGGGGAGAGAGAAAGAAGGATGGGCGGAGGGAGGATGATATGTGGGATTACACCTGCAGTGCATCTTATAAGGGTACATGTGAAACTTAGTAAATGTAGAATATAATTGTCTTAACACAATAACTAAGAAAATGCCAGGAAGGCTATATTAACCAGTGTGATGAAAATGTGTTAAACTGTTTATTAAACCAATGTATGGTGCCCCATGATTGCATTAATGTACACAGCTATGATTTAATATTAATAATAAAAAAAAATTGGCTCAAAAAATTCACATAACCAAAACATTTGTATGCCCATGCTATTCTAAGTAAAATAAGATGAGATAACACAACAACAGAAAAAAAAAAAAAAAGAAAGAAAGAGGCACGAGGCACAGAATAGAATTTTCAAAGGTGGGAGCTCAGGGGACCACCACCTGTTCATGGGCTCCAGAAAGTGGCCCTGAGTCTTTGTTCCACAGGACTTTTATTGAAATCTATCTGCCCAGGTAGTAAGCTGAGGGAGGGAACAAAGACACCAACAGTTTCTCTGAGCAAGCATATCAGCTCCTATTGTTGTTATTAATTTTAAGGATTTGAGTAGTTTTGTAGTATCTGAAACTTGTGCCTTGTGTGGGAGAAGTCTCCTGTCTGAAGTCACACACAGAGATTCCTAGGGAGGTGTTAAGCTTCACTAGTTCACTGTGGAATAAAACTCCACTGGTGTTAATCTCCTCTGAGGAATTGGTGGTAGAGAGGCTTTTTCCTCTCATCACTACCACAGAGGATTTTCCTCTGTGATAAGGATTGTTAAACTTTCCTGCCCATATCTCAGGGCTCTAGCTATTCTTTTGGTCTGGGCCCCAGCCAAATGTAAATCTCCACAATGGGTATCTGTTTTGTCTGTTTAATGGGCAGGAAATGACCTAGATGTATCTATTCTAGGTCTTATCATAATCTCTTTTATAACCATTTTCTTCCTCAGAGTGTTTACAGACTCAGTAGGGTATTGGTGTAAGCTGTATCCCCAATAGGTCAGAGTTTCAAAACAGAACAGAAACTAAGTAAGATAAGAAGCAATGGCTAGCTTAAAGATAAACTAACTGATTTTTCTTTGTTTGGAATCCTTCAGCTTACTTTTAAATTTTCCCTTTTTCTGGGGGAAAATTCCCTCCCCTGCCATTAATGGGATCTTCAGTCCCCACTCTTACTACACGTATACATTTTTTGGCACCCTCTGTATATGTTTTTTTTAAACCATGAAAGAACTCAGGTGGAGGATGGAATGAAGTGTCCAAAATGGGAAGAAGCAGGAGATGATATTGAGGAGGTGACCACGGGCTGGATTATCCAGGGACTTGTTGGTCATTGCAGAAAGTTCAGATTTTTCTCTGACCAAAATGGAAGCCATAAAATGGATTAACATAGAAGCTGTGCACCATGTTTTCATGCGACACATATTTAATAAGCACTTTGGCAGACACTGGGGCTTCACTGAATGAGCCAAAGAAGAACAAAATTCTCTACCATCAACTTTAAGGTGCAAAGAGCAACATATTAATTAAAGAATCAAAACTAAAGGTAGAAATATAATGGGGTAAGTGTTACAAGGGAGAAGTACATAATTCTTTTGAGATTTTAAAGTAGGAAAGAAGTTTAGTGAATGAACAAACAAATGAACAAAGTGATAAAAAAGATTCTATCCAAATCTAAGGACAGGATATGTTTGCTAAACATGGTACCAAACTGGGTCTTCAAAGAGTTGAATCCTAAAATTGAGGACTATGAATTTTCTAGGCTTTATTTCATAGTGGAAAAGGCTGGCTGGGATAATGGGAAGGGGTTTCTAGCTCAGAAAACAGGAATGAATTTTTCTGGTAGAATTCCACATATATCCCTTAGGACTAGCCTACTTCAAAATAAATGCCATCAGCAATAATGTAGGCAGGTTTCGACTCTGGCAGGCACCATCCAACAGCCTCTGAAATGACCTAGGAAGAAATAAATCTAAGAGAGAAAAAAATGCTTAAATCCTGTGAGCAGCCTTAGCCTCTTTTAGAATTCAGAAGAAAAAAGAAGGCAAAAGTCCAACTTCACTGTTAGATGCCAGAGAAAAAGAACTCATAGAAAATTCTATGAATAATGAACTCACTTTTTTTATTTTTCATGTTGTGGCTTCAGCTCTTTTTTTCAGTAGCAAAAGCAAAATCAGCCTACTTTGAAGAATTCTGATACATATTAAAGGAAATTAACTTAGTTTCAAAGATATACCAAACACGTATGTGTTTTGGTCTAGCTAATCTTTTAATCATCTTTCTTGAAAACATACATTCAAATACATATACATTTACCCAAAATAAAAATTTGTATATAATTTCTTTGAAACTGAATGTTTTTGCTTATTCTATTTAATTAATTCTTCACTTTTGAAGGAATTTTTTAAGTAAGTTAATCTTTCAGTTAATTTTTAAAAACAATAATTCTCCTACCCCAAACAGAAGAACTCAAACTGACTAGGGGACCTACGTGTATTTAAAAGAACAAAAAGGAGAAAAGGTTATGACAACAATTTTAACTGTTCCTTTTCTTCCTCCAGTCACTTTAAGTAAATAGTACCAGAGGCACACTGGGAAGGGCAAAGCAAAAGACAGAATCTGCTACATTTTTACATAACGCACTATACCCTACCCCTGTTAATATGAACTCATAAGAGCAAAGTATAAATGTTGATTAAAATGAAAATTAATATATACTTGAGAGTCTGGGGAATTAAACCAGTCTCCAGCCTCTGTGCACCTCTCAACTATAAGATAGCAAAAATAGAGCCGCTCTACATAGAAAGTGGAATAGGAGGGAGGAAGAAGGGAGTTGGATGAAAAATTACTTAATGGGTACTATGTGCACTAACCAGGTGAGGGTTACACAAAAAGCTCAGACTCCACCCCTACACAATATATCCATTAGCAACCACAATAGCAACAAAAATAGTACCATTGTAAGAGATGTGTTATGAGCATGACAGTGTATACATACATAGGCTATGCACAGCTATACAAGGTACGTCATTTACATATGAATATGAAAAGTTCAATGTTCTGGTCAATCTGAACAGTTCAAAATTCTGGTCAATTAAAAACAGTATCTGCTATTTACAATTCACAGGAATGTAATCACTAGACAAATGTAAAGAATTAAAGAGTTGGAGATATTGTATGTTACTGAGTTTGCAAAATATGAAGTTAAGACTATCCATACAACACCCTTATAGGCTCAAGGCAGGTGAACTAAATTAGGATAGGAAAGAGAAGTTATAAAAACTTGGTGTGGAGAAGCATGTATGGTATTGAGGCCAGTCATAGGAAAACAAAGGCTCGTCATGGCCAGATCCACCAACTATTCTAGAAAAGTCAAAAATTTGGATTTTAATAAAATTTTAAAATATTGGCAATAATTTAAAATCTTTGAACAATATGAGGACAACACTGATGATTTCCAGCAAGAGCACTTTATAAGATACATTTGCAATCTCCAGTCTAGGTCAATGGATTTCAAACCATGCTATGTTAATGACCAAGAGCTAGGGCATACAGAAACACCAGGGACAAGCCAGATCTTCTTGGGTCCTCTGGCCCTTTCTTTCACCAGAATAACTCAGATTTCATCTGTTACATGTTGACCTTCTAGATAAGGCACATTTGAATGAAAAGGTTCCTTCCACTTTTACAAGGAGTTGGGAAAACATCAGTTTATACTGGGAGATGAACTAGAGAACATGATTTTGCCCATTTTAGACCAAAAGTTCCACTGTCCCATCTGTCCACACATCCCCAGCACCCAGTACAATGCTTAATATAGTAGACAATAAATGTTTCTAAATGAATGAACAGTAGAATGAGCAAAGCATTGGCTCCAAATCTTTTCAACGCAGACTCATTTTCTGAACTTCTCTACTTTTGAGTGATTGCTATCAGGAAAACATGAGAAAAACAATTGCATCCTTTACTGGGAGGCAGTAAAGATGCATGAAATAACCTGAGTGCCAGATGTTCTCAGTAAGAACACTTCCATACAACTTCAAGGCATATGCTATATGTATGCTCTCTCATTTTAATCCGTGCACAAACTCTTAGAGAGCACAAAAACTAAATTTTGGTAAACCAAGTCAGTTGGTTCATTTTTTAATCAGACCCTTTTACATGTCAGAAGGATATGTTGTATGTAAAAGAATCTCAACAATGTAAAGTCTTTTGAGAATGTGAACAATCACAAAGGGTGAAGAAAGAGCAATTTTTTTAAAGAGAATTTTTTTTTGGATTATAAATTTCCTCATAGTGAGGCATGTAACTTTATACTTACTAGCCAAATTACTTGTAAATATTATCAAGCCATTCTATAAAAATAATTTCATAAGATAATTTATGTGTATACTTGCAATAATTGCTGATGTATTGGCAGAAGAGAGGCACTATCTTAATGTGATTTTCAAAATAATGTTGCATTATCCCAGAGTTGCATAGTCCATGATGTTCAGGAACTGCAGACACTGGAATCTTCACTGGTGATGCATGCATTAGCAAAGAAAAAAAATTGAGAATGGGAAGGAATTTGTTTCTTTGCTCAAAAAATTATTTTATAAAGCTTGAACAAAAATACTTGGATAAATATAAATTGTAAATACCTAGAAAACAATGATTCTCAAACATTAGTGCTCATGAAAAATCTGGAGAACTTTTTAAAAACAGATTGCTGTGTCTCACTGCCAGAGACTCTGACTTGATGGGTCAGGGGAGGAAAGGAGGGAGGGACCAAGAATGTGCACCTCTATTAGGGTCTGGGTGACAGTGATACTGCTGGTATGATGACCACCATTTGTGAGCCATTGGACTAGAGAAAACCATAACATCCTTGTAAAAATAAAGCTCTGGTGGCTAGAGGTACATCATTAGTTCATTGTCAGAGCACAAGTAAAAATTACATCCTGTTTAGTCAGTATTAATGGAGACACTTTCTTGGACAAACATTTTGCATTGCAATTTCAGAGTCATTAAATCTGACTGCATTCCGTGACTCCGCTTAGTTGAAACCCACCTGTAGGAGCAGTGACGCTCCCCTAGGAGGAAGTTACAGCAAGACAGACTTGGGTTGTCTATCAGGAGAACCCAGGACTAGGTCATAACAATTAAGGTGATTAGCTGAGGTGATCAGCAGGAGGGACACCAAGGAGAAGAGAAGTTCTGAGTGGGGCAGAACAAGGGAGCAGATAAGACTATGTTGTAATAAGGTGTTTTTTCACAAGAAACACACTTAGCCAAGATACGGTCCAGTTACATATGTTAAAAGAATAATTTGGATATTACCCAACAAATACTTATCAAAATATGACCACAAACACACAGAATGCTGCAGCAGATTCTCTTGGTGTCTGTCCATATCCTATTAGAAGTCATCACACCTGCACAGGTGCAGCAGCAGCTTCCTGTTGGGAGCAAGTATGACTGTGTGAGGGCTTTCTATGAGCATGAATGGGACATGCTTGGCCCACTCACAGGGCAGGTGAGAAGTGTGAGGGGTTAATGCCTCTGGGAGCAGTCCAGAGCCAATGACAAGCTGGAGGTGGTGGGTTAATACTCTGGTTTATTCATCCTTCAAATGGCACTTCTTCGTGTTCTACATAGTCCTGCAGAAGGCCCCAGTGGGACAGAGTCCCAACTGTCTGCATCAGTAACCTGCTGTTGGAAGGAACACACCACATGTTGGCTGCCTTCCTTTCCCTGTCTCATTCCCCACTTAAATCCCTTGAGATCAAAATCACCTCTGTGTAACTATCTGCACTCAAATCCCTGTTTCAAGGTCTGCTCTGGGATAATTCCACTGTTCATTGAAGCATTGTTTAAAATAGTAAGAAAAAAAAAAGACTTGTTCTTCATAATATACCTGTAAGACAAAGTGCTACACAATCATTGAGTTGGGAGAAATTTTCAGAATAAGTACCACATTATGTCAATTGTATAAAACATATACACGCAATAGCATATACTTTCCTTAGTGCATAAATATTACATAAAAATCTAAAAATACCCCTCAAAGATCAAATCAAATAGGTAATTATGATTCTCCCTGCATGGAAAAGTACTTGGTAAAGAGCATTTTTCCTTTATCTGTGAGGTTTCCACTTTTATTAACACATGGTAAAATATTCATGTATTATTCTATAATGAATAATTACTAAAATAATTTAAAGTCTATATAATTCCTAATGTTGCCCTGGGTGAATTTACTCATGGATACTCCTGTGAAAAATGTTTTTTAATTCTAAAATTCCAACAAGAGCAGATCATGCAAATAAATTATGCTGTATTCAGAGAATAAGAAACCATGCAATTAGGACAAACAAAATAATAGCCACCAATCAACCAATGTTTATATATAAACAGACAGATGGCAGGGCCTGGATACAGGACTGGAGACAAGAGAAACACAGCCCCTGCCTACCTGGAGTTTACAGACTCCTGGAAAAGGAAGATACTGAGGCAGAATCATGTGCAGTGCAGGTTGTATAAGTCAAAATACAGATATTTGTGATGGTGTGACCAAAAGCTCAGTACTTCCCCTTGAGGCCCCATTACAAGAATGAGGACAGAACAAGTGGTTTGGGGAGAAAGGAAATAGGGGTTTATTTGTTTGCCAACAAATGAGTAGGATGGAGACTACTGTCAAAAAGCCATTCCCTTAAACGTAAGCAGAAATACAGAACTTTTAAAGGGAAGGTCCTCACTTCTAGACGACTATCCTTCAACTACAGTTAACGATTTTAACATGCCAACTTTGCTGAAGACAAAGCCAAGCCATGGCTTCCACCTCCCTGGGAGGCCTACCCAGACCCGGACCTCTGCCAGCCCAGCCTACGCAAGCGCCCACATGCATGTGCACACACACCCTGGAGGACAGTTCAGCTGAAGGTCTCCTGCTGTACGAAGAACAAAACACATCCAACCACCCCTCCAGAGGTTTGGCCAAGGCAGGAATGCAAGTCTCAGTTCCTCAAAGCACTGAGGGAAGTTTTAAAGAAACAGAAAATGTTTTTGCTATCTTTTTTCCCCCAAGCCATTCCCTCTGTTACCTATTCCCCACTCTCAATTTTACAACTCCATATCTATGGGAGGAAGGGTGACTATTCTGTTACAACAGATCAGTAGGAAAAAAGATTATGCAAAGAAGGTACAGTAGCATCCATCTCTATGAAAATAAATGCATATATCTATTTATGCATTATAAACAAGATGAGAGATTACATAATGAAATGGTAACAGTAATTAGCTCTTGGTAGTGAGATTTACTCCAAAGCATCTTGATTAATCATCTCCCAGGACCCAGTGCTGGTGGTTATTTTTCTACTTTTAAAGTAACTTATTTTCTTATAAGTATTGACCCCGGTGTAGTTTTTAAAGTTTTTGTAGTTGTTTTTATTGTTTTTTAAGATTGCCTTTGCTTTAAACTGTTTGTGGTTTAGTAAGTGCAACTATCCCCAACCCCAGATCAATAATGCAGCCATCCAGGCATCATTCATTCAGTTAGCTTTACTGAGCCACTGGTCCGCACTCTGTGCCACCTGCTAGAGTTTCAGCTGTGAGGAAAGAGAGACATGGCTCCCAGTTTCAGAGACCTTATGCTCCAGCAAAGGGGACATTATGCAAAGCATGGGACAAATTATCACACTAACTTCTCTGTATTATTTCCTATTGGTTACAATGAAAAGAGAGCTTTCCAGCAACATTGACTCAAGAGTCCTGTGATACAAAACCTTGACTCTTAAAAGAATTGATGATTTGTCTCAACGTTTCCAAATTTCTTCTTGTACATTACCTTCCCAAAGTGAGTCACTAAAAAAGCATAAGGAAGGATGGGGTTAAAACACATTCGTCTTAATAAAGTATCACAAGAAAGGAGAAGTATCACAAGAAGAATAGTTTTACTGAACTGTATGTCTTCCAAAATTGATTATCTATTCTATTGAGTAAAAGAATGTCATTAAGAACAATAGAAACTATGGTTTAGACATAAATATTAATACCTAGACATTTTTGAAAAGCAACAACGATGTATCCAATGTAGTCAATACTAACATGAAGCCGATAGATAATCTAATACACACTCACACAAGAGAAAAAAACCAATTCAAGGTGGGGGTGGGAGGAAGAGAGAGGGATGGATGTGCTCTCACTTACTGGGCACAATGTATGGGTATATGACACCCTCTTGGGGGCGGGACACAGTTATAAGATGGACTATTCCTAACAAATGCAAACATTGTAACCTATTTATTTATATCCTCAAATTAACCTGAAATTAGAAAAAAGAAAAAGTATAAGGAAGAATTTTCAGACTCAATGTTACATTGTTCTTAAATATGACAATGACAGCCATTAATATTATGATAAAATATGATAAATATTCTACAAGGCAAAACAAGAATACATTATGCTAAATATGCTATAGACAAAATTCAGCATTGCTCTAGAATTTTCTGATATTTCTATCTGTGGTCTATTAATGGTACAATCAGTTGAGAATTAGGTATAAATAATTCAAATGACATCAGGCTTCTATGTAATTATATGGAAAGGTGTTTTGTGGTTTTCTTTGTTTTTATTTTCCTCATTTCTCTGGGGAGAGGGACCACACAATTTTCATCAGATTACACTCCCACTTGCATAAAATAGCATACAGTGAAAATATGTTTTCTTCTCTCATCCTATCTGACCAAAAGAAGCTTTAAAAGGATTTGCTCACGTTGAGCCTCCAGAGCAGTACAATCATACATTTTGCCGAAGACCTTCTCTCTACACTTTGCCTCTGGAATGATCTTTCTAAAATGCAAATCTTACTGTGTCTCTTTCCTGCTGAAAACCATTTAAAAGGACCCCTTCCATATACCAAAGGAAAAGATTAAAATATTTATTGAATTTTTTTTCCACTAAACCTGAACATAGTTTTGCTGAACTGTATGTCTTCCAAAATGGATTACCTACTTTACTGAGTAAAAGAATGTCATTGGAAAAAACTGAAACTGAAGTTTAGACATAAAATATTAATACCGAGACATTTTTGAAAAGCAGCAACAAGGGGGTAGCTTTTTAATCTTTCAACCTGAAGCAAGATTGTGAGCTCAGGGAGGGTCACATAGGATGCGTGGCTTGTGGCTTCCTCAACACAAGCTTGGAAGATAAAAGTACAAATTCCTCAGCATGCTATGCAAGGCCCCGTGACTCTGGTCTTCACCAGACACAACTCCTTTGTATGTCACCCACTAGCAATTCTACATTCCTGAGATTTCTCTGAACACACTGTGCTCGTTCACACCTGGTACTGTTCCATTTGTTCTTGCTTCTGTCTGGAGTGCCCTTCTTCTACCCTTCCTTGCCTAGCAAAAACTACTTATTCTTCAAGACTTAGCACAGTTACCCACATTTTTATTAATTCTTCCTTAACCTCTCCCAGGAAAAAATTAATCACTGTTTCTCCAACGTTCTGGGTAAGTGCTGCGATTACTACACTGCATCTAACCATCACATATCTGTCTACTGTAGATCATAGAATTCAGAGCACAGGACGTGGTTCTACTACATTAGTTCCTGGCTCAGGACTTGGTACTTAGCAGGTGTTAGATAAGTGTTCAATAGGTGAATGATCGTGCAAATGAAAAAAAAAAAACAAAAACAAATAAATATCAATGTGGCAGGCAATAAAGTTTTCAAAATCTTGTTAATCTTGGAATGGCCACAGACTAGGTAAAGAGATAGTTTTATTATAAAATTTTCTGGGCTCCTGGCAAATAATGGAAGGCAAAGAAATTGAAGGACTTGTCCTGGAAGTGAACATCTGTTTGGGGACCCACAGAGTAGCCTTCATGCTCTAACATTTACTTGAGAGGATGTGGCCAATATTTGTAGGCCAGGGCAGATAGACAAGGAGGAAAAGGGTTAAGGGGTCCACCTTGACTGGTAATTGTGCAAGTAGTCTGACAGGGATTACCAAGCCAACTCTGAAGGTTACCTATCTCCAGTCATGACACTCCCAGGAACAGGTACACTCATGGAGAGTTTTACCCAACTCAAAAGATAGGTCAAAAATCAGAAGTCACAGCTTCCATGACTTTAGGCAAAACATGCAATCAACATATAAATGATGCCAGGGGATCTTTTTGTTTTAAAGTTTATGCTCTATTTTTAATTTTACTTACAGTAAAGTTCATTCTTTTTGATGAACTGTCTCTGACTGTCAGCAAATTCATATAGTCACATAACCACCACTGCTGACACATTACAGAAGGTGCCAAAAAAACCAACACATTATAATAAAGTGAAAACTGCATTAAAATTATAATACTCAATATATATCAATCATCTTTGTTATCATATACCTTGCATCTCTTGTAATTGCAGAAGCCAAACATGACTTGATTACCACAATGTTAATACAGTTTTTTGTTTTCCTTTGTAAAAATCTGTATACATTTTTTGGTACTCTCTGTATGTGGAGTACTTCCATCAATCCCGAAAATTTTCTTATTCTGCCTCTTTGTAGCCAACTTCTACCTTCAATCCTAGTCTCCGGACACCGATAATTAACTTTGTGTCCCTTACTTTTGCCTTTTCCAGAATGTCACATGGATGGGACCATGTCTAGCTTTGCATCTAGCTTCTCTCACTCAGCATGACGCAGTGGAGATTCAGTGATGATGCTGCATGTTTCAGTAGTTTGTTCTATTCTATTGCTACTCTGTTATATGGATGTACCAGTTTGTTTATCTACGCACCTATCAAAGGACATCTGAAGCAGCTCTCAGTGATTGTAATCAGAGCTTCTATAAATATTCACACACACAGTCTTTGGGTGAAGGTACGATTCATCTCTCTTGGGCAAATACCAAGAAGTGGGATTGCTGAGTTGTATATCAAGCGTATGTTTAATTTGATAAGAAATGGCAAAACTGTTTTTCTAAGTGATTGTGTCATATTTCTTTGTTCCCATACAATGGTTTCACACCCTCACCAGTACTTGGTATTATCAGGACTTGGGGGATTTTTGTCATTCCAGTCAGAGCATTTTTTAAGTGAGACACTTGGAAGGAGAGGAAGGGATTTTAAGTAGATAAGAATTATGTCTAATCTCATAAAATAAGTCTGTACCAATGATATACTAAAAGTAGAGAATTTTCTTTGAACCAGATATATTAAATCTTTAATCAATATAAGGAGAAGTTTGGGGAATATACACAGAGTCTTCAGTGTAAGAAGACAGAGTTACGGTTATTGGTGAAATAGAAAGTTTGTCCTAAGTGAGAAATGCCTCAATATTGCATGTAGGAAATATTGGTTATTTGGTTGAAAGGTCCATAGGCCAAACTGAGACACAAATCCCTGGGAAGAAGAGTCCAATTATAGACCATAGACTTAGGGATGCTTGTCTTTTTTATAAAGTTACAGACATATGAAAAAATGCTCATTATCTTTAATCATCAGAGAAATGCAAATCAAAACTACTTTGAGATATCATCTAAGTCCAGTAAGATTAGCCCATATCACAAAATCCTAAAACCAGAGATGTTTACATACATGTGGAGAAAAGGGAACACTTCTACACTGCTGGTGGGAATGCAAATTAATACATTCCTTTTGGAAAGATGTTTGGAGAACTCTCAGAGATCTAAAAATAGCCCTGCCATTCAATCCTATAATTATACCTATAAATATAAATATAATCCTATAAATATAATCCTATACCTTCTGGGTATATGCCTCCTCTAGTAGGCATATACCCAGAAGACCAAAAATCACATCATAAGAAAGATATTTGTACCAGAATGTTTATTGCAGCCCAATTCATAATTGCTAAGTCATGGAAAAAGCCTAAGTGCCCATTGATCCACGAATGGATTAATAAATTGTGGTATATGTATACCATGGAATATTATGCAGCCTTAAAGAAAGATGGAGACTTTACCTCTTTCATGTTTACATGGATAGACCTGAAACATATTCTTCTTAGTAAAGTATCTCAAGAATGGAAGAAAAAGTATCCAATGTACTCAGCCCTACTATGAAACTAATTTATGGCTTTCACATGAAAGCTATAACCCACCTAAGAATAGGGGGAATGTGGAGAGGGAGAGGGGAAGATGGGTGGAGGGAGGGTGATGGGTGGGATTACACCTGCAGTGCATCTTACAAGGGTACATGTGAAACTTAGTAAATGTAGAATATAAATGTCTTAATACAATAACTAAGAAAATGCCAGGAAGGCTATGTTGAATAGTTTGATGAGAATATTTCAGATTGTATATGAAACCAGCACATTGTACCCCTTGATTGCACAAATGTACAAAGCTATGATTTAACAATAAAAAAAATTAAAAAAAAGAAACTTAGTACATGTAGAATATAAATGTCTTAACACAATAACTAAGAAAATGCCAGGAAGGCTATGTTAACCAGTGTGATGAAAATGTGTCAAACGGTCTGTAAAATCAGCGTATGGTGCCCCATGATCGCATTAATGTACACAGCTATGATTTAATAATAAAACATAAATAAAAAATAAAAAAATAAAAATAAAAATCTTTAATAAAGATTTTTTTGACAGGAGAAACACATACTCCACTTCCATGTTCTACAGAGGAAAACAAATACTGCCTACTTTAAAAAGAATACTTAATATGCTAATTTTTCATTCTATCCATTCTTTAATGAGGAAGTGTCCAGCACAGATTTAATTCAGCAAATCATAAACTGTCATTTGTCATGTCATATTGGCTTATAGGTATATAAAAGTACAATGCTTTTGGGGGGGTATTGACATTGGGTAGAGACTGTTCTTGTTTGAAAGAGAAACGTCTAACATATAATGCAAAGTACATATCGATGTTAGGAGCCAAATTCCTACACTGTGAATGCCTTAAAATGTGGCATTTACTTTTATAAGAAGTAAAACTAAAAAGGACAATTCTAGTAGTCTAGTGCTTTTAAAAGCAAGATGTAAAGATGAATGACTTTGAGGTAGATTGCTCCAGACATGTCAGGTGTTGAAAGTCAGATTGTGATTCCCAACAGAGAGGACAGAGAAAAGGTGAAGATTGGAACAGCTGAACAAGTTGGCAAAATAGGAAGGGAGTATGAAAGCTCAGACACAGAAAAATGTGAGTCCCCACTTTTGTACAATGAAATAGCAAATAGGTCAATGGAAAAATGTGGAAAATTACAAGAGATGTCATCTATTTTTTGTTGAAAATTGAAGGCAATTTGACCACTTTTTCATTATTGTGAAAGTGCTTTACAACTAGGCATTTCCTTCCTAAATAACTGGTGAGTATATGTATTTTCCATGAACCATTTATATATAAATGTTCTTTCCTCTGACCTAACTTTGGGAGGAATGGAAGGATACTATACTTAGGAAGGGGAAGGAAGGGAATGAAGAATTGGGAGGGGGTGAGATAAGGAGCAAAGTTGAGGAGGAGGAGAAGGAAGGGCAATAAGAACCAATCATTAATTTGCGAGTTTTAACGTTATCCCAAATTCTTGGGTCTGTGGGTCATTTTGCTTTATTGAGCAAGAGGGAATGAGGGTGAAACACAAGATGTGCAGATTTCTGTACACAGGAAATGGCTTGAAGGAAACAGACAGAGGAGGCTGTTTCCTTCTCTGGAAGGGAAGAAGCAGGTGTGGGGAAGAAAGTGGAGCCAGGCAAAGGGAAAGAAGTGGTTTGGGGTCTGGAAGAACAAGGACAAGAATGACACAGGCAGCTGCCAGGAGGACTGGGGCTGAGCATGGTCAGGGGAGTCTTAGCAACTTTTCATTCTGCATTATAAGGAGTATTTCACTTTGTGCTGCCTCTACAAGAGACTGTTGACAAAGGCTTACTTTCCTTCTCAAACTTTTATCATCAGTTTGATGTTTCTTTTGGATGTGTTAGTGAGTTGAAATAGGCTTTGGGGGTGGGAGCTAGATGCCCAGAATTTCTATGGGATAAGAGATAAAGGAAAAGAGGTGAGAAATAATAAGAAATCAACACAAGAGTAGACTACGTATGCCGGCATTTGATGCTCTTAGCACTTCTTCTTTCATATTTCCTCTCTGTATTCTAGTGGACTTCCTCAGGTAGAGAGAATATTTATCTACATTTTAGAATGTAAAACAAAACAAACAAACAAAAAAACACCAGTATTTTGAGAGTTTCACTAATGAACCTCAGATAAACCGAATAAGCTCTTGTTCCGCAAAGATGAGGCTGCCCAAATTCAAAATAGCCCCAAAGATCCAAAGATACCTATATGAGGCTTAAGATTAAAAATACAAAGAAATCTCAGAGAAAATAAAAATATCAAGACTCAGATTTCAGTATGTTCAGTAAGTAAATAAGTAAATAAACCCTGCAGTTTAGAGAAGGAAAATCTATAAGAAGATTCAAATAGTTTTAATTTAGAGATTAAGTATAAAAACCATGTTCCCTCATTTCTGGCTTGGTTTATCACAATGAGATATAACTCAAGCAGTACTTAGATTAGAACAGAAAATAAAAGCCACAAGAAAGACGATGGAAAATTCAAGTCGTCCGATCTAACCTTCTGACTTAAATAGCTCTTAGTTATTTGGGATGATCGATGTTTATACAATGAAGCCTAAAATTTTTTAAATAAAACTTTTGAAGTTGCTTGTTTCATTCTCTCACCATGTGAGGCTTCAAAATCTATGGCAAGTCTGCCACCTAGGAACAACTCCAATGAAAATGACCCCTTTCATCCTTCTTCCAGGCCCAGTCTTCCGCCATCTCTTCCACAGATGAGGTATGCCCAATTTTTCTAGGAGAGGGGTTATCCTTCCTTCTTCCTCACCCCTTTATTTGGCACTTACTTTTACTTGCCTGATATTATTATTTTTTATTTTTAAGCATTGTCTACTACTTCATATGCTTCGGTGATAAATGCTCCTTTGATTCATCCTCTCCTTTGACACCTGTCAGTGTTAACACAGCACCCCATAGAAATCCAGTGAGACATGACATTGATCACCAAATATCCCACAAGGAAATTACATCCATCTCTCAAACTGGATAATTCTAGGTCTCAACCTATACTGAATGTCTATCATACTTCAATAGTGATTATATTATAATACTTCCTGATTTCTACTCTTTAAAAAAAAAAAAGATACTTTTTTTAACCTAAAAATGTTTTGGAAGTTGATTCTGAATTAAGAACTTCTGTGTTGACATAGGAAAAAATTCCAAAGTTAGCACTTGATGTAACTAAATAGTAACAACATATTTTAGAAACTTAACTATCTCAAAAGTTACAAGATTTTGTTGTTGCTGCAATTCTTTCAGGTATTGAATTTAAACTCTTGTGATGTAATATGAGTTGATTTGTGGATTTTTTTTTTTGGAGCAAGATGGCAGCCGAGTAACAGCTTCCTTGCATCTGGGCACGGGGAGATAGGACTCCAGGCATCTCTGGCTGGTGGGAACTGCCTTTCATCACTCCTATGAGGATACAGGGAGTCAGCGAGAGACTTCTGGACCCCAAGAGGAGGACTAAAACAGTGGAAAACTGGCAAGTGGTCGCATGTGTTCAATCCATCTAAACCCGCCCACAACTGTAAGTTCAGTAGCAGCGAGACTGCAAACCAGAAAGGCCTTACCTGTGAACTGTTTTGATGTCCTTGGACTTGGCACTGAGTTGAACTGCCTTGGGGAAGGCCTGAGCGGGAGTGCGGAGAACTTTGGCTGCTGTCTAGGGCCCCAGTCTGAGCCGCTGAGCCAGACGGAGCTAATAGTGTTTGGCGGTGGGTCACACAGAACCATTGTCAGTGATCTGCCCCGGCAAGCTCCGCCCTCAGGGTCCCAGAGCTAGAAACGGGTGGGAGCTGGTAACCCAGCAACCAAGTAGCCTAAGGGTGGGGTCTGACCCGCCTTGTAGCCCTAACCCTCAGGGGCAGAGTGAGATTGGTTTTGGCACACTGGGTAAGTGGATAGCCACTTCAGCAGTGATTCCAGTGAGAAAGCTGGGAAAGCTTCTGCTCAGCAAGTTTACAAGTTCAAAGTGCCTTTTAAGTGGGCTGAAGAGAGATTTAGGGTGTCTACCTGCTGGGGTTTGAGAAATCAGCAGCCTCTAGTCGTATCAGAACTGTGACTAACATCTCATACCCCCGAAGACCACGTGTTGCCCAGACAATATTCAATAACATATACAAACTGCTTTGTTTTTGGTTGGGTATTTTTTTCTTTTTTTTTGTTTGTTTGGTTTTTTTTTGTTTCTTTATTTTGACATTGTTGATGTTCTTTTGTTTTTTAATTTCAATCTTTTCCATACAGATCCCTTTTTCTTTCTCAATTTCTCTAGTTTAATTATAATTTCCCATTGATGCCTTTTTTAATAACTACAACTTCATTTTTGCTAGTGTTTCTACTGCTATCATTTGGTTTTTCACCCAATTTTATCCCCGTAAAGTTTTCTGTTTGCTTGTTTTGGTTTGATTTATAGCAGTTTTGTCTTTCCTCTCTACTTGGTGGAGGTGGGGTACTGTGTCTGATCAGGTTAGCAAAGAGCTGCTGACCTCAAGGGAACCACCCAACTGGGCACCCCCAGAAGGTGGGGTTTATTTTTTTTTAGAAGGTGGGGTTTTTTAAGGTTGTGTCCAAGTACTCTACTGTACACCTATATTGCCCTGTCTCCCTCTTTCTGTGCCTCTCTTCTTTTTGTCAATATTCCTTATCCCCACCCCCTCTCCTTTCTCTATCTTTCTTTTTTTTCTTATCACTTGGTCCTCCTTTCTTTCATCCCTTTTTTGCTCTTCAACCTTCTCATCCTTCTGGTCCTGTAACCCTTAGTCCACAGGCACAAGAACTTAAAGAGCAAGAGGAAGTGAAAGGAAAATTAGGGCAAGGAAACAGATAAAAGAAATAACTCATGAGGAAGAATCAGCAGAAAACTCCAGGCAACATGAAGAACCAGTCCAGAACAACCCCGCCAAGGGACCATGAGGTAGCTACTGCAGACGATTCCACCTATACAGAAATGTTAGGAATGACAGGGAATTTAGAATACACATGTTGAAAACAATGAAACAAATGATGGAAACAATGAAGGAAACTGCTAATAAAGTGGAAAATAACCAAAAGGAAATCCAAAAATAGAATCGAATCAGAGATGAATGATATGAAGAATATAAAAAGGATATAGCAGAGCTGAAGGAAATGAAACAGTCAATCAGGGAATTTAAAGATGCAATGGAAAGTATCAGCAATAGGTTAGACCATGAAGAAGAAAGAATTTCAGAGGTAGAAGACAAAGTTTTTGAGATAACTCAGATAGTAAAAGAGGCAGAAAAGAAGAGAGAGAAAGCAGAACGTTCACTGTCAGAATTATGGGACTTTATGAAGCGTTCCAACATACGAGTTATAGGAATTCCAGAAGGGGAAGAAGAATGCCCCAGAGGAATGGAAGCCATACTAGAGAATATTATAAAAGAAAATTTCCCAAACATCACCAAAGATTCTGACACACTGCTTTCAGAGGGATATCGGACCCCAGGTCGCCTCAACAATAACCGAGCTTCTCCAAGACACATTGTGATGAACCTGTCCAAAGTCAAGACAAAAGAAAAGATTCTGCAAGCTGCCAGGAGTAAGCACCAGTTGACCTACAGGGGCAAATCCATCAGTGTGACCACAGACTTCTCTAATGAAACTTTCCAAGCAAGAAGACAATGGTCATCTACCTTTAATCTACTTAAACAGAACAATTTCCAGCCCAGAATTCTGTACCCTGCTAAGCTAAGCTTCAAAATTGATGGAGAAATCAAATCATTTACGGATATACAAACATTGAGGAAATTCGCCACAACAAGAACAGCTCTACAGGGAATACTTCAACCTGTTCTGCACACTGACCACCACAATGGATCAGCAGCAAAGCAAGAACTCAGAAATCAAAGGACAGAACCTAACCTCCACACTGATGCAAAAGATAAAACTAAGCAATGGACTCTCACCAAATAAGACGAATAGAATACTACCACACTTATCAATTATCTCCATAAATGTTAATGGCTTGAATTCCCCACTGAAGAGACATAGATTGGCTGACTGGATTAAAAAACACAAGCCATCCATTTGCTGTCTGCAAGAAACACACCTGGCTTCAAAAGACAAATTAAAGCTCCGAGTCAAGGGTTGGAAGACAATTTTTCAGGCAAATGGAATTCAGAAGAAAAGAGGAGTTGCAATCTTATTTTCAGATACATGTGGATTTAAAGCAACTAAAGTCAAAAAAGACAAAGATGGTCACTTTATATTGGTCAAGGGAAAAATACAACAAGAAGACATTTCAATTCTAAATATCTATGCACCCAATTTAAATGATCCCAGATTCTTGAAGCAGACCTTACTCAGTCTGAGCAATATGATATCTGATAATACCATCATAACAGGGGACTTTAACACACCTCTTACAGAGCTGGACAGATCCTCTAAACAGAAATTAAACAAAGATATAAGAGATTTAAATGAGACCCCAGAACAACTATGCTTGATAGACGCATATAGAACACTCCACCCCAAAGATAAAGAATATACATTCTTCTCATCACCCCATGGAACATTCTCCAAAATTGATCATATCCTGGGACACAAAACAAATATCAACAGAATCAAAAGAATTGAAATTTTACCTTGTATCTTTTCAGACCATAAGGCACTAAAGGTGGAACTCAACTCTAACAAAAATGCTCGACCCCACCCAAAGGCATGGAAATTAAACAATCTTCTGTTGAATAACAGATGGGTGCAGGAAGAAATAAAACAGGAAATCATTAACTTCCTTGAGCATAACAACAATGAAGACACAAGCTACCAAAACCTGTGCGATACTGCAAAAGCAGTTTCGAGAGGAAAATTCATCACTTTAGATGCCTACATTCGAAAAACAGAAAGAGAGCACATCAACAATCTCACAAGAGATCTTGTGGAATTGGAAAAAGAAGAACAATTTAAGCCTAAACTCAGTAGAAGAAAAGAAATATCCAAAATCAAATCAGAGATCAATGAAATTGAAAACAAAAGAATCATTCAGAAAATTAATGAAACAAGGAGTTGGTTTTTTGAAAAAATAAATAAAATAGATAAACCACTGGCCAGACTAACTAGAAATAGAAAAGTAAAATCTCTAGTAACCTCAATCAGAAATGATAAAGGGGAAATAACAACTGATCCCACAGAGATACAAGAGATCATCTCTGAATACTACCAGAAACTCTATGCCCAGAAATTTGACAATGTGAAGGAAATGGATCAATATTTGGAATCACACCCTCTCCCTAGACTTAGCCAGGAAGAAATAGACCTCCTGAACAGACCAATTTCAAGCACTGAGATCAAAGAAACAATAAAAAAGCTTCCAACTAAAAAATGCCCTGGTCCAGATGGCTTCACTCCAGAATTCTATCAAACTTTCAAGGAAGAGCTTATTCCTGTACTGCAGAAATTATTCCAAAAAACTGAGGAAGAAGGAATCTTCCCCAACACATTCTATGAAGCAAACATCACCCTGATACCAAAACCAGGAAAAGACCCAAACAAAAAGGAGAATTTCAGACCAATCTCACTCGTGAATATAGATGGAAAAATTCTCATCAAAATCCTAGCCAATAGATTACAGCTTATCATCAAAAAAGTCATTCATCATGATCAAGTAGGCTTCATCCCAGGGATGCAAGGCTGGTTTAACATACGCAAGTCTATGAACGTTATCCACCATATTAACAGAGGCAAAAATAAAGATCACATGATCCTCTCAATAGATGCAGAAAAAGCATTTGATAAAATCCAGCATCCTTTTCTAATTAGAACACTGAAGAGTATAGGCATAGGTGGCACATTTCTAAAACTGATTGAAGCTATCTATGACAAACCCACAGCCAATATTTTACTGAATGGAGTAAAACTGAAAGCTTTTCCTCTTAGAACTGGAACCAGACAAGGTTGTCCTCTGTCACCTTTACTATTCAACGTAGTGCTAGAAGTTCTAGCCAATACAATTAGGCAAGACAAGGAAATAAAGGGAATCCAAATGGGAACAGAGGAGGTCAAACTCTCCCTCTTTGCTGACGACATGATCTTATACTTAGAGAACCCCAAAGACTCAACCACAAGACTCCTAGAAGTCATCAAAAAATACAGTAATGTTTCAGGATATAAAATCAATGTCCACAAGTCAGTAGCCTTTGTGTACACCAATAACAGTCAAGATGAGAAGCTAATTAAGGACACAACTCCCTTCACCATAGTTTCAAAGAAAATGAAATACTTAGGAATATACCTAACGAAGGAGGTGAAGGACCTCTATAAAGAAAACTATGAAATCCTCAGAAAGGAAATAACAGAGGATATTAACAAATGGAAGAACATACCATGCTCATGGATGGGAAGAATCAACATTGTTAAAATGTCTATACTTCCCAAAGCAATCTACCTATTCAATGCCATTCCTATCAAAGTACCTACATCGTACTTTCAAGATTTGGAAAAAATGATTCTGCGTTTTGTATGGAACCGGAAAAAAACCCGTATAGCTAAGGCAGTTCTTAGTAACAAAAATAAAGCTGGGGGCATCAGCATACCAGATTTTAATCTGTACTACAAAGCCATAGTGCTCAAGACAGCATGGTACTGGTACAAAAACAGAGACTTAGACACTTGGAATCGAATTGAATACCAAGAAATGAAACTAACATCTTACAATCACCTAATCTTCGATAAACCAAACAAGAACTTACCTTGGGGGAAAGACTCCCTATTCAATAAATGGTGTTGGGAGAATTGGATGTCTACATGTAAAAGACTGAAACTGGACCCACACCTTTCCCCACTCACAAAAATTGATTCAAGATGGATAAAGGACTTAAATTTAAGGCATGAAACAATAAAAATCCTCAAAGAATGCATAGGAAAAACACTGGAAGATATTGGCCTGGGGAAAGACTTCATGAAGAAGACTGCCATGGCAATTGCAACAACAACAAAAATAAACAAATGGGACTTCATTAAACTGAAAAGCTTCTGTACAGCTAAGGAGACAATAACCAAAGCAAAGAGACAACCTACACAATGGGAAAGGATATTTGCATGTTTTCAATCAGACAAAAGCTTGATAACCAGGATCTATAGAGAACTCAAATTAATCCACATGAAAAAAGCCAACAATCCCTTATATCAATGGGCAAGAGACATGAACAGAACTTTCTCTAAAGACGACAGACGAATGGCTAACAAACACATGAAAAAATGTTCATCATCTCTATATATTAGAGAAATGCAAATCAAAACATCCCTGAGATATCATCTAACCCCAGTGAGAATGGCCCACATCACAAAATCTCAAAACTGCAGATGCTGGCGTGGATGTGGAGAGAAGGGAACACTTTTACACTGCTGGTGGGACTGCAAACTAGTACAACCTTTCTGGAAGGAAGTATGGAGAAACCTCAAAGCGCTCAACCTAGACCTCCCATTCGATCCTGCAATCCCATTACTGGGCATCTACCCAGAAGGAAAAAAATCCTTTTCTCATAAGGACACTTGTACTAGACTGTTTATTGCAGCTCAATTTACAATCGCCAAAATGTGGAAACAGCCTAAATGCCCACCAACCCAGGAATGGATTAACAAGCTGTGGTATATGTATACCATGGAATACTATTCAGCCATTAAGAAAAATGGAGACTTTACATCCTTCGTATTAACCTGGATGGAAGTGGAAGACATTATTCTTAGTAAAGCATCACAAGAATGGAGAAGCATGAATCCTATGTACTCAATCTTGATGTGAGGACAATTAATGACAATTAAGGTTATGGGGGGGGGAAGCAGAAAGAGGGATGGAGGGAGGGGGGGTGAGGCCTTATTGTGTGTCACACTTTATGGGGGCAAGACATGATTGCAAGAGGGACTTTACCTAACAATTGCAATCAGTGTAACTGGCTTATTGTACCCTCAATGAATCCCCAACAATAAAAAAAAAAAAAAAATATGAGTTGATTTGTGGTTTCTCTAAAACCACTAAAAAGGGGACATCCTTTCTATTCCTAAGGAGAGTACATTGCTAGGAGAAACAAACAAATAAAAGATGGCTTAAAACACCTGTTATGGTAAGAAAGGATAAGAATAAGAATAAGATAAGAATAAAAGATACAAACTTACTCTACAAATTGTTTTACCAATGTGACATTATTGTTTGCCATCATTAATGACGCTATCCATTTTATTTCCACTTATATTCATTCTCTGGACATTTTAACTATATTGTCTTATTTCTTCATCTTAATAAACATCAAGTTAATATTCTGAAGAAAAAAGGAACTTAGAAAGGCATTCAGCTCCTTCTTGATATGGAAAGTGCAAGATGAGGTTCTACTGACGTTGTGATCACAGGATCTCAGTAAACACTTTCATATGTGTTTATCCATTGGCTTCCTTACATGTCATCCCATCCTACCATAACAACTTCTGGAAACTGAGACATGGGCCAGTTAAGAAAACTAAGGTACATTCAGATAGAAAATTCCAGGAGAAAGGAACCATGTCCATCCCATTGTTTACCATATTTTCAGGTCTTGGCATACTGTTGGTGCTCAAAATATTTTTGGAGTAAATTACCAAACCTAATACTACTCAAAGTCATTATATAACAGACTACACCAGCTATTATGCCTTACAGTTAATTTTATAACTGAAGGACATGCTAAGGCCGCATTACAATACAATATAACCAGTAGCCACTGGCTACGTGTAATTGTCAATCACTTAAATATGGCTAATGAGATCAAGAAAATGAAATTTCAACTTCTACTAATTTATTTCATTTCAATTTTAAAATTGATGTTTTATTTAACTAGAAACACTCAACAGTGGTTGGAACAACTTGAGCATGTGAATCAATTTTTTCAAATACAAATTTTATACTATCTAAATGTAAATCAAGCATTTCCAATGAACATTGAACATCTAAATTGAGATGTACTGTCAATGTAAAAGATAGCTCATATTTTAAAGACTTCAACAAGAAAGAAAAATGCTCATTAATAATTCTTTTTTTTTATTAAATCATAGCTGTGTACATTGATATGATCATGGGGCATCATTCACTAGCTTCACAGACGGTTTGACACACTTTCATCACACTGGTTAACATAGCCTTCCTGGCATTCTCTCAGTTACTGTGCCAAGACACTTACATTCCACATTTACCGAGTTTCACATATACCCTTGTAAGATGCACCGCTGGTGTAATCCCACCAATCCCCTTCCTAATAATTCTTTATATTGATTCCATGTAGCATAATTCTAGGGAGCTGATGGCCCCCAGAAGGATATATCCATGTCCTAGTTCTCAGAACCCATGAATATTACCCTATGTATGGTAAACAAATGAATATCACTTTACGTGGTAAAAAAGAAATGTTATTGAGAATCTTGACAAAAGGAGCTTATCCTGGATTATCAAAGTGGCCTTAAGTTGAATGACAAGTGTTCTTATAAGCGGGGGGTTAAAGGATTTAACAGACAGAAGAGGAATGGGCCATGTGGCCATAGAAGCAGAGACACTAGAGTGATGTGACAGCCACAGGTCAAGAGAGACCAGCAGCTAAAAGAGTCAAGGAGGGATTTCCTCCAGAGAGCCCAGAAGGAGTGTAGGCCCCACTGACACCTTGATTTGGGACTTCTGTTTTCCATAACTGTGAGCAAGTAAGTTCTGTTGTGTTAAGTCACACAGTTTTTGATAACTTGTTAAAGCAGCCACGAAAAACTAATAAAATAGTATTTTGGATAGCTTCACTTGAAATAATATTTTTATTCATTTTTCCTTTTTTGTGGGAAGATAGGATTTTATTAGATAGAAAAGAATACACAAGGAGTAAAAAGCACCAGAGCTTCTGGCAAACGGGAAGACCCAAGTCGGAAGTCTCCCTATTTTTTCTTTTTTTAAAACTTTATCAAATGTGGCTAAAATTTTAAATCATGTATGGGGCTTGCATGATATTTCTATTGTATTACACTGTTCTAGAATCAGAGATTGTCTATCTTTCCAAATGAAACAGAAGCTCAAACCTCTTTTTTTTTTTATTGTTGGGGATTCATTGAGGTCAAACCTCTTTTTAAATTTACAAAATGACAAATGGTGAGCATGCTATCACCATTCCTGGGGTGCAATAGTGCTCCATTCATGTTTAGGAATTAATTTTTAATTTGTAGCATTCTTTTTTCATACAGAAATATTAAGCTAAGAACTCTAATCAATACATTAAATGAAAGAATTGAAATTTTTTATGTTTCCAATAAGATGAAATGAAGGTTGAAATCCAATGAGATGGAAAGTCATTGGGATAAATTCAAAGTCCACACTTGGGTCCAAAAATGCAGCTGCGAAAACAGACTTGAGGAGATGACTTCACGGTAGCATGTGTGAAAGAGATCTGGGAGGTTTCATTGACCGTAGACTCAGTTGAACTTGGCAAGGTGATACAGCTGCCAAAATAGCTTTTGTGACTTCAGGCTATTTAAATCAGAACTGGGGTCCACAAGTGATAGTCTTGTCCTAGTTCACAGCTGAACCATTTCATATGACAATCAATTAGCCTGGAAAAGGAACGATCCAGGTATAGCAAACATCCTGACTATCTTTACATCCGAATGTCTCTTCCACAGTAGACAGCTGGTTTTGAAACCAAACCTGCCACAAAGTTAAAAACAAGCCAGATGTTCTTCCCTAGCCCCAATTTCCTCAAAATTCTGCTGTCAGAGTGGGAAAAAAGTCTAATTTCAGTTCTCCAGTACTGAAATGGTCTACCTCAAAAGGTAATAAACTTTCCATATCTTACAGGAGATTCTTAGAAAAGTGCCCAAGCATGAGGTCTGAGAAAAATGTTTACTTTTCTTTTGAATGACACTTGGAGATAACTGTGTATGCCTTTTTGGAGATAGGAGCAAGACACAGAAGTAACAAATCAGACAGTGGTTAGGAGCATAGCCTATAGATTCAGATCACCTGGGTTTGAATCCCAGCCTTGTCATTTATCGGCTATATGTGATGCTGGGAAAATTATTTTGAACTTCTATTTCTTTGTATGGAAAACAGGGATAATGACAGTTCCTACTTCTCCAGGTTATTGTCAGGGTTAAATAGTATGGAGAGATGTGTGCTTGTGCGTGTGTGTGCATGTCTACATAGCTTAGTAAGTCTTAATACATAATAAAAGCTTTATAAGTTTTTAATATTATTATTACATCAGAGGAAAGTACACGTAACTCTGAAAGTTTTCTTTTTAAAATTCCTCTATAAAAATCATAGAGGATTGGATTTCTGTTAGAAAATAGGAGAAAGTGGACCCTCTGGGTGGGATATAATTTAATATCATCATTGGCCATAACTAGAGTCATCCCAGTTCAGAGGAATGAAAGGTGTAAGCAATGGCACCTAGGGGACGAGACCAGAGAGGAGATGTTCAGGCCAGGTTTATTGAAAAGGGAGGGTGACCCACCTGGGCTGTGCAAAGGTGTCTGTAAGCACTCAGGGGCAGTTAGAGTCCCCTTTTATATGAGGCCATGGGAGGATGAGCAAATTCCACAGCTTGCCTGGAAAGTTAGTCTTTGGCTAGAACTTCTGGGAGGGGGAGGCTAGCCAGATCCTTTGTGTCTTTGTCTTAGGAGGAGAGAAGAAGGAGGAGAAGGAGAAAGCATTCATGCGTGGTAGCATTAGCCCCCCATCTCCCAACAGGGACCAGGGCCCCTGAAGTTAGCAATGAATTCCATTTGAGCAAAAAGCTGAAGACTATGGGGGAATATGTAATACTTTGATTACATATGATAGGAAACAGAGGAAATGGTGTTTACCTCATGAGTCCTAATTTTTTTCTTTGATTTTTTCCATTCATTTATTCAGGAAATAAGAGCCTTCTTTTTGCCCTTCAATATAAAAGGGATCAAACTGATTAAATTTTCTGCTCTTGTGGAATTTACTTTCTAATGAGGGGGATACAAATAATAAATTTAATAAGTAAGTGAATTCGAGTGAGTTTAAAAGCAGCAGGGGCTACTGAAAAGGTAGAACAGGATGAGGGGGGCCTGGAGCTCTGGGAGGAGGGAGAAGTGAAAATAAATAAAGTGGCCAGAGGAAATCTCATAGAGGAGGTGATATCTGAGCAAAAATTCAGAGGGAATAAGAGTGTGCCATGCAGATATAACCAGGGAAGAGCGTTCCAGGCAGAGCAAGAGACAATGAACACACAAGTGTGTCTGACTTTGAAGGCGCGGCAAGGAGGCCAGGTGAGTAAAGAGTGGCAGAAGAGGGTGTCACAGAGATAACAGGGGTAACGGTGGCGGCTGATTGTGTAGGGCCTCATGTTTAAAAACTTGTCTAGGCCAGATAAAGAAATCATTCCAAATTTTAGCACTCCCCAAAACAATATGGCAGAGAGTACAACCAGTAAATCAACAACCACTTGATGTTTTGAAATGATTGAAGTAGTCAGTGAAAGTTTTGTCCAATCAGGAGTGTCTCACCTCTGCCCTCTCAGGCCAAATGCTGATTTCTTTCTTTCTTTTCTTTTTCTTTTTTTTCTTTTTGAGAACATTTTTTGCTCACCCATGGTGTTAAATATCACAAAAAGTATGCACAGACCTTTTCTTTGCTAATAATTTTCATTAGTGTCTGTGTATTTAATGTGTGTCCTGAGACAACTCTTATTTTTCCAACGTGCAGCAGGAACAAAAAAGGTTGGATACCACTGGATGATTGCTAAAGTAATTTCCAGTTCTTTAATATTGGAGTGTGATTTTAAAATGCCTCAGCAATGTATGGTGTAGTGTGTGTTGTAGTGTGTGTGTGTGTGTGTGTTGTGTGTGTGTAGCAAGAAGATAGTCCAGAGAGTTCTTTAGTATCTTGCCACATAGTTGCCTCAGACTTATTCCACCCTTAAGAAATGGGGGGTCAGGTATTAAAGCCTCATTTCACAAAACTAAACTTGATATGGAAATGTTGTCTTTCTGAATCATCCACGGCTGAGCATCAGTTGGTAATAGCATTTGTGACAGACAGAAGTATCAGCAAACCAAGCTTGTCTTCTGGTCTTTATTTCCCCTCCTTTAGCTTCACAGTGGTGAGTATAGCTTTCCCTACTCTGCTCATCTGCACAGATTTTTTTTTAGCTAATAGGAAAAATCCCTGTTCATTAAATAACAGCTCTCAGGAAACTTAACTCTCACTAAAACAAGTTTTCTTCAGCGGAGGTCACTATGCACTACAAGAATTCTTAATTAAAAGGAAGGAGGAGATGGGTAATATCACCGTACTCCTAGGGTTTGAAAATAAGTCATTTAGCACCTGAAATTGCAAGCTTCTCTGTTATCACTGTTTCCTTAGCTTCATTAATTTACTTCTTCTTCCAAAGTCAGCATCTGCCTTTATAAGATTTTTGTCTCCTACAGTCATCAAAGCATGTATAGGTATTAATCCATGATAAATGGATGCGTTTGATCCATAACTGATTCTCTGCCTGCCAACTAGAAAGAGATACAGTTCTGGAAATAAAAATAAGAATAAGAAATACTTAGGATAATATAAAAATATCATCTACACACTGAATATACCCTATAAAAGTTTCATCAGAAGCAAACACCAGCATCTCAGATAGTGTATGGCGATTCTTCTTAAAACTGGAAATCTATTCACAGATTAAACTCACACAAATGAGACAAGAGAAGGAGGGAAGGAGAGAGAGCCAGCAAGCAAGAGAGCATTCAGGTTTTGCTATGGGAAAGAGACTTAATGAAAAAAGGTTACGGAACTCCCACAGCCTCAAAGTTTTAAATAAGGAATTGAACCATACAATACCCATTCATTCAAAAATCAGTTGTATGAAAACAACAAACAAACAACCTTGGTTTTTTTGTTTTTTTTTTTTTTATTTTTGGGATCATCTCCTTCTTTAGTCTACAATTTTGCCTCCTTTATTAGACTGAGCAACTGAAGTTTCTGGATCCTTATCCAGATGCTAAAATAAGCTAGCTAAGCCTGGGTATATAAGAATGGAAGAGAACTATAATAAAGGAAATATTCTGTACTAACCACAAAGGCATTTTGTGGGCACCATCTCTCACTCTCTGCCCTCTGGAAACAGGATAGTACTTACCTTTGGGTTAAACTGTATGACCAGGCCTGGCCAATGAGTTATGAGAAATGATTTGCATTCCTTTTAAGCTAAAGCATTTATTTGATGTTAGACCCACCAAAATTCTTGTTTCTGCCATGATGAATAGACCTATTTCAAATAGATACTGTTCTGAATTCTGGATTGAAGATAATTGGAATACATCCCTCAGCCAAACTCAGTGGACAGTGGCATGAGCAAGAAATAAGTTTTTATTCTCTTAGGTTACAGAGAGTGGGGGTTGATTGTTAACATAGTACCACCTACCTATCTTGACATGAGTTTATCTCCATCTCAATACGGTCCATCACAATAAACACTAATGGCACTGAGAGACATGCAGTTTTTTGTATTGGAGTCATTAAGAGCATGAAATCTGGAACTAGATTACCCTAGTTCAAACCCAGGTTTCACCACTTACTAGCTGTGCACTTTGGGCAAGTTATTTAACCTCTCTGAGTCTCATTTCTTTCATTCAAATGAGGTCAGAAAATTAATTTCACGAAGTCATCCTAGAAAAGGTGTTGCGTACCTCATTGCTAGATATCACTACAGCCACCTTCAAAATACTTCCCTTAGGAAGCTATATACCAATGCCAGTGCCTTGTCCACCCTTCAAAGCACTGTTTCTAAGATGAGTTCACAAACTTAATTGTCAGATCTCATACAATAACAGCTCTGATGGCCATTCCAGAAAAAGAATTCTAAAATTGCTTTGAAGGGTGGACTAGGTGCTGATATTGGTGCATAGCTTCCCACAGGGGGTGATATTCACTTCAAAGGTGGCCACAGTGATATTAAGCAATGAGGTAGGTAGCACTTTTCTCAGGATGAGTTCATGAACTTAATTGTGTGACCTCATAGAAAAAAGAGAACAAGAATAGCTGTGTCACAATGGTAAGTATAAGGTTGCATGAAATAATGTGAAATTAAGTAAGTACTTTATAAAAATCTTAATTACATTTATATGGAAACTCAGACACAAGTGAAGGAGAATGCTCAATTTTTTTCTTTCACAGTTAGCATCTACTCTGCCTCCTATGATCTTCAAAGCACCATTAATTCATGACAAAGCAGTGCCTTCTCCCTAATCATTCTAATGTAACTTCTATTCTGCTATTATCCTTGTCTAGAATTCTTTCCTACCCTAACTCTATCCCTAAGTCTTGAGATAGTGCCCATTCCTACCTCTTAGCTCTTATTTGAAGCACTGTTTCTCAAGGAAACCTTGATTTGGCTTTGAGACCCTTCCCCCTACTGATAACCTGTCCAATGAAGGAAAGAACAATGGACAGGTGACCTTGGCACTGTCCAACAGCCACGGTAGAAAGACGGGATGTTTTTCCTATCAACAACCCCACTTTATTTTACATAACACTGAATATAAGATTTTAAAAAATACTATTTGAAGCTTCCACTTCTAAATATTCTGTTATGATGACAACTTTTTTGAGTTAGCATTTTTATATTGCTTTCTGTTGATGACTAATACCATATCTAGTATAAAGAACTTTACACCAGATTTTATTCACACACACAAGTACATCAATAGGGCTTTCTGCTTATAATAATAATAATCAATAACAAGCTACCTTTACTTGTTCTCAACAATTTAATTAAATACAATTAACTCTAGTTTGTTTTGGCAACTTATTAATGTCACAATTGAATATAAATAGACTCATGAAAAGATTATAATTTATAAATCCTTTACACTACTGTAATATTATCTGATACTATGCTTGCCAGAAATACTTAACAATATTTTTGAAGTATGTTAATGAGAACAGTAAAAAAGAGACAATAAAGTTTTATCAAAGAATTCAGCAAGGCTTCTAGAAGGTTTTTGACCTCTTCAGCAGAGAGCTAGTGCCTGTTGGGTATAGTTCTTATAAGACTGTGAAACACTAATTGCAAATTTATCATTGTCTTGTAGCATCTTTAATCTCGGGTTTTAACTATATAGGCTATTCTCTCAAGGTAGCTTAAATTACCTAGAATCTTAAAACATAAGAAATTGCCAACTGGTGCTTCTTGTTTTTCTTTTTCTTTTTCTTGCTAGGGCTTAAATATTAGACACCATGTTACTTAGGCAATTTTTAATACAAAGATATCATTTTGTATCAGAGTAGAAAATATGGGGTACACCTAAGAGCATAGCTGAAAAACCTAACTACTACTCTGGGTTAAACATTTAGGTGCCATTGTGTTTATCATTACATACCTGAATTTCTTCCTTTTGTGATTGGGTCCTATGATAAGAAGGTGATGGATTATTAACACGATTAATTTAAAAATATCTGAAGAAGGCTCAGTGTCTGTAGCACAGTGGTTATGGTGCCAGCCACATCACCGAGGGTGGCAGGTCCAAACCCAGCCCGGGCCAGCTGGACAACAATGACAACTGTAACAAAAAATAGCTGGGCACTGTGGCAGGTACCTGTAGTCCCAGCTACTTGGGAGGCTGAAGCAAGAGAATCACATAAGCCCAAGAGTTTGAGGTTGCTGTGAGCTGTGAAATCATAGCACTCTACCAAAGGTGACATAGTGAGTCTGTCTCAAAAAAAAAAAAAAAATTCTTTTTGAAGACATGTATAAATGGCATAAGAGTTCAGCTAATAGTTCTTTTAATAGTGGTCTAATAGGGTTTTAAGCCAGTCTGAGAGTCAGAAAATACACCTGTTAACTTTGGGACTGTCTCTTTTTAATTAGTTATTGGTCAGATATTCAAATTAATTAACCAAATTTTCCTTATTAGTTAGCATCACACAGACACCACCAAATTTCTTTATTAGAGCACCTTCATCAGTAATTACATATACTAAATGCTTTTGGAATGAAGTCTACTATAAGTACTGACCTTTTCTTATTGACTTAGAACTCATGGCTAACTATTATGTATTCTATAGTAGAGATTAACCATAAAAGCCCTACCTTTGCTTGTAGTAAGTACATGTATTTTATTATCAGAAGACTCAGATGTGATCGTAGTAAGTAAATAAGTCCAGGTTGTAAAATTTCTATGTGAATCTTTTTTTATACAATAAAGTGTTATAAATGTGTTTATATAAAGCAGTTTATTTATCACATCTTTACTCTGAAATTCATATATTTACATAAAAATATAACAAGATACATCATATTCTGAACACCTACTGGATGGCAGGTGTGGAATACACATCACTTCTATTTCTTACTCAAGCCTGCAAGGTAGGAGGATCTTATACCCAGGAATCTCTATTTTACGCGTCAGTCAGGGAGAGTCACACTGACTTGGTCACACTTACAGCAAATAAGTGTAACAGATACAGATGGGATGTCAACTACTGTTTGGTCTAGTATACTGAGCTGCTCCTATTTCTATAGATTCCTTAGACTAACAGTCACTAGCATCAAACAGGGTGGGGTCAGGTAAAACACTGGCAAGCAAATCAACTCTATGCCCAGTTCCCAAAGGTGCAGGTAGATGCTATAGTTATAGGGCATTTACTCTATTCCAGGAATCATTCTAAGTGCTTTATATGAATTAACTTGCTTAGTCATTTAAATCACTATTTTTAAGTGAATAACATGACCCACCTTGAAGGGACAAGCAAATTACATAAAGGAATAGTCTAACCCAGGATAGTCAACACGTTTCCTCTCCCAATTAAATAGGTAAGTCTAATAAGGCACTTAGCACAGGACGTGGCACATGGATAATGATCGTTCTAAGGAGGGGCTTCTCTGGTTGTTTTTGAAATCATTCCTACCTTGTTTAGTAACTCAATGATTGAAATGCTTTGCTTGGAAGGATTCAGAGGTTGCATCTATGTTCAAATACAAAGCATGCCATAATTGATTAGCAATGTCTGCAATGATGTGATCATGGAGAGAATGGTCTGCGTGTCATAAATTTGCCATCACTGGCCATAGTGATTCTTTTGAAACAGAGGAAAGTATTTTGATAATGTCAGGAATTGCAAAAGGAAATTTCAGGTCTGATTATATAAGCAATTTCTACATCGGAGGTTACTGTCTAGCATGTTTTATTTGAAAGACAGTGGTTCTATATTTTAGCTCAAAGATGCTGCTGCAAATGATCAAATCACTTACCAGAAAGGTCAACACATTTTACAATACTCTAGATAATTTATAAAGTCTCAAAATGATAAATGCCAAAAAATCTCATGAAGAAAAGTTAAATTGCAGTTGGAGAGAATTCTTTTCCAGTGTGAATGATTTATAACTTTATTTTAAGTAAACCAAAAAATCCACACTCAGACCAAGTCTAATAAATGTAGATTTATCCTATGCTGTTGTTTCTGTGCCTGGAGCACAAAAGGGTCTCCAAAGTCTAAAAGAATTTATTGGGAAACAACAGCCCTATAAAATAGACTTGAAAATAGGTGCCGTTAATTCAAAAAGGAAAGAAAGCATGCTTTCAGCCAGGCCTGTTTGTACAGTGAAATTAAGTCTCAAGCATTATTTAGTCACAGTATTCAAATGAGTTGTGTGATATAGACCAAACTACATGCCCAAGAAACAGACGCCTGGCAAATACAAAACAATGCTCCTCAACATAGAACTTTATTTTGTCATTTCAGTTGACGAGCTTGCTGATATTCCTAAAAACAGACCTCACTTGTAATGGAAACAGCACCTAACTAAAAGTCAGCCCAAGTTTTTCTGTCTCCTTTATAGTGATTACCCACATTTTGCAGGGTTCTGCAACCTTGTTGTGGTTCAGACCAAAGGTCATATCATAAGAAACACCCCATACTGGAGCCTGCATACTGAGGCAAAACTCCTGATTTGCCCTCCCCAAGCTAGATGACCTTGAGCAAATCAGCTAATTTACTCTTTCACATTTTATTTATTAGTAAAATGGAAAGATGGTCTACCTCACTAGGTCATTGTGAGGATGAAATGAAACATCAAATGGCTAGGATCATTCATTCATTCATTTAGTATTTATTTGGCCCTAACCCTGTGCCACATGCTGTCCCAGGCATTGCTAGACTGCTGGATTCCTTCCCCTCACAAATCTTGTCACACGGTGGGGAAATCAGTGCTCAAGCCATGATTATCACGAAATATCGTTTCTGTCACTACTTGGAAAGCGTAGTTCTCTGCACCTAGCTGGTGGTTAATAACATTGGTTGAATACCATACATTAAATTTGTTATGTGTTAAAAATAAAAATAACCATCCTTAAACTCTGAATTAGAGATATGCAGCTTCTTTTAAGATAAAAACCAGATTTTACATAAAATCAATAGTCATGACATATTTTGTCTTTTACTGCACAAAGGTAACAGTAATTCAAAGATGCAAAAGGCCTCATGGGGCTTAGAGAGTCTGGCCAGAATGTGGTTACTGCACCACTGATATGAAACCCGCATATTGTACCCCATGATTGCACTAATGTACACAGCTATGATTTAACAATAAAAATAAATAAATTAAAAAAATAAATTAAAAAAAACAACAAAAAACCTCTCATTGTGATAGTGGGGCTTTTTCTACCCATTTAACCTCTAGCTGTCCATCTGCAATTATCAGTGCACATTGGTAACGCAGCCTTTAGATTGCAAAACAGTAACTAATAAAAAACATCTTGTTTTCCTTTTAATTGGAATGATACAAAAAATTTTCTAACTAGTGAGGAGCCTCCAGCCAGCCAGGTTCACTGCCTCACATCATCACCCTTGCCTGCTTCTAAGTCTTTACTCATTCTGTTGCCTTGGGTTAAATAGACCACCCTTGACCTGTTCCTACCACCTGACTTCCTACCCAACCTTAAAGCCCAACACAAAATTTTCCCCTTGGAATCTTCAAATCTTCTCTGCTCAGAAAGAATTGCTTCCTGCTTTGTGATTACATAGCACCCTATTCATTTGGAGCCCATACACCACAAGCAGCTTTCCATCTTAAACATAGAGTTAGGAATTAAAGCTTTCTGGAGGCAATGTAAAGACAGTTTTGCAACTTCAGAAGTTCACAGTATTGTCTAAAGCTGCTCTTGTCTAAACTGTAACTACTGGATCCATGTGGCATGTGGCTCTTTAAGTTTGATTTAATTAAAATGTCTTTTATAATGAAAAGAATTTCATGACATGCTTTTTTTATTTTATTTATTTATTGGATAGAAAAGAAGTTCTTTTTTTTTTCTTCTCAATTTTTGGCCAGGGTCGGGTTTGAACCCGCCACCTCTGGTATATGGGGCTGGCGCCCTACTCCTTTAGGCCACAGGTGCCACCTGAGAAGTGAAGTTCTGAAGATAGTTAGGCAATGACCCCACATCAGGGATGGTCAAAAAGACTCACTTTGTGTGCCAGTGTCAGTCAATTGATAAGCAGTGCCTGGAGAAGGAATGAGAAAGATTCCAAAATCACATCTAAGCTCTGTGGGACAATCACTGTGATTGATTAACATAGGCCTGTGATAGAAAGATGGAGATTGGCAACATGCACACCATAAATTTGCTCTTGTTTCTAAGCAATCTTGGAAGCAGCTGTCAAAAATGTTGCCCTATAAATGTCCACCCAGTGACCTAGATTGTCCAGCACTTGTCCAGTACCTGGCATCTTGCATTTTCATTAGCTAAAGAGATGTAAAAAGCTACAAACCCAATTCATTTTAATAAGACCTCATCAGGGAAGCTTCCATATGGCATGTTCTCATATCTTATATCTTATCATTTTGCTTCAGAATAACAGCTTTATTTTTACTTTTTGTCATGCCTGTTATTTTTAAATTCACAGGTTTATGAAAAGCTGGTATCTAGTTACAATTTCTTTGTAGGACAGTAGTGTTCAAACTTTCCTGAACACAGCATACTGAGAAGGTGAAACATTCAATTCCTACCTCTTTCTTCCTCCCAGTGAAAAACAGTCAAGTAATAGGCAAATTCTTGGAAAGAATGCTTATGAATCACTAATTATTTTTATAAGGGGAAGCTATTAAAATGCTATTATAAAACTATGCCCTTAAGTCTGGGCAAGGTGGCTCACTCCTATAATCCTAGCACTCTAGGAGGCCAAGGCAGGTAGATTGCCTGAACTCAGGAGGTCAAGACCAGCCTGAGGTAGAACGAGACCCCATCTCTAAAAACAGCTGGGAGTTGTGGTAGGTGTCTGTAGTCCCAGCTACTCAGGAGGCACAGACAAGAGGATTGCTTGAGCTCAGGAGTTCAAGATCAGCCTGAGCAAGAGCAAGACCCCATCTCTAAAACTAGCCAAGCATTGCGATGGGCATCTGTAGTCCCATCTACTTGGGAGGCTGAGGCAAGAAGATCTCTTGATCCCAAGAGTTTGAGGTTGCTATGAGCTATGACACCACAGCATTGTACAGAGGGCAACAAAATAAAATAAGTCTCAAAAACAAAACTATGCCATTAGACAAAAAAAAAAAGCAAAAATTTTATGTACCAGAAGAATAAGTTGCAAAGGTTCATAGGCAGCATCTAAACAATGTTACTGAATGTTACCATATAAGCACACTGTGGGATGATTACATATATAGTCATTCATGGCTTAGTGATGGAGCTATGTTTTGAGAAATGCAATGTTATGTGATTCCATTGTTATACAAACATCATAGAGTATACTTAAACATAGAAAAGAAAGGGTAAAAACATGGTGTTATATGCTCACAGAACCACTATGGAATGTGTGGTTCGTTGCTGACTGATACATCATTATGTGACATGTGCCTATACATGTTTTAGTAATAAGAATATACATAAATCTTTTCTGAACCACAATTCAGGAAGGTCTTAAAGTCTAATCTTCAGCAAATTTAAAACTTTAAATCCCCTGAATAGCCCACAGCAAATTTCATGGATAATGATGAAACTAAACCAACACTAATTTATAATCAAAAAGGAAAGACCACAAGAAATGAAAATTGCTAACAACTCAAGACACCACTCATGATAGACCAATAACAAATTACCCATCCCCAAATTGCATGAATTCTAATTCTTTGCATGCAGAAACTTTGCAATGTTTCAGGAGCTAGGAGCCAGTTTTCTTAGTAGAATACTGAATTAAGGAAGTTCAGTAAACCTTAGTTAATGTCACTTCCAGTAGAATGGAACTTCCTAAAAAGTTGCCTTTATTCATATACAAAATGAATGCATGTGAAAATGTAAATTATATGCTCAAAAGAATAACAACCAAAAAGGAAAAACCTTGGTTTTCAAGATAAACTTATAAGGTATTGCAAGCTGGTCACAGGGGCTCACACCTATAATGCTAGCACTTGGGAGGCTGAAGCGGATGGATTGCCTGAGCTCACAGGTTCAAGACGAGCCTGAGCCATAAGACCTTGCCTCTAAAAAATAGCTGGGCATTGTGGTGGGTGCCTGTAGTTTCAGCTACTCAGGAGTCTGAGGCAAGAGAATAGCTTGAGCCCAAGAGTCGGAGGTTGCTGTGAGCTGTTGTTGCTGCTGTTGCCACAGCAGCCTACCAGGGGCAACAAAGTGAGACTCAATTTCAAATAAAAAAGGTATTGAGGGCTACAGACTAAATTTTGAGAGCTTTGATAAAATATTAAATTAAGAGTTATATACAGGCATCACTGTGCTGCCTGATGCCACCTCTGTTTCATTATAATTACTGATGATCATTTCTTTCAAATCTGAATTTATAGGAAAGTTAATTGATTTTTAGTCAAGATTTGAGTGTGACTTCTAATTAGACCATTGGCTTCATTAAACAGAGGCTTTCTGTTTACCAGAGCCCCAGAGATACCATTTTGCTTCATACAAAGAGCTTAAAGACCCAGTGCTTTAGCCTGTTGGGTATAAGAAAGGAAGGACTAAACCATGGGCATAATTTTAAAGCAGGCCAAGACACATGTGCACAGAACGTCTCCTTTTGACCCTACTTCCCTTACCTCTCCCAACTCTGTTTGCATAAAGATATTGGGGTAAATTCATTAAGAATCATGAAGTGTGGACTGGCACGTTGGCTCATGCCTGTAATCCTAGCACTCTGGGATGCCAAGGCAAGAGGATCCCTTGAGCTCAGGAGCCTGGGCAAAAGTGAGACCCTGTCTCCACTAAAAATAGAAAAACTACCCTGGCATTGTGGCAGGTGCCTGTAGTCCCAGCTACTCAGGAGGCTGAGGCAAGAGGATCTCTTGAGCCCAAAAGTGTGAGGTTGGTGTGAGCTATGATGGCACAGCACTCTACCCAGGGTGTCTCAGTGAGACTATGTCTTAAAAAGCAATAGAGAGAGAGAAGGAAAGAAAGTAACAAAGAAACATACAGTGTAGGAGCTGAAGATGACCTGTCTGGGTTATATACCAACAGCCTGCAGGTAGAACATAGACCTCAGTCAAGTTTTGTTTGTCCCACCTGACATTTGAAAGGCAAGGAAATAAGACATAACATTCTAGTTTCTGGCTTCTCTGGAAATATCAAATGGTCTGTGGATCTCTCTCTCAGGCAAAGCTAAGGACGTGTTGTGCCTTCCAGATGTGCACATGCTCTTGGGTCACCAGCGCCTTCAGCATTTCCTAATGTCTGGCACATTATTTTTGTTACCTGTCTGGTCTGTACAGGTATTTCTCTTGCTGATCTATGAGAGCATCCACAAAGTTTTCAAATAGTCTCAGCAGAAAGCCTTTTTACATATACAAAAGTAATTTTGTGGTGAACTTTGCTATATCAAATAGATAAAATTAATAAATCAGTTCCTTATGCAGTTAAAAGCTTTATTATTTGTCAGAATACAGTTTATGTTTTTTAGGAAACACATGAATTGCCCCTTTGAGTTACAAGGCTTAATATGGAAATTGTTGATTCCTTCCAACCCTCTCATCAGAGCCCTGCAATTTGCCAACTTAAGGCAGATCCTGAAAGATCCCAACCTTTGATTCCTGCTCTGGTGCTTTTTTTCTCACTCCAACTTGAAATTTAAAAAGGCTTGATGTGGTCTTTTCCCAGTAGTATTTGAATTTTGAAAAATAAAAAGTTATGGCTTAGCAAAAGCCTTGTTGATCAGTAAATATTACTGAATATCTACCCAATATTTATTCAACAGGAAGTATTGACCTGCTGTCCGGTTGACCTTAATCCAGAACATGTTGTTAATTTTAGGAGCATGGAAGTGCTTTTCCTGTCACTGTGTGAAATCTCTATCTGGGAGCTGCCATTCTGTTTTCACTTCAAAGCATGTGACTCAGTTGTCCATTATCCATCCACAGGAGCGGGAAATAAGAAAATCCTTTGGATGTACACATAGTCAGCTTGGATCTATTCTTGGGTGACATGAAAGCATGCCTTAAAAAGGTCTAGAAAGGGTGTATGCAGTAAAGGAAAATGCAAGTGATTGCATCAGGAGGACAATGGCCACATCTGAGGATATAGGAGGTCTCTAACCCAGCTCAGGGTGAGACCTGGTGTGATGCCTGCCCTGCACAAAGAAGAATCCACTTACTGAGTGGGCAGATTGCTCAGCATTTCCATCCACCTTCTGAGAGGACATCTCGCTGATAATATATCATTTCTCTTTTCTTTTTCCAGACCTTTATTATATAAAGTCAGGGAAGGAGGAAAAATTAGTGAGCCAAGAGAGTTCCCTAAGTGCTTTGAGAACATTATCTTCGGGGAATTCAATTAGTTTATACAAATTGTTAACAAAATAATTAATCTTTTGTTTACTCCAAAGAAAGGAGAAATTGCTTGTCTGGTGCTATTTTCTCTCTGCTACAAAAATGAAGTGATTTTTTTCTCATGATATCAAAAGAACTGAAAAGTAAAAGTCTTTTTCTTATTTGCTAAGTGAAGCTTCCTCTTCATTCCCTCAAGACCACTCCTACAATATTTTCTAAACCTATAGGGAAAACAACAGAATAACCACTGCCCCCTCACCAAAAAAAAGACCTCCTTATGCTGTGACTGAAAACCTTAGAGATTTTTTTTTGCTCCATTTATAAGTATATTCTGTGAATTATTTTCATGAATAAAATAGCTGTCAGAAATTGAATAGTTAAATATCTACCCAAAAAACACATATACATACATATATGTTTACGAACAATTTAATGTTTATAGAACTCTCCATATCAGACATCTCCAGATTATAAACAGACACAAATACAGGTGCATTCATATATATACACACACAAACTCTCACACCCAAGTAGTAATGACAAAGAGAGAGTTTAAGATGCCCCAAAACCTTTATTCCTTATTTCCTTCATAATTTAATAAACATTTTCTGTGTACCTACTATTTGTCAACCTTAGAAGAGAGAGAAAGATGAATAGCACAGTATGTCAGAATTATCTTGGCCCACTCTTCGCAATGAATGGGATATGAATAGGCACTGGGATGATGCCCAGATCAAAAGTGTTCGAAAAATCTTAGTTAAACAAAATTTCCTAATTGCAAATCTTTTCAAAATTTTTATACACTTAAACATGGACTACAGATCTTTAAGGGAAGAACATACTGAACAATGAGTGCTACTCCCAAAGGCCTTCAGCAACAGGTTGCCTCCAAGGAGCGTCTTGAAGGAACAGTGCCATTATGAAGTGTAAGTGAAGAAATGCTGCCCATTTCTTAATGTGGGCTACATGTTTTATCAGATTAAGGCCTTTGGAAGAAAAATAACTTCATAATATTTTCCCACTTGTTCTCCCTTCTTTTGTCTTCAACTGAAACATGGTTTAATGTATTTCTAACTTTATCATTAAAACACTCTAGAACTAGTAGTTTAAGCTTTTTGTTAGAAAACAATATATGCTTATATCAAAAGTGACTCTAAAACATACAAAATTATAGGAAGTAAATAGCTTTAGTCATTCCAGGCCTCTCGCCACATGTAGCTACCACTGTAGAAAGGTTGTTTATATCCTTTTTACCTTTTTTTAAATGCATGTGCAACTATTTTTTTCTCCAAAATTATTTTGAAGCATTCTGTTCCTTGTTTTCTTCACTCATCAATGTATGGTGGGTATTTTTGCACGAGTACATGTACACACTTCTTCTTTGTAATGGCTACATCAAATCGCATTGTGTGGATGTACTATGGTTTATTTTACCAATCCCCTTTTGAGGGAGATGACACTCCTCTCCAAATTTTTACTATTAAACGCACTGTTGTGATAACTATACCTTAACATACATCTTTTCATATCTTGCCAATAATTTTCTTCGTGTAAGCGCTTAGAAATGGAATTACTGTGTCAGAATTTGCAAATTTTACATTTGGGGAGATATTGCCAAATTGTAATAAAAAATAGTATACCCTAAAGTAAAGTGTTGAGATTTATACAGAGTTTAAAATTCAAAATTCAAAGTGCTTTAAAGACAGTTAAAATTGTCATCATAAATGAACTTTAAAACATTAATAATTAAAGGCTAATGTTCATTTGTGCCATTTCTAAATATGTTTGTTTGCAGTGGGATATAACATCTATTTTCCTTAGCTGTGAATTAAAGCCATAGGCTTGAGCTCACATAAGTAACAGTTTTTGTAGCATTATAATAATTCTATTATAAATTCATGAGATTAACAGAAAATATTTATTTGCATCTCTACTTGGTTTTGATATTGTGGGGCCTTATCAAATGTCTCTAAGCAGTACTCTGCCTTGGAGATAAGGTCAATATCATCAATCAGATGATCAATGGATTATCACTAGCACCTGTTTACACCAAATAACAACCTGTCTGCTCCAATCCTTAGGCCAATTCACTACACTTAGCGACCTAGCACTGGTGTGCATTCTTAAAAAGCCAACATGCAACCTTGGTTGTTCCCACTATTTCTTCTATATTACTGCTATAAAACAACCCTTTATTGTAATGTACCTGGGATTGCAGTGCATATTCTTTAAGCAGCTTTCAATAAAGTAATATTGAATGGGAAGGTAAAAATCAGTGCAACGCATATAAGAATGCTTTTCAATATTGTAACAAAAATACCACACTTTAAAATGGATGGTGATGTTCAGTATGCAATAATCCAGTCATAAATGAATACCTCTAACATACTTAGTTTGCTTAATATAGCTTTAAATCAGGTCAAGTATAAATTACACAGACCAATTCTCTTCAGAGTAATTTTTTTCTATATCATTTCCATTCACTTTTGTCAATAAAATAGCAGGGACTCAGGAATAAATGATTCATTAGGCACTGACAAATTCATGTCTCATGTAATTTATCTATATAATTTTAAATTACTAAATAATTCCAAGGATCTTTTCTTGCTAAAGAATTTTGAGATGATCCCTATTTCATTAAGTTACAAGGACATCCCTCACTCTCTCTCACACACACATATACCCACACACTCAAAATTAAGCAACCATTAAAACTGCTGTCATACTTTGTATATCCAGAAGGGGAAAAAATTAGAAAGTTACAGTTAGCAAAAACTATTCATCTTTTCTTACCTGTACACAAAACACTGATGATTACAAATAGCTGAAGTGATTGTAACTACCTGAAACAACTGAACACCACTTTTGAATTTTCATCATTTGAACTTTTTAAAAAATAAATGCCTTTCTATAGCTTTACTGCAAAAAAATTAAAAAGAGGCACCAGTATTCTTCAAGTTGTTATGATAATTTCTGACATAGTTCCCCAAATAAAAACTTGATCTAGCCAAATATTAAATTATTGAAATTATAAATCTGTTAATCCCATTTTACTCATTTGTATAATTTTAAAATTCACTTGCATTTGATTGACTGTTTTAATCTTCCTTAACTAGTGAGTAACTGAAAATAAATGGCGCATCCCTAATACTATAAATATGAAAAATAGGAAGTACTTAGGGACTGTAGGCGAATACATTAAAATCAGTCAGTTTTCTAGTTAACATATTCTCATTCTGTTTGTATAAACGCACTGCATTGGGAAAATAGATCACAAATTCACGGCCTCACAAAAACACGGTCTCAGTTTCATGTTATGACAGGAGAAATTGGCCCAAATCTCTAGCCATTTCCCCTAAAGGACCCTGGCTGGCTGGTGCCATCCAGGTGCGGCAGCATGAATGAGGGGAACATCGCATCAAATTCCACTCATCCGTCAGTGTAGTGGATTATTTCTTAAGAGACTGAAATTGGCTGCTTACAATCTGAACACCATCAATCTTACTGTGCAGGGAACAATCCAGCTGCCTGTAAGAGGCTGGGAGGTGGGGGGGGAGGGGCTGGACACAGGGATTCCTGAACAGGTGAGGAGGTAGCCCCAAGTAAAGGATTCACTCCACTTCCCCATTCAAGGCTCTGAGTGAAAGATTTGTTATTTTCCACATTTCCCTGATACTTGGTATGCACACACAGTCTGCCTGTTCTTGCTTTATGAAAAAGGTGATTTTTCAAGCTTAGGCAAATGTGGCAAAGCTCAGGGTCTACTGGTGTCTCATTCTTTCTCATCATGTCACTTATTTTAACCGATTTGATAAAATGAGATTATGTTTTTTCCTTTTTACTCATTTATCCAGCTATTTATTTATTTATTTGCTCATTTAGGGGTGGATTGTCACAGATAACTGGCCCTGATTTCTCTCTTGTGTTCATACGTATTTCATTAGTGTCCTTGAAGATTTAAGACCCACAAAGGGAAATGTCACAACTCTCATCAAAAAAAGCATATTTTTGCTTTTAAAATCAAAACAGAAGATTATTAAAAAGTCTGGCTAGAATAATCTAGAATATTGCTATGACCAAGATCTATCACTTTAATCTTTGCAGCTATTGTTGAAAAACCTAGAAAGTTGAATAAACATCTTACATAGAACCATTGGATGTTAAACTTAATATCATTTTAATCTCTCTGCATAAACAAAAGGGTATTTATAGCTTCTTCATTTCAACATTGAAGCTGAAATGGGTCTCAAATGCATAAGCACTTGGGGTTGAAATTGGTTTTAGTGCTGCACTTTCTTGGAGTTCTTCATGTACACATCAACCAGGTGTTGGTTGATAATAAGCAAATTCTAAAGAAGACAACAGAGAAAATAAATATTGAGTTAAATTTCAGTGTTTAATATGTCTTTCTCTGCTTAAAATAGTATGTTTTAATAATAAACCCTACAAAGATATGAAGAGTTTACTTATTACACATAATCCCCACCAAAAAAATCTGTACATTAACCTGATTAATATAAACAACCTATGTGAAAGCTCATTGCAAACTGTACTGCATCTATTTCATGATTATATGTGTAGAGTGTAAAATAAAACACATGGCACTTGGCATATTCTAGCCACGAGCCACACAATTTAAAGAAAAAAATAGCACCAAGAGAGAAAAAACAAGTTTTTGTTCTGGGTACATGGATTATTAGCTGTATGAACAGCAAAACTTTGCTCATTCAACATCCCTGATTTATGGGCTTGTAGTCTTATTAAGAGGAGGCCTCACAAACATTCCTGATATTTATGAAGAACTTTACAGCTTACAAAAAAGACTTCCTTGGAAGTTATTTTATTTTCATTATACCCCCTACCATATCCCCAGATAGGAAATCAGAGAAGAAAAGTCATTTGCCCAAGTTCATGTCACTAACCTCAAGGGACAGACAGAGATGGTGGCCAACGCTGAACCCTGCTTTCCCCCTCATCTCTTGCTACTCACCAGTTTAACCAGTCCTACCAGTTCTGCATGGACAACCTCACGGAATGGGTTTGCATTCAAATGAGCCCATGAATTGACATAATGAAAAATTTCACAAAGTACGTGAAGGGGCTCACACCTCCTCAAAGAAGCTACCTGGCACAGTCACTCTGGGCACTCAGAGGCATTTCCCCTTCCTAGGGACACCAGCTCTGGTGGTGGAATCAGATCTAACTTCCAGTGGCAGCTCTTCTGCTGTGTAGCTTCAGACAAGTCATCCAACCCCTCAGAACCACTGTTCCCTGGACAAAACGCGGGGTGAGGATAGGGATCGTGACACCCACTCGCTCAAGGATTATACCTAACAATGTGAATTCACTCCGGGCACCATGCCTAAAACATCACAATTTATAGGGGGGGGTTTTCATTATAAATTCATACTGTTGAGAATGATTAGTGCAGATTTCCTATAGTATTTGTATGACTATGTAACAGTCTAAGACCTTTTTTTTTTTGGGAACAGATAGATTAATGATTAAGTAATTTGGAGGTAAGAGTAGAGCTCCCAAAATCCGTGTTTGTCTAGTGGTCCCCCGCGCCAGACTCTGGACGCAGGATGCAGAAACAAACCGGGGCGCACGGTAGAGAGTGGTTTCCACGCCCACCTGCAGGGGCACCAGCGCCCCCTCGCCTTCCGTCCCTGACCCAGGGTGTGGGGAAGGAGAATGGCTGAAGCCCGGGGACAGCCAAGGCCGTCCAAGCACAGGCCGTCCCCTTCCTGTCCTCCCAGGACAGCTGGGGCTCCAGCACCAAGCGGGCTTGCGCGCTTGCTGCAGCCGGGTGTGGGTGCGGGCGCGCGGGAGGACCCTAGCTACGCCGGGGCTCTGCCGAGCCTGTCCCCACCCTGGAAGCAGCGTCCCAGGAGGCACCTAGTGGCGCCCCCAGAGCTGTGGCTGGAGGATTGTGCTGAAGAGCCAGGATCAGTGTCCAGGTCGGCTGGGGAGCCGGGAAAGGCAAGGGCGTAGACGCTCGACCGTGCAGCCGGAGGAAGCTCCACGGATGGGAGGAGGCCATGGAAGGGATCTGGAGAGGGAGACTGAGGGCTGGGAGCACTTCTTAACTGAAGATCAGAAACTTGCACGCGCAACCGGTCCCCAGAGCCCGAACTGGACCACCGCGCGGCTGGAGAGCAGGTGGGGGAGGAGGAGGGAGGAAGAGTGAGGTAGTTACAGGACGCAAAGGCTGCAGCCAAACACAAAATGGGAGGAAACCTTATCCAGAACAAGGGAAGGTAAGGACGGCGGAGCTGGGGGTGGGGAGGAGGACTGCAATGAGAAAGCTGGAGAGGGAGGCAAAAAAGGGAAAAATCCAGACTGAAGAGTGAGGCCACGGCAGGACGAGAAATATACTTTGACCAGAAAGAAGAAGAAAGCAAAGTTACGTCCGGAAGTAAATATTCAATACAGAAAAAAAAAAGGCGAGAGAGAATGTGTCTGAAACTACCAAAAGGAAGGGTTATAGGGGGGAAGCCACTGAACATCCTGGAAGAACACAAAGTGAAGGAAGGGAGAAAAGAAAGGAAGCAAATTAAATCAGGCAAGAAAGAGTAAGTTACTTTTCTTTTTCATTGGCAACTTACTTTTAAAGCTCGTTTGGGGACTCTCTCTCTCTCTCTGTCACACACACACACACACACAATCCTTAGCCACATACAGACTAAAACTATCATATTTGTACTAGGGGAAAATGTATTCCAGAATGGACAAAGATGCTATTTTGCCTCCCTAAAAATTAGAGAACCTCAAGAGTTGAAAGTTAACCCACATTTTGCAGAGTATTTTGCTATTGGCCAAAGCATCCAAAAGTAAATGTCTTCTACTTTTCAAGATGTGTGGAAGGGGGTGGGATGACACTGAGAGAAACCCTCCTTTCTTGAGATATTAACAGAAATATCTCCAAAACATTTTGGTATACTCCCCTTCCCCCGGAAGCATCCAACCAACGATATGTCTTGGGATTTAAAGGCAAGCTGCCCACACGATAGCACTTTCTGTCACTCACATTCAACCATCTGTTAAGGAGACAGCGGTGAGACTGGAGGAGGCTGCAGAGAGCCAGCTCCAACTTACCTGGTCTGTGCAGGTGGTGCTGCTGGAAGGTGTGCTGAAGGGATCCATGGCAGAGGAGCATTGCACAAGCACTTATCCACAAATACAGCACCCAGGACATTGCAGAGACCATTGCCATTCTCTAAAGAGAACATTCAATAGGAAAGATTATCCCCTAGCTTCAAGCCCCTAGATCAGTCAGCCCTGCTAATGAGGGAAAGGAGGTCCTAGACATCATGTTCCGTTGCTATTTCTCTGGCTAGACTTAATGACCCAGCAGAGGTAATGCCGTGAAGTGGGATTGAGGGAAAGCCCTTTCCAGAAGATCACAAATTTATTTATTTTAATTCTACAAAATAAAACTAAAAAGATTGCCAAAATACAATATAAAGTTTTTTGACTATCAGTTAGACAGTTTGAAACAATGTATCCTAAGAATCCTATTTTACACAGTGATCTCTGAACTAGTTATGCCAGCTCTTGAAAAGCTGCAGACTCCTGTTCATTCTTACTTCATTGCAAGTCTGACATAAGCCTGGAAGGAAAGAGTGTTTTTTTTTTTTTTAATTCTATATTCATGAATTTTTAATTGCAATTCTGTCTTCTAAACTAAGTAATCATTTCTCAGAGGCATGTTGTACTCTCCTGATAGAACCAATTTTTTCAGGGGGTGGGGGCTGGATTTAAAATCAGAAGGAATTGTCAGCCAGAATGTGTTTCAACTGCAAGCTGTATGTGTCTGTCCTGGAGCTAGCCATAATTGACAGTATCGCTCCTAAGATTCCATTGTGGCATTTGTGTGGAGTGCTGATGAATATGCATATACAAGTGGTATATGTATTTACGGATGAACATATACCTTTTCTCAGGTGTAGAAACTTTGACAGTCTTATCTGTACCTATGAGAATCATAGGAGCTACAAAAGCTCAAATGCACTACACATTGTCCAATTTCTCGAACACCTTATGCTGCATTACATATTCCCAAATTAATCAAACTTGAAGCATCATCCTTATTCAGCCAAGGATAGGGAAGCATTTTCTATATAAGAATCCAGTTAACTATATGCTTTTCTCTTAGCTAGACAGAGCTTTGGGACCAAGATCATTTCTTTCTTCTGTCAAATCATACCCTTAAAGAATTTTAACTGTACGTTGAAAAACCTGCTAGTGACCTCTCAGCATGCCTTCTTTATTTATGGAAACTGGTACTGTTTAAAAACTCTGATGTTCAGAAAGCAAAATCATATATCACACATGCATGTAATAAAGGATAATTTTTGTGTTTTAGAAGAGAGACGTAGCCATTGAAGAGAGTTTTAGGACTGTATTAGACAAATGGTAACAACTATAACTAACTGCAAAGTAGGAAAACATTATTTTCCACAGCAGGATGCTATTCATGCCCCAGTCCGTGATTCAGAGGCAATATTCACTTTCTAACACTTTCACAGCCCACTATCTACTTTTGTATACACCATACTTTGCCTCATTGTTTTCAGAATTATCAGGATAACATCGGTGCATTCTCTTTCGTAGAGATAAATAATAACACCCCTTCTGTGAATCCTAAAATGAATGCATTTTTAGACTTTTTCAGAATACCTTTTACATTATACAAAGACAGAACAGAAGTGATTGTGTTTTATCAATTCACCATGCTCTGAATTGCAGTTAAAATGCACTAGGAATTAATCTAAACTTGAAAAAATCCTACCAGAGTCAAAACTTAACAGCATTTTAGTGACGGCTTTCTGTTGCTCATTTCTTCACCTGCACAGATCTTAGTGCTCAGAAAGATTGCTGTGACTTAATGTTTGCAATATCTATATTTTTATTTAACTTTAATTCTCAGCCTTACTTCCAATGTTCCTGCATATTGCCCTCACTACTTGCTCCTTTCCCGAGAGGTTGTCTCAATGTTAGTAAGTGTCCTCCCTCCCCAAAAAAGGCATTCATCCTTGCATCGTTCTCTCAAAATGATTGAATATGTTTTAGATCTGTCTTCACAATCTTAAATCCTTAAAAAGGTGTCTTACCTGAAAAATCCAGCCAAGAGCAGAGTACTCTATTAGCGTTCATTGGAAAAAGCTAACACTTTTTAAAATCCATCTGTGCCACAATTTAAGATTTTTTAAAAAATAGCTTCCCAACAATCTTCCTTATCAGGAGTCAAAAAAAAATATATATATATATATGTTTTCCTCTGTTGATCCTATTTCCACAGTAAAGACATCGGTTTCATTCAGACTGTATTGTCAGAAAAGGAGCCAAGGTTTGAGGGGTGGAAATCTTGTCATTTTCACCTTTAAATCATCTCCTGGTGTCACCTCTGCCTGACGAGACCTTTGAAGTGATGGAGAGATAATGTGCAGTTTCCTGAACAGAATCAGTTTATACTTGCCGATGGACCGTTCCCATTCCAGTGCATTTGGGGCAGAGTAAGGCAGCAAAATGTAGGAGCAGGGCTGCTATACGGTGCTGCTGTAAGTAGCAGTAGTCTTTTTCAATACATCCCTCCTCTCAGTATCACATGTCTTAAAGTGACATTACCCTCTATTATAGCTACAGTGAATTGTAATATCTGCCCACTAACTCTTCAACAACTCAAGCTGTGCTTTAACACTCTATTGCCTGATATATTAACATTAGAGGTTTTACTATACCATTCATTTGCTGAAAGAGTAAAGAAGGAAGGAGTAACAAAAGAAACATTCTGCAAAATATCGATAGTGCTAATGGGAGTCAGACTTCCAACGGTAAATGGGAAAGTGAAATATAAGACATTTCTTACCTCATAATGTTCTTTCAATAAGTGAGTTAACCAAAAATATTGTCAGGTTTATACCAATTTAAGTCTGTTGGTTGCTTCAGCAGTTAAATCTGAGAATAGACTATATGTGGAAAAGAGCATAGGTGTTTATAGGTGTAAGCCAAATAAAATCTTCTGAGTTTTTTTAAACATGTTTAATGAATAGAAATATGTCATTTTCAGCACCAGATATTGGTTTTTGATGAAGAAATATGCTCAAAGCTGTTTTTTCCTTTTTTTTTTTTTCTTTTTTAAAGTGTTCTCTCTCAAGTAACATGCTGCAATGGGGAGGGAAAACAGAAGTTCAACACTTGTTTCCAGTAATATGAGTGGAACCCTTTTTTCTTCAGAAAGACAGTATGATTGTACCTGAACTTAAGTAATGCATGTAAGGTGACCTAGCTCTCACTTATAGTTTGCACTAGTAATAATTCTTTTAAATACTCATTCAGTTATTTTACAAATCACTTATAAAGCACCTATTGTGTGTTAGATGACTGGGGACAAAGCAGAAAACATGATTGGGGAGATCCCCACTGTCATCAGTCATATTGTCTAGAATTTTATATTGTTTTTAATAATGAGGTAGTTTTCATAAATTTCCTTCCTCAGAAACCTTTTGAAATTCTTCAGAATACTCTTTTACCTTTCAGGGGCATTATAAAGAAGGTTCAATGCTGCAGTGCATCTTTGGAAGTGATTCTGTTCTCTCATGTTATCAAGAGTGAGAGAATGAGGGACGCTTTGGACTGGTCAGTCTTCCCCATTGGTCTTTCACATTCACAAAATACATATCAGACCTCTTAGTAGTCTAATAAATGTTTGTTCAACCTTACTGCCACACAGATTTCAAAATAATAATAAATATTAATCTTACAGATAAAAATAAATTAAGAACACCACAAAGTTCTTTCCAGTTGGTGTTGCCTATTTCACTTTGATGGTTCATTACTGCTGTGTTAGTGGGTATGCACAGAAGTTTATACTGACTGTGCAATATCAAGACAATAATAATAATAATAGCAGTTGCAGCACTAATGTTTATCAGAACTCCACTAGGTGCAAGCTCTATTCTGTAGCATATTTTATAAAGTATAATTTGATTTTTTTACTTACTTTACTATTATTATTTATCTCCATTTTACAGATGAGGAATGTAAGGGGAGACAAGAAGGTTAAAGAACTTATACACATTATATAGGTGCTAAATGACATAGCCGATTTCAAACCTAAATGATCTGGCTCAAGAGCCCATTTCTTAATACAAGGATAAAACAATTTCATGAGAAAAAAATATCAAAAAAATTAACCACTATATTTTCTTATTTCTTTCACAGTAAGACAGTCTTCAAAAAGTCTTATTCATTCATTGTAGAGGCATGTATTTTGCCAGGCATTTGAAATAAAAAGTGCATAATAAAGAAGTCTTTGCCCTTTGTTTGTATTTGTGTTTTTGCTATACTAATGAATTAAAAGTAAAAGAAAGTTCACATTGGCTAATAGAGGCTAGCATTTTGAAAACCTATAACCATTATGTTTTTCATTTTTAGTGAAATTAAGTGAAAATCAAGATAATTATCCTATAATTCAATTCAATTTAATCCATCAACTAATGGATTATGTTCAAGGCATTCAGAGGGCATGGCTAAAAAAAAAAAAAAAAGACTTGCCTTAAAGGATATTCTATGTGTATGCAATGAAATAAGAATATCTACATAATTTCATTTTTTTCTTCCAAATACTTTGCACTTTTTTGCGCTGCAGCCAATGATCATTTGTCCTAATAATATAAGAACCAACAGGTACTGATCTTAAAGCCATTTAGTTCATTTCCGCCTTCCCCACCCCCCAACTCAAAGCAAAACTACTCTTACTCCTCTCAGAGAAGTTGAGCTCTCCCACATTCTGACCATGGCAGGATGGCACTTTCTGATCTATTTAGGGTTAAGTGAGCTATGAAGTTCTGCCTAGTGACAAAGCAGTAGAACTGATGGTATCACTTCAAAACCATAAGCTAGAGCAGTTAACTGTTGAAACAACACCCTTTGGATCTCTTTTTGCTTTTTGCTTTTGGAATAAGGATGAGTCACCCTATCAGCCTGGATCCTTGTGTGACATCTATGAGCAGAGGTCTTCCCCCTCCACCACCAACTCATGCTGAATGTACGTACTGATAATAGTTTATTGTTTAAGCAGCTGAGTCTTAGGAGTTGTTATTGCAACACAACCTAATCTATCATGCCTGATGAAGACTTTAACCTTATTATTCATTTTTAATCAAATTTTTAAGTTCCACAAACTACCCTGAGTCATGAGGAGGCAGCATCATATACATCAGACAAAGTTCATGGCTTCACAGAGCCCACTGAAATGAAAATATTTGACCACAGTAATGTTAAATCTAAAGCATTGATCAATGTAGTTAGAGCCCGTTAAGCCAGGAGTCATAAGCTGATCACTCACGTGGCCCACAGTTGTGCTCCATTCAGCCATTTTGACATGCTAAGCACAGTATCTGAAAGTCAAAGGACTATAGCATCATCATTTTAGCCAGGATCATGAATTCAAGATAACACAAGCATTTGGATACTCAGTTTGTGCTCCAAGCCAAACTCCTAAAGATACACATTTCAAATACTATATATATATGTGTGTGTGTGTATGTGTATATATGTATATACACATTGTGTATGTAAAAAAAGAAAGAAAATCCTATTCACAATTTCTCCATAGGGAAGCCCACATTTATTCAAAAGAAATGCCTCCTGCCATTAATTGGGGATAAAAGTTGAAACATTCTAAATGCTTAAATAACCAAAAATATTCCACCAAACTTCTCTGCTTAATATAAGGCAGATAGTGGCAATAAAGGGGGAAAGGAGGACAGAGGATATAATAGGGCAGAAACCTGGAAAGAAAACAATAGTGGGGCCAAGAGGCAGACAGAGAGAAAGAGAGTGAGAGAAATACAACCTAGAGGCTGTGGAAGAGGACCAAGAGAAACAGAAATGTCCAATGTGGATTTCTTAGTGGAAAACTATTTGTAATTATGGAGTATGACTCTGTCTCTAATGATTATAGAAGTCTTAAAAAAAAATAATCCACATACTTGATGTGATCAAGTTACTTGGGAAACCCATTGAAAGGGCTGAATCCTGCAACCAGTACCACTGTGCAGTTTCTCAATGATGGAAAATCCTTCATTACCCTAATTATCATACCTTTTCCCCCTTGTCATTAGAAATGAATGTTGTCCTTAGTTCAATTTAAGAACAAGCTACTTAATAATTTGGCTAATTTTAATTCATAAATGTGCAGAAAAAAATGTGAGACATGCAAAATTTTATGTCTATGAATATTTCTAAATTGAAAAACAACTAAAGAAATTTAAATAAATTACATCTGGACTGAGAAACATGCCAAGTTTCAGTCTAATGCACATTAAAGTGGCTTAGATGTGCACCATTTAAATCAGTTTTGAAATAACATATTTTGGTTATAATTTCACAGCCTTGATATTTTTTCTTATTTCATTTCAATTGGCAAATGAAAACAGAGGCATGGATAAAAGGATCATTGCCATGGCACCTTATCTCTGCTCTATATGCCTTCCTTAGCACTGAAGCCAAATTTCTCTTTTCTATAGTCATTGGGGTTACATATCATTCAGTTGACAATGTCTATTTAAATCCCTAACAATGTGAAGGCAATAGACTTTTTCCCTTGGCTAACTAATAATGTCACCCTATCTTTCTCCTACAACCCAATTTCTGAAATCATTTGTGTTATATCATTTTTTTCTAATACTTACCTGGAACTGTTCCATCCACTATGGATTCCTAGTTTGTGCTCCATATCAGATATAAAGCTGAATCCCTAAATTGGGACCTAGATAAAATGTATGTACTTGCTTATTAAGTTCTCTGTTCTGTATCTCATCTCAAAATTTATTTAAGTTAAGGAAAGGAAAAAGATATTGAAAAGAAAACGAATGAAGCATAGCAAGAGAACGTGAGCTGATAATAACAACAGTGATGATGCTGTTATATTACTACCTATTTAAGAGACAGAGAAGTCTTTCTATGTCCCAAGCACTGAGCAGAGGCTGTATATCACACATCTCATTTAATACTCACAAAAGGGCTAACAGATCCCTATTACAATATTAGTCTATTTTATGGGTGAAAAGACAAATTTCTTTAAAAAAAATTAGCAATTGGACAAATGTCATACCTCTAGTAAAGTTGAAGAATTATGATTTCAGACTCAATCTTTGATTTCAAAAGCCAGAGCTCTAAGAATTCAAACAAAGCAAGACACAATCAATTTTAAATCATAAATATAAGACAAAAGTCCAAGTTAGTAGAGATGAGTGGATATGAAATCAGAACATGAAAATTAAACATCAAGTAATATAGACAAAGCACTGTTTTGACATTAAGCTTCCTAGCAGTAAAAGTGAAGAAGGGAACAATTAGTTCTTAAAAATGCAGAACATTCACAAGACAAAGACAAAACAAAAACAACAACTAGGAAAAAACTAAAACCTAACTACTGCTGAAGAAAGAATTAAAGTGATTGATAATAACAGAAAATGAACAGAGTTCGAGAGGCCAAATAATTTTCCATAAAACGGGTGCTATTAAATGCTTCCTATAATTTGGATTTGAACACATAAAGCAGAATTTTCAGTAACTGTTAAAAAAAAAAAAAAAGAAAATGGGAGACAAATTTTTCTCAGGTTTGAAGAAAAGATAACCTTCAGGTAGGAATCTCATTTTTCACCTCCAGTAGCTTATCTCTACAATTATTTTATCAACTCTAATTTCTCATTGCTTATCTTGTCTGTCTTCTAGGCAGAAGAAAAAGATAGAAAAAGGTCACTTCTTTTGTTCTTACACTTCTTGTTTCTTTATTCTCCTTTTAGGACAGAGAGCAAGTTGAAATCCCAACAACTTCACTTTCTTCTGTCTAACCAAAGTAATAAATACACTGTTATGATAGAGTTGAGATGGTCTCTTTATTATAAGGATATGACAAATAGGTATATAGAGGTCATGAAAATGATGGCTTTGAGAATAATAAAAACAAAAACATAATTTATTTGGTTTATAAAACTGTCAGATCCATAGATGATCTGAGATAGATCCCCTACTCCCAAATCTACTCTAATCTAAAAAAGCAACCTGACAATTACCAGAAATGAAGTGTTTTTCCTCTCCATAACTTCCACATCCAATCCAGCCTCTCCTTCCTATTAATTCTACTTCTTGCCTACGCCTCACATCTATCCGTTCTCTCCCTCTCTATGCACACATCCTGACTCCAGCCTACAATCATCTTTTACCTAAACTGTGGCAAGTCCAGTTGCCTTGGAGTGTGCATCTGTCACCCATGACTTCCCAACTCTGCAGATGGACATCATGTGTCCATCATGATGATCATGTCACCCTGTTGAAAACCCTCAGTGGTTTTCCACTGAGCTTAAACTAAAATCAACAATCTTGACCATAGTTGACAAAGGTGTGCATGAGCTGGTCCTATCTCATTCTTCAACCTTGTCTCTTACAAACACTGTCATTCTTGGCCTTTATTATAGTCTTTTCATGGGCCCTTGAATAGGACAGGACAGGGAAATTTCACTCTGAAGTCTTGTGTAGTATTCCAGACAAGATCAGATCATTGTTCTGTGTTCTTATAGCCCTTGGGATAGCACCTCCAGAATGTTTACTAACATCGTAAGCAGATATTTGTGGGATTATTTGCTTAATATCTGCTTTATCTCCTTACTAGAATCACCATGAGAGCAAGAAGAACAATCATCTTACTCATTGCCACATCTTCAAAATCAAACATATGCCTGGCATATAGTAGATGCTGAAATGCTTGAACGAATAAATGAAAAATAATGAATTCATCAAAAACAAAGTACTAATTCACAATTAAGATGACATGCAAAATGAATCATTTTTATAGAAGTAAGTAGATTTAGTGACTCTTCCCCGCAGCCTTTGCTAGTTCTTTTTTTGGTAACCAATACATTCATTTATGAAGTGGTGACACATATTCAGGGTGAATGTCTTGTCCTGTGTTGGTCTGTTGCAATGACACTAAGTAAAAGAAATTGGTCTTACATTGTAGGGACCCACACAATAAATAAATAAACCCTACCAATAAATTTTTGTTGCATTTTTTTTTTTTTTTGGCTAGAGGGAAAAAAAAAAGAAAGTCTCAGTACTTGGTTCTCAGTATTTGATATCCAAATACGATGTGATGGTAAAGCTCACAGCTGAGCCCCCCCCAAATAAAAAAGTCTACAAATGTTAAAAATCAAATGAAAGCATGTAGAGTTTCATTATATTGAACTTAGAAGAGATCCTCCATGACTTCTAGTCTAGAATCTTACTTTCAGAGGTAATAAGACAGGGGAAGTGACTTAATAATAAAGATAATCTATAAATTTCTTATAGATTGACAGCTCACAGGTGGAGCTCACCTGTGGGTTTTATTCAATTCCACTAAACCATCAAGGACTTAGTTCATTTCCAACCATGTCTCTGCCTTCTGACTGTTCATGGATGAAGCAAGGTTCACCATAGCTGTGTTGGCTGTGTTCTTCCTCATCCACATGGTGACAAGAGAATGGATTGTTTTGAGAAGCTCTCTCACATGTGCATGGATTATTCCTTCCTAGCTTCCCCCCAGCAAACCACTTGTCATTTCTCATTAGCTTGACTTGGGTCATTTGCCCCTTGTTGGCCAATTACCTTGACCAGGAGAAAAGAGCACAGTGGTAGGTTGAGAACTTCGATGTATGTCCTGTCCCTAATCAAGAGAGAAACCAGCTTCCCTTAAAACAGATGCCTGGAGTGAGGGAGGTGGGGTACTGGAGTATTAGAGTTACAATGAAAAAAAGGGAACAAATATTGAAGACATAATCATAAGGCTGACTAAAGTTAGTGATGTTTCCATATGTACTTTTAGGACTCGAGTACTTTGACTTTTTTACCATTTTTTTCTACCTATAAAACGACATATCTATCTTTTCAAAAGGTAGATCTAAACTGAAAATTTCACAAGTCATTTGTAACCTATCACATACAAGTTATCAGTATTCATATTTAAGTGTACATCCATATTCCTAACACTTTTCCAAACATTCCTATTTGGTTCTGTTGCTTTTTTAAAATATTGTACTTTAAGATACATGTTTTATAATTCTTTTCTCAAAATACCAGTTTTTCATGTCAGTAACTATGTCTCCAATGGTGCCCTGAATCTACTTCACCAATCTAAAGTACTAGACTTCTGTTTCTTTAAATAGTCTACATCTGGTTTTTGCTTGTAAATTATGGTTCATCTTACTTTCCTGGCAGTAAATTTTTTACAGTGCAAGATAAAGAATTAACAAGAATGTTTTCCTTGTTCCATAAGATCTGACAGGTATCAGTGGTTAACTATAACAACCAAAAAATCCCATCAATTTCCTTTTCCTGGTGAGAGATTACATTCTATTAACTTTTCTCCACTCCCTAGGTTTGTATCTGATTTGCCTTCAAGTAAATTTCTAGTCAAAGACCATATTATTAATATGGTTGATTAGCTGTTCTCTTTTATCTGGTTTGGATTTTCAATTATAGGAAATAGACAATTTCTAGAAATAGTAGAAAATATAGAAAATAGATATATATTTTAATCCATAACTCTTTGGACCTTCCTCTTTTTATCCCTTCATGTTTTTTTTTTTTTATCTCATCAGTGAGGCAATATAAATAGCAGAAATAAAATAATGAACTCCAGAGTCAGACTACTTGGTTCTCTATGTCACTCCACCTGTTAGTATCTGTTGGACTCTTCAGGTACCTGCACCTATGTTGCTTCACTGGTACCTAATTCAAGGGATCGGACATTACATGCACATTGTGGTGCCTGGAGACTACAAATCTCTATAAAGTTTTTACCTTTAATTTGATTTCTATGATGTAATTAAATTCTCAGAATTTTAAGGCCCTCTCTCACCTCTGTATTTGCCTTTGCAAATTCAACTTTCTATTTTTGAAACATCCTTGTTCACTCCTCTATTTCCACATAGCATTCCCCCTTCCTTTCCTAACTCAAGTCACTGGCATAGATTTGGTGCTTGTATGTCATTCCTATGCAGTTCCTCTTGGCCTCCCACGTCTAGGCTAGATAGCCCTCCTCGGCACTCACATAAGATTCAATGCTGCCTTTCCTGCAGCACAACAGCTCTCTGGTATTTGTCCATCATTGTCTCTTCACTAGACTATATTTTATATCCATATTCCCAGGAAAAGCATAGTATCTTTAACTTCCTCAAACATATACCCTTCTTGACTCAAAAGTTTTTACACATTCTATTCTCTTTCTTTCTGAAACATTGTTTCATTCTATTTTTTGCCCCAATGGTTCTTCTTTATCCTTCTGATTTCAGATGTTTCCTGACCTTATCATTCCCTGCTTGAAAACCAGAAATGGTTTTCCAATGCACAAATAGAACATCTGACTTCCTTTAAAAAAAAAAATAGGCCCACAAGGTCCAGCATGAACTCACATCCATCTGTCTGTATGGATGAACTGGCATTCCAACCTAATATCGTTCTGCTTTCCCTATCCACTCATATGCAGCACACTCCAGTCATTCTGGGCTTTTCTCATTAGTTCCTTCCAGTATCCATTCATTCAGCATTAATCAAACAAGGTTTGGAGAGTAAAATACAAGAAATGGAGAACAAGATAATCGCTGTTCTCTTTTACGGACTCCAAAAGCTTTCCAGATCTAGGGATTTTATATGAGCTATAAGCTCTTTTATTCACAACTGTTCACTCATCATCTGGCAATGTACCTGGCACACAGTAGGTGCTCACTCAATATTTATGGGACATATGAATAAGTGAGTGTGTGAATGAACTAATAAATATAGTCACTTCTTGCTTATTCATGTTTTAGGTGTTTTATGAATTTGCAGCCAGATTCTAAGCAAGTGGTTGGCAGTGGGCTGAGCAGGGAGGAGGCTGGGAAGGATTTCAGATGATGTATCTGTGTGTGTATGGGTGTTTGTGTGGGAATCTGAGTGTGCCTAAATATGCATCTCCAACTACATCCCAGTGCCAGAGAGAAATGCTTTTTGCATCGATTCTTGTTTCCTCCACCCTTTTGTCCCTTTCTTCTAACACACCATATTGATAGTAGGCCTTCCCCACTCTTGGTTTCCACCCTCACATTCAGGGTTTTTCATACTGTAATGGAGAGCATGTGGTATCTCTGGGAGTCCCAGCTCAGGGAGAAGAATCTAGCAGTTACTAGTTCAGAGGAGAGAAAAAGAGAATTATAAAAGGGAGCTCAAGAGAGGAAGAGAATGCTCTGAGAGTACTCATATTTAGATTCCCTAAACCAGAAGGGCCTCCATGTTGGCAGCAAATTATAATAACCTGAGGTGTTTTTAAAACTCTAAATGCACAGGACCCCACTCTGGATCAATCAAATCAGGATCCCTGGAGGTGGGACTCAGGCAATAGTATTTTTCAAAGCTCACTAGGTGGTTCTAATTCACTGCCAAGTTTGAAAAACACTGCACTAAAACAAAAATGTACAGCAGTTGGCCTCTGGTCACTATGGCAACCCCAGAAATACCTGCAGCTTCTTGGTAATTAGTTGCCAACTAAAAGGCATGTTCTCTGTTTTTAACAGATTTAAGGTGAGCCCAATTTAGGCATCTATATTGAATGCCTACTATGTGTTTAATATGATAACAGCTACCATATGAAACCTCCATTTCCTTAATTTGGAGTTTTGCTAGTTCTTATTTAACTGCGTAGGTTATATCAAACTTCAATGTTCCATAACTTATCTAGTTCTTATTTAACTGCATAGGTTACATCAAACTTAAATGTTCCAAACACCATTTAGTAGATTTCATGGTTACCATACATTCCTTCTTCTTGATTGTCAATTCCTTAACCCCAATCCTCCTGCTGAGTTAACTGCCAATTGGAGGAGTCTCTTCTATGGTTCAGGGTAGCCCCATCCCCTGGCTAAGATTGGCAACATGAACAAAAGTCCATTTGGGTCAATGATACACAAGGAGGGGTTTATAGTTACCTCTCAGAAGGCTAATTTCTTCACTTGTGTAAAGCATTTTCAGGATTTTAATTTTCTCTTTTCATTCAGAGTTGAACAAGAGAGGACATCACTAACTAAAGTGTCACTAATAGATGTTTTGAGATCCCAAAGAGGCATCAACTTTAGGATAAGATTAATACTTTGGAAAGCTGAGTAAACAAATTGGAAAAATGTTCCTTGGTTAATTAACTCAAATCAACCCCCAAACCCACTCAACACTAGACTGTTTCTGGTATAGGTTAAGTCAGTTTGAATTGAGTTTTCTGTCACTTGCAACCAAAAGCATCCTAATTAATAGAGCATTAAGTGACAGCCTAGGACAATGGAAATACAAAACTAAAAATATCCTGAAGATTATTTAATGCAATCTCTCAATTTAAAAGTTAAAAAAAGAAAAAATAAGACCCAAAGAGCTGAAGTATTTGTGCAAGGTAACACAGTCTACCAAGGTCTATGTTACCTAGAGCTGGGTCTTGACCTCAAGTGTCCTCATTGCCAGCCCTTTACTCTTTCTACATATACAATAACGTCATCTTCACAGTGAAAATTCACTTTTATTGTCCCGTACTGCTAAATTAGTTATAATAACCCTAACCTTTGGAATGTTATTAAATTTCCTTAGAAGAAACTCTCTCTAGAAATAGATATTCTCAACCCTCCCTCAAAAGACCTACTGAAAACCTGTAAATACCATTTGATTGTTAAATGTGGATATCATGAAAGAATACGCAAAACTGTTGCAAATATATATCACATAAGGCACCCCAAACCAAGAAAAAATATTAAAAATTCTATCCAGTTAGGCTGCTTCAGTAAATGATGTTGCTGAATATATAAAATACTTGAATCTAAATTTAAAAATGCTCCCCCCACTTGATTAACCAGATTGTCCCCTCCCCTATATATAGGAACGCTATGTGCCTGAGCCCACTTGCCATCTGTCACCACATTTTCCAAACTTCTCTTCCACCCCCTCCTCTTACACAATCTTATCACATAAAAATATTAGATTTCAGGGATTTGTATAATTTCATCAGATTTTCTGAGCCAAGTAAAAATATAGAAAGTACTGGTAACCAAACTGACTTTTTGAGTGCCCAACACATATCTATGGTAGCCAGTAATGCCCTTTAGGCAGACCTTATGTAGCCAGGACTAGCAAGAAAGAGTTTTTCCTTTATGATAGCATTTCATATTACAAATTTTCAGGTATTATCCATATTACAGAGAAGAATTTTGGATAGTTTCCAGAGTCCTGACTCATATAGTATTATATTGCTTTGTTTATTAGTTTTTGTTAAGTTTTATTACTTTCCCAGATCACTGGGAAAATACCTACAAGCCAACTGCAGATTATTCATGTTGTCTTTTCCCCCTAAGTTTGGGAGACGAATTTTAGGCATCTAAATCTGTGGTACCTCTACTCACTTATTGGCTTAGGTGAGAAACTGAAGAGTTTTCTTTCGTTGCTTCATTTCCCACCTCTCACAACAAATCCATCAGAAATACCAGCCAATGCTTTGATTTCCAGGCCCCATAGGAGTTCTTTGAGAAATGTTCAGGAACACTGGATGTGACACATCAGGCCTACTACTCAATGAGGGTTTGTTAGGGATGATCCCTCTGAACTAGATTCTTCCCTCTCTGCATGTATAGGAGAAAGGAGGCTTGTAATATGCACCCTTTCTGTCTACCAAGCATCCTACTTCTCCCATCCACACCCTGAAAGGCTCATCAATCATAGTGCCTCAATATTCTGATCACAGGTGTTGTCACATGGTCCAGGCTTGATTAACCAGAAATTTTCCTCATCTGTCAATGGGGAGTGGTCCATATATAGGCACACTACCCAAGGAAGAACACAGGGAGAAAAGGATTTACTCTCAGTGTAACAAAAACTTAGAGTTACTGTTGGCTATTTCTATTTATGAGGAAAATGTCTACCTGTGCCAGCAGAGAATACAATTACACTCATGGGGATAAGAGAAAAACTAGGGCTGAAACATCGAGAGAGAGAAGGAGGAGAGAGATAAAAATAATAAATAAAATAATAAAAAAAGTGCTGGTGAAATATAATATTACTGGAAATATTTAGAGAATATGAATAATACGTAGTAGTCAGGGTTCTCTACAGAGACAGAACCAATATGAGATGGAGATAGAGATAGATAGAGATGGAGATAGAGATATGAGAGAAGATTTACTGGGGGGAATCAACACACATAATTATGGAAGCTAAGAAGTACCATGATCAGCTATCTGCCAGCTGGAAACCATAGGATGACAGTAGCATGGCTCAGTCTAAGTCCAAAGCCTCAGGACCAGAGAAGCTGATGGTGTAATTCTCTGGTCAAGGCCCAAAGCCTGAGAATCCAGTAGGGGCTGGCATAATTCCTGGAGTCCAAAGTCCAGGGAACCTGGAATTATGATGTCCAAGGGCAGGAGGAAGAGAGCAAATTCTTTTCTCTTCTTTTTCATTCTGTCTGGGTTCCCACACAATTGGATGTTCCCTGCCTACACTGAAGGCAGATATTCCCCACTCAATCTGTTGATTCACAGGCCACTCTCCTCTGTAAACCCTTACAGACACACATAGAATTAATGCCTTACCAGGAATCCTCAGGTATTCTTTAATCTAATCAAGGTGACCTCTGAAATTAACCACCACAACCATGAATGTTTGCCCAAAATCAGTATTATTAGTCTTCATTTTCTAATGAGAAAGTATTACAAGAGGAATTAGACCTCCTGAGGCTGTCAGCTACTAAGTAGTAGGCCTTGATTTGAACACAGGTCAATATGAATCTAAATCCCAAGTTCTCTTTTGTCGCATGTCAATGTCTTTTCTCATCAGCTTTGTTTTAGATGGTTAGATAGAATAGAAAGTTTACATGATGGAGGACCAAGCAAGAGATTTGATGAGCTTGGAAACAGTAAGCCCTTTAACTTTTTTAATTAATACATTTACATTATATAAGTAGTACTAGAGAAAGATATGATGGCAGAATTTGGCTTTGGGTGGTCTGGGGAACAGTGCAAAAGTTAGATTGAGATTATGAAAAAAAGGAATAGGAGGAGGAAGAGAGAGAAATTAGTAAGTGGGAAGGAGGTTTTAGACATAGACCTTTTCTGTTCTTGAGTACTTTAAGTATAATTCTTTTCTAAAAGGCTTGGGTTCAAATATTTATGAGACAGAGTTACTATTCATTTTAGAGGCTTGTCAAGTGTAAAAGAGGAGGAAAAATCTGTTTGTGAAGGGAGTTTACAGTATACTCAAAGTTTATTTTGAAAATAAATAGGACTTGATAGAAAGGGTAATAAACAACAGGTCCCATCAGTAACCTGCCAGGAGCACTAACAGGAAGCATCTGTAGGCTGCCAGGAGCCAGAAATAAGAATGAACAATTCTTACCATCAGAGAGTCACAAGAACATTCACAAACAAAGAGAATATTTAGGATGCAGGGTCTCTAAGCCAAGTTACTCTCTGTCATGAGCACACTCACAGTTTATCTGGAATATACCCACACAGGTAAAGTCACATCTGAATCAGATGTTATTGATTCCCTTTGCTATGAATTCCAGGTTTAGTTTTAGCATGGAATTATGACATGGTATACAAAAACATGCATGGATCTTTTAAGAAATGTCATATCATAGGAATGATAAACTTTGTATAACCTCAATAATTAGAAAGTATATGTGGCCAAAAAGAGATTGCTTGTTCTTGTAAGTATGAGGTCAGGCAATTAAGTTTGTGAACTCGCCCTACATACCTCATTGTTGAAGATCACTACAGTCACTTTTGAAGTACTCCCGTTGGCCATTTGGTGACCATAGCGATATTTACTAAATGCACTTGGCATGATTAATTACTTATATGCACCTGCTATATGCTAGACATGATTATAGGAGCTAGGGATGAGCATGTAAAGAAGGGAAACAATCTTAACTCTCACGGAGCTTCATATTTTAGTAGAAGACCAAAGTGAGGAAACAAATACCCAAGGTGAGTAAAAATAGGGGTATATGGTTTAAAGTTCTGAAAATAAAGAGGCAATAGAGAACATGTGGGAAAAGGAATGAGACTGACTTATAGTAGTGGCCAAGGGACCCATTAGGGTGCTGACTTTTGAGCTAGGACCTGAAAGGTAATAAGCCAACCATGCAATGACAAAGCATGACAGATATTTGGGCCTGTTTCAGTTGACACAGACTTTCTTCCTGGAGACAAAAAATAACAGAGCTATGATAAAAGTTCATTGGATTGGAGATCTGAGTTTCTTCTACCTGAGATGTGAGTCTCTGGTCTGCCGCTTAACAGCAGTGGCCATGTAAATTTTATGAGTCTGGATTTCTTTCCATGTGAAATGTATGGATTGGAGCAGCAAGTCTCTAAAATCTCCTCTAACACTAAAAGTTTATTCTATTTCTTCTCCTGTTCCCACTGCATGTGCGAATACACACCCATATACTCTGTTTCACACATACACACACACATATACACTCATAGATCATGTGTATTAAGTCTTCCTCTTTCCAATTGCTGTCAGGAATATACCCTGGGAAAAATAGGAGATATGTAACCAATATGATTTGAATGTAAGTGAAAACCACTCTGCCCACTCTTAGCTTTTTACTAAAGCTGCCTTTGCTGAAATGCCACATTAGCCATTTCATAAAGATCCCTGGGGAACAAATGTGACTACCTTATACTAGCAGATACAACCACCCTCTTTCCTCAAGTTGCCTGTCACTGGCCACAGCTCAGATACCCCATGTGCATCTTCCTCCATACTCTCCTCTCAACAACCTCAATCCTACTCCATCTGATTGCACCAGACATGAACACCTTAGTTAAAGAAGGGTCAACTATAGGTTGTCCAACGACCTTGGAGACTATGGAAAAGGTGAGGCAGGCCAGCAGACTTGCTTCTAAGGAATTTGGATTTGGGATTGTGAAACATCGTATGGGTTGGCGATAGGGCCAAATATTAAGGACACATAAGAAGCTGCCAAAGCATCATGATAACAAAGCATTCAAATAAAGTGTGTGGATTCATGCCCATTGAAGCTCCCAGAGCTTTTAAATCCAGACTCACTTTCTAGTTTCATCTCCCATAAGGCCCTGGCATTGCAATATTTCCCAGCCTCAATTTCTAAGAAATTTCTTTGTGTCCTATCAACAACCCTCATTTCTAGTGAACCAGCTTTCCTGGAATTCTTTGCATCAAATTGTATTCACTAAAACAAAGGGTAGCTTACCCATACTGAAGATAAACTATGTGGAGATGTTAATAGTGACCAGATTTAGAAATAGGAGTAATAAATGCTTCTTTCAAGAAATAGAAGTCAGATGGCCATGAGCTGCTGGCACCAGGAGATATAAATGATTCTCATAGCAGAAAATGGGTTCCAAGAAATTTGAGGTTTGGGGTGGTGGGAAGCAAGGCTCCAAAACTGGTCTGAGAGGATATAAATGAGAAGCCCATAAAGGGGAAAATTCAACCTAGAATTATGCTAATGAGTAGTTCCATAGGAAAGAAACAACCCTCCACATTCTCAACCATATCCATCGTTCCTTGCTCCCATATACCTTAGCACCATGCTTAACATATAGCAAAAGTAATAATAATACTTACTCTTGGAGGCTTGAAGTTCTTTGTCAGTTACCTCATAGAAAGAAATTTTCTTACATTCTTTAAAAAATATTCTTCCACTGTGTGTAACTCTTCAAAAGTCTTTTTTTTTTTTTTTTTTGAGACAAAGTCTCAAGCTGTTGCCCTCGGTAGAGTGCTGTGGCATCACAGCTCACAACAACCTCAAACTCTTAGGCTTAAGTGATTCTCTTGCCTCAGCCTCCCAAGTAGCTGGGACTACAGGTGCCTGCCACAACACCTGGCTATTTTTTGGTTGTAGTTGTCTTTGTCTAGTGGGCCCCAGGCTGGATTTGAACCCACCAGCTCTGGTGTGTGTGGCTGGCGCCCTAGCCACTTGAGCCATAGGTGCTGAGCCAAAAGTCTTTCTTAATAATACAGCTTCAGCTCCCAAACTTAGGGATCACAGGAAGGTCAACTGAGCTCATCATTGTTAAAAGGAATGCGGTATGGAAAGATTGTCCAATAGTCCCTTCCAACTGCTATTCATGACAAGTCTGTACAACATTTCCTCTGCATAATATATAGGAACTCTATTAAAAACAGCACATTGTTGTAAAAAGATGGAAATATGCTAAGTCAAATTGTGTTCCTTTACAAAACAGTACCCTTAATACCAGCAACAAAGCAAGAGTTCTTCTGTTACTTTAAATTAAAAAATCTACCACTCAAAGACTTACTGAATAGATGCTAATCCTAGATTTATCCAGTTCTGTAGACATGTTGTGAAGTTCTAATAAAAGTAATGCTAAGCAAAAGTCATTTAGCAGACAGATGCCTGCTTGGACTGAACACCTTCTCTGCTCTTGGGTAAGGAAAGACAGACCAGCAATCAGTTTATAAGCATGAGGACTGTGTTCCATCCACAATGTAGACCTATATCTGACCTAAATAGGCCACTGTCAAAAATGTATATCAAATATTTTACCTCTAAGAAAAGATCTTTACATTTAGTCAGAAGTAGGCCAGCACACTGATATCTTGACAGCATGCTGAAGAATCTAGCAGAGGGAGATGGTGAGTATGTGGACTTCATTCCTTCCCTGCCCCCCTCAGAGCACAATGACATCTTTGCTCTAAAAAAAAAAATGACACTCAGTCTGTTTGTCCGAGGCCTCAAATTTTTAAACATGTGCAATAATCCTTTCTATGTAAAACCTGATTGTTGCTATAGATGCAGCTTTTAGAAAGCCGCCAGATTAGCAAAACAAAGATCATGGTTGTTATATACTGACCATTTGAGTAGCTCCCAACATGCTATCCAAATTTTGATGATCCCTTGGGCAGGGAGGTTTGGGGGATAGGACAGGAGAAAGGACAACAGGACAGGGAAATGAAAGGGGGAGTTTGTCTTCCGCATTCAAATTAATCCAGTCTCATAAAGTGATTTGAATTATCAATGGGTGGCTTAAACCCAACTGAAATGCGAGCCCTGGAAATAACCTTAGGGGGAGGCATTTTGAATAGTTTGGGTCCAACTCTGTATAGAACATTCAACCCAGGGCTAGAAAAACTTATAAGTGCTTTTCCTTTCCAAACAGCCTGAATGACAGCCACTCCCAGATCATACTTCTTTCCAGACAGACAAGGAGAGCAGTTTGCTGTTCTGTCTCAATTCACTGCTGTCTTTTATAAGCAACATGGTTAAGTGAGCTGCTAAAGAGAACGGTCTCCAAAGCCATGCTGTCTAATTTTAACAATACCAGGATTAAACCTCACGTACTTGAAGTGTTTTATGCAACTTGCCTTAAATTTGCCATCTGAGTGTTAAAACTTGGACAACCTCCCTAAAAATAAATACATGAGAAGTGTATAATTTTCTGTGCATTTCTGCCACAATGGTCTACCTCTTGATTTATGTAGGCATTCTCACATTCAGAACTCTGGCTCAAGGTTTTAATGACCCCATCTTTTTTATCCCATGAACAAGCACAGATCCACCAAACTCTAAAGCCACACTTGGATGTGCATTTTCCTTAAATGAGCTTATCATGTACTTCCCACTGTGCTGAACATGTATATTCTTTACCTGTGTTAATCTCACAACACTGAAAGATCAATGCCATTTTATACATGAGAAACAGAATCTCAAATGAGCTGGTATCTTTTCCAAAGTTACACAGCTCATAAACAGATCAGAAATGCAAACATGGAGTATAAGGTTAAACCCCACATTCTAACCCACCTAACATTTCCTTTATTTAATCCCATTACTCAGAGAGATGCTCAAGTGCTGGCCCTATTAACAAAGTATGATCAATAGCAGCCTTACTTACCTTTGAAATTCTAATCCAGCCTTCTGTTTTGGTGAATTTCCACTTGGCCACTAAATAATGGTATTATTTTCTGCCTGGACTGGGTGAAAAGAATTTGATTTTCTTCAGGGTAGTTATAAAGATAATTCCAGCAGGCTTATTGCATGAAAAGGGTGGCTATCATACAACTACACACTCACTTATATTTAACCCCCTTTTACAGTGCAAATTCCACAAGTTCCAGAAATGTAGCCTTGTATCCCCAGGTGGTAGCTCAGGGCTCAACACTTAGATAGTCAAGCATTTGTTAAATGAGTGAATGAGTAAGTGAATAAGTGAGTAAGTGAATAAGTGAACAAGTGAATGAACAGAGACAAGGGACAAGATACCTTGGTGTGGCAGCTTTTTTCTCTGGTTTTTTTTTTTTTTTTTTTTTTTGCAGTTTCTGGCTGGGGCTGGGTTTGAACCCTCCACCTCTGGCATATGGGGTCGGCGCCCTACTCCTTTGAGCCACAGGCACCACCTGCAGCTTTTTTCTCTGTCTCTCACTTTGACTAACTATGCTGATTTCAGTCCATTCCTAGCTCCTGACTGCTGGAGTTATTAATCCAATAATATCCTCAGCTCCAAAGCTTCCCTTGGGTCTTTCCCTGATAGTAAGCCCTGCCCATTCACAAACATTAGTTTCAGAACAAACATAACCTTTCTGAGGTGGAACTTTCATTCTACTACTCTCTCTGCGCCTAGCCTCTAGGGGATGAAAATATAAACAGAGGTTGATTATGGGGATTTAAATTAAAAATAAGTAATTGTATTTCTTAACAACTAAATGATGTTATTAAAGATCCATCATTTCCTTTTTTATTTCAGAATTTTCGGGGGTACACATGTTTTGTTTACATACTTTGCTTTTGTACAGACTGAGTCAAAGTTATACACATAAGTATAGATTCACCCAGAAGGGTCTATCGTTTTCATTCACTCGACAAATATACTTTGAGCCCTTACTGTGTGCCAGGTATGTTCTAAAAGCTGTGGATATTGTAGGGGATGAACAAAAGGGCCAACAATCCTTGCCCTTATGAAACCAAAATTCCAGTGGAGGGAGCCATTTGGTAAATCAAATAGATAAGTGAAATATAGGGTGTATTAGGAGGGCATACACTGCAAAAAGAGGAACAAAGGCCAGTAGTGGGGTGCACTGTGAGAAAGGCAAGGAGCAATTTTAAATAAGGTGGGTGTTAGGGGTTGAATAGCAACCCCCCACCAAACTAAGGTATCCTTCAATTGCTCTTCCCCAGAACACAGATGTGATCTCATTTGGACACAGAACTGTTGCAGGTATAATGAGTCAAGATGAGGGGGTGCGGGAGAGGGGTGGGCTCTTCATCCTTTACACTGGCATTCTAAGGAGACAACAGGATGAAGAGATGGGTAAAAGCAGGTGATGGCAAAGACATTGGTGAGGGAACAGTGACGAGTTGAGGGACAGAAACCAAGGGCTTGTTATATGAAGCATCTGTTTAAAAGTAGTCTTGAGCTAATATATGTTGCATACGGCCCAGAGTATTTTTGGAGGAAGGAGACTTCAGGTTCATTCAGAGAAAACAAATCTATAAATAAGAGATTGACTGACCTGGGGTCTTGAAAGCTAGGTCTTCATAGAGAACAACATTTATCTAATAGCAATTACATAGCTCCTGAGGGGTGCCCCTGCACTCACCTCCACATAGCCAATTCAGCAATCAAGCTCATGTCACATCTTGAAAATTTTAATGGATCCTGTCCAGGCTTCCCTGGGAGTTGATTCTCTGGATTGCTTTTGAAGGAGAAAAACATCCTTTCATTCCACTGTCATATCAACTTGGGATTCTGGGAATTTTAACAGATTTTATTTAAGTAGCTAATGAGAACCTCAATGAGCACATCCTGGTTAAATTCTCAGTTCATTACAGGTGAGAAGCCTATAAGTAAACCTTTAAATGGTTCCATTTTGTGAAGGCAAGTTTAAAGTCTTTTGTGAGTTAGAAAGGAAAAAATCCTGGATAGAACTCAATATGTGGCTTAGAACCTAATCATGTAAAAGTGATTTGGGGAGGAGCTTCGTGAAGGCAGGGCTGCAAGAAGTCACCTGTATATCTCAGGATTTTCCAGACTACTCCCTAAAGATGATTAACAGCCTCCAGCTGGTCAAACATTCAAACAGCTTATTTCCCCAGAATCTTGTTTTGTGGTTGTGTTTTTGATTACTTAACATAAGACTATCTTTAGTGAAGTAGTTATCAGTTAAACTGGTTCAACCTTAGCCCATAAGGATAACTTTAGATAATGTTAGTAAAATGGTTATCAGTTAATCTGATTTGTCCTTAGGCCCATAAGTACCAGGCAGTAAAAGGCCTGGGGCCAAGGTTTAAGTCATGTGCTTATTGATTAAGTTATGTGCCTATCTAAGCTTTGGTAGAAGAAATAGATTGTCACTTGCCATGAGAGTATAAGCGGACCTCCTTATTACTCAGACTATTTCATTGCAGGACTCATTTCTCTGTGCAACTGGTCAATTGGAAGACTTTCACGCAACAGGTCATTCCCAAGGTGACCTTTAGGAAGGTCCTAAAATAGAATATGTTTATGTACTATCTTTATATATAAATCTCAGATTTTTGCGGCGGATGAAATTTTCAAATATGAAAAATAAAGGAAAATACTAGGATTGACAATGAGAGAAAAAGTAATATTTCAAAGAGAACAAGAGGTTCAACCTGTTGCTGCATTTCCTTTTTACTCTATGTGTGCTCTCACCCTCCCATGGATCTATCTCTTGACAATATGCACATAACAACTACCCAGATCACTTCAAAAACATAATGGTCTTATGTCTTGGCTGTTTGGAAGCCATCTTGAATTTTATAATTCTGGTTATACAACTACGTTGGTTTAAGAAAAAAGCAATATTTTGTCTAATAACCAAAATCTTCAGAAAAGACATAGCTTATGATTTTTCTAGTCGAATAAAAAGAGGAAAGCATCTTCCAAGTCTTATTTAGACTACTTAAATGCTGAAACACTATATTATCAGTCATATGACTATAGCAAAACCTAACTTCTCTAAGTTGATCTCATGGAGATATAAAGTGGAATAATAAGTGCCAGAGGCTAGGAAGGGGGGTGGTAGGGATGATGAAGAGAGGTTGGCTAATGGGGATGAACATACAGTTACTTAGGAGGAATAATTTCCCATGATTGATAGCAGAGTAGGGTGACTAGTCAACAATTTATTGTATATTTCAAAGTAGCCAGAAGAGAGGGTTTGAAATGTTCCCAACATATGGAAATGATAAATGCTCAAAGTGCCAGATGTCCTGAATACCCTGATTTGATCAATGCACATTCTACGCATGTAACAAAATACCACATGTATGCCATAAATAGGTACAATAATGTATCAAAAATTTAACTTCTCTGCTCCTTTGTTTCATGATCAGTAAATTAAGAGGGTTTGGACCAGCTCATGAAGGCCGCAGTAAGTTCTAGAATTAGCTGATTTAAATTGTACCATTGTGCCCTGTGTTTGTTTTGGCTTTAAAAGAGGGAAATTATTTTAATTTGTGTCCTCTATGTTATTAACAAACTGAGATTGAAAGTCAAATCCCCTACAGGAGCTAAGCTGGTAGCTTAAATGAGCAAAATAGGAGCAAGGAAAACAAAGCCACAGACGGAAAAGGGGCAAGCAAGGAGAGGACAGAGGCAACCTATAAATGAAAGGCTCTGATACTCAGATCCAGACTTTTCTTTGTGTTGTTATTTCAAAATATTAAATGGTACAAATGATTTTTGGTTACTTGGATCACTTTTGTATGCTTGAGTTATGGCTACAATTGTGCCCATTGCCCATATAGTGTTCACTGTACCCATTAGGTGAATTTTTGCCCATTCCCTCCTCCCTCCAACCCTGGCTTGATTTTCCACTGAGTTTTACTTCCCCCTGGGTGCATGTGTGCTCATCTGTTAGTTAGAATTTAATAGCGAGTACATGTGATCTTTTTTTCCCATTCTTGAGATACTTCACTCAGGATAATAATTGCCAATTCCATCCAAATTATTGCAAAAGGCACAAATTCACTCTTTTTTATGGCTGAGTAGTATTCCAGTGTATCACATTTTGCTAATCCATTCATGAATTAGTGGGCACTTGGGTTGATTCCCCATCTTTGCAACTGTGATTGTGCAATAATAAACAAATCCAGGCTATTTAATTCATGAAGTGTAAAAATAAGACCCAGGTTTGTTACAGTGTCCAACATTTGTCAGACCTCAAAATACTCATTTTTGTGTAAAACACTTAGATCTTTAAATAGTAAGCTATTCAAATTAAAAACATTGTTATTATTCTGTGGACCAAACCACCATATCTTCCATCAGAATCTAACCTGCAAGTTATTGATTTGTGTGATAAAAGCTATATGAGTAAATATTTACCCCTTTAGGGCTTATTGTTCCATACTAAGTTCCCATAAGGGGTCAATCAGGTTGCAGGAGTCTATATATAAATTAATTTTCTCTAAAAAAAAAAAACCTACTAACCTCATGCATGGTCACTATAAAGAGAAAGCTAAGTAAAGCATTACTAACATTACTTACTAATTACTAACATTATCTAAAGACTAAGATAAACAGAAAAATAAGCACAGGACACTGTAAAATGCTAATAGAACAACACAAACTGGTTTTGCTAAGGAGCCTTAGGCAACTGTGATTTGATCTGTACAGCCATAAATCAAGATATTCTGTATTTCTGATCAGTTCCACTGGCCAAGTGGTAAACAGCAGAATTCATAAATTATAAGAATTGTCCTGATGCCCACAGCTAGAAAATAGACAAGTGAGAACATAATTAACTCTATAAATATGATTTTATTCTTTCATGGAGAAATGAAAAGGCTGGCCAAGTGTGGAGCTCATGTCTGTAATCCTAGTACTTTGGCAGGCTGAGGTTGCTGGGTTGCTTGAGGTCAGGAGTTCAAGACCAGTCTGAACAAGAGTGAGACCCCTGTCTCTACTAAAAATAGAAAAAACTAGCCAGTGTTGTGGCAGAACAGCTGAGGCAAAACGATCGATCAAGCCCAAGAGTTTGAGGTTGCTGGATTGCTGTGAGCTATGATATTAGAACACTCAACTCAGGGTGACAGAGTAAGAGTCTGTCTCAAAAACAAAAAACAAAAAAAGAACAAAGAAAGAAAGAAAAGGTTCAGGTTGTAAGTACAGTTAAGATAGATAAGTGTTTTCTTTAAGTAATAATATATTTGACATATAGGGAAAGACTCAAAAAATTTCAAAGAAAAAGTTCTGAGGGTTATGGATTTTCTATATAAATAAAATTAATTAACTTCTGTCAGTTCTCCTTGTTACCACATCACACACAAACACACAAATCTGGATAAATTTTTACCAATTTTGGACAGTATAGCTATGAAGGTCTAAATGAAAATATAAGTTCTATTCTGCATCTCAAGTTGGATTTCTCCACAAAAATCCAGAAAGAAAGTCTTGAGTAATTTATCTGAGGGATGATTCTGAGAGTAGAAAGGATGGAAGGAGAAAAAGCCAATAAAGCTGCATTGTTGAACTGGGGAATGACTGTCAGCAGCTAGGCTCATATTCCCACTGAGGATGCCTGAGAACCATGCAGAATGTGTTTTAGAATGATCCCTTCAAAAGCCAGAGATGCTGAGATATTTATCCATGGACTTGTGTTCTCTAATGGTTGAGATTTGCCTTAGGTATAATCTTCTTTGAGGATAAAAACTGTTTATGATTTTGGAAGAAATCTTAAGGCAGAAGAACAATGAGATGCTAGTGGCCTTTAAAGTGTGAAAGTGTCAGTGTCATAGAACTGTCCTCATCAGCTGCAATCCAGGTAAATTGCCTCCTCCTCCAAAAAAAACCACATGTACACACACACAAAGAAAAAAACTCCACTAAATTATGTATGTAAAATTGGAGACCGTCAAAGAGAAAGGATGCCATCTTTGAGAGCAGCTGGCACTGGTATACAAAGAGAAAACTATGTATTTGCCAATTGAGAGAGAAAAGCTATCTTTATCATATCATGGGTGCCAACTGTATACACTGTCTCATGCATTTTACCCAGATCCATTCATTCATCCTTACCACAAATCAAGGCCATAGTCACTACTTTTATCCACATCTTACGATAAACTAATATTATAGAGATTAAGTCACAATACTTTATTATAGCAAGAGAACAAACACCAGCTCTGCTACATGTGAAGTCCAAATTAAGTCAAAGGGAAGACACCTGGAATCTCAGGCTTTGATTTGCCATGAGCTGCTTCACATGTGAGCAACCCTAGAGAGTATTCCTGAGCCAGTAGCCATAAGATGCATTTATTTAATTATGGTTTATGATTCTGTCTGTCCTCTTCCTCTCAATTCTATCTTTTAACATGTAATTCCAACAAAAAGGAAGCACCAGGTAGCAAGGTGGTAGGAGAAAAAACAAGCATATTGTTTCAAAATTTAAGAGATTAAAAACAAAATATTTGCTTTTTTAGTGAAAATACTTCTATGGTTATCTCATTGAGTGCCAACTAAAGAACTATTTGGATATAACATTACACTTTTTAGAAATACTTTACATTAAATATATACTTAAGTCTTTCACAATATATTGGCTTTAAGATTCTCTTAAGCAATGCTAAGTATGCCAGCAAGTAATAAAAAGTTTTCTGAAAATCTAGTTAAATTCTCTGGGTAGACAGGACTCAAATTAGAAACATCGCATGGATACTGAACTTTCAGGTAACAACACAAGATCTGTTCGTAAGAAACAAGCATTTACTCATATGTACTTGATGGTACATTCACACTAAAGGGAATTATTTTCTGAAAAATAACTTTTCTTTCCTGCTGGGTTTCACCATTGGGGGTGGGGGAAATCTAAAACAGAAGCAGGTGTTTGCAATTCATAACCTTGAAACCACCACTTGAGTACCAAAGACTGCACATGCCCCATACAGAGACCTTAATTCCCTTTCATGGTAACTAATGAGTTGCCTGCCCTCTGCTCTCCTGGCTTCCAATAAAGGTTTTGAATAACAAGGTAAGGAAGGTAGAAAAAGAAGTAGAGAATGAAAAAGGAACAGCTGAAAAAAAATGGGTAAATAAGCAAAGGAGTAAATGCTCATGCCACAATGAACCTTTTTATTCTAAGTCATTTAATTTTGTTTAGGCAGGTCAAGTGGGTAAATGTTGCAGGTGTGGTCAAAGGAGTCCTTTAAGGTAAAAATGACTGGAAATCCTCTTAATGAGGTCAAAACGAACTGTTAAAAACAGATACCTGGCAATTAAGACATTGATCCACCCAGATTGGTAGTATTTTCTTTGCTGTTCTTGATTGATATCTCTGTAATTTGAGTTTCAATTATGGCACTAGAGAGATTTTAATTCCTGCTTTTAATTCCACTCTATTATTTAGCTAGCTAATTCAATTTTCTGTGATATGAAATCATACTGAGAAGCAGATATATGACACTGTCACAGAAATCTTCTCTATGTTGCTTTAAAAAGTGAAAAAAAGAAAAGAAAGAATAAGTAGACACCTAAAAATTGTAGATATAAATGATAATGAACTTAGCTGTGATGAGAGTTGGCGTGTCCAACCTAACAGACTGTCAGAGATGCTGGTGTCTTGCTTAGTTTCTCATACAATTTTAATTTTTCAAAGAATCTGATTTTGTTAACAATTGACCAAAGATATTTTCTGAATATTCTTGAATTTCTGAATTTCCACAATTTGCCATTGGTTGCCACATGTGAGCAACCCTAGAGAATATTCCCAAGCCAGTAGTCATAGGATGCATTTATTTTGAAATTTATTTTGAAAATTAAAATTGTATAAGAAACATGGAGGAACTCAGTGAGACACCAACATCTCTGACTGTATGTTAGCAGGTTGGACAAGCAAAGTTCATCACAGCAAAGTTCATCACAGCAAAGTTCATTATCATTTATATCTACAATTTTTAGGTGTCTACTTTTTCTTCTTTTCTATTTTTTTCACTTTTATATTTTAAGCAACATAGAGATTTCTGTGACAGTGTCATGTATCTGCTTCTCAAATTCAAATTCTTAAATTTGAATTTGGAACACCTGAATTTTCTTAATCAGAGCTTATAAAAGCTAATCCTTTGCTGGTCAGTACTTGAACATAGTAACATGAATATTTACTGAGGATTATGTGAGAACAAGATGTTTCTCCCTTTTTGATGATAGTATAGTAATGGGAAAATGGACATTTTAAGATTTCTACGTGGTCTTCAGAACCTCTTTGATACCCCTGATACTGTATGCCAAATTATGGGCAGATGTATATAAGTTCATTTTTCTGGAGATGGCATCCATAACTTTCATCAAAGGAGTCTGGGACATCTCACCATGGCACACACAAAAAAGTAAAACCAACCAAAAGAAAATAAACAATCCTGCAGACACAGTTTGATCTTCAATTGCTTTTGTTTATTTGGTCTTAACCAATTGTGAGATATGAAAGAGTCCTCCACTCTATCACATGTAATGTACTCAATACAGGAAAATCCTTCCATGTCTCTATTTATGCAAAACATTCTTCTAGTAAGCACTTGGACGGTATCCACGTTTTACGCATAGCCAGCCTTAAACGTGCATATTCCTTTCCGCTTTGGCCAAGAGGACATTTAGTGTCAAGTCCATGGCCAGCATCCAGCCACTGTACTAGGCTGTAAAGTCTATGTTTCTGGGATCTTATTTAACCCTGGACTGTAATAATTTTTCTAACTTTATACCCAACTCCCTCGAATATGTATGTCATTATTCTGTACCTCATGCATTTTTATAAGCTGCTTCAAATTCCCATGCCATTTGAAATCATAAAGTAAAGTTCTTTGTGAGGAAAATTAAACCCATGGCAATCAGGTCACGTTCCTATTATTTTCAGCTCCAACTTAGCTTTATTTTTTCCTGGTAGCACTTAAGGCTAACCTCCTTGACAGCATATTACTGATGAATTTATTTATAAATTTTGTCTGTTTCCCCAAAAGGGAGTAAACACTATCGAGGCAGTGACATTATCTAACATGTCCAGTTAGATATCCTTAGTGCTTAGAACAAAGTCTAGTTCAAACAAAACCTCACTAGAGATTTGTTAAATGAATTTAGTAATCTGAGTTCACTGAAAAAGTTAGCCATGGATTGATCAGTAGACCCCCAAGGGGTTAACTCTGCCTCTGGGCTGTTTTGATCCCCCCCACTATGAATTTTCCAAAGTATTCAAATAAAATCATGTTCAAATTTTGCAATCTCCTAAGCTTAGACAGAAATCCATTCTGTACACAAGAATGTTCCCTATTTAAATAACAATATAATTCTTACCACTTGTTTTAAGTGGCTCTAAGAGGAAGAAATCATTGGCTTTACAAGAATTTTGTAATTGGAAATCTGGGTACATTTTAGCAAAGGCTAATGGGTGCATATTTATTTTTCTGTAGAGCTGCTTTTCTATAGTGCCTTGAAAGGAACTCTTATTAAACTTTAAAGGATATTCAAAACAAGCTTTCTTTTATGTTCCTACAGAAAATTAACATACCGTTTGCAGCCTTATACCGATTTCAGTTTCATGGCCCTTAAATCATCATTTATACACCCTTAGTGTTCAGGAAAGAACAAAATATGTGTCCCATAGAATTTGTGGTTTGTTTTAAAGATGTATGAGAAGACAATTGAGAGCCATGCAATTCATAACAAATTCAATCTGGACAAGACAGTATACCATTAAATGCACCTCCACCTATTTCTCCTTGCCCATAAGAGACTGAAGAATGGAAGCCATTCACTCAAATATGAAATTCATGAAACACTTTAATTCTATGACAACCATACACCAAGAAACAGAAAAATCATTTCATCTCATAATGTTTTAGAGACCCCAGGCAAATGTAAACAGTAGATGCTGTTAGACATTAAGGATTCATTATGAGTACTAAACAGCCGAACTGAAAATCTACTGATTTATTTGAAATTTCATGGGATTCTAGTAGGAGATTTATTAAATTATTTATCAAACTTCAGCAGGAAAAATTACCATTTACTGAGTCAGAATATATGCTTATAGGCTTATTTATTTCACAATCTGGTTTATATTACAGGCTAAAATATGAGGTAAAATAACATCCAGTGTCAACCATTAATTCACCAGTAGTGATTCATTTTAATATAAGACTGCATTGCTCCTGTGGGCTGACTCACTGGTGATTAAACATTCCTAGGATTTTGTGATAAGATTTGCCTTCTGTCAGTGAGACTTGTCTGGGTCTCAGAGGCCAAGAATTGGTATTTATACAGAAAGAACAGTTCTCTGTCTACCAATATCTTTTGAGAAAACTATCTACATAATTCCATCCACCAGTTCCATATAATTCATCTTCAAAACTTTCCAAATATATAGCACAAGCCCTGGATACTATTCTTTCCATAAGTGAGTATGTTTTTGCCAAATACTTATGTTTATAAAATATATATTTATATATGTATATCTATACACATATCCCTATATTATGAGCATCTGTACATGCAGCACTGGAGAATCAGGATTAAGCCAGGCAACTCAGAATAATAGCAAATGCGTGGAGAGAATGGAATGAATGACACACACCTATCAAGCACAAGAAGAGTCCAGCAGCATTACTGCAAGATTATAAAGTCCTCAAAGTCTTGAGAGGACTGATGTCCAAAACTTACTTTATCTCAATAAATATGTTTCCTGGGAGATAATCAAGTATAATAAAAGGGTAAGTTATGTTAATAAAACAACACTAATCTAAAGGAAGACCTGAGTTTATCAAGCCATGATGATGAAGGGGATAAGAGAATAAGAATAGGGAAAAGCTGAACAGAGAGAAGACAGAGATGGCACAAGGAAATTATGTCTTTATGACAAAGGCTGGTTGCATCCAGTCCTGATAAATTGAAAAGGGAGGCAGAAGAGAGTGTGAAAGTTAGGAGAGATTTGAAGATGCTATTCTTCTGGCCTTCAAGATGCAATAGGGCAGTAGAGCCATAGCTGTGGAACATGGGCAGTCTCGAGAACAGTGGTTCTCACCTTCCTAATGCCACAACCCTTTAAGACAGTTCCTGTGGGTCGTTGAGAACCACTGCTCTAGAAGATGGCAAAGGAAAGGAAATGGATTCTCCTCCAAGGCCTTCCAAAGCATTGCAGCACTGATAACACCCTGATTTTTAGCCCAGTGAGCCTTCTGAGGGGCAGAACTGTAGGAGAATAAATCTGTGTTTTAAGCCACTAAATTTATGGTAATTTGTTACAATAACCATAGGAAACTAATGCACCCACTTGTAAACCAGAACTAAACTTCTTTCACTTACATGGGAATTTTCTGGAACTATCTTGTCCAATAAATTAGAACCAACATTTTCACTAATAATCACTCCCCTATTAGCATGCAGTTCCATTTTTCCACAGACCATTCAGAAATACATTGAATGGTGTAGTATCTGTAATCAAAATTTATAACAAAAGTCAACATGTTTTGTCATTTATTCTATGGAAAGCACTGTTCTAAGTGTTTAACATGTATTAACTTACCTGATACTTGAAAGACCTTAACACACACACACACACGCAGCATTTGAGAAAACTCAGGCAAAACTCCCCAGTGTAATTATTCAATAAAATTTTACTTTGTCATTAAGTTCTGTCCTTGCAGGTTAAAAATGATTTGTGCCCTACCTTCTCTCTCAACATTTATGTGTCTTTTCTTTTATTAGAGCACAACTGAAATTCTAATTTGAAAGTAATTTTAAATATCTAAGAAGGTTTCATAAATGCATTTAGGTTATATATTTAGCATAACATGTTCTAAACTATCAAATGCCAAATATAGGAAATAGATTACTATGTTATAGGAAGGCTTTAGTACTGGCAGGAAAGCTTCAATCATTTTAAAAGAGAAAATTTTAAATAAAGGGTAAGATCAGGAACTATTCCCAAGAAAGATGAAAACTCCAGAGCTGCCCAATAAAAATATGAGGCATACATGTGAGCCACATATATTTTATATTTAATAACCACACAATGAATTATTTAAAATAGGTAAAATATTTTTATTTCAGTGTGCAATATTAAAAATAAGACACTTAACATTCTTTTTAAAATTAACTTTTTTTTAACTTAACAAATAAAAGTTGTATGCATTTATTGGGTACAACATGATGTTTTAAAATACATCTATATGTATACACACACACATATATATATAGTGAAATACCTAAATCAACCTAATTAACACTTGCATTAGCTCACATATTTACAATTTTTTTGTGGTATGAACATTTAAAATCTACTCTTAGTGATTTTCAAAAATGCAATACATTGTTATTAACTATTGTCACCACATTGTGTAATACATTTCTTGAACTCATTCCTATCTAACTGAAAGTTTGTATTCTTTAAACAGTGCCTCCCCAATCTGACCCTCCAACCCCCATGTCCTGGTAACTACTATTCTACTCTCTGTTTCTGAGTTCAACTTTTTTAGATTGCACATATAAGTGAGATTATATGACATTTATCTTTCTGTGGTGGGTTATTTCACTAAACATAATGTAGCCTAGGTTCACATATATCACATATATCAGTGGTTCACATATATCAGCGGTTCTCAACCTGTGGGTTGCAACCCACTGGAACTGTATTAAAGGGTTGCAGCCTTAGGAATGTTGAGAACCACTGACCTATGTCATCACAAATGTCAAGATTTCCTTCTTTTGTAAGACTGAATAGTATGCTGTATTCTATTGCTTATGTAGATAAAAATTTATTTATCCATTCATTCATCAATACTCTGATGTTGATTCCATATTATGGCTATAATGAATAATGCTACATGAACATAGGATGGCAGACAAAGTGATATCACTTCTTTGGATATATACCCAGTAGTGGGATTGTTGGATCCTATGGTAGTTCTATTTTTAATTTTTTGAGGATCAACCATACTGTTTTCCATCAACAGTGTGCAAGTGTTTCCTTTTCTCCACATCCTCTTTTCTTTTTGATAATAGCCATCCTAACATTTATGAGGTGACGCACGTCTCATTGAGGTTTTATTGTGCGTTTTTCCCCTGATGATTAGTGATTCTGAGCATTTTTTAATATACCTTTAGGCTATTTGTATGTCCTCTTTTGAGAAATGTCTTTTCAGGTACTTTGCCCATTTTTTAAATCAGATTATTTGCCACCATTTGAGCTCTTTATATATTTTTGGTAATTAGCCTGTTACCAGGTGTATAGTTTCTTCTATAGTTGTCTCTTCACTCCGTTGGGTGTTTCCTTTGCTGTATAGAAGCTTTTTAGTACATTCTTTCTTTATACTAACTTTTGGAATTCAGTACATATTTAAGACTTAAAGCTAAATTCAAACTACTTACATTTCAAGTACTCAATAGCCACATGTAACTAGATACTAGCAAGTTGGATAATAGGTCCAGGTAAAGCAAAACTGTAAGTAATGTCCAAGGCACAATCATGAGCTAATCTATGAAAATCATGTACTCTAGCTTGAGATTCAAGAATTGTTTTAATGAGGTATCTCTAGTTTACACAGAAATCCCTGCTTTGTTATAGGTGATGGGTTTGGGTTTTACAAATATTGAGATTACACAAAGAAGGGAAAGAACCCAAGGCAGAGGCAGAAGGCCTAGTAGAATCAAGTCTTAGTTTTGGAAAGTCACTCAAAATGCATATAGCTCATTGTCCTTTTCTCCAAGTTGTTCTGTCTACTTCCCAGTATTGCTTTGAGGATTAAATGAAATAATTAAGTGAACTTTTAAAGAAGAACATGATATGAGGAGTGGTAACTATGATTATTGTTAAGCTACAATGTGACAATATTATCAGCATTGTTATTCTTTTTAAACTAAATCCAAATAAAAATTCTTTGTTAGGAAAATATTTCTAAAAGATAGGGCTTTGCTTAAATCACTGTTAAAAAATTATTAAAACTAGAAGCACCAATAGTTACATAATTTTTGAATGTGCTTAATAATTTATCTTGATTTCACTTAATCCCAAATATCAGACCTTTAGTTAAAAAAATTATCAGGAGATAAAGAAGATAAGCATGAAGAACATAGATTTATATTTCCAGAAGTTATATAAAATAAAAAATATATTATAGACAAGAGAAAAGTCATTTTGGCTATGTTACCATACAAAACCATTATGTCAACATTTTGTGTCAATAAACAGGTAAAGTAGATTATTAGAAAGACATTTGTAGAACAGATGAATTACCTTACTGTCAATAATTCACTTATTTTAGACTTATCTATCACAAATATTAAGTTCCTTCCAAGTAAGACTATATAATTTTATGTTAGAATATGTTAGAAAGTATTTAAAGAAATTTAGGAAAAGCATACAGTTAAAGAAGTAAGTTGTAGCTAGCCCTCATCTTTGGCAAGAGAAAAGTTAGGCAGACATTTACAAGAGAAAAACCTAAATTAACTTTTTATTTTTATTATTTTTTTGCAATTATTGGCCAGGGCCGGGTTTTTGAACCTACCACCTCCCATACATGGGACCAACGCCCCACTCCTTGAACCACAGGTGCCGCCCCTAAATTAACTTTTTAAAAAGTTTTTTCAAAACCCTATGAGGAATACTCAAAATAAAACAGAGAATATATACTCTTGATTTCAAATTCTACCACCACCAATCTTATAATTTTCAGTATATGGGTCTTTTGTCTCCTTGATTAAATTTATTTTAAAGTATTTTTTCATGATTTCTTTTTCAGATAGGTCATTATATAAGTATACAAATACCATGGATTTGGTATTTTGATTTTATGTCCTGAAACATCACTGAATTAATAGATAGAACAGTTCTTTGGTTGAGTCTTTGGGTGTTTCTATATATAGGATGTCATCTGCAAATAGAGATAATTTTATGTCTTCCTTTGAAATGTGAATACTTTTTCTTTTTCTTCTAATTTCTCTTGATAACAAGAGTATCTCCAGAGATTGCTAAATGTCCCCCTGGCACTAACATCACATTCAGTTGAGAACCATTGTAAAGAGTGACTGGACCATGAGTTGTGCTGTTGTGAGTGTTACTGCTTGGTCAGGGAAGGACTTGTTGATAAAAATGGGGTGAAAATATCCAAAGAGGCAATGGTCTGGGAAGGTTTCTACCCTGTTTCCCCGAAAATAAGGCAGTGTCTTATTTTCAGGTGTGCTCCCAAAGATGCCTTAGGTCTTATTTTCAGGGGACGTCTTATCTTTCCTGTAAGTAGGTCTTATTTTTGGAGGATGTCTTATTTTCGGGAAAACGGGGTAGGCAGGGAGAACAGCAAATGCGATGGTTGATAATAAACTTGGAGCTACCAAAGAACACACTAAATATTTGTATATGTAAAGCACACAAATAAAGTAGGAAATACGACCAGAAAGACATAAAAAGCCTTTTAGGCCATGATAGACAGCTTGGACTTACTCTTTTGTAAGTGTGATAAGAAGTTTTAATGAAGGAAAGAATTTCTGATGAGCTATAAGTTAGAAAATGCTTCAAAATAATACATTAAATGCTAATAGGCCCGAATTTTTACAGCCTGGTGTGAAGGACAGAAGTATTCCAGGTGCGGACAGGGGACCCTAGCTGGGCTGGGACAAGAAATGCAACAACAGATTTCAGGATTATCAGAAATACAGAGTCTAATGCTGGAAGAAGGGACTTTTGGGGAACATTTTCCACTCCAATCACTCCTGGGATGACAACTCAGAGGCACTCTCTCAAGGAGAATATGTTCTAGGAGACATATTGGCAGCAGCTGTGAGCTGTGGTACCCACTGTGTGTTTATAAACCCTGGCTCAGCCCCAAACATGTTCCTTTAGGAAGAAAAGGCCTAAAGCCAAGGGCAGGACAAGTTACCCAAAAAAGAGCCAGAGGCTGACAACCCAGGGACTGGCAACAAATGACACAAAAATGTCAGTGGCTTCACTTTAAAATGTTCTCATTAGAGATTTACAGAACCAACACCTTCAGACAAGTGGAGTCAAGGATAATAGACTTCAGGTCTTTAGTCCAACTCCTCATTGTTGTTTTATTGCTATTGGCATGTGCAATCATTTAAACTTCTGAACAATCCTATGAGGTAGATTCTCTTATTTTCAGCATTAAATAAAAAGAAAAAACAGAGCACAGAAGCCTAGAGATGTTGTTTTCTGTGCATGGAATCTAAAACTCAAGCAAATTGACTCAAGTACAGCTTCTTGACCATCACATAATACTCAGATTAAGCAATAGCTATATTGCTCAGATGACACAATGGCAAAGATAAAATTCACTTGCCGAAGGTCATACCCAGATAACTCCTAATAATTTGAGAAACAACTATTAGTAAATTGCTAATGTTTAAACAACTAATTGTACAGTTGTTTTTCTAAGAACGATATATATATCACACTTTTTAATCTTCATAAAAACCTAAGAGAAAGATCTTAGTAGTTGTTCCACTCTATAGATGAGAAACCTGAGCTTTACAAATCTTAAGTGTCTTCTTCAAATTTACCCAAGTGAGCAGTGGAAGTGAGATTGTAATTCAGGCAGTCAAATAGCCATTCAAATAACCACTGACACTAAATCATTGACTTCAATTCTCTACCCATAAGGAAATTTTTAAATAACTCCAAATTTTATTTGGCAAAAAGTTGTATGATTTAAAATTATGCAACATTCTTGAAAAGAATATTACAAATGACAATCGTTGATAATGTTCTAAAAAAAAGCAATCTCTTGGAAAACTTCCATTACATTCTTACTGTTCATGCAATTGTGAAGTTTTAAAGATAATATAGGGCACAAGAACATACCCTAGGGGAAAGAACCCCTATTCAATAAATGATGCTGGGAGAACTGGATAACCTCATGTAAAAGACTGAAACTGGACTTGCACCTTTCTCCACTCACAAAAATTGATTCAACATGGATAAAAGTTCTAAATCTAAGGCATGAAACAATAAAAATCCTCAAAGAAAGTGTGGGGGAAACACTTGAAGTCATTGGCCTGGGGAAAGACTTTAAGAAGAAGATTTCAGTGGCAATTGCAACAATAATAAAAATAAACAAATGAGACTTAATTGAACTGAAAAGCTTCTATACAGATAAGGAGATAACCAAAGCAATAGACAACCCTCAGAATGGGGAAAGATATTTGCATATTATGAATCAGACAAAAGCTTGATAATTGGGATCTATAGAGAACATAAATTAATCAACAACAAAAAAAAGAGCCAATAATCCCTTATATCACTGGGCGGGAGAGATGAATAGAACCTTCTCTAAAGAAGGCAGACGAATGGCTAACAAACATGAAAAAATGCTCATCATCCCTAATTATCAGAGAAATGCAAATTAAAACTACCCTGAGATATCACCAAACCCCAGTGAAAATGGCCCACATCACAAAGTCTCAAAGCTGCAGATGCTGGTATGGATGTGGAGAGAAGGGAACATTTTTACACTGCTGATGGGACTACAAACTATGTATGGCACACCTCTTGGGGGCGGGACACAATTATAAGAGGGATTTTCAGTACCAAATGCAATTCAGTGTAACCTAATTCTTTGTACGCTCAAAGAATCCCAAACAATAAAATAAAAAAATTAAGATACTACAGTTAATTTGTCAATTTATTTCATGATACCTGAATCTCTAAATGAATATATGCAAGGAAGACTTGGTTTGTCAATTCTGTAACTTTTTATTAATGCAAAGTAACATGATAACAGGTTCAATATTTCCGACATACCTTATATAAAGATTTGTCCCTACCCCATCCACACCCTCACCTCCAAATTTTCTATGCAAACACAGTTTGAGAAATCAGCAAACACTTAAGAGTTCCAGAAGCCACCGACAACATTTTGGAATCTGTGTTTGTCAGTTCCAGCATCTGACATAGAATGACAGAATGCTGCTGGGTACGTACTTGTACACTTCCCTAGGTAACAGAAAACACTGACCCAATCTGTTTAAAAGTATCTATTTTTGAGTAAAAAAAAATTAGTGGTATGAAAAGGCATCCATGAAGGAGTAAAGAAAATCAGAACTTAGCATCGTGAGTTTCAGATTTGAGTCCTGTTGTGCTGTATAAGTTTTGTGGCCTTGGGCAAGTCACTGTAAATGTTCTAAGGTTAGGGTTCTTTATTACACAAGGGGCAAAAAAATCTCAAATCTGCCACCAGGAAGGTCACAGTGCACATCAATGAGACAATATGTGCATGAATGACTTATAGTCTGTACAGCATTCTAACAACAACAGCAGATATTCATATCAATGTCACATAGCAAGTTATAAAACTGACTCTTCACTGGACCAGGGATGGTATGTCTCTTCCCTGTCCTCAGGTCTTTTTGACAATGGTTTTATGTACTGAAGCAGATCTGATTCAAACCAGTATGATCTGGAGATAGAATAGGGAAAAGACCAATGTAAGGTGTTTATACTTGTGGCAGATGCTCAAGATAAAACTTCTCAGTATTTTAAGGCAGTAAATAACTGGTCTAGTTACAATCAGTGAGTGTAAGGTAAACTTTGCAAACTGAAGAGCAACTATGTTTATAATCTTTAATGTCAAAAATTATTATTATAACAGTAATAACAGATCATATATTAGTCAACTGCTTTTGCAAACAAAGTGATCTAAGATTCATAGGCTTAAAACAGTTATTTATTCTCAGTTCTCCAAAAGCATATCAACTGGGGATTGGTTACTTGAGACTGGGCTCAGACAGGCAGCTGTGCTTCGAGTTGCAGGCCCACTTGGGCTTGGATTCTCATTATGGGCTGGGCTCATGAGTTCATTCTGGAACCAGGGCAAAGACCTGGGGGTAAGACCTTTTCAGAGGTGGAGGTGCAAAAGAAAATGGATATAAATACATTTCAAGTCTTTGACATTATCTACCAAAATATTCACTAGGGGCTTACTATGTGTTCAAGCAACTGTGTACCAAGAGCTTTAACCCCCACTCTTTGATATAATTTTTGAAACAACTCTATGAAGCAAGACCCATTTTTATCTTGAGAAAACTATGACAAAGACAGGTTAAGAAATTTTCCCAATATCCTGACCCTCGTAATCAACTGAGTCAGGATTTCAGTGTAGGCGGTGTTACTCCATGGACAAAAAAAGTTTGCTAGAACATTCTATTGATTAGTTAAATCCTACTCTATCAGCACCACAATTAAAATAGGGCTAGTTTCAGAGCCCCATTCAATATATGTTTAATATATCTGAGCTCCCATATCATGACAATTAAAATATATATGAATTTAGTTTTATTTGTATTATGAAATATTTGCTATCCACAAGCATTCATAATGTCCATCTACCTCATGATGTCTAATAAAGTAAACACATAAGAATCTACTAATCTATACCAATATCTTTTTTTATATTTCTCTGGCTCAATTTCCTGCCTCCTATCTTGCATTTTATATTTATCATTCTCTTGTTTTAAACATACATGTTGGTCATATATGTCTGTATCAAATTGTTTTGCTTGGTTGAACTGTGCTGTTACATGTATCTATAATTAATTCGTTACTGATTTATAATAGTGCATTAAGTGAATAAATCACAATATATCAATTATCTTACCGATGATTGTTGGATTACTTCTAATGTTTTGCTATCATAAATAAGGCTTCCATGAACAATCTCACTAGTAACATATGGGAGTCCCTGTTAGGCTAAATCCTTGGCCATACTTAGTATTATTAGACTTTATAACTTAAGGGGAGTAAAAGAATATTTTTCTGGTGACCTTAATTTGAATTTCCCTGCTTATTACAAAAGCTTAGCACATTTTTATAAAGTAATCCATCGTATATGTTTTCTCTTCTGTGAACTGCTTATTCATGACTCTTGCCAATTTTCCTACTGGATCATTTATCTTCCTTATTGATTTATATCAGTTATGTATATATTTATATAGTACATTTACATAAATTTTGTCCATTATATATTATTAATATCCTCTTTCAGTTTATGGCTTATCTTTGTTTTCCTTATAGTAAACAGTGAAATACTTTGTTAATCTTTTTTTAATAGTTATGCTACTTTGAATAGCATTTCCTCAAAATTCACATGCAGCCAGAACCTGTGAATGTTACCTTATTTGGAAATAGAGACCTTGCAGACCTAATCAAATTAAGCTAAGGTCACAGTGGGGACTGGGGTAGACTCCAAATCCAATTAAACACTGATATCCTTACAAAAGGAGGAAAATTTGGACATAGAGACAGAGGAGACATAGGGAAGAAGGCCACATGACAAAGTAAACAGACATTGGAATGGTGAAGTGTGAGTTAGAGTTGTGGGCTGACTCTAAATGATACAGGCTGACATCCCTGAGGATCTGCTGGCAACAGCCTGATTCCTCCACACAGTCCCTGTGCTGAACACAGTACCTGCAGGACACCACCAGGGGATCAGGAGTGTTCAGAAGTTTAGATATAGATCTATGGGTCAAAGGTTGAAATTACTTAAAGATTAAGGTATAGATTAGCAGATAGAATAGGGAAATTAAAAGTTTACCCTCTTGAGGCATTGTAACCATTTCTTTTTTACTTTGTAATCTTATGAGAATCCCTTTTCTCTTTCATTCCATTGTTCCCTCAATTCACTGAAGTTGCAAAACTTCTTTGTTTCTTTCTAGCTATAATAACTACAAAGTATGTTCCTTATGTAGGACTTTTCCTAGTTCAATAAAAGACCCTTGAGGTTTTTGTTCAGGGCAGCACTTCCATGATACCATTTGGCATGTCAAGTGGCTTGCCTCTCCAAGCCTCATCAGTATCTCGTTGAAAATAACTGAGTGTGAGAGCTCATTTTTTTAGCTGTCCCCTCACCATTTTATACCTAGGACCAGCATAGCAACAGTGTAGCATCAAGCCAAGGAATGGCCAAGGATTTCTGGCAAACACCAGAAATTGGAAAAGGAGATGAATTCTTCCCTAGAGCATTCAGAAGAAATGTGGACCCAGCCACACTATAACCTCAAATTTGTAGCTCTTGAACTGTGAGAGAAGAAATTCCCATGGTATAAGCCACCCAGCTTGTGATAATTACAGCAGCCATAAGAAGTTAATATACTGATTAACAATTTTTGTATTACATAAAATTTTTTAAATCTTAAAGCTATGAAAATGTTTTGTGTATTGCCTGCTAAAATTATCAGTCCTGGCCTTCACATTTTAGTTTTCGATTTATTAAGTAATCATAAGTCCACTGTTCTTTAAATATCCTACACTCTGAGTCAATTTTTCTCTTTCTTGATATCATTGTATCCTAGGGATTCCAAATTGCTATTAGTAAAATACCAATATATATATACAGCGCTACAAAAACAATATACCAGCAATAACTTTGCCCACACAGAGACATATAGACTGCACTGCCCATCAATGCAGTCTGATCAGTGCCCATCAATGCAGTCTGATCAATGCCCATCAATGCAGTCTGATCAGTGCCCATCAATGCAGTCTGATCAGTGTCCATCAATGCAGCCTTGCCAGTCCCCATCATTTCAGCCTTGCCAGTGCCCATATGATGAAACTTCGCTTTTACCTCAGGCTCACACTGGTGCGGTGCAGGAACAGGCATGATTACAGAGCTGGTTCCTCCACCACCTTTCCAGTTCACACTACTCTGTGAGAACTGTACTGCGATCTGTGAACTCACACGGGCATCTGATTGCATGGGTGAGAAGACCTATGCAATCAGATTCCACTGCAGGAAAAAAGAAGGCATGTATGCCTTTTTTCTTCCAAATCTAATGGCTGAACTCGCACTGCTCAGAGATTGCAACAGTGTGAACCAGGGCTTACACAGCACACAACATACAACATCATACACAACTGAATAGCAAACAGAATATAAATGCACTTACTGTCAATTAAATTGTGTTTCCTACTCCTTGGCTGTCTGCAGAGCTGGATTAAGTTCCCATGGGGCCCTAGGCAGATTACCAGTTTGGGACCCCCATGTGATAACACTGAGCACTGACCATTTGCATTAACACTGACTGCTAATCATTTGCGATAACACTGAGCACTGACCGTTTGCATTAACACTGACCACTGACCATTTGCGATATCACTGACTGCTGACAATTTTCATTAATACTGAGTATTAACAATTTGCATTAACACTGAGCACTTACAATTATCATTACCACTGAGCACTGACTATTTGCATTATCTCCGAGCTCTGACCATTTGCATTACCTCTGAACACTGACAATTTGCATTAGCACTGAGTGCTGACTATTTGCATTATCACTGTGATGCAACCCCCCAGAAACTACCCCCAACCAACTAACCAACTTAAAAAAAAAGGCTCTCCTAACTTCAAAAAAAAGGCTCCTCTAACTTCAAAAAAGGCTCCCCCATCTGCAAAAAAAGACCTCCTAACTTCAGAAAAAAAAAGGCCCTCCTTAACCGCAAAAAAAGGACCTACTAAGTGAAAAAAAAAATAGACCTCCTAACTTCAAAAAAAAAAAATAAATCCTAACTTGTTCTTACCTCAGTCCTTAGGCAGCAGTAGGCTCTGCACAGGCAACCTGGTAACTCCTCCGATTACACCAGAGACTGAGAGGAGGAGTCAAGAGATAGAGAGAAGGAGGGGAGTCGGAGAGTGTGGGGCACATTCCACACATGTGCACTGCAGGCCAGGACGAGTGGGCTGCTAAGCAGGATGGCAAAAATCCAGCCCAGCAGAGAGAGACAGAGAGAAGGAGGGGTGGGGAGAGACAGAGAGAAGGAGCAGAGACGGAGAGTTGGCGCACATTCCACACATGCACACTGCGGCCTGGGATGAGTTGGCTGCTAAGCAGGACAGGCAGCGGTGGCAAAAACACCCTGCGGGCTGGATAAATGTCCTCGGTGGGCCGCATGTAGCCCGTCAGCCATAGTTTGAGGAGCCCTGTTCTAGGGCATTTCCTGTCAATTAAACAGGGAAAGCAGATACCCATTGTGGAGATTTGCATTTGCCTGGGGCAGACACCAAGGGAGTAAATCAAGCTCTGAGATATGGGCAGAAGAGCTTATATCACTTATGACAGAGGAAAATCTTCTGTGGTGGTGATGGGAGGAAAATGCCTCCCTCCCACCCTTCCCTCAGAGGAAATTAACTCTGGTGGCATTTTACTCTACAGAGAACTAGCAGAACTTCAAACCTCCCTAGAAATCTTTGTGTGTGATCTCAAGCAGGAGGCTCTCCCAGTACAAGGCTCAGATTTCAGATTTCTGAAGGCTATCCTTAAGGTTAGTAATAATAGCAATAGGAGCTGATATGATCAATCTGAGAAACAGCTGACATCTTTGTTCTCTTCCTCATCTTACCCTCTGAGCAAATAGACTTCAATAAAAGAGTGGAGCAAACACTCTGGGCCATTGCCAGAATCCCACCAGGGCAATGAGCTCCCACTTTTAATTCTACTGTATGTCTCTTGTCTTTCTTTACCATCACTTCTAACTATATTTCTTCAGTCAATTGCCGCCAGTTTCCACAGGTCTCAGCAGATGCTGCTTTTGGAGCGGGACCAACTCTGTGCTAATTACAACTTTACTACAACTCTTATTATCTAGTAAAGCTAGACCTTTCACCTTCTCCCTTCTTTTTTTCCTTCAGCACCCTTTTGGTTATTTTTGGGCATTTCATTGTACATTAAAATTTAAAATCAGCTTAAAAATTACCTTTAAAAATTACATAATTGAATTACATCATTCATGGGGGGACAATTTGAACTTGGTTTGAATTTATAATCTTTATATTTAATAAAATCCCCTTATATGTCTTTTATTAATTTTTACCTAAAACCCCTTTACCTCTTTAGCAACCCCTGACATTAAAAATTAATGTTCTAGTATATAAATCTCTGATTGTGTCCTATTTCCAGGTGACACAATCCAAGCCGTAAAGTTGTAAGGCCGGAGATGGTAACATTTTTAGGTTCCTTTTAACCTTCAGTCATCTTATGCAAAATGAAAAACTTTATTTACAAATTTCTACTCCTAGAAGAAGTAGATGTGAATGAGAATGCTTACCTGGCTGCAGTGCCACCAGCATTCAGCACAGCAGTCCTTCTTTGCTAGGTAATGTGAGACTGTAAAAATGACCACACAAGCTGACATCATATGTTGTGATCTTTTTTTGTTTTTGTTTTTCATTTTACCTTTTTATTCTGAAAAATTAAAACCTATAGAAAGCTGAAAAAATAATACAATGGAATTTTTATATTCTTCACCCGAATCCACAACATTTTAACCTTTTTATCACATTCATTTTTCCCTCTTCTGTATGTGTACACATACATACATAGATATTATATATGTGTATTTTTATTGTTGAACCATTTAAAAGTAATTTGCATGCATCATGACATTTAATGCATAAATACCTGTCACATCTAAGAAAACTAACTTCAATTCAACATCTAAGACATAGTCAATATTTTAATTTCTCATCTTCTCAAATATATTCTATACCTGTATGTTATAAAATATTATATGACTTATTTTATTTTTTAATTCAGAATATTATGGGGTAAATATGTTTTGGTTACCTGAATTGCTTTTGTACAGTCTGAGTCTAAGTTGTAAGTGTCCCCATCAGCCAGATAGGATTCATTGTACCCATCACATCATATATTGTAAATTTAAAAATTAATAGAAAAAATTACAATTATTTTCTGACCTTTGAAACTTTGCCAAATCATTAAAAACTGACATACTCTCAGTTGTGAATGTACAGGGAAATAAAAAATTGTAAAACTAACATATTTAGTAGAGAATTGCATAATGTCAAACTTTAAAAACATTGAAAATTAAGGTGTGTTATGAACTTGTGACCCCATCCCCCCCACCCTGGGACAAAAAAAAATTTGTATATTGAAACTCTCATCCTCAATGTGACTGTATTTAGGAGATAGGGATTTTAGGAGCTGATTAAAGTTAAATGAGGTCATATAGGTGGACATATCCGATAGAATTGGTGGCTTTATGAGCTCTCTTCCCTCGTTGACATATGTGAACACAGTGAGACAGCCATTGCCTACTAGAGAAGAGGCCTGGGAATTAAACTACCTAACCAGAACCTTGATCTTAGACTTCTCAGCCTCCAATACTGTGAGAAACACATTTCTGCTGTTTAAACCATCCAGTTTATGGTATTCTGTTTTGGCAGACTGAGCTGACTAAAACAAGGTGTTCTGTTCTTTGTTAAAAACAAACAAAAACTTTGTTTAACTTTGTTAAAAACAAACAAAAACTTACCAAGAGTATTCCTAACAGTGCTTGCTTTTATCACCTCATCACATAACTTAGGATACTGTGCCAGATCTTACTGTCTTCCTATAATTTCTGTTAATTTTAATGTTATCTTATCTATTCATAATTTATTTGAGCAATTCACAAGAATGTTATTTACTGACTTTATAAGCCATAGCTCCCATACCAAAACAGATGAAAAGTTTATTTCTCCAAAAATCACACGTTCTCTAGAAACTTAGTATTTCAGGAGATACTTTATATTTTGAGATGGAAAAAGAGAACTTGTATACAGATGGGCTTCTTCTTTGAAGCATGTGCTAAGATAATAAAACCACCAGTATTTTTTCTATATAGAATTGTGTTAGAGGATTATATTGCATGAGACTGCTTTGAAAGGACTGTTTTCTAATGTGACACCTTGGTCATATTTAGGAAAGAAAACAAAAGGCACTAGACACAATGGAACAAAAAAAGATTGTTTTGCATTAAAAAGTATTTTTTAAATGAGTGTGAACCATAGATTAGGCATTTCTAATGGTTTAAAAAGATAAAGAAGAAGAATAAAGAATAAACATAAGCCAGCTATCATCCCCCTTAATTAAAATTTTAATTATTTCATGTTAATATTTTCATGAAAGTGAGTTTACTGTAATACTGTTGAGAAGAACACTATCTTCCCTCTTATCAACAAAGATTTCTTTTGATACTTAGAATTGTTAACCTGGAAACTTGAGATTATATATATTTATTACTCTAGGAAGTTTAATCATTACAATGTTTTAGGTAAGAGGGAACCATACTAGCTAAAATAAAAGAGGGAAAATACCAAATACTAGGAGCTCTCATATACTATTGATGGGAGTGAACTGGCCACCAGTTTTGGAAACGGACATGTTCTAACAAACATGTAAACAAGCACAATCTATGACTCCAAAACTTCATTCCTAAATACATGCACAACAGAAATGGGACATGTGTTCATAAAAAGATATTGGAGTATTCATAACAGTATTGGTTTTAATAGCACCATTGTTTTAATGGTGACAAATTCACTCATTAGCAATGAGAATGAACCGTCTGCAATGACATGCAATTCATGGATCAATCTCTCACACTTGCCTACATGTATTTCGTATTGGAATCTAATGATACACACACACAAAAGTAGATCTCATTAGATTCCAATACGAAATACATGTAGGTAAAATTAATCTATACCATCAAAAGTCCGAATTGTGGTTACTCTGGGAGAGAAGGGGTTTTGCATCTGGAGAGGACAACAAAGGGCCTTCTGGGTTCTTGTTTGTCAGTGTGAAAAGATGCTGGGCTGTATACTTTCACTTGTGCATTTCTCCATTGTAATTATATTTGAATGAAAATTAAGCAATTAAAAAAATAAAAACAGAATGCTTGTGATAAGATAATTTTGTTTTCTCACTTCATTTTATATACTGTTTTTACATTAATTTTATACTAATCAACAACTAAGTATACTTAATAACAAAACTATTGGCTTCCTTGCAGAGGTTTTTTTGGTTTGGGGGGCTCTAGGGGGGGAGTTGCTAATTAACTAGTGATTCATTCATTGAGACTCTGTCTCAAAAAATAAATGAATAGTGTGGCACCTGTAGCTCAGTGGGTAGGGCTCTGGCCACATACACTAAGGCTGGAGGGTTTGAACCCAGCCCAGGCCAGCCAAACAACAATGACAACTGCAACAGAAAAAATAGCCAGGTGTTGTGGCGGGAGCCTGTAGTCCCAGCTACTTGGGAGGCTAAGGCAAGAGAATCACTTAAGCCCAAGAGTTTGAGGTTGCTGTGAGCTGTGACGCCACAGCATTCTAACAAGGGTGACATAGTGAGATTCTGCCTCAAAAAATAAATAAATAAACAAATAAATAAATAAAATACACTCCTCTAGGCAATATATCACAGCTAAATTTGCATCCTACTAAGTTTTAGGGTTAGAACTCTTCTGAAAGAGAAGTCAAAATTATCCATGAAACTTCCCCAGTAATGTGACACACTAGTGACTGAATTACACCTTACAGTCCACATAAGATAGATGGTTTTTCTTTTAACACTAGTTTGATCATTTATTCTCTGATTGAACAGTAGATAAAGGAGCTGGCTTGAATTTAGAGCTATATAATTAAAAGGAAACAAAAATATGAGAATCATACCAGCCTTAGAAATGCATGGGAGCTATAATTTACTGGGATAATAGCAAAATCTGTGTCCAGTCCCCCGGGTAGAGTGTGGTTGGTTGAATTGCCCATATTGTATAAGTTATTTTCTCTTTCATCCTTTTCCAACCCCAGTGTGGTACACCCATATGTAATTCATGAAAATTTTGTTTATTCTTCTGAAAAATAGAAAGGAAATCTATCTTATATCTTAGGGGTTAAAATGATATATATATATATATATATATATATATATATATATATATAAAATAAAATGATCCATGGATGGTTTAGTATCTGCCATAGTATGAGTGTTCAGTGAACAACAGCTATTATTATAGTAGAATATAAAAAAAAATAAAAGATAAAAAAATTATGACACACTCCCAAAACTAAGTTTAAAATTAATTACTCTTCTTCAGACTGTGTGGAAAAATAAAAATGTTCTAAATACATACATTTCACCTGACTTGGGGTCATTTTCCCAAAGCTTAAGACCACGTGGCCACAATGGTTCCCTTTCCAGGACACATTCTGCTGGCAAGATAGCTTTGAAAGCCCTCCCACAAGTGGCAGAGTCTATTTCTCAGGCCTTTGCATCTGGCCTGCCTGTGGAATGATTGGACACCAGAATGCAGAAAAGGGGAAAGAGTACCCCCTCCAGACTTGGGCCTCTAGAGGCCATGTGAGCACTCACTTTGTCTTTGGTAACTCTGCCCCAGTCATGAGAATAAGCTCAGGCCAACCTACAGGAAGAAGAGAGACAACATGACCACAGGCCAGTCAGCCTAATAGTGCCAGGTGAGGTCCTAAACATGTGTCAACCCCACACTGATTAGCAGAGCTAACTGATGGCTCTACTGTGGTCACTCACAGCTGGCCACAGACACATGAGGAAGATTAGGCTACACTGAAACTGCCCAGCAGAGTTATAAGCTAAACAATATGCTTGTTAGTTTTAAGTCATCATATTTTGAGTGGCTTTTCATTCAAACCATACCTATCTGATAGAGACTATATATTTTGTCCTCAATTAAAAATATTCTTCTATCCCTAGAGCATTAGTTATAATTTGAGGTTCAGATATGTGATAGTATTCCTATATGTTATTAAATATGTTCAGACATTCCATAATAGCCAGTGAGACATAGACACGCATAAAACTATAGTTGGTTGTATAAAAATGCTTCTCATGGCTCAGTTCCTGTAGCTCAGTGAGTAGGGAGCCAGCCACATACACTGGAGCTGGTGGGTTCAAAGCCAGCCCAGGCCTGCAAACAACAATCACAACTGCAACCAAAAAATAGTCATGTGTTGTAGCGGGTGCCTGTAGTCCCAGATATTTTGGGAGGCTGAGGCAAGAGAATCGCTTAAGCACAAGAGTTTGGGGTTGCTGTGAGCTGTGACGGGATGCCATAGCACTCTACCCAGGGCAACATAGTGAGACTCTGTCTCAAAAAAATCAAAAAATGCCTCTCATTAACTCACATCAGAACCTTCTATAATCTCTTTCATAACAGAACTCCTATGGACCTATAGAACAAAGCCTATACTGACCCTAAATACCAGTACAATCTGGTCATTTTTTTGTCACATCATATATAAATTATTTAACCAACAAACATATGAGAGTAATGGGGGTAAGCATCTTCTTTCAAACGTATCACATAATCGGGAGACAGTTGAAGAGCTCAGCTTTAAATATCAGTTTAAAATTATGAATAGTTAATAGGAGGAGTTACTTTTAATCTTCTTTTTAAATTTAGATGGGTAAAAATGAATATAGGACGGGGTGTATGTGGCTCAAAGAAGTAGGGCGCCAGCCCCATATGCCAGAGGTGGCGGGTTCGAACCCAGCCTAAGCCAAAAACTGCACACACAAAAAAAGAATATATAGTAAAAAAATAAGATCATATTCTTTCCCTGTTCCATTCTAAAGGCAGTGTCATTGCCAGTTCATTATGCATCCTTTTAGAAATATTGAGTCAGTTTTATATTATATACGTAAGTGTATTTGTGTGTATACTTATTCCCCTCCTTCACATGTTACAATTTATCTTGGAAATTATATTATATCAATACATATGGATTGTAAGGCAGAGACCTTAAATAAGACAAGTCTGAATCAGGCTATACAGAGGTTAATGCTATTGAGTGACTATGATGGCAAGTCCTCCAGTGTCTAGAAGACTGTTAACAGTATCAACATTCAACATTTTTTTGTTTCTTTCACAGAAAAGAAAGACTGGGTGTGATTGCCATGAAGTTGGGGGTCATTAGAACACCATTTCTCTACTCTCTTCAAGCAACATTTGATGAACCCATAGAATGTGATCAGCCCTACAGTCATCACTGACTTATATTCTAAATTAGCCCCCAAACTTGAAAAAGCAGAGCAAATTTGGCTTTAACTTGGATCCAAGTTTTTTATGGGTTCAATCATTTGTTTAAGAAAGAATTTTTGTTGTTTTAATAATATGAGCCATGATTTAATAAGAAGTCTATATATATATATATACTGGTTTTTTTTTTTTTTTTTTTTTGCAACAGAGCCTCAAGCTGTCACCCTGGGTAGAGTGCTGTTGCATCACAGCTCACAGCAACTTCCAATTCCTGGGCTCAAGTGATTCTCCTGCCTCTGCCTCCCAAGTAGCTGGGACTACAGGCACTTGCCATAACACCCGGCTATTTTTTGGTTGCAGCCATCATTGTTGTTTGGTGGGCCCGGGCTGGATTCGAACCGGCCAGCTCAGATGTACACTTCTACATTGCCAGTGGGAATGCAAACTAATACGTTCCTTTTGGAAAGATGTTTGGAGAACACTTAGAGATCGAAAAATAGATCTGTCATTTAATCCTACAATTCCTCTACTAGGTATATATCCAGAAGACCCAAAATCACATTATAATAAAGATATATGTACCAGAATGTTTATTGCAGCCCAATTCATAATTGCTAAGTCATGGAAGAAGCCCAAGTGCCAACTGACCCACGAATGGATTAATAAATTGTGGTATATGTACACCATGGAATATTATGCAGCCTTAAAGAAAGATGGAGACTTTACCTCTTACATGTTTACATGGATGGAGCTGGAACATATTATTCTTAGCAAAGTATCTCTAGAATGGAAGAAAAAGTATCCGATGTATTCAGTCTTACTATGAAACCAATTTATAGCTTTCTTATGAAAGCTTTAACCCAATTATAGCCCAAGAAGAAGGGGAAAGGGAAGAGGGAGGGGAGGGAAGGGGGGAGGATGGGTGGAGGGAGAGTAATTGGTGGGACCGCACCTACGGTGCATCTTACAAGGGTACATGTAAAATTTCCTAGGTGTAGAATATAAATGTCTTAACACAATAACTAAGAAAATCCCCTGAAGGCTATGTTAACCAGTTTGATGAAAACATTTCAAATTGTATATAAAACCAGCACATTGTACCTCATGATTGCATTAATGTACACAGTTATGATTTAATAAAAAATTTTAAAAAAATAGATGTACCACAAACACATCTAAATTCCTTTTAGTACCCAGTACAGTAAAACAAATATCCATGATTTCATTTCTAATTTCTGAGACAGTTTCTAGTCTTTTATACCCTGAAGAAATATGACTTAGGTTTTGTTTTTTGTTTTTTTTTTTTCATTTTATCATTTACTGTAGGTAACTTTACCTAAGTTAATAAGAGAGTGCCAAGCTATTATAGGAAATTGAATCTGCAGATTTTTAAAATAATCAGATTAAATTCAGGGTACATTTCCTATGTTAAGGATTCAAAGTGCTTAAAATCTGGGACAGATTTTTCAGCAATGTTACAGGAACTAATGGGGGAGGAAGAAAAAAGGGAGAGACGGAAGAAAATGAAGAGAAAAGAGGAAGATGGAGAGAAGGAAGGAAGCAGAGAGGGGAAAAGAGAGAGAAAGGAGAGGGAGAAGAGACTGGAGACAGCCTGCTCCCAAATGTAGTGTTTCCATGGAGAAGCAATGCTGTTAGAGATGCTCAGCTGGCTAGAGGACTAAAAGACATTCTTATCTGAACTTTAAATTGGAAGATTACTGTGTATGCTGGTTTTATCACATATGAGGCAGCAAATTTCCTTAGAATACCAACAAATGGGCTTCAGAGAATTACATAGCAAGGACATGGTGATTGCTACAAAAATAAACAAAAACTTATTTTTTATTTATTATTATTTTTTATTATTCTCTCTGGGAGAGAGCCTGTAAAAGAATGAACTTTTTCAAAAGAGAAATCTGATGTAAAAACTCCATCTAAGGAAACTTTAACTTGAACATCCGGGGTGGTGGGAGTGGAAAATAGTTCACATTCAGTGGAAAACAGTTCACACTATTTTTTCCCCTGCTATTATATTTTCTCTTCCTGATAATTTTGGGAATAACATCATGTCCTATATTCTTCCTCCAGAATGCTCTGCCTGCTAATGCTCTGAACTTTCTGTTTCTGCCTAGCAGGGATCCATTAATCCTCAGCCTTTGCCTATTAAATCTGTTTCTCAATATAGGTCACTTGAGTCAAAGTTACTCAGTTACGGGTAAAATATAACCCTCCACTAGAGGGACATATTTTTATCTCAACATTCAAAGAGCTGCCTTTTTAACATGTCCCAGAGTTAATGGAGGTTACACTCATAACTCTTCAAAAAGAGAATATAATTTAGAAATCTACTCTCCCCTTGATAATTAGATATAACTTCTATTAACATAAAATGAGAATTATGTGGCTTAGAGGAGGCAAGATCAGTGGCCTTAATTTAAACTAATGGTGAAAGTTGTGACTTCTCCATATTGTGGAAGTTTCCTCTGAAATCACACCAAGTATTTATGGAAATAGCACAATAACCTCCATAGCTGTTGCCTAGAACCCAAATAGTGAGAAAAAATAGAAGAACCTTTGTACTGAGTCTGTATGTTATTAGTGCCACTGAACTTCCTTATTCTTTATTTTAAATAATGGTATGTTATACTTCAATAGTAAGAAAGACTCAGTTTGTCACTGGATAGTTGGCCACAAGAGACGGATTCACTTTTTCCCCTCGTTATCTCTTACCACTGCTTACAAAGTGCCTGGTAAAACTTTTAGCACAAATTCTGACTTGGCTTTATAATATGTAAACACAAATGTGGACATCTATTAGGTGTTTAGTCAAGAGCATAATACTTAGACAATTCTGATTAAAAACTTTGTTTTGATACTATTGAAAAATCTACTGCATTTCCAAGTGGTATATTGTAGACGTTATTTAGAAATTTTTACCTTTAAATCCTAATGTTTTCCTTACTAATATTATATAAAAAACAAAGAAAATATTACCTATTATCAGCTGTTAGAAAAATGAATATTAAATATAGCCCACCAGTTGAACTTATGAAATTATCAGAGCACTTTGTGACACTAATTAAGTCTGGTGGAGAACTTTTTTCAAGCAAACCCATATTTGGAATTCAACCAGAGAGGAGATTTCATTAAATAAGACATAATCTTGAGATACTGCAATGTATAAAGGTCACCTATGTATTTTATTCTTCATAAAGTATGTTCGCTAACAATTTACTTACATTTAGACATACTTTTAACAATCTTTTTTATTTCCCCGTACATAAGCTACTATCAAAAATGAACTATAAATGGAAAGAAAGTTGTTAAGACAAACTTTCCACAAGAAGTGGTATCTAATACTTCAGGAAAAGAGCAGAAAATGATATAATACCCGGTACAAGTATTCAGAAAGTTGACACTCTGGAATCAGTAAAGGTATCTCAAGATACCTTTGATGTCCACATGGTTTAATAACAGTTAAAAGAAAAAAAAAATGTAATCCTAGGTATCTTACAAAAGACATGATCTTCTGTTCAAAATACCATTTAAGGTGGCAGAGAAAGCTATAATTCATTGTAGGAAGACTTTCATTTTAAGGATAAGGATTTTTTGTTATTGTTAAGTTTTTGCTCACAGTAGAGATAGCTATAATTAGCCAAGCAATTCATCTATGAGGACTTGAACTTCCCATTTCATAAGGGAAACAAGTTTAGCAAGTGTGCTTTGATTATGAACTATTGGGAATCAATTTCAATTGACCAATATTAAGCCCCTATGCTAGGCCAGACACTTGCTAAGGAAAATGCATTTGGAATGAATAATATTATTACAAATGTTAACTTTCTAATCCATTCAATATAATAATTCATTAATGCAGTTGTTAATGACATTATTTCCCTGGAGAAATATTTTATACCTATGTCTTACATGTTCCTCCTCACCCTATTAAAACACAGCTACAGCAAAGAAAATGAATTTTAATAACATCAGCAAACCCTTCTCTAGCACTAGCTAAATTTCAGGCACTGTTCCAAGCCTTTATATACAGTAATTTATTTTATTCTTATAACCCTTTGCAAAATAAGGACCCTCATAGAGAGACTGGGAAACTTGTTTAGGATCCCCTCTCTCTGTAGTCCTTTGTTTCTGCATGGTGAGTTCTTCTAAATATTCAGTTGATTTTCCAGTGACAACTTCATACCACTGATACTTCAACTCAGCAATGTTTTGCTGCTTCAAGTATGTCTAATTTGGAGAACATAGTCCAAAAGTGCAGCAAACCCCAAAACCTTAGCAAGAGCAGTTCTGGATTTTATGGACAGCTGACCTTCTAGTTCTTCTCTCTCTTCCTTTTTTTTTTTTGGTGTTTCTATCCCAAGCATATATAGTTGTTTGGTCAGCTAGTGATTTGTGGAGAGTTTATACCACATAATCAAATTTGAAGCATCAGTACTTCTGTACCTCTCTCACTTCCAAAGCTTTCTCTTTAAAGCCCTTAATACTATCATCTACCCTTTGGTGTTACCATCTAGTCCTTTAAACTAGGAAGGAAGGTTGAAGTAGCTCACTGAAGAAACCATAATGTACAAAAGCCATAAAACTACAGTTTTGCCAGTCCATCTAGTAGTATAATTTTTTTTTGAAATTTGTATTAAGATAATTATAAACTTACATGAAGTTGTAAGGAAAAATAAAGAGAGATTCCATATAGACTTTACTTAGTTTCCCACAAAGGTAACGTTTTGGAAAATTCTAGTACAATATCACAACCAGAATACTGATGCTGATACAATCCACTGATCTTATTCACATTTTCCCCTTTACATGTATTCATGGATGTTTTGTTCTAGAAAATTTTATCATGTGTGTAGATTCATGTATCCACTACCAAGGCCAAGCTACTCAGCAATCTCCTCGCCACAATATGCCTGTAGTAGTCCTTCCCTGACCTCATCTACATCCCTCCCACTTCCATTCTTCCTTAACCCTTGGCAACCATTCATCTGGATTCCATTTCTCAAATTTCATCATTTCAAAATGTTGTATGGAATGGAAAGGTTCATAACCTTTTGGGATTAATATTTTTCTCTTAGCATAATTCTTCAGAGATTCATCCAAATTACGACATACATCAATAGTTATTACCTTCATGTTTCCAGTTTTTGGCTGTTATGAATCAAGCGTCTATGAACATTTGTGTATAGAATTTTTTTGTAAGAACATATATTCCATTTCTCTGGGATTAAATGCCCAACAGTGATCTTCCTGAGTCATGTGGTAATTGTATGTTTAATTTTAAAAGAAATTACCAAACTGTTTTCCAATGTACTATTTGTCACCAGCATGAGTGATTATTTTCTCTACATCCTCACCAGCATTTGGCATTTTTATTATACTTTATTTTTTCCATTCTGACAGGTGTATGATGATATCTCACTGTGGTTTTAATTCATTATTTCCCTGGAGAACTCACATCTCAAATAGGTAAAGAGGACTCTCAAAACAACCTTAACGATCAATTAGAAAATAGGCAATAGGCAATGAGAGATGTTTCACTGTAGATGACATACATGGAAAGTTCTAGATATGAGTCTTTTTAAACTGTTTCTGCAAGAGGAATTGCCTGATATCTTCATGTTAACATTACTGTATGTCCCACTCTTATAAGTTTATATAATCATTTTTATCATGTAAAAAACGATTTTCAAATTACATGGAAAATGATTATAATTTGAATATTTTTACCTGCACATAAAAGACTAGAAATAAATATACCAGAAGATATTATATTATGATTTTCTTTTTAATAGTAACATAAGTGACTTTTGTCTATTTTCCATTTCTTTATACTAGTAGGTATTTAGAAAGTTATCTTCTATACTTACTAATTTATTTTATCGTTTTTATTAGGTTAAAATTTAATCATTGCTGAAAATAAGTTTCTCAAAGAGGCTAATGAAAATTCCAACTTGATTATAACATAATCTCCTGAAATCCCAAGTAACTTCAAATAAGGAGAGCATATGGGTTTTTATATTAAGTACATGTTTAGGTAAAAATTCCTACTAGATTTAGTGTTATCATCCACATAAATAACATTCATATAAAATAGTAACATCCCATAAATAATTTGAACAAGTTTTATAGCTATAAAGCTATATCATATCCCAAAATAAGGAGGTTAAGGCTAGCGTCCTAAAATATTACAATGTTAAAGAGCAGTGGAGACAATGGGCAACCTTGCCTGGTTCCTGATCTGAGTGGAAATGATTTCAATTTAACTCCACTCAATACAATATTGGCTGTGGGTTTGCTGTAGATGACCTCTATTAGTTTAAGAAATGTCCCCTCTATACCAATTTTCTTTTCTGATCATGAAGGATGCTGGATATTATCAAAAGCTTTTTCTGCATCAATTGAGAGAATCATATGGTCTTTGTTTTTTATATTGTTTATGTGATGAATTATATTTGTAGATTTATGTATATTGAACCAGCCTTGAGACTCTGAGATAAATCCCACTTGGTCATGGTGTATAATTTGTTTGATGTGTTGCTGGATTCTGTTTGTTAGGATATTGTTGAATATTTTTGCATAGATATACATAAGTGATAATGGTTTATAATTTTCTTTTCTTGTTGGGTCTTTTCCTGGTTTGGAGATCAGGGTGATGTTTGCTTAATAAAATGTGTTGGGTAGTATTCCTTATTTTTCTATATCTTGGAAGAGATTAAGTAATACTGGTACTAGTTCCTCTTTAAATGTTTGGTAGAATTCTGACTTGAGCCATCTGGTCCTGGGATTTCCTTTTAGGGAGATTTTGTATAGTTGATGCTATTTCAGAACTTGATATAGGCCTGTTCAACATTTCCACTTGATTCTGGCTAAGTCTTGGAAGGTGATGTGCTTCCCAGTACACAGCAATTTCCTTCAGATTTTTATATTTCTGAGAATAAAGTTTCTTGTAATAATCATTAAGGATTTTTTGAATTTCTGAGGAGTCTGTGGTTATTTCAACTTTGCCATTTCTGATTGATAAAATTAGAGATTTTACTCTTTTATTTTTGCTGGTTAGGTTAGCCAAAGTTTTATTTGTTTTATTGACCTTTTCAAAAAACCAACTTTTCATTTATTTATAGACTTATTGATTTAATTTTTCAAAAAACCAACTATTGATTTATTGATCTGTTGTATAAGGCCTTTGTTTCCAATTTCATTTAATTCTGCTCTAATTTTGGTTATTTCTTGTCTTCTACTGGGTTTGGAATTGGAATGTTCCTCCTTTTCCAGGTGCTTGAGATGTCCCATTAAGTTGTTAACTTCTTCTCTTTCCATTCTCTTAAGGAAGGAAGGCCTACAGTGCCATAAATTTCCCTCTAAGGACTGCCTTTGTGGTAGCCCAAAGGTTCTGATAATTTGTGTCTTCATTGTCATTTTGTTCCAAAAATTTGGTATTTACTTCTTAATCTTGTCTATGACCCAGCTATCTTTCAGCATAAGGTTATTTAGCTTCTATGATTTTGTATGAGCATGCAGATTTCTGTTGTTGCTAAATACAACTTTTATTCCATGGTGGTCAGAGAAGATGCAAGGAATAATTTCTATTCCTTTAAATTTACTGAGGTTAGATGTAGGACCTAAGAAGTGATGGGTTTTAGAGTATGTTCTCTGGGCTGATGAGAAGAATGTGTATTCAGTTTTGTTGGGATGAAATGTTCTGTTAAATCCAAATGTTGAATGGTTACATTTACATCTACAATTTCTTTGCTCAGCTTCTTATTGGAGGATCTATCCAACACTGCAAAAGGAGTGTTAAAATCTCTGACTATTATGGAGCTAGAGGAAATCAAGTTGCTCATATGTGTTAGAGTTTCTCTTATAAATTGAGGCACATTCTGGTTGGGTGCATAAATATTAATAATTGAAATCTCATCATATTGGGTATTATCCTTAATGAATATGAAGTGACCATTATTATCCTTCCTTACTTTTGTTGGTTTAAAGCCTATTGTATCTGCAAATAGAATTGCAATACCTGCTTTTTTCTGATTTCCATTAGCCTGAAATATAGATGACTATCCCTTCACCCTGAGTCTATATTTATCTTTTAAGGTAAGATGAGACTCTTGTATGCAGTAGATATCTGGCCTGAGTTTTTGTATCCAGTCATCCAAACTGTGCCTCTTTAGAGGACAATTTAAGACATTCACATTCATGGAGAATATTGATAAGCCTGGTAGAATTTTGGGTATCGAGTTTTTCAAAAGTACAGGGGATATATTTAATCCTTATGCCACTGTGGAAGTTGGAGTTTGATCAAAAGTTTCTGAATGAGTTTACTTTTGTCGTGGAGGACTGCACTGGTCATTATGGAGGATAGGTCTGAGAATATCCTGGAGAGCTGGTTTAGTTATGGCAAACTTCTTCAACATGTGAATCATTAAAGTATTTAATTTCTCCATCATAAATGAAACTCAGTTTAGCTGGATACAGGATCCTGGGTTGAAAATTATTTTGTTTTAGGAGATTAAAAGTTGACGACCATCACTTCTAGCTTGAAAGGTTTCAGCAGAGAGATCTACAGTCATTCTAATATTCTTCCCCTTGAAGGTTATGCTTTTCATACGTCTGGCTGCTTTAAGAATTTTCTCCTTCATATTGATACTGAAGTTAATTATGAAGGGCCTGGGGGATGACTTATCCAGGTTGAGTAGTGCTGGGGTTCTGAAACTACCTTCTATTTGAATTTCAGAATCTCATGACATATCTGGAAAGTTCTCGTTCATAATCTCATGAAGAAGGGCCTCTGTGCCTTGCGAAGCCACTTTGTTGCCTTCAGAGATTCCTATGAGGCCAATATTAGTTTTCTTTGAATTATCCCAGAGCTCTCTGAGAGAATGATCTATTTTTGCTCTCCATTACTCTTCCTCATTGAAATTTGGGAGCATTCAAAGCTTTGTCTTCAATGTCAGAAATCCTTTCTTCTGAAAGATGGCTGACTGAAGCCAGCTTTCCACAGAGGCACCCATCCAGAAGGAGAGTTAAAGGACAGAAACTTAGCAAGTAACCTGGTGGATTAGAGCTGTGCCAAGAGAGAAAGTTGAAGAATGCACATCAACCCTGCTGAGGTGAGCTGCAACCCCATGGATACAAACAAAAGGTACAAAATCCATCATCAAGCAGACAGGAGTCCTCTCCCCCATGAGAATGTCATGGAGTACCCCATAAACAAACAAGCAGAGTTCAAAAGTCCTCCCATTATACTCCATGGGAGAAACCCTCTAAGAACTGGATTGACTTCCCCTACTAGGGTACCATGGCGCTCTCTTGCCAGGCATAAAACTGTGTAAAACTGTATAAATTCTCTACCTGCCAATCAGAGTTCCAAGCATGCCCCTCCACTCTCACTCTGAGGTCTGGAGGCCTGTCCCTCAGGAGTCCAGATTCATGGGTGATTTCTCGAGGGGTGGGGACAGGGCCTGGACAGATGCTGGTCAGTGCTGATTCTGCAGAAGGTGAGTGAGGAGAAAATGGTCAGCTGAGAGGGAACAACGCCGAAATGGTGGTGCCCTGAGGTGCAGAGCAGCAGCCATTTTTGGCAACTATAGGACTCACTCCTGGATATTCCAGAGTCACACCCCCTGTCTCTGGGCAACCAGAGGAGGCCAGGCATCTTCTCAGGTGCCAACCACTGGTGGAACAGATCTGGGACAAAAAAGCAGTCCCCAGGAATTTAGGCGGGACAGAAATAAATTCTGCAAAATTGTTCTGTTCTGTCAGTAACAGCAATCAGGTTTGAAGCTGGAATTGAGTAAACACCCCCCAGCCTCCATCAAGCAGCCAAGGTTGTCAGGTCTCACCTCCCCCTGCAGGATAGAGGCATAGAGCATCAGCCTGGCTGAAGAGACACAGATCTCCTTGTGATTCAGGAAGGTACAACCCCCTGAAGTATCTGCTCATTGGAAGCAACTGTTTCACAGCCCTCCAGGGTTATCACTGACTGGGTGTGACAGATGTGCAAGGTGGGGAAGGAAGCATAAACACTCCCACACTAATCTATTTGTGGGTGGGTCCTCCTGATCTCACAGAGCACTGGAACAAGTCATATTTGAGTTGTCAGCAGACCCCTACGATTTAGTTGCCAGAGACTTTTGAACTATTTCACCTGAGAGAGGTTCTGACTGAGACAATTGATTTGGACCATTTGAACTGAGCCAATCGCCTGAGGACTATCCAAGTGGTACCCTGGGTATGTGGTTGTAGGAAGGTTTGATTTTCCTTTTTCATTGTTACCTATGGAGGGGTGGGGTGACTTAATTGGTGGTATTTCTCCACAGATGAGACTTCAACCCAAGTAACTGTTTCACTAGGGTCAAACAGAGACCAGCTAAAAACAAGACAGAGCAACTTAGACCCACCACACCAAACAGGTCCCTAGTTCTCAGACCGTAGCCTTGTACGGATCCTTGGCAAAGCTCCAGGGGAAAAGTCAAACAGTGTAAAATAGTCATGGGGCGGAATCAGCAGAAAAACTCTGGTAACATGAATAAGCAGAGTAGATCAACCCCTCCAAGGAAAGATATGGCAGATGTAACTGAAGATCCCATTCATAAACAGATGGCCGAGATGTCAAAAATCGAACTCACAATTTGGATTGCAAAGAAGATTAATAGAATGGAGAAAAACGTGGAATTAGAAATTTGAGGAGAAATTCAAAAGTTGTCTCAAGAATTTAAAGAATTTAAAAACAAAACCACTAAAAATTTTGACAGATTGAAGCAAGAATTTACAGTCATCAAAGACCTGAAAAATTCAGTAGAATCCCTCAGTAACAGAGTGGAGCAAGCAGAATAAAGGCTTTCTGACATTGAAGACAAACCATTGAAGGCCCCCAAACTCTCAAAGAGGAAGAGAAATGGAGAGCAAAAACTAACCATTCTCTCAGAGAGCTCTGGGATAATTCAAAGAAGGCTAATATCTGCCTCATTGGAATCCCTGAAAGCAATTAAGTGGCTTCACAAGGCACAGAGGCCCTTCTCCATGAAATTATGAAAGAGAATTTTCCAGACATGCCAAGAGATTCTGAAATTCAGATAGCAGACAGTTTAAGAACCCCAGCACTACTCAATTCGAATAAGACATCACCCATGCTTATCATAATTAACTTCACTAAAGTTAATATGAAGGAGAAAATTCTGAAAACAGCCAGACATAAGAAAACCATCACCTACAAATGGAAAAATAATAGAATGACTGCACATCTCTCTGCTACAACTTTTCAAGCCAGAAGAGGGTGGTCATCATCTTTTAATCTCCTAAAAGAAATAAATTTCTACACAGGATCCTGTATCCAGCTAAACTTAGTTTCATTTATTATGGAGAAATTGAATACTTTAATGACATTCACATGTTGAAGAAATTTGCCATAATGAAACCAGCTCTTTAGATATTCTCAGACCTATCCTCCATTATGACCAGCACAATCCTCTATGAAAAAGTAAACTCACTCAGAAACTTTTGATCAAACTTCAACTTCCACAATGGTGAAAGGATTAAAAATGTCCACTGGACTTTCAAAAAACTCAATACTCAAATCTTTTTCCAGACTTATCAATATTCTCCATTAAAGTGAACGGCTTAAACTGTCCTTTAAAGTGACACAGGTTGGCTGACTTGATACAAAAACTCAGGCCAGATATTTGCTGCATATAAGTATCATATCTTACCTTAAAAGATAAATACAGACTCAGGGTGAAAGGATGGTCTTCCATATGTCAGGCAAATGTTAATCAGAAAAAAGCAGGTGTTGTAATTATATTTGCAGATACAATAGGCTTTAAACCAGCAAAAGTAAGGATGGATAAGAATGGTCATTTCATATTTGTTAAGGGTAATACTGAATATGATGGAATTTCAATTATTAATATTTATGCACCCAACCAGAATGCACCTCAATTTATAAGAGAAACGCTAACAGCCATGAGAAACTTGATTTCCTCCAGCTCCATAATAGTCAGAGATTTTAACACTCATTTGGCAGTGTTGGATAGATCCTACAAGAAGAAGCTGAGTAAAGAAATTTTTGATTTAAAGCTAACCATTCTACATTTGGATTTAACAGACATCTACAGAACATTTCAACCCAACAAAACTGAATACACATACTTCTCATCAGCCCATGGAACATACTCCAAAATCGATCACATCTTAAGTCACAAGTCTAACCTCAGTAAATTTAAAGGAATAGAAATTGTTCCTTGCTTCTTCTCGGACCACCCTAGAATAAAAGTTGAACTCAGTAACAACAGGAATCTGCGTACTCATACAAAAACATGAAAGTTAAATAACCTTATGCTGAATGATAGCTGGGTCATAGATGAGATTAAGAAGGAAATTGCCAAGGGGAGACAAGATGGCGGACTGAAGCCAGCTTTCAACAGAGGCTCCCGTCCAGAAGGAGAGTTAAGGGACAGGAATTTAGTAAGTATCCTGGTGGACTTGAGCCACACCAAGAGAGAAGGTTGAAGAACGCACATCAACACCACTGAGGCAAGCTGTGATCACAAGGACGCAAACAAAAGGTACAAAATCCACCACCAAGCGGACGGGAGTCCCCCTCCCCCATGAGACCGGCTCAAGAGCCCCACAATTAAACAAACGGGCAGAAATTAAAGGCCCTCCCACTACACTCCACGGGAGAGACCTTCTAAAAACTGGACCTACCTCCCCTACTGGGGTGCCGTGGCATTCTCCTGCCGGGCATGAAACTGAATAAAACTTTAAAAATCCTTTGCCGGCAACCCTGAATCGCCAACACTCCCCTCCCGCCCACTGAGGTCTGGAGGCCTGTCCCCCAGGAGTTCGTATTCTTGAGTGATTTCTCAAGGGGAGTGGACAGTCCCTGAGTTGCGACTGGTCAGCATTGACTCTGAGGCACGTGAGTGAGGAGAGGGCACCGGGCTGAGGGGGAGTCACGCCTCAGTGGCACTTCCCTGTGGCACGGTGCAGCAGCCCTCCCCGTGCATCAACACGTCCAGGCATAAAACTGAATGGAACTCCAGCTTCCCCCCCACTCTCACTCGGGGTCTGGGGGCCTGTCCCCCAGGAGTTCGGATCCTTGGGTGATTTCTCGAGGGGAGCGCACAGTGCCCGAGCCGTGACTGGTCAGCGCTGACTCTGAGACACGCGAGCGAGGAGAGGGCACCGGGCTGAGGGGGAGTCACGCCTCGGCGGCACTTCCCTGCAGTGCGGTGCAGCAGCCCTCCCCGGGCAACATTAAAACTGAATAAAACTCCAGCTTCCCCGCTGAGCGCCCCTACTCTCACTCGGGGTCCGGAGGCCTATCCCCCAGGAGTGCGGATCCTTGGGTGATTTCTCAAGGGGAGTGCACAGTGCCCGAGCTGCGTCAGGTCAGCGCTGACTCTGAGACACGTGAGCGAGGAGAGGGAACTCTGCTGAGGGGAAATCAAGCCTTGGTGGCACTTCCCTGCGGTGCGATGCAGCAGCCCTCCCCGGGAGGGCAACAGTACGGCCGGGCATAAAACTGAATGAAACTCTAGCTTCCCCCCCACTCCCACTCGGGGTCTGGGGGCCTGGCCCCAAGAGTTCGGATTCTTGGGGGATCTCTCGAGGGGTGTGGACCCAGCATGAACTGCGGCTTCTCAGTGCTGACTCTGGGGCACGAGATAGAGGAGAAAAGGGTCGGCTGAGTGCCCACACCAGAGCGGCAGTTCCCTGGAAGCAGAGCAACAGCCGTTTTTTCTTTAACAGCAGAACGGCTCAATTCTGGATATTCTGAGGCCACACCCCCTGTCTACCTGGGCAACCAGAGGAGGCCACTGGTGAGCAGGGGATTTCCTGACACTGCTCACAAACCCGGGAAGCTTCCAGGGCAGGGCCAACACTGAGAGGTGATCAGACGCAGCCTTCAGCAGCAAAGAGGACACAAACCTCCAGCAGCAAAGACATTTGAACTCAGAACAGCCCGGCTTCTGTAGGCAATTTCGGCAGGAACAGAGACAGAACCCCGCAAAGTTGTCTGTTCTGTTAACAGCACCCATCAGGGACGGGGCTAAGCCTGAGTGAACACCTCCTTCCCATCACCTGCATCAAGCACTGAAAGATGTCAGGCCCCATCTCCTCCTGCTACATAGCGGCAGTCTGCGGGGGTCTGGCAGACTTCCTTGCGATTCAGGCAGGTGCAAACACCTGGAGTGTCTGTTCACTGCAGGCAACTGGGTTAGCCATCTGCAGAGATACCAGTGACTGGGTCTGACGGAGGGGCAAAGTGGGGAAGGGGACGTCAACCTTCCCAGACTTCTCTGTTTGCTGGGTGGCTCCTCCTGACTCCAAGCTGCACTGGGATGAGCCGTGTCAGAGGAGTCACCAGGCCCCTGTGATCCAGTTCCCAGAGACCTCTTGAACTCTCCCACTCGAGACAGGTGCCGATTGAGACAGTTGATTTGGACCTTTTTAACTGGGCTAATAGACTGAGGACTTTTCAGGCGGTGCCCTGGGTGTGCGGTTGTAGGAAGGTTTGATTCTCCTTTTCCAACTGGGGCCAGAGGGGGGCAGGCAGGGTGACTTAATTGCTGATTTTTCCACACAGCTGAGACTTCAAGCCAGAGTAGAAGTTGCAATAGGATCGAACAGAAACCAGCTGAAAACAAGACAGAACCACTTACCTCCACCACACAAGACAGGGCCCCAGTTTCTCAGGCCACAACACTGTACAGGCCCTTGATAAAGCCCCAGGGGAAAAATCAAAGGGAGTAAAATAACCATAAGGTGGAATCAGCAGAAAAACTCTGGTAACATGAATAACCAGAATAGATCAACCCCCCCAAGAAGAGATACAGCAGATGTGATTGAAGATTCCATTCATAAACAACTGGCTGAGATGTCAGAAATCGAACTCAGAATTTGGATTGCAGACAAGATTAATAAAATGGAATTAGGAATTCGAGGAGAAATTCAAAAGTTGTCTCAAGAATTTAACGAATTTAAAGACAAAACAACCAAAGACTTAGACACACTGAAGCAAGAATTTACAGCCCTCAAAGATATGAAAAATACAGTAGAATCCCTCAGCAACAGAATGGAGCAAGCAGAAGAAAGTATTTTTGACATTGAAGATAAAGTCTTTGAACGCTCCCAATCTCTCAAAGAGGAAGAGAAATGGAGAGCAAAAATGGATCACTCACTCAGAGAGCTCTCAGATAATTTGAAAAAAAGCAATATATGAATTATTGGGATTTCTGAGAAGGATGAAGTGCCCTCGAAGGGCACAGAGGCCCTTCTGCATGAAATTATGAAAGAAAATTTTCCAGACATGCCTAGAGAATCTGAAATTCAGATAGCAGACAGCTTCAGACCCCAGCACGATTCGACCCCAATAAGTCATCCCCCAGACATATCATAATTAGCTTCACTAAAGTTAACATGAAGGAGAAGATTCTCAAAGCAGCCCGGCGAAAGAAAACTATAACGTACAAACGTAAGACTATTAGAATAACTGCAGATCTCTCTGCTGAAACTTTTCAAGCCAGAAAAGAGTGGTCATCAACTTTTAATCTCCTAAAGCAAAATAACTTTCAACCCAGGATCTTGTATCCAGCTAAACTGAGTTTCATCTATGATGGAGAAATTAAATACTTCAATGACATTCATATGTTGAAAAAATTTGCCATAAGTAAACCAGCTCTTCAGGATATTCTCAGACCTATCCTCCACAATGACCAACCCAATCCTATACCACAAAAGTAAACTCACTCAGAAACTTCGGATCAAACTCCAACTTCCACACTGGTGAAAGGATTAAAAATGTCCACTGGACCTTTGAAAAACTCGATACCCAAAATTCCACCAGACTTATCAATACTCTCCATCAATGTGAATGGCTTAAACTGTCCTTTAAAGAGGCATAGGTTAGCTGACTGGATACAAAAATTCAAGCCAGATATTTGTTGCATACAAGAGTCACATCTTAACTTAAAAGACAAATACAGACTCAGGGTGAAAGGATGGTCATCCATATTTCAGGCAAATGGTAATCAGAAAAAAGCAGGTGTTGCAATTTTATTTGCAGATACAGTAGGCTTTAAATCATCAAAAGTAAGGAAGGACAAGAATGGTCACTTCATATTTGTTAAGGGTAATACTCAACATAATGAGATCTCAATTATTAATATCTATGCACCCAACCAGAATGCACCTCAATTTATAAGAGAAACTCTAACAGACATGAGTAACTTGATATCCTCCAGCTCCATAATCGTTGGAGATTTCAACACTCCCTTGGCAGTGTTGGATCGATCCTCCAGCAAGAAGCTGAGCAAAGAAATCTTAGATTTAAACCTAACCATCCAATATTTAGATTTAGCAGACATCTACAGAACATTTCATCCCAACAAAACTGAATACACATACTTCTCATCAGCCCACGGAACTTACTCCAAAATTGACCACATTTTAGGTCACAAGTCTAACCTCAGTAAATTTAAAGGAATAGAAATTATTCCATGCATCTTCTTGGACCATCATGGAATAAAAGTTGAATTGAGTAACAACAGGAATCTGCATACTCATACAAAAACATGGAAGTTAAATAACCTTATGCTGAATGATAGCTGGGTCAGAGATGAGATTAAGAAAGAAATCGCCAATTTTTTGGAACAAAACGACAATGAAGACAAAAACTATCAGAACCTCTGAACACCGCAAAGGCAGTTCTATGGGGGAAATTCATAGCACTGCAAGCCTTCCTCAAGAGAACGGAAAGAGAGGAAGTTAACAACTTAATGGGACATCTAAAGCAACTGGAAAAGGAAGAACATTCCAACCCCAAACCCAGTAGAAGAAAAGAAATAACCAAAATTAGAGCAGAATTAAATGAAATTGAAAACAAAAGAATAATACAACAGATCAATAAATCAAAAAGCTGGTCTTTTGCAAAGGTCAATAAAATAGATAAACCTCTGGCCAACCTAATCAGAAAAAAAAGAGTAAAATCTCTAATATCATCAATCAGAAACAACAAAGACGAAATAACAACAGACTCATCAGAAATCCAAAAAATCCTTAATGAATATTACAAGAAACTTTATTCTCAGAAATATGAAAATCTGAAGGAAATTGACCGATACTTGGAAGAACGCCACCTTCCAAGACTTAACCAGAATCAAGTGGAAATGTTGAACAGAGCAATATCAAGTTCAGAAACAGCACCAACTATACAAAACCTCCCTAAAAAGAAAAGCCTGGGAGCAGATGGTTTCACGTCAGAATTCTACCAAACCTTTAAAGAGGAATTAGTACCCATATTACTCAACCTGTTCCAAAATGTAGAAAAAGAAGGAAGACTACCCAACACGTTCTATGAAGCAAACATCACCCTGATCCCCAAACCAGGAAAAGACCCAACAAGAAAAGAAAATTATAGACCAATATCACTAATGAATATAGATGCAAAAATATTCAACAAGATCCTAACAAACAGAATCCAGCAACACATCTAACAAATTATACATCATGACCAAGTCGGTTTTATCCCAGGGTCTCAAGGCTGGTACAATATACATAAATCTATAACTGTAATTCCGCACATAAACAAATTAAAAAACAAAGACCATATGATTCTCTCAATTGATGCAGAAAAAGCTTTTGATAATATCCAGCATCCCTTCATGATCAGAACACTCAAGAAAATTGGTCTAGAAGGGACTTTTCTTAAACTGATAGAGGCCATCTACAGCAAACCCACAGCCAATATCATATTGAATGGAGTTAAATTGGAATCATTTCCACTCAGATCAGGAACCAGACAAGGCTGCCCATTGTCTCCACTGCTTTTCAACATTGTAATGGAAGTTTTAGCCACCTCAATTAGGGAAGAAAAGGCGATCAAGGGTATCCATATAGGGTCAGAAGAGATCAAACTTTCGCTCTTGGCAGATGATATGATTGTGTATCTGGAAAACACTAGGGACTCTACTACAAAACTCCTAGAAGTGATCAAGGAATACAGCAGCGTCTCAGTTTACAAAATCAACATCCATAAATCAGTAGCCTTTATATACACAAACAACAGTCAAGTTGAAAAAGGAGTTAAGGACTCTATGCCATTCACAGTAGTGCCAAAGAAGATGAAATATTTGGGAATTTACCTAACAAAAGATGTGAAAGATCTCTATAAAGAGAACTATGAAACTATAAGAAAAGAAATAGCTGAGAATGTTAACAAATGGAAAAACATACCATGCTCATGGCTGGGTAGAATCAACATTGTCAAAATGTCCATACTACCCAAAGCAATATATAATTTCAACGCACTCCCTATTAAAGTTCCACTGTCATATTTTAAAGATCTTGAAAAAACAATACTTGGTTTTATATGGAATCAGAAAAAACCTCGAATAGCCAAGACATTACTCAGAAATAAAAACAAAACAGGAGGAATCACACTACCAGACCTCAGACTTTACTACAAATCGATAGTGATCAAAACAGCATGGTATTGGCACAAAAACAGAGAAGTAGATATCTGGAACAGAATAGAGAACCAAGAGATGAATCCAGCTACTTGCCACTATTTGATTTTTGAGAAGCCAATTAAAAACATTCAGTGGGGAAAAGATTCCCTATTTAACAAATGGTGCTGGGTGAACTGGCTGGCAACCTGCAGAAGACTGAAATTGTACCCGCACCTTTCACCATTAACTGAGATAGACTCTCATTGGATTAAAGACTTAAACTTAAGACATGAAACTATAAAAATACTAGAGGAGAATGCAGGGAAAACCCTTGAATAAATTGGTCTGGGTGAGTATTTCATGAGGAGTATCCCCCGGGCAATTGAAGCAGCTTCAAAAATACACTACTGGGACTTGATCAAACTAAAAAGCTTCTGCACAGCTAAGAACACTGTAAGTAAAGCAAGCAAACAGCCCTCAGAATGGGAGAAGATATTTGCAGGGTATATCTCTGACAAAGGTTTAGTAACCAGAACCCACAGAGAACTCAAATGCATCAGCAAGAAAAAAACAAGGGATCCCATCGCAGGCTGGGCAAGGGATTTGAAGAGAAACTTCTCTGAAGAAGACAGGCGCACGGCCTTCAGACATATGAAAAAATGCTCATCATCTTTAATCATCAGAGAAATGCAAATCAAAACTACTTTGAGATATCATCTAACTCCACTGAGACTAGCCTATATCACAAAATCTCAAGACCAGAGATGTTGGCGTGGATGCGGAGAAAAGGGAACATTTCTGCACTGCTGGTGGGTATGCAAATTAATACATTCCTTTTGAAAATATATATGGAGAACACTCAGACATCTAAAAATAGATCTGCCATTTAATCCTGTAATTCCTCTGCTGGGCATATACCCAGAAGACCAAAAATCACAACATAACAAAGATATTTGTACCAGAATATTTATTGCAGCCCAATTCATAATTGCTAAGTCATGGAAAAAGCACAAGTGCCCATCGATCCACGAATGGATTAATAAATCGTGGTACATGTACACCATGGAATACTATGCAGCCTTAAAGAAAGATGGAGACTTTACCTCTTTCATGTTTACATGGAGGGAGCTGGAACATCTTCTTCTTAGTATAGTATCTCAAGAATGGAAGAAAAAGTACCCAATGTACTCAGCCCTACTATGAAACTAATTTGGGGCTCTCACATGAAAGCTATAACCCAGTTACAACCTAACAATAGGGGGAATTGGGAAAGGAGGGGGTGGGTAGAGGGAGGGGGATCGGTGGGATCACACCTGTGGTGCATCTTACAGGGATATTTGCGAAACTTGGTAAATGTAGAATGTAAATGTTTTGGCACAGTAACTGAGATAACACCGGAAAGGCTATGTTAACCATTGTGATAAAAATGTGTCAAATGGTCTATGAATCGAGTGTATGATGCCCCATGATCATATCAATGTATACAGTTATGATTTAATAAAAAAAAAAAAGGAAATTGCCAAATTTGGGGAACAAAATGGCAATGAAGACATGAATTATCAGACACTCTGGGATATTGCAAAGGCAGTCCTAAGGGGGAAATTTACAGTACTGCAAACTTTCTTCAAGAGAACGGAAAGAGACGAAGTTAACAACTTAATGGGACATCTCAAGCAACTGGACAAAAAAGAACATTCCAACCCCAAACCCAGTAGAAAAAAGAAATAACCAAAATTAGAGCAGAATTAAATGAAATTGAAAACAAAAGAATTATACAACAGATCAAGAAATCAAAATGTTGGTTTTTTGAAAAGGTCAATAAAATAGATAAACTTTGGGCTAACCTAACCAGGAAAAACAACAGTAAAATCTTTAATTTCATGAATCAGAAATGGCAAAGAGTAAATAACAACAGACTCCTCAGAATTTCAAAATAATCCTTAATTAATATTATAAGAAATTTATTCTCAGAAATATGAAAATCAGAAGGAAATTGACGAATAGTTAGAAGCATGTTACCTTCCAAGACGTAGCCAGAATCAAGTGGAAATGGTGAACAGACCAATATCAAGTTCTGAAATAGCATCAACCATACAAAATCTTCCTAAAAAGAAAAGCCCAGAACCAGATGGCTTCAAGTCAGAATTCTACCAAACCTTTCAAGAGGAAATTGTACCTATATACTCAACCTTTTCCAAAATAGAGAAAAAGAAGGAAGACCACCCAACACGTTATACTAATGAATATAGATGCAAAAATATTCAACAAGATCCTAACAAACAGAATCCAGCAATACATCAAACAAATTGTACATCATGACCAAGTCGGTTTTATCCCAGGGTCTCAAGGCTGGTTCAGTATATGTAAATTATAAATATAATTCAGCACATAAACAGAGTAAAAAACAAAGACCATATGATTCTCTCAATTGATGCAGAAAAAGCTTTTGATAATATCCAGCATCCCTTCATGATCAGAACACTTAAGAAAATTGGTATAGAAGGGACATTGCTTAAACTGATAGAGGCCATCTATAGCAAATGCACAGCCAATATCAAATTGAATGAAGTTAAATTAAAATCATTTCCACTCAGATCAGGAACCAGACAAGCCTGCCCATTGTCTCCACTGCTCTTTAACATTGTAATGGAAGTTTTAGCAAGGCAATTAGGGAAGAAAAGGTGATCAAGGGTATCCATGTAGGGTCAGAAGAGATCAAACATTTGCTCTTCGCAGATGATATGATTGTATATCTGGAAAACAGGGATTCTACTACAAAACTCTTAGAAGTGATCAAGGAATACAGGAGCATCTCAGGTTACAAAGTCAACATTCATAAATCGGTATACTTTATATATACCAACAATTGTCAAGCTGAAAAAACAGTCAAGGACTCTATTCCATTCACAGTAGTGCCAAAGAAGATGAAATATTTTGGAGTTTATCTAACAACGGACGTGAAGGACCTCTACAAAGAGAACTATGAAACTCTAAGAAAAGAAATAGCTGAAAATGTTAACAAATGGAAAAACATACCATACTCATGGCTGGGAAGAATCAACATTGTTAAAATGTCCATATTACCCAAAGCAATATACAATTTTAATGCAATCCCTATTAAAGCTCCACTGTCATACTATAAAGATCTTGAAAAAAATAATACTTTGTTTTATATGGAATCAGAAAAAACCTCAAATAGCCAACACATTACTCAGAAATAAAAACAAAGCAGGAGGAATCCTGCTACCAAACCTCAGACTATACTATAAATTGATAATGATCAAAACAGCATGGTACTGGCACAAAAACAGAGAGGTAGATTTATGGAACAGAATAGAGAACCAAGAGATGAATCCAGCTACTTACCATTATTTGATCTTTGACAAGACAATTAAAAACATTCAGTGGGGAAAAGATTCCCTATTTAACAAATGGTGATGGGTGAACTGGCTGGCAACCTGTAGAAGACTGAAACTCGAGTCACACCTTTCCCCATTAACTAAGCCAGCCTCTCACTGGATGAAAGATTTAAACTTAAGACATGAAACTATTAGAACAGAGTGCAGGGAAAACTTTTGAAGAAATCAGTCTGGGCGAATATTTTATGAGGAGCACCCCCTGGGCAATTGAAGCAACTTCAAAAATACACTACTGGGACCTGATTAAACTAAAATAGTTTTGCACAGCTAAGAACACAGTAAGTAAAGCAAGCAGACAGCCCTCAAAATGGGAGAAGATATTTGCAGGTTATGTCTCCTACAAAGCTTTAATAACCAGAATCCACAGAGAACTGAAACGTATAAGCAAGAAAAGAACAGGTGATCCCATTGGAGGCTGGGCAAGGGACTTAAAGAGAAAATTCTCTGAAGAAGACAGGCACGCGGCCTACGGACATATAAAAAATGCTCATCATCCTTAACCATCAGAGAAATACAAATCAAAACTACTTTGAGATATCATCTACCTCCAGTAAGATTAGCCCATATCACAAAATCCCAAGACCAGAGATATTGGCGCGGATGTGGAGAAAAGGGAACACTTCTACACTGCTGGTGGGAATGCAAATTAATACATTCCTTTTGGAAAAATGTTTTGAGAACACTTAGAGTTGTAAAAATAGATCTGCCATTCAATCCTATAATTCCTCTACTAGGTATATACTTCAAATACCAAAAATCACATTATAACAAGGATATTTGTACCAGAATGTTTATTGCAGCCCTATTCATAACTGCTAAGTCATGGAAAAAGCCCAAGTGCCCATCAATCCACGAATGGATTAATAAATTGTGGTATATGTATACCATAGAATATTATGCAGCCTTAATGAACGATGGAGACTTTACCTCTTTCATGTTTACATGGATGGAGCTGAAACATATTCTTCTTAGTAAAGTATCTCAAGAATGGAAGAAGAAGTATCCAATGTACTCAGTCATACTATGAAACTGAGAATCTGGGTATTTGCTTGGTGTGGTGGACCTAAGTGGCTCTGTCTTGTTTTAGCTGGTCTCTGTCCTACCCTAGTGAATCAGTTACTCTGAGATGAAGTCTCAGCTATGGAGAAATACCAGCAATTAATTCACCCTATCCCCCACAGGCAACAATTGAAAAAGGAAAATTAAGCCTTCCCACAACCACATACCCAGGGTACCACTTGGATAGTCCTCGGGGTGATTGGCCCAGTTCAAGAGGTCCAATCAGTTGTCTCAGTCGGCACCTGTCTCAAGGGGGAGAGTTCAAAAGGTCTCTGGCAACTAGATAGCAGGGGTCTGCTAGCAACTCAAGTATGACTTGCTCCGGTGCTCCGTGAGGTCAGGAGGACCCACCCAGAAATAGATTAGTCTGGGAAGGTTGATGCCTCCTTCCCCACCTTGCCCCTCTGTCACACCCAGTCACTGGTAACCCTGTAGGCCTGTGACCCAGTTCCCTCCAATGAGAAGGTACTCCATGTGTTTGAAGCTGCCTGAGTCACAGGAAGATCTATGTCTCCTCAGCCAGGCCACTACTCTCTGCCACTATCTGGCCGGGGGAGTTGAGGCCTGACAACCTTGGGTGCTTAATGGAGGCTGAGGCAGTTCACTCAATTTATTTCTGTCCCAGCTATATTCCTCTGCAGATCAGATGCTGTTTGAGTTCACAGAAACTGCTCCTCAGGCCCAGTCTGTGCCACTGCCCATTCTCAGCTGCAGTTTGTGTTGGGGGCAGGGCAGATAGAGCTTATACTCAGCTGTCAGTTTCAGCCTCTGCCTGGCTGCCTTTGTCTCAAGCTATTATCCTCTGAGGGCCGGGTGCATCTTAGGCTCAGTAAACAGTTCTCTGGGTCAGCCCTGCCCTGAGAGTCTGTGGTCTCTGCGTGTACGTGTATTATTATCCCTGCCCTCTGCCCAGGCTGGTACCACCTCAGGAATACCCTTTACTCATGGGGCCTGTGTTTCCTTCCCAGACTTGTTCCACCAGTCACTGCTACCAGAGAAGATGACCAGCCTCCTCTGGTTGCCCAGAGAGACGGGGGTGTGACTCCAGAATATCCAGGAGTGTGAGCCCTATTGTTGCTACTGTGGCTGCTGCTCTATGCCTTGGGGCACTGCTGCTCCTGTATGGTTCCCTCTCAGCTGACTGTCCTCCTTACTTCCTTACTGCAGAATCAGCACTGACCAGCAGCAGTCCATGCTCCATCCACACCGCTTGAGAAAATACTCAAGAATCTGAACTCCATAGGGGACAGGTTTCTAGACCTCAGAATGAAAGTAGAGGGGAGTTCGGGGAGTTTAGAATTGCAGGTAGAGAATATATACAGTTTTATACATTTTTATGCCTGGCAGGAGAGTTCCGTGGCACCCTACTAGGGGAAGTAGGTCCAGTTTTTAGAGGGTCTCTCCCATCGGATAAAATGGGAGGACTTTTGAACTCTGCTCACTTGTTTGTATGGAGTACTGTGAGCCATTCTCATGGAGGAGGGGACTCCCATCCGCTTGGCCATGGATTTTGTACCTTTTGTTTGTATCCTTGGGGTTGCAGCTCGCCTCAGCAGGGTTAATGTGTGTTCTTCAACCTTCTCTCTTGGCTCAGCTCTAATCTATCAGGTTACTTGCTAAACTTCTGCCCTTTAACTCTCCTTCTGGACAGGAGCCTCCTGTTGTAGTCTTCCACTTACATACATTGAAAGATTCAGCTTCATATACTCAGACTTCACATTAATCTCTATACAAACAACCCTATTTGGGACCCTTCTGAGAGACAGGATTCTGTGAGGGTAAGCCAAGCCCCAATTATGATTTCCAAAATGTCCACCTGAGTTGAACATTTTAAAAACAAATTTCACATACAACAAATCAAAACTAAGTAATGAGTGAAAATGTTCTTGGACATTTAGACAAAGTCTTTTAAGATAATCTGGGCCCCAGTTAACTCTTTCTAATTTGCCAAATACGATACTTTCAAGTTATTGAGTGAGTTAGGATTTCCCATAAATGCAGCTGAATATTCTGGATTGGCTTAGATAAATTTCTATTATCTATTTAAAATTTATTTTGGTTCATTTTTCCCCGTAATGCCAAAAAGAATACTGTCCTCCCCCAAATCAGTAAATCCACATAATAAACTCAGTCATTTAGACTTAATTATCATATACAATAGTCCAGAAAGTATTGATTTTTTAGTTTCTAAAAGTTTATAAGTAATTGTAATTAAGAGAGAACTAAAACTTACTTACAAGATAGTCAAGTCATTCCCATGCCAGGATTACAAAATTCTGGAATCTATAGAAGAGCATAAATCTTTCATAGTTACCATAGGCCATTAACATTTAAAAATTGGCAAGGTTGACCAATTCATGTACCATATATTTTCTTATGATACTACCATCCACATATCAGTGCCAGTGACCCATATTCTCTGTCCTAACTTGAACATGCTTATCTAGGAAGTCATGAATATTACTTTTAAGAACATCTTTTTCACCTGGAATAAGAGCTGGAGAGAGAAATCCTCAGAGTACAATTTTAATAATTAGCATGTTGATAATTAGTGTACCTTTAAGAGGTCATAAATTAGAAGTTTAAATCATGAATACCAAAAATATTCTACTAAATATATGCTCCTAAAAACACAGTGGGTCATAATGAGGGAGTTGAAAAGAGGTATTTTTTAAATGTATATTTTATTCATTTCCCATTGGTTTTTATAAGAAACAACTCCTTGAAGGAAATGAGCTGCCAAGGATAAGTTACAGCAATGTAATCTTGGAACTAGGACTTAATCAGGGAATAAGAAAGTATTTTATTATTGCTGGAAAATCTGCCCCCAACAGATAAAGCTTCAGACTGGATATAAAAGCCCTTATTTGCTCCTAAAGTCACAGGAGAATTAAGAGAATTAAGGATTTAACTTACTGCTTCCGAAAGGCAATTTTAAGTTATTCAACAGAAACAAAAACTGGCAATATGGTTATACTGGTATTACATGCTTCAGAAAGACCTTCATACATTTCTCAGCAGGCCACATCTTCAATTTACTTCATCCAGTAGAATGTTCATTTCTGCTCTAAGCACCTTATATTAATTTGAAAACTTCCCATTGAGTACTGAGCACATATGAGGAGTTTCCCCTCTTGGTGCCATTCTCATTTTGGAAAATGTTATTAAATTGATACATGTTATGCCTTGATAGAAATATCCAGTTGACCATGTGGAATGCTCCAGAATGATGCATTGGTCTTTTCACTTTTTTCAATGACATATTTTTCAGGGATACATGTTAAGGATTGGGAACATATGAAGCCCACTTCCATCAGAGAACCTTATGTTTTAGTCCATTGAGCTCTCTCATTATGAACATTTATGTTTGCCCACTGATCTGAAGCTAGCATGCTGTAGCACGCTTCTCTCAGGGACTGCAACGATAGATGCATGGCTTTTCATTCCAGTCTTTCTCTCTCCATTGGCACTAAAACATGTAGACAAATTTATGCCACTGACCATTCTGTTATGGTATCACTACTAGTTTAAAGTTAAACCTATTGTTTTTGCAAAAAGTTTAGGGATATGGCCTGTGCTATGGAGTGAACGTTTGTGCCCCATGCTCTCCATATTCAGATGTTGAAGCCCAGTCCTCAATGTAAAGGCATTTAGAGGGGAGGTCTTTGGAAGGTAATTAGATCTATATGCAGTCCTGAAGGTAAGCCCCCATGGTGGGATCCATACCTTTATAAAAAGGAGAAGAAACAAAAAATCTCTCACTCCCTACATATACCCACCAAGGAAAACCAGGTGAAGACATAACCAGGACAGGCCTTGCTAGAACTTGGCCATGCTGGCATCTTGACCTTGAACTTCCAGTCTCTAGAACTGTAATGTATTTCTCTTTTTTATAATCCACCTACTCTGTGGTAAATTGTTATAACAGCCCAAACTGACAAAGCCAGCCTATAAAGTCTTACTTATGTTTTTGAAATTAATTTAAATTAAAAACTAATAGTTATCTATAACTATTCAACACTGCTTGGTAAGAAATACTAGGACACAAATGTATTCACCCTTTATTAAAGAGTAGTTAAGCTCTGAGAAGCAAGAGTAAGGGAAAGGGGGGAAGTGAATCAGGGAAGGAAAGGAAACCAAGGCAGGGTGGCTGGTTTGGCTCGTTACCAACCTGGCCTCAGCCTGCCACAGAACACAGCACTTTCACTCAATGGCTTATGTGGGCTGGGCATGTGTAAGAATAGTCCACCAAGGGGAATGGTAGCAACATTTTATCCACTGGCTCCTCCTCTCCTGTCACTTACTAACTGTTCTCCCCATGGGCTATCATTTTCCCCACACTTTGGGTTGTAGTAAAAGGCCCTCTGGGTAGCTATGGGAAGGTCAGAGCTTTGTGAGTCCAGACCCAGAGGCCGGAACTACTGTACTTGTGCCACAGTTAGTATAACAAACTCCAGGCTTGGTCCTCAGGAAAGAGATATCCACAATAACTTTAAAACCATAAGAACAAGGGTCTCTTCTGGGCCATTTAGAAAGAAAGCTGGTTTAGCAACTGAGGCCCAAAGTGAAAGAGTAAAGACAGACTGACTAGGCCTGATGTGTCATACAACTGGATCTAATTCTCCTCCCACCTCCCCTAGAAATGGATATATGGAGGAGGAGGGGCAAGGTGGCCAACTAGAGGCAACTTTCACCAGAAGCTCCTGTCCAAAAGAAGAAAAGTTGGACTGAAATGAACTAAGAGAAGTTGAAAGTGGAGAGTTTAACACAAGGAGAAGAAATCAAGGTGCACATCATCCCCACTGAGACAAACTATGAGGCCAAGGAAAAGGAAGAAAAATAACAGAGATCAGGTATGAAGCAACTAGACTGAAGGCACCTGTTGTTAAGGGAATGAGAAACTCCTTCCCCATCCAGGAGGCCCACTACAGGCTTTCCACCAGTGAACAGGGAACAAAGAACCTCTCACCTCACCCCAGTAGAGAGAACACAAGGCCCTGGTTCTCCAACACTTGGGAATTTCTACCTCTGAGTTCAGTCCTCATTCTTCCTGGTACAAAAGTGAACAAATATTCTCTCTGCAATGCTGAGCCCACAACCCACCATTTCCCTTCTCTAATTCCCAGATGGAATGCCCGTTGCAGAAGCTAGAGTGTTTGGCAAGTTCTCTGAGAGGCCCCTGCATTGTGTAGGCCACCCCTGCTGCAAGAGGAAACAGTGGTGCATAGTTCTAAGTTTGGCATGGGGAGGTGTTGTGTCTCCTGGCTTTCATTCCTGCTAGAAGAAACCATTCCCAGTCCCCTGAAGAGCCCTGGCATGGTGTCTGTGCCTGATGACCCCTGGTAACCCTCTGAACTTGATTGAGTGGGTGTTGCTTGCGCTGCCTGAGTGAGTTTAACTGAAACTCTCAGTCAGAATTGTCCATGGATTATTGTTCTCTGATGGGGAGGAGGGGAGGGAGTTGGAGGAGTTAGAGGTGGAATTGGTGGGTCTGTCTGCAGATACTCCTCCTCCAACTATCATTGGCAGGGAGCAGAGCCGCAGCTGTTCACATCTTTGAGCAGCACAGGCTCCAGTGAAATACCATGACTCCTTTGAGTTAGATAAAGGGCAGGCTGACACCAGGATAGAACCAGGATATGCTTTCTCCCCAAGCCAGCCCTCAGAGTCTCTCAGTGCAGCCCTGAGAAGGAGCATCATGAGGCTGTAGGGGAAGGGCCACAAGCACAATCTCCACCTCATTGACAAAGAGTGGTTACCTCCAATTCCTGGGGCCTCCCAATCTGTCTCACTCCAGCAGTTTTAGTTGCCAAATAGGTCTGTATGGTGTTTCTTAAGGGTCTCCAATCATATTATCTCTCTATAACTATTTTGGGACAACCTATAATTTCAACTAAAAATGTATAATTAATATATATTTTTAAAAGCTGAAATCCTCATGGGGAGGAGCCAGCAGAAGAATTCTGGCAACATCAAAAATCAGAACAGACAAATTTCCTCAAAACATTACAAGGGAAAAACAACAAAAAAATACCATCCATAGAAAAATTGCTGAAATGACAGAAATAGAATTCAGAATATGGACAGCAAATAAGATGATTGGAATTGAGAAGATGGAAATAGAAATCAAAACTATAGTGCAAAAGTTGTCTCAAGACATTAGTGAATTTAAAGACAAAGTCACTAAGAAGATGAGCATAATGAGGGAAGATACAGCAGAGCTTAAGAAAATAAAAGAGGCATCCAGTAGCTTTAAAACACAGTAGAGGCTCTCAGTAACAGTAGAAGACGGAGAAGAAAGAATTCCAGAATTTGAAGACAAGACTTTTGAAATATTGCAATCATTCAAAGTGGCAGAATAAAGGAGAAAAAGAAACAGAATATTTCCTGAGAGAGTTATGGGATTATTCCAGAAGACCAAACATCCAAATTATAGGGATTCCTGAAGGAGACGATTCTGATCATTCCTGAATGATGATCCTAAAGGCACAGAAGCTCTATCCCCAGGACATTATAGTAGAGAATCTCCCAACCATTGTAAGAGACACAGAAATTTAAATAGTAGATAATTTCAGAACCCCAGTAAGACCCAATCCAAACAAAGTATCTTCTAGACACGTGGTATTAACTTTGCCAAAGTCAATATGCAGGAGAACATCCTCCAAGCAGCCAGGCATAAAAAAGTCTCACCTACAAAAGGAAAAATATCAATATGACTGCAAGTTCTCTCAGCTGAAATATTTCAAGTCAGCAAGTCAGCTTGAAAGTTTGATCATTGGCTTTAACCTTCTTAAATAAAACAATATTCAGACCAGGATCCTGTACCCTGCTAAACTGAGTTTCATTTGTGATGGAGCAATCAAATATTTTAATGACATCCATATGTTGAGGAAATTTGTCATAACTAGATGAGCTATACAGGAAATACTCAGACCCATTCTTTAAAATGACCAGCATGATAGTCTATCACCAAAGTAAACACACCCAGAAATTAAACATAGCCTAGCTTCTACAATGGTGAAGGATAAAAGTAAGCTCTGGACCTCTGAAAAACAAGATGACCAAAATTCCATCATACCTATCAATTTTCTCAATTAATGTGAAAATTTTGAATTCTCCTCTAAAGAATCACAGACTGACTGACTAGATACAAAAGCTCAGGCCCAATATCTGCTCTCTGTAAAACACCTAAACTCAAAGGATAAAAACAGACTCAGCGTGAACGGATGGAAAACAGTAATGCAAGCAAATGGAAATCAGAAAAAAGCAGAGGTTGCAATCTTATTTGCAGGTATAATTAGACTTAAACAAAGAAAAATAAGTAAAGACAAGGATGGATACTACATACTTGTTAAGGGAAGCACACACATGAAGAGATTTTAATAATCAACACTTACACACCCAACCTGAATGCTCCTCAATTCATAAAACAAACCCTAAATGATCTGAACAATGTGATATCTTCCTGTACCATAATAGTTGGGGATTTTAACACACCTTTGATGGAGTATTATACAGATTGTCCAAACAGAAATTAAACAAAGGACTTTAATATAACCCTAGAAAAAATGGACTTAACATATATATACAGAACATTTCATTCTAACAAAATTAAATACACATTCTTCTCATCAGCCCATGGATGATCTTCTAAAATTGATCATATCTTAGTACACAACTCTAACCTCAACAAATTCAAAAGAATAGAAATTATTCTTTGTATCTTCTTGGACCATCACAGAATAAAGGTTGACCTCAATAGCAACATAAATCTTTATACCCAAATAAAGTCATGGAAACTAAACAACCTTAAACTAAATGACTGCTGGGTCAAAGAAAATATTAAGAAGGAAATAATTAGATTTACAAAATGATAATGAAGCTGCAAACTATCAAAACCCATGGGAGACTGCAAAGATAATCCTACAAGGGAAATTTATAGCATTAGAAGCCTTCATCAAGAAAACAGAAAGAGAGCAAGTCAGTAACCTAATGGGCCCTGTCAAGCAACTGAAAAAAGAAAAACAATCCAATCCCAAACCTAGCAGAAGAAAAGAAATAACAAAAATTAGATCAGAATTAAATAAAATTGAAAACAAAAGAATCACTCGTAAGATCAGCAAAACAAAAAGTTGGTTCTTTAAAAATATTAATAAAATTGATAAACCCTTGGCCAGCCTGACCAGAAACAGAAAAGTAAGATCTCTAATAACTTCAATCAAAAACAATAAAGTGTTGAAATAACAGGTACCACAGAAATATAAAAGATCCTCAATGATTATTATTTAAAAGCTCTATGCCCTTGGCTTGGCACCTGTAGCTCAAGAGGCTAAGGCACCAGCCACATACACCAGAGCTGGCAGGTTCAAATCCAACCCAGGCCCACCAAACAACAATGACAACTACAACCAAAATATAGCCAGGCATTGTGGCAGGTGCCTCTAATTCCAGCTACTTGAGAGGCTGAGGCAAGAAAATTGCTTAAGCCCAAAAGTTGGAGCTTGCTGTGAGCTGTGATGCCACGACACTCTACCCAGGGTAACAGCTTGAGACACTGCCTCAAAAAAAAAAAAAAACTCTATGCCCAGAAATAAGAAAATGTAGAGGAAATGGACCAGTACCTGGAATCATGCCACCTTCCCAAACTCAACTAGAAACAATTAGAAATTCTGAATAGAATCAACAATCAACAAAGAATCAACAATCAACAATACAAAATCTTCCAGAAAAGAAAAGCCCTGGATCAGATAGTTTCACACCAGAATTCTACAAAACCTTCAAAGAGGAACTAGTACATATATTGCATAATCTATCCCAAAACATAAAGAAGGAAGGAATTCTCCTCAATACATTCTACAAAGCAACTAGTACTCTGATTCCAATACCAGGAAAGGACCCAACAAAAACAAAAACTATAGGCCAATATCATTAATGAATATAGATGAAAAAATATTCAATAAGATACCAGAAAACAGAATTCAGCAACACATTAAAAAAGTTATACATCATGATCAAGTAGGTTTTATCCCCAAGATGCAAGGTTGGTTCAACATACATTAATCCATAAATGTAATTCACCACATGAATAAAATAAAAAACGAAGACTATGTTATTTTCTTAATTGATGCAGAAAAGGCTAACATATCCAGCATTCTTTTCTGATAAGAACATTTAAGAAAATAAGCTTAAGTGGCACATTTCTTAAACTGATAGAAGCCATCTACAAGAAACCCACAGCCAATATACTGAATGGAGTAAAAATGAAACTATTTCCACTCAGATTTGGAACTAGACAAGAATGCCCACTATTGTCACTGCTATTCAACACAATGCTAAAAGTCCTAGACATTGCAATCAGACAAAAGAAGGAGATCAACAGTATTCAAATGGGGACAGAGGAAGTCAAAGTCTTGATCTTTGCAGATAACATGATCTTATACCTAGAAAACCCCAAGGACTCAACTAAAAAGCACTTAGAAGTGATCAAGGAATATAGTAGCATTTCAGGATACAAAATCAATGCCCATGAATCTGTAGCCTTCATATATGACAGTAACAGTCAACCTGAGAATAAAATCAAAGATTCTATACCTTTTACAGTAGCTCCAAAGAAGATGAAATACCTGGGAATATATCTAACAGAGGGCCAACAAACATATGAAAACATTTTCATTGTCCTTAATCATCAGAGAAATGTAAATCAAAACCACTCTGAGATATCACCCAACTCCAGTGAGATACCCACATCACAAAGTACCAAATCTGCAGATGCTGTCCTGGATGTGGAGAGAAGGGAACACTTTTACATTGGTGATGGGATTTCAAACTAATACAACCTTTATGGAAAGATGGGTGGAGAACGCTTAAAGAACTAAAAGTCACCTTCCATTTGATCCCACAATCTCATTACTAGATATCCATGTGGAAGTACAAAACAAAAATCATTTTACCACAAAGACATTTGAACCAGAATGTTTATCACAGCTTAATTCACAATTGCCAAGTCGTGGAAGCAATTCAAATGCCCATCAACCCATGAATGGATTAGCAAACTGTGGCATTTGTATATCATGGACCACTATTCTGCCATAAGAAAAGATGGAGGCTTTCCATCTTTTATGTTTACTTGGATGGAGTTGAAACACATTCTTCTTAGTAAGGTATCTCAAGAATGGGAGTGAAATATCCAATGTACTCAATACTACTAGGAAAAAAATATATAAACAACTGCACACCCATGCAAATGATAAACATAAATATAATCTAGCAAGGGGGAGGGAAAAGGAGGGAGGGCAATGTGCAAGAGGAGGGAGGACTATTTGGGGATCTCACCTCATGTGTACAATGTGAGAGCATTCAGCACACCCCCTGGGTGAAGAGCTCAACCACAACTTGAACTACCTTAGAAGTGAAAACATTGTAATATAAAAATTTGTATGCTCATATTAATTTGAAATAAAAATATAATAAAAAGAATATATAGTTCTTCCTCACAGATAAAAGATGGATCAAGGATCTTTTACATGATATCTTTGAATAACAAAATGTCATGACTAAATGGCAGCAAGAGCCAACTGCATTATTGTTTAGCCAATTTAAACCCTGGATAAGAAGAACTACAGTTAAGATTTCAGCAGTCTTTTTAACTTTCAGGGTTGGTGACCCTTGGAACTTCTTCCACAAATCTGATTATAAGTCAAGCATTTCTGTTCTTGATGGCTGAGAGAGGCATGGCTGCTTGGAAGCAGGGGATGGATGCAAATGACTTCTGCTACTATTCTATTTTTAAGAAATGTTGCAGAAATCTAAAGCAACAGGTAGCATTCTGCACAAAATATGTTCTGCCAGCTGGTGCCACTAGTCAGTCCTTCTCTATTACAACTTTTTTTTTTTTTTTTTGCTAACAAGCCTCTCCAGGGTCTGGCTGGGCTATAACTGACTGTGCAGTGCTTGTGATCACTTTTCCAGCTTTCCTCCCAATTAGGGACTGACCCTTGCCTTCTTCGACTAAAATGCACTTGTCATTAACCTCCAATTGATGTGAACAGCTCACTGACTAGGAGATGAGTTTCTGAATAAGCATGTCTGCCTGAGATTTCTAGCTTCCTGTCTGCATCAGTCCTGTGTGCAATTAGCAGCTTAATTTCTGTTTGTAAATAATAGAAAAAATAAAAAAAGCTGCTGGTGGCAGTGGCAGTGGCAGTGGCAGCAAAGAAATGGCATTGAAATGACTTGTTTCCTCATGTGTCTTTAATTGAAAGGGCTCCTCAAGGGCAGGAGCAATTTCTTGTTAGCTTTGTATCCTCATTTGTTAACTAGAATCTTCCATATTGGAAGAACTCAATAAATATCTGTTGAATAAATAAATGGCACAAGACAACTTTCTCTCATGGAAAGAGTTAGCCATACAAAGCACAAATTTAGAATAGCAGGAAGAAAATTGTATTTTTTCCATTACAATGTTATATAGAAAATTACATGAAATCCATCCTCATGAATAAGCAGGATGGAAACTATATGTGCACTCACACGAATGGCAGCTCTGTTTTAAAAAGCATATGATTACAAATAGATACATGCACATGTACTGTAGAGATATGTAAAGGAAAACATTGAAAGAAAATGCAGCAAAATGCAAAGAATACATGTCTGTAGCCAGTGGGATTCTAGGTCATTTCTGTTGTATTTTTTTATTTTTCATATTTTCTGAATAAACACATATATATTATAATGGATAAATCAAAAATGGATGCTATAAAAACTCCACCCAAAATTAAGTAAAAAGGAGAGGGAAGTAGGATAAGAAATCATCATTTTGTAATTTATCAAAATACAGGATAAGGATTGTACCTATTAGGATAAAACCCACCCAACAGTAGACCTCCTCCCTTATTCATGGTTTCTTTTTCTGTAGCTTCAATTACCCGCAGTCAACTGCAGTCCAAAAGTAGGTGAATACAATGAAATAAGATGCTTTGAGAGAGACCATATTCACGTAACTTTGATTATGACAGTGTGTTGTTATAATTGTTCTATTTTATTATCAGTGTTTGTCCTTAATCTCATACTGTGCCTAATTTATATATTAAACTTGATCATAGGTATGTATTTGTACAACAAAACAGAGTCTATATAGGGTTCAGTGCTATTCATTTACTGTTCACTGCTCCAGACATGCAGTGGGGATCTTGGATCATGTCTCCACATTTAAGGAAAGGTTTAGTTTCTCCTCCTCATTGTCACCATTACCATCAAGTAATGTATTGGACAAAAGGATGAGGTCAATTCTCTGCCTGGAATATATTTCTGCTATAGGGTTTTCTAATACCCCAAGACCTGCTGTGCAACATCAGTGGGAACAGAAGAGCCTCCACAGAGGTTCCCAGGATGAAGATGTGGAGCAGCAATGTGCCCACCTCTGCTCACACTGCCAACCCAGACACTAAGTCCTTCAGTCTCTCTCAGCAGAACTCTGCAGTTCTAGTGATGGAAAGCCTCATCTTCATCCTTTGCTCCAAATTCTTGCTCTATGCAACTCTTTTAAACGTTCTCCTTTTTTTTTTCAAACCTTATACACAACACAAAACCAAACAAGACAATTGGAAGGGTCATTGTAGCAGACTCTGATTTGTGATGGATGGTTCTCAATGGGAGGCAATGTTGGCCCCTAGGGGAGGTGTAACAATGTCTGAAGATGTTTTCTGGTTGTCCCAGCTTTGGAGGGAGGGGACAGGTGCTACAGACATGTGACTGGTAGATGCTCAACCTTCTACAACGTACAGGATAGCCCCCTTCAATACACCATAATATTGAAAAACTGAGGTCATTTGACACTGCTTTAGAATATGAAAGAATGGGTCCAAAATGAGAATTACTACCTCTACCAGTGCCAGGAAAATATGCCACACAGAAGCCACAGTGGAATGGTCCATTCTGGGGACTAACACAGGTACCAGAACACCATTACACCTGCCACCGTCACAACTATTGATTTCAGAACTGCACCCTGTTTCTTAGATCCATGTTGGCAGGAAGAAAATTGGATGCCCTTTCCACTGCTTGGTCCCCACAATTCATGATTACTCACTGGAGCAGGGCAAGAGAAAAACTGGAGGCTTCCTCCTGGGTGCCTGTCACAGAGAAAGCAAAAATAAACAAAGTGAGCCAGCACACTTCTGCTTTCAGAACCCTTGAGGGGTGTCCAACTTGTCAGACCACATGCAGTTTATTAGAGGACTGTTTTGTTTATCTGTGGTGTTGGATACCTGAAAAGTACACATGGATCTTTTTTGTTTTTTTTTTTCCTGCTCATCAGCTTTGTGTTTGTGCACTTAATGTGTGGCCCAAGACAACTCTTACTCTTCCCATGAGCAGCAGAGAAGAAAAAAGGTTGGACACCCTGGCAGAGCATCTGATTGACAGGTTCTAAACTCAGGGATGCTGGGAAATGAACGTTTGGTTTTCACAACCTTGCACTACAAATAGAGGTCAGGATGGCCTCTGACTGATTCACTTTCCTCTGCCCAACACAATATTGTATTTGTATTTAAATACAATCAGCACTCCCACAGACCCATTTATCATTCCTGGCTTTGTCATTTCAGAATTCGTAATTTAATAGGTCTCTCAATTGGCTGGCTTCAGATTTCAAGTTATCTCCACCCCCACCCCATCCTCTAAGAAGGGCTCACAGACTCTATCTTTCCTGTTTTTATTCATTTTTGATAATGTCTTTGTGATCATGAGAAATAAAAGCAACTTTGCTGGGTAGTATGCCTTAGGTGGTGCGCTCTCCTCCTCAAAGCCCTGCAGACGTTGTTCTCTATCTTCGGGCATTGGGAGTCACCACGGAAGTCTGAAAGCAGCTGTATGTCCTACCCCAAGAACATGACTTTCTTTTTCTGCCTGGAAACCTGAAGGGTGGGATATGCTCCCGAGTCAGTGTATGCTATTGATCTGCAGCTGTGGTTCTTTCCTTGTTTCAGGGAAATTCTTTTGTATAATACTCTTTAATGGAATTTTTCTTTTTTCTTCTTCTTTTTTTTTTTTTTGCTTTGGGGGGTTATATAAACCTTAAAGAGACCACTTATTCTTATGTTGGCTGTTTGGGTCTTATTTATCTATTAGCATTCTTACTGTTTTAATCTCATCTGGATTCAGTATGATTATGTATAGTTTTCCCTCTGTGTCAGTAATTAAATTTTTGATGTTGATTCTCTTACTTCATATTTCTACTTATTGATCTGTTTCCTTAGGTCTACAAATCACTCTGTTGTCTCAGCAGCTATATATGACAAATGCCAGACACCACAGGATACGCTCAGGGAAAAAGTTGATATGCTTCCTCCCACCGTCTCTTCCAACCTGTGCTGTGCTGATCTTTTCTTGTTCTTACACGAAAAGTTGAACAAGTCTCTGAGCTTCTAGGGTCCCTTTCAAGTCATAAGAACAGTCTCATTTCAATAACTGTAAAGTCCAGTCTAAAGTAATATCATAATTTTCAACTTTAAATTGTTATCTTTGCCCAGTTCAGATCCACTCCAAGCAGGCAAGTCTTTAGTGGGTACAAGAGGCATGGTCACCTCTCTTCTTCCTCTGCCCATCCTTCTACAGCTGCCACACAGGCTCAGATTCTGCAGTTGGGAGATTCTAACGCAGGAAGAAGCTGTGGTTTAGTAGTCAGCCCTTTAGAAGATGGCAGGAGTACCAGGCAAATTCTACCAGGTGGGAACTCCTAGGATCCCCTCCTTTGGAGGGCTTCAGACCACAAGTCTAGTGACACTGATATTGCCCCTGTCCTGCATCCCACCTTCCACCCTCTCCTGAGTCATTTGGCCCCACTTTGAATTCTCTTGGAGGAGTCTCTCACACTGCCTCTGTGAGACCACCATATTTCTTTAAAGTGGAGATAAAAATATATGGCTTTCAACTTACAATGGTTCAATTTACAATTTTCAACTTCATGATGGTGTAATGGTGCTTTGAGTACCCAGACACCTGTTCTGTTTCCCAATTTCAGAACAGTATTCAATAAATCACACAAGATATTCAATATTTTATTATAAAATAGGCTTTGGATTAGGTGATTAGGTAGGTTAATCTGTAGGTTAACCTAAGTGTTGTGAGCACATTTAAGGGAGGCTAGCCTCAGCTGTGATGTTTGGTCGGTTGGATCTATTAAATGCATTTTATGTATCATCAACTTATAATAGGCCTATAAAGACTTAACCCCAGTGTAAGTTGAGGAGCATCTCTATAGCTTCTTCATCTTTGCTCTACCACCACAAGCCTAAACCAGAGAGGGACATGCGTTCATCCACCTCTGTTAGTGTATTCCTTGCAACACATTCAGCTGGACTCAGATGCGATATATAGCCTTCCTCTCCTCCACGGCAGAAGATGGACCATACCAATACTTTCTTCATATCTTCCCCCAACCTTAACTGCCTATGAAAACCAGAGGTGGGGAGTCTCAAAACTGGCCCACCAGCTTTGCCATTTCTCAGTTTATACTACTTTGGTGATTTAGTTCTTCACTTTGAGATAAAAGATTATTCAGCATCTATTTCATTTTTAAATATAAGTATGTTGCATGTGATAATTGAGACATATTTATACTATAATTGCCATAACAAATCACCACAAGTGCAGTGATTTAAAATAACACAAATACATTACCTTACAGCTATATGGATTAGGAGTCCAACGTGGATCTAACAGGGCCAAAATCAAAATTTTAGTTGAAAGACTTCCAATCACTTCTGGAGGCTAACGGAGATTTAACAGGGCCAAAATCAAAATTTTCATTGAAAGACTTCTGATCACTTCTGGAGGCTAACGGAGACCCCTAATGTTGGGAACACATCCTCCTTGTTATTTATGCTATGTCAATGAGCTTTGCCCTCCTCTGGCCACTGAAGGCCAAAGACAATTTTCATCAAATTTTTAAATTTTAAGGTAAGTAATCCATTGGATTGGAAAGGATTGGACTGGAATCCATTTAAGTTATTTCATCACATCTGAGGTATTCTAAAATTACTGGTCATCTAATTTCTGCCCTTTCTGAAGTCCATCTTGACTCTTTGAGCTGTATCTTACCTTTCCAAAAGACTTTTTGGTGTTTTTTAAATTTTTTTTTTATTTTGGTTTTTTTTTCTTTTGCCAAAATTAACCAGAGTCCATTTCCATTACCAAATAATCCTAACTGATCCATACTGTTAAATAGAAGCAAAGGGTGGGGGGGGGGGCCTTCTACACTGTTGATTTCCCAGGGAAGTTCTGTCAGTGTTACTGTGACATATTGGATAGCAAGAATCACAGATCAATAATATCTTAGTAAAATATAATACTTGCCTTACTCAGGGAAGAATTCATTTTCTTTGGAAGAAGTCAATGAAAGAAGGATAACTAATAAAAATTCAGTGTTTCTTTACAGTGATTTAGGTTTTTGCTGAATTTAAATTTTTATGCCAATACTCTGTGGGTCACTGATTAAGACAAATTAAAGACATAAATCATATGAAAAGCTGTAATTGCCACAGTGGTTTGGTTTTCACTTTATATTTATAAAATCTATTTGTTTTGTTCTATTTTATTGTCTCTGTTTTACCTGTTTTATTCCTTGGGATATCCATCTATCTATGCCCTGCTTAGAAACTGTTGAATCATAGTTAGAGAATGCTAAGTTTTACCTGTTTACCAAAGTGTACTAACACCTTTTAAAAGGAAGCCAGTTTTTACGCATAATATTATCAATCTATGAGAAAGTTCTTAGGGAAATATCAGAGTTAATAAGTACCTAGCCAGTATATTACAATGTGGAATTATCCTTTAAGACATTTGTTCCTTAATAAATAATTAACTATAAATAATAGATACTTCATTAATTTATTGCTCATATGCTTGGTAAAGACTCATGATAACCCTATGATTTAGGAATTTATCACCCTCAATTTATAGATAAGGAATCTGAAACTTGGGGATTGTAAACAACATGCTTTATTTTTTTAATTTTATTTTTATTGTTAAATCATAGCTCTGCACATTAGTGCAATCGCCTGTACCCATTCTAAGATGCACCATACATGTGGCCCCACCCATTACCCTCCCTCCACCAAAACCTCCCCCCTCCCTTCCCCTTCCTTGGCCCTTTCCCCATAATCTTGTGCTATAGTTGGGTTATAGTCTTCATGTGAAAGCTATAATTTAGCTTCATAGTAGGGCTGAGTACATTGGATACTTTTTCTTCCATTCCTGAGATACTTTGCTAAGAAGAATATGTTCCAGCTCCATCCATGTAAACATGATAGAGGTAAAGTCTCCATCTTCCTTTAAGGCTGCATAATATTCCATGGTATACATGTACCACAATTTGCTAGTCCATTTGTGGGTCGATGGGCTCTTGGGCTTCTTCCATGACTTAGCAATTATGAATTAGGCTGCAATAAACATTCTGGTACAGATGTCTGTGTTATTTTGTGACTTTTGGTCTTCTGGGTATAAACCTAGTAAAGGAATTATAGGATCGAATGGCAGGTCTATTTTTAGGTCTCTAAGTATTCTCCAAACATCCTTCCACAAGGAACGTATTAGTGGGCATTCCCACCAGCAGTGTAGAAGTGTGCCCTTTCCTCCACATCCACGCCAACATTTCTGGTTTTGGGATTTTGTTATGTGGGCTACTCTTACTGGGGTTAGGTGATATCTCAGAGTAGTTTTGATTTGCATTTCTCTGATGATTAAGGATGATGAGCTTTTTTTCATGTGTTTGTAGATTGTGCATCGGTCTTCTTTAGAAAAGTTTCTCTTGGAGGCGGAGCAAGATGGCAGCCGAGTAACAGCTTCCTTGCATCTGGGCACCGTGAGTCTGGGGATATAGGACTCCAGGCATCTCTGGCTGGTGGGAACTGCCTTTCATCACTCCTATGAAGATACAGGGAGTCAGCGAGAGACTTCTGGACCCCAAGAGGAGGACTAAAACCGTGGAAAACCGGCAAGTGGTCGCGTGTGTTCAATCCGTCTAAACCCGCCCACAACTGTAAGTTCAGTAGCAGCGAGACTGCAAACCAGAAAGGCCTTACCTGTGAACTGTTTTGATGTCCTTGGACTTGGCACTGAGTTGAACTGCCTTGGGGAAGGCCTGAGCGGGAGTGCGGAGAACTTTGGCCGTTGTCTAGGGCCCCAGTCTGAGCCGCTGAGCCAGACGGAGCTAATAGTGTTTGGCGGTGGGTCACACGGATCCATTGTCAGTGATCTGCCCCGGCAAGCTCCGCCCTCAGGGTCGCAGAGCTAGAAATGGGTGGGAGCTGGTAACCCAGCAACCAAGTAGCCTAAGGGTGGGGTTTGAGCCGCCTTGCAGCCCTAACCCTCAGGGGCAGAGTGAGACTGGTTTTGGCACACTGAGTAAGTGGATAGCCACTTCAGCAGCGATTCCAGCGAGAAAGCTGGGAAAGCTTCTGCTCAGCAAGTTTACAAGTTCAAAGTGCCTTTTAAGTAGGCTGAAGAGAGATTTAGGGTGTCTACCTACTGGGGTTTGAGAAATCAGCAGCCTCCAGTCGTATCAGAACTGTGACTAACATCTCATACCCCAGAAGACCACGTGTTGCCCAGACAATATTCAATAACATATACAAACTGCTTTGTTTTTGGTTGTGTATTTTTTTCTTCTTTTTTTTTGGTTTGGTTGTTTTTTTTGCTTCTTTATTTTGACGTTGCTGATGTTCTTTTGTTTTTTTAATTTCAATCTTTTCCACACAGATCCCTTTTTCTTTCTCAATTTTCCTAGTTTAATTATAATTTCCCATTGCTGCCTTTTTTAATAACTTCAACTTCATTTTTGCTAGTGTTTCTACCGATATAATTTGGTTTTTCACCCAATTTTATCCCCGTAAAGTTTTCTGTTTGCTTCTTTTGGTTTCATTTATAGCAGTTTTGTCTTTCCTCTCTACTTGGTGGAGGTGGGGTACTGTGTCTGATCAGGTTAGCAAAGAGCTGCTGACCTCAAGGGAACCACACAACTGGGCACCCCCAGAAGGTGGGGTTTTTTAAGGTTGTGTCAAAGTACCCTACTGTACACCTATATTGCCCTGTCTCCCTCTTTCTGTGCCTCTCTTCGTTTTGTCAATATTCCTTATACCCACCCCCTCTCCTTTCTCTATCTTTCTTTTTTTCTTATCACTCGGTCCTCCTTTCTTTCATCCCCTTTTTTTGCTCTTCAACCTTCTCACCCTTCTGGTCCTGTAACCCTTAGTCCACAGGCACAAGAACTTAAAGAGCAAGAGGAAGTGAAAGGAAAATTAGGGCAAGGAAACAGATAAAAGAAATCACTCATGAGGAAGAATCAGCAGAAAACTCCAGGCAACATGAAGAACCAGTCTAGAACAACACCACCAAGGGACCATGAGGTAGCTACTGCAGATTCCACCAGTATAGAAATGTTAGGAATGACAGAAAGGGAATTTAGAATACACATGTTGAAAACAATGAAAGAAATGATGGAAACAATGAAGGAAATTGCTAATAAAGTGGAAAATAACCAAAAGGAAATCCAAAAACAGAATCAAATAAGAGATGAACGATATGAAGAATATAAAAAGGATATAGCAGACCTGAAGGAACTGAAACAGTCAATTAGGGAACTTAAAGACAATGGAAAGTATCAGCAACAGGTTAGACCATGCAGAAGAAAGAATTTCAGAGGTAGAAGACAAAGTTCTTGAGATAACTCAGACAGTAAAAGAGGCAGAAAAGAAGAGAGAGAAAGCAGAACGTTCACTGTCAGAATTATGGGACTTTATGAAGCATTCCAACATACGAGTTATAGAAATTCCAGAAGGGGAAGAAGAATGCCCCAGAGGAATGGAAGCCATACTAGAGAATATTATAAAAGAAAATTTCCCAAACATCACCAAAGAGTCTGACACACTGCTTTCAGAGGGATATCGGACCCCAGGTCGCCTCAACTCTAACCGAGCTTCTCCAAGACACATTGTGATGAACCTGTCCAAAGTCAAGACAAAAGAAAAGATTCTGCAAGCTGCCAGGAGTAAGCGCCAGTTGACCTACAGGGGCAAATCCATCAGAGTTACCGCAGACTTCTCTAATGAAACTTTCCAAGCAAGAAGACAATGGTCATCTACCTTTAATCTACTTAAACAGAACAATTTTCAGCCCAGAATTATGTACCCTGCTAAGCTAAGCTTCAAAATTGATGGAGAAATCAAATCATTTACGGATATACAAACATTGAGGAAATTCGCCACAACAAGACCAGCTCTACAGGAAATACTTCAACCTGTTCTGCACACTGACCACCACAATGGATCAGCAGAAAAGTAAGAACTCAGAAATCAAAGGACAAAACCTAACCTCCACACTGATGCAAAAGATAAAACTAAGCAATGGACTCTCACCAAATAAGACGAATAGAATACTACCACACTTATCAATTATCTCCATAAATGTTAATGGCTTGAATTCCCCACTGAAGAGACATAGATTGGCTGACTGGATTAAAAAACACAAGCCATCCATTTGCTGTCTGCAAGAAACACACCTGGCCTCAAAAGACAAATTAAAGCTCCGAGTCAAGGGTTGGAAGACAATTTTTCAGGCAAACGGAATTCAGAAGAAAAGAGGAGTTGCAATCTTATTTTCAGATACATGTGGATTTAAAGCAACTAAAGTCAAAAAAGACAAAGATGGTCACTTTATATTGGTCAAGGGAAAACTACAACAAGAAGACATTTCAATTCTAAATATTTATGCACCCAATTTAAATGCTCCCAGATTCTTGAAGCACACCTTACTCAGTCTGAGCAATATGTTATCTGATAATACCATCATAACAGGGGACTTTAACACACCTCTTACAGAGCTGGACAGATCCTCTAAACAGAAATTAAACAAAGATGTAAGAGATTTAAATGAGACCCTAGAACAACTATGCTTGATAGATGCATATAGAACACTCCACCCCAAAGATAAAGAATACACATTCTTCTCATCACCCCATGGAACATTCTCCAAAATTGATCATATCCTGGGACACAAAACAAATATCAACAGAATCAAAAGAATTGAAATTTTACCTTGTATCTTTTCAGACCATAAGGCACTAAAGGTGGAACTCAACTCTAACAAAAATGCTCAAGCCCACCCAAAGGCATGGAAATTAAACAATCTTCTGTTGAATAACAGATGGGTGAAGGAAGAAATAAAACAGGAAATCATTAACTTCCTTGAGCATAACAACAATGAAGACACAAGCTACCAAAACCTGTGGGATACTGCAAAAGCAGTTTTGAGAGGAAAATTCATCGCTTTAGATGCCTACATTCGAAAAACAGAAAGAGAGCACATCAACAATCTCACAAGAGATCTTATGCAATTGGAAAAAGAAGAACAATCTAAGCCTAAACTCAGTAGAAGAAAAGAAATATCCAAAATCAAATCAGAGATCAATGAAATTGAAAACAAAAGAATCATTCAGAAAATTAATGAAACAAGGAGTTGGTTTTTTGAAAAAATAAATAAAATAGATAAACCATTAGCCAGACTAACTAGAAATAGAAAAGTAAAATCTCTAATAACCTCAATCAGAAACGATAAAGGGGAAATAACAACTGATCCCACAGAGATACAAGAGATCATCTCTGAATACTACCAGAAACTCTATGCCCAGAAATTTGACAATGTGAAGGAAATGGATCAATATTTGGAATCACACCCTCTCCCTAGACTTAGCCAGGATGAAATAGACCTCCTGAACAGACCAATTACAAGCACTGAGATCAAAGAAACAATAAAAAAGCTTCCAACTAAAAAATGCCCTGGTCCAGATGGCTTCACTCCAGAATTCTATCAAACCTTCAAGGAAGAGCTTATTCCTGTACTGCAGAAATTATTCCAAAAAACTGAGGAAGAAGGAATCTTCCCCAACACATTCTATGAAGCAAACATCACCCTGATACCAAAACCAGGAAAAGACCCAAACCAAAAGGAGAATTTCAGACCAATCTCACTCATGAACATAGACGCAAAAATTCTCAACAAAATCCTAGCCAATAGATTACAGCTTATCATCAAAAAAGTCATTCATCATGATCAAGTAGGCTTCATCCCAGGGATGCAAGGCTGGTTTAACATACGCAAGTCTATAAACGTTATCCACCATATTAACAGAGGCAAAAATAAAGATCACATGATCCTCTCAATAGATGCAGAAAAAGCATTTGATAAAATCCAGCATCCTTTTCTACTTAGAACTCTGAAGAGTATAGGCATAGGTGGCACATTTCTAAAACTGATTGAAGCTATCTATGACAAACCCACAGCCAATATTTTACTGAATGGAGTAAAACTGAAAGCTTTTCCTCTTAGAACTGGAACCAGACAAGGTTGTCCTCTGTCTCCTTTACTATTCAACATAGTGCTGGAAGTTCTAGCCAATACAATTAGGCAAGACAAGGAAATAAAGGGAATCCAAATGGGAGCAGAGGAGGTCAAACTCTCCCTCTTTGCTGACGACATGATCTTATACTTAGAGAACCCCAAAAACTCAACCACAAGACTCCTAGAAGTCATCCAGAAATACAGTAATGTTTCAGGATATAAAATCAATGTCCACAGTCAGTAGCCTTTGTATACACCAATAACAGTCAAGATGAGAAGCTAATTAAGGACACAACTCCCTTCACCATAGTTTCAAAGAAAATGAAATACCTAGGAGTATACCTAACGAAGGAGGTGAAGGACCTCTATAAAGAAAACTATGAACTCCTCAGAAAGGAAATAGCAGAGTATATTAACAAATGGAAGACCATACCATGCTCATGGATGGGAAGAATCAACATTGTTAAAATGTCTATACTTCCCAAAGCTATCTACCTATTCAATGCCATTCCTATCAAAGTACCTACATCGTATTTTCAAGATTTGGAAAAAATGATTCTGCGTTTTGTATGGAACCGGAAAAAACCCCGTATAGCTAAGGCAGTTCTTAGTAACAAAAATAAAGCTGGGGGCATCAGCATACCAGATTTTAGTCTGTACTACAAAGTCATAGTGGTCAAGACAGCATGGTACTGGCACAAAAACAGAGACATAGACACTTGGAATCGAATTGAACACCAAGAAATGAAACTAACATCTTACAACCACCTAATCTTTGATAAACCAAACAAGAACTTACCTTGGGGGAAAGCCTCCCTATTCAATAAATGGTGTTGGGAGAAATGGATGTCTACATGTAAAAGACTGAAACTGGACCCACACCTTTCCCCACTCACAAAAATTGATTCAAGATGGATAAAGGACTTAAATTTAAGGCATGAAACAATAAAAATCCTCCAAGAAAGCATAGGAAAAACACTGGAAGATATTGGCCTGGGGGAAGACTTCATGAAGACTGCCATGGCAATTGCAACAACAACAGAAATAAACAAATGGGACTTCATTAAACTGAAAAACTTCTGTACAGCTAAGGACACAATAACCAAAGCAAAGAGACAACCTACACAATGGGAAAGGATATTTGCATATTTTCAATCAGACAAAAGCTTGATAACCAGGATCTATAGAGAACTCAAATTTATCCACATGAAAAAAGCCAACAATCCCTTATATCATTGGGCAAGAGACATGAATAGAACTTTCTCTAAAGATGACAGACGAATGGCTAACAAACATATGAAAAAATGTTCATCATCTCTATATATTAGAGAAATGCAAATCAAAACAACCCTGAGATATCATCTAACCCCAGTGAGAATGGCCCACATCACAAAATCTCAAAACTGCAGATGCTGGCGTGGATGTGGAGAGAAGGGAACACTTTTACACTGCTGGTGGGACTGCAAACTAGTACAACCTTTCTGGAAGGAAGTATGGAGAAACCTCAAAGCACTCAAGCTAGACCTCCCATTCGATCCTGCAATCCCATTACTGGGCATCTACCCAGAAGGAAAAAAATCCTTTTATCATAAGGACACTTGTACTAGACTGTTTATGGCAGCTCAATTTACCATTGCCAAAATGTGGAAACAGCCTAAATGCCCACCAACCCAGGAATGGATTAACAAGCTGTGGTATATGTATACCATGGAATACCATTCAGCTATTAAAAAAAATGGAGACTTTACATCCTTCGTATTAACCTGGATGGAAGTGGAAGACATTATTCTTAGTAAAGCATCACAAAAATGGAGAAGCATGAATCCTATGTACTCAATCTGGATATGAGGACAATTAATGACAATTAAGTTTATGGGGGGGGAAGCAGAAAGAGGGATGGAGGGAGGTGGGTGGGGCCTTGGTGTGTGTCACACTTCATGGGGGCAAGACATGATTGCAAGAGGAACTTTACCTAACAATTGCAATCAGTGTAACTGGCTTATTGTACCCTCAATGAATCCCCAACAATAAAAAAAAAAAAAAAAAAAAAAAGAAAAGTTTCTCTTTAAGTCCCTTGCCCACCCTGAAATGGGGTCACCTGTTCTTTTCTTGCTAATAAATTTGAGTTCTCTGTGGATTCTGGTTATTAGACCTTTATCAGAGGTATAACCTGCAAATATTTTCTCCCATTCTGAGGGCTGTCTGCTTGCTTTACTCACTATATTCTTGGCTGTGCAGAAGCTTTTTAGTTTGATCAGGTCCCAGTAGTGTATTTTTGATACTGCTTCAATTGCCTGGGGAGTCCTCCTCATAAAATATTCACCCAGGCCAATTCCTTCAAGAGTTTTCCCTGCACTTTCTTCAAGTATTTTTATAGTTTCATGCCTTAAGTTTAAATCTTTTATCCAGTGAGAGTCTGTCTTAGTTAATGGTGAAAGGTGTGGGTCCAGTTTCAATCTTCTACAGGTTGCCAGCCAGTTTACCCAGCACCATTTGTTAAATAGGCAATCTTTTCCCCACTGGATGTTTTTAATTGGCTTGTCAAAGATCAAATAACGGTAAGTAGCTGGATCTATCTCTTGGTTCTCTATTCTGTTCCAGACATCTACTTCTCTGCTTTTGTGCCAGTACCATGCTGTTTTGATCACTATGGATTTATAGTACAGTCTCAGGTCTGGTAGCGTGATTCCTCCTGCTTTGTTTTTATTGCACAATAATGTTTGGGCTATTTGAGGTTTTTTCTGATTCCATATAAAATGAAGTATTCTTTTTTCAAGATCTTTAAAGTATGACAATGGAGCTTTAATAGGAATGGCATTAAAATTATATATTGCTTTGGGCAGTATGGACATTTTAACAATGTTGATTCTTCCCAGCCATGAGCATGGTATGATATTCCATCTGTTAACATCTTTGGCTATTTCTTTTCTTAGAGTTTCATAGTTCTCTTTGTAGAGATCTTTCACATCCTTTGTTAGGTATACTCCCAAATATTTCATCTTCTTTGGCACTACTGTGAAAGGAATAGAGTCCTTCACTGTTTGTTCAGCTTGCTTATTGTTGGTATATATAAAGGCTACAGATTTATGGGTGTTGATTTTGTAGCCTGAGACATTGCTGTATTCCTTGATCTCTTCTAAAAGTTTTGTAGTAGAATCCCTAGTGTTTTCCAGATATACGATCATATCATCTGCGAAGAGTGAAAGTTTGATCTCTTCTGACCCTATGTGGATACCCTTGATCGCCTTTTCTTCTATGAAGCAAACATCACCTTGATCCCCAAACCAGGGAAAGACTCAACAAGAAAAGAAAATTGTAGACCAATATCACTAATGAATATAGATGCTAAAATACTCAGTAAGATCCTAACAAACAGAATCCAGCAACACATCAAAAAAATTATACACCATGACCAAGTCGGATTTATCCCAGATTCTCAAGGCTGGTTCAATATATGTAAATCTATAAATGTAATTCAACACATTAACAAACTTAAAAATAAAGACCATATGATTCTTTCAATAAATGCAGAAAAAGCTTTTGATAATATCCAACATCACTTCATGATCAGAGCACTTAAGAAAATTGGTATAGAAGGGACATTTCTTAAACTAATAGAGGCCATCTACAGCAAACCCACAGCCAATATCGTATTGAATGGAGTTAAATTGAAATCATTTCCACTTAGATCAGGAACCAGGCAAGGTTGCCCATTATTTCCATTGCTCTTTAACATTGTAATGGAAGTTTTAGCCATTGCAATTAGGGAACAACATGCTTTAGACTCAGAGGCAGTGGTAGGTCTTGAAACCAGGTCCAAATGAGTCAAAATTCATTGCTTCCAACAACAACCCTTACATTCTGGCTTTTCCTCAACTTTCTACTCACTTCCTAATTAAGTCAAACACTGTTTCTACTAATTTTTTATGTTTTCATCAAAATGAAAACACACATTTTTCAATGAGTTGATGTCTAGAACTCCAAAATATCAGCAGGGGGGTTGACCTTTACAGTTGGACCATCTATCTTATTTCAGAGTGGCTGTTTGGATATTACTGTGGGTACTGTGAAGTCTTTAGGAATCAGTAGGGGAGTGCTGGCTAATACTTTAAAGGACAACAACCCTCATAAAGGTGCAATTTCCATGCATCTGTGAATTTGAAATATCAGTCCACCCACATTTTTTTGTATGGCAGCACGTGGGAGATTCCAACAAGCAGGCCTAAACATTTTCCTGGCTAAACCACACTTAAGGGAGAACAAAAATCAAATTAAATGGCACAACTCGAGATCTGGGAAGCATCTCGCTGCAGTCCATTTCTTCATTTTCTACAGGATGATACTAAATCCATGACTCCAGGCACAGTCAAAAATCTGAGTATAACTTTTAGCATCCCAAAACTTAACTTCCTATATCCTATTGTTGACCAGAAACTTTACTTATAACATGAACAGTTGATTAACACGTTTTATATGTATCCTATACTATATTCTTACAATAAAGTAAGTTCTAAAAAGGAAAATTTTATAAATAAAATCATAAGAAAAAGAAAATACATTGATAATACTGTACGATATTTGTTGATACCATGAGTTTACATCACAAAACAAATCATCCATATGAATGGTGGACAATCGTACCTGCAGACTTCAATCTATGCTACAGATCAAGCAATCCAGCTTTTTCTTATTAATGCATGACTTTTCTCTGCTTCTTGGAAGTACTTCCAGCATCACTTGTGGCACCTTTTACAGGTCCCATGGTATTATTCAAGGTTTATGACATTGCACCAAACATGATGAAAAATATGCAGGAACCGAAAGAAATCACTTTTTACTGTAATATACAATTTACTGGAGAGAGAAACTGCTTACAGGGAGATGATTAGGGTCATACAGTATTTTAAGTGGATACTCAACAACACTTGAGCTCACCACAATAGCAATAGGATGTGGTTAGGAAATTATTACAGTAATACAGTGTGCACTAGTTAATTTTATGAAGTTTTGATTTAATACTGCATCTTTAGAATTGTTTACATTCCTCCAGACTGGGAATGGTACCATGTACTCTGTGTGTGTGTAAGTTTTGATACCTTTTGACTATTTATAATAGGTTTGTATATATTTTCTGGCAGTAAATGATAAAATAGTCTAGCATTTACATATACTTAATGCCTTCACAATGTATTATTTGTTAATTTTTTGATATTTCTAGCCCACTCAGTTTACCTGTAAGGTTTTTCTTAATTGTTGCAAATACCTAAAACATTTTTCATTATACTTAGTGAAAACATCTGTGTATAAGTGGACCCACAGAGTTCAAGCCTGGGTTGTCCAGGGTCATCTGCACTCACATATACACTCTTCCTAGCACTTTATGGGTGTTTGTGTTTCTACCTGTATCTACACTTCTTCTTTTTTTTTTCTTTTTGAGGCTTGTTAGAGAAGTAGTCAAGTTTATTTCAATAAACTACCAAAACACCAGCCCAGATGGCTACTCTTTTTTTTTTTAATTGTTAAATCATAGCTGTGTACTTTAGTGCAATCAAGGGGTACATCTATGCAACTTTATATGTGATGTAATGGAACCTGGAGTTAATTGTAGGCTCTGAACTCAAAATACGTGGGCTCAAATTCTGGCTCTGTCACTTCCCAGTTGCGTAGTCTTGAAGCAATTAATTTAGCTGTCCTGTGATGCATTTTCCTCATGTGTGAAAAGAATATTATAGTAGAACCAACCTTACAAATTTTTTGAGGATTAAAAATTTTAATGCTTGCCAGGCACTTATAAAAGTCCTTAACACATAGCAAATGTTTGATAAACATTAACTATTATTCTTACAATAATTTCCCCATTATCTGGCACCCATGGAGATCAGTAGATTCTGGATAAATGTAGTTTGTGGTTGCTTGAGAATTACTATTAAAAATAGGCTTAACTAATTTATTAGTTAACTCCATACTATACCATACCATGAATTTTGTATTGATATGAATAATGAAACACACTAATTAAACCCAATTTAAGACAAATAAAGACAAACTTCACTTACTGTAACACAGTTTTACTGTATTATAAAACAACTTTATAAATGCAGTGTACAGCACAATTTTACTTGATGGCAGTCAATACAAATTTCAACATTACTACCATATTTTTTTTAACATATTTTAACACTTAAAACTGTTACAGAAAGCACATGGGAGCTGCAGGAATGATGCACAAAGTGTCAACTCCCTGACAATATGGTGCACAAAGTTTAAACTCTGATTTTTGGGGGGATGTGGGGAGGAGGGTTGTGTGCTGATTGATTGAGAGTACCAGCTGCTCAAGTTCAGATAACAGGGAGTTCACTGTATTTTATGTATGCATGCAGGTGTATGTCTCAAATTTTTATAAGAATACTTGAGATTGAAAAAAGCGCCCTCAAAAAAATGACTCCCATGATCTTACAATAATAAGATCAAATAACAAGGAAAAAAATAAATTAAATCACTCCCTCGAAAGAATCACTATATACACTAACCTATGGGTCAAAGGCATCAGTTAGCTTAGTCTAATTTTTACTATTATGTAAAACATCCTCAAAATCTCATTGATTTGCAACAATAAAATTGTATTTCTGGATCACCTTATGGCAATACAACTGAAGGTGGGCTACATGTCACTTCATGCATGCGTCCTTTCTGAAGGAGCAGCTCATACCTGGGATTTTGCTGGCCTCAAAGGCAGAGGGACAAGGGAGCATTGAGGAAGTACTCCAAGCCTTCTACTTGACATGATTTGCCAAGTAAAATGCAAACTTTCATTTGCATTTTACTTGACAAATCATGTCACGTGGCCAATATCAAAAGGTCAGGAACCCATAATCATCCTGGGAGGTGGTAAGGGAAGGAGGAAAACATTCTGAAGAATAATACTATTTATTGAGCAACTCCTATATGGGAAGCTTTATGGTATGTGCTATCAGATGTATTTTTTTTTTTTTATTGTTGGGGATTCATTGAGGGTACAATAAGCCAGGTTACACTGATTCCAATTGTTAGGTGAAGTCCCTCTTGCAATCATGTCTTGCCCCTATAAAGTGTGACACACACCAAGGCCCCACCCCCCTCGCTATCAGATGTATTATATCTCATCTTCACAAAAAACCCTGAAAGGTCTTTTTCTTTGTCTACAGATGAGGAAATTCATATACTGAAAAGTTTTATGTATGGAACTAAATTCTTGCATTAAGCTCAGTGGTTAGTATTGCACTTCAGGAGAGGCACAATTATGACCAGAAAAATCAGGCTCTTTACTTACATAGAATCTGATATTAATGGGAAAGGCTGGATAATATATAATTATTTGATAGCAATCATGACAGTTGCTTAAAGAAGAGGTAAAAGATGTTATGAGGCTACAGGCAGAGAGGGGTCAAGAAAAGTCTCCCTGAGAAAATGATCTTTAAGCTGAAATCTAACAGATGAATAAAAGTTTGCAGGACATACAAATGCAAAGATTTGGGTGAAATAATTGGTGGCTTTCTTGTCACAAAAGATTTGAGAAGGGAAATGGTACAGTTCTGAGTTCACAGACACACAGTCACATGCTGGATGAGACTATGTCCCAAGTCACAGAAGAGGAAATAAGTTCTTTTAAGGAGCAAAAGAGAAATTGTGCAGGCTGAACAGTATCTAGTTCAAATCCTGCTTATCCCACTGACTATGTGTACAATATCAAGCAAGTTATTTAACCTCTTATCATCTCAGTTATCTCAATTACGGAATGGGGATAGAAGTGGTACCTACCTTAGAATTTCATTAAATGAGTGAATTTTTGCAAAGCACTTAAAACACTGCCTAGTACATGGCTAGGCTCAGTAAACTTTTGCTGTTTATCTTGTTATTCAAGGATATAGACCAGGACACACAAGGCCACATCTTCTGAGCAAACAGGTGTCAAGGTAGTCAGTTAGGTCAATGAGCCAAACTGAGAGAAAAAATCCAGCCTTTATACACTTAGTTGGACCTTGCAAGGAAGGAGCAAAAGAGGGATGCTGGCTCCCCTATGTTCCATTTCCCCACAGAACAGGGTTGGGTTAGGGATAGGTGGATGTGTTGCAGATGGAGGGGAGTCGTCTCACAACCAAAGAACCCCTAACAAATTGCTCCTCCCTCATTATGGGCCATGGGCTTGGTGGGGCAGGGGAGAAAGAAGGAGAAAAGAGGAGAGAATAGGCTTCTGAATAAAGGTGCTGGGGCAGGCAATAAAGATGCAGTAAGAGCATGGCTGGCACAGTGTGGCCTGAGTCTTCACCTGCAGCTCCCTCCAGGGACCAGCAATGCACTTGCTGCCTGTGCACCCGCTATGGTGCAGGGAGAACAGCTTCTCCCATTAGGCCTGCCAGGCAAAGCTTTGCATGTAATTGCCTATGGTTGGATCTGAAAGATCACACACAGAATTTTTGGCTTGGAACCAAACTCCTCAATATTCAATCAGAGCTGCAAATTTTTGGCTTACATTGGCCCATGATGTTTCCCAGATGCTGATCATACTGTGATTGGAATAAGAGCTGTAGCAGGTCATCTGTTTGACAGTCTCCTTTTTTTAAATTTTTCTTTTAATTTCAGGTTAATATAAAGGTACATACGATAAGGTTATATTGTTTGCATCTGTAAGGTAAAGTTTGAGCTTTAGCTGAGCCCTTCACTCAGGAAATATGCCGTCTACCCCTGCATTGTACCCATTAGGTGAAAACTTACCAAATCCACCCTAACCCTACACGACTTTTTTTTTTTTTTTTTGCAGTTCTTGGCCGGGGCTGGGTTTGAACCTGCCACCTCTAGGTTTATGGGGCTGGCGCTCTACTCCTTGAGCCATAGGCACTGCCCACCTCCAGATTTAACTGCTAAAAGCCCTAGCATCTTGCTGAGTGCCACTCATGTTGAGTTTCCCAGGTGTATCAATCCCCTAGTACTCTGAGGCTTCAGGCCCACTCTAAGACAGATCCTGCAACTTATTTCAATAAAGAGACTAAAAGATCAGTATGAGTGAAGTAAGATTAAATGGTAGCTCAAGATAAGGCTGGAGGGTATAAAAGGACCAGATCAAAATGTAAGTGAATCCACCAAGGCCACAGAGGGAGTTAATCAATAGGGAGTTAAAACTCAAAGCCTTGCATACCTGGCTCCAAAACCTTGCTCCAATACACTGGGCCACATCAAAGGGGAAAAAAAAATCATTGGTTTAGGAAATTGTTTTAGTATTTCTAGGAAATTGTAGTGAAGTTAAACATGTCATTGACAAGAATGAACAGAAATTTTGCTTAGGATCCTAGAATGAAATTTTGATCTTTTGGTTTCAACAAAAAACAATGATGTTCACAGGGCTGTGGAGCTGGTGGGCAGTGACAGCTTGGATAAATGACCTGAATCCCACAAGTTATCTGTGCAGATGTATCTAATACCTTTTCAGCTTTTAGCTTTTCCATGCAATATAAAGGGGAAAAGTAAATCTGAGCCAATGATACATCTGCTCATAAACTTCCATTTGTTAAATATGAAGCAAAATTCTGACAGCCATAGAACAGGGTGAACAGTTGTGTGTTTGTATTAAAATATCATTGACATAAGCAATAACCTGCTATCCGAGCAAAGGAACATCTGCGATATTATCATGCTATTTCTAGCTGAGTCATCTCATGCTGGGAGAAAACACAGGAAAATGGAGTTATCACTTGTGGCATTCTTAACAGACTTTAAAAAAGGCTCTGTTTTTCATCTTCCTGGAGTGTATCCTAGAAATGCAATAGGTACCATTCAAAAATAAATTTTTAGCTGACTCTTAAAATTAACTGCAAATCAGCTCTGGCAACCAACTATCAAATTTTGCTCTGATAATTTCTGTAACAAAATGCACTCAAAGTCTTATAATTAATGAATTTGTCTCTATTATTTGCATTTTTGAAAGAACTTTTTGGTTTTACCTCTGGAGAGGAACACAGTACATCAGAAATATTTGATAATGCTGGTTCCCAGGTTTTTCCCATGAGAAACTTACCTACTAGGCAAAGCTACTTCCATAATTATTCCTAATAAAATACCTAATAACTTAACCACACATCTTAGATAAGGATAAGACCCAAGAGGCACTTATTACACTGAACTATTCTACGAAAAGTTATTGAGTTAATGGAATCAAGATTTCATACTTTTGCAAGAAGTCTTATAAGTAATTCACTGTTAATTTCTCACTATATAAATGGTAAAAGTGTACCCACAGAAATGAAATTTCCTGCTGTATGTTGTGGAAGGTAGGAATCATTGGTTATATCTAATATGCCGGGATTCAATATTGAATTTTTGGCCTTGAGCTCATTCTGAGCCTCAGTTTGTTTCTCTGTAAAAGGGGAAGAAAACATTAGTCTTGCCTTGTACAGCCCTTGCATTAACTAAATGCAAGGGCACAGAACTCTGGTTTTATTAATCAGCTCCATCAGAGTTGGGGTAAAACAATAGAACCCAGGTAGCCAGTTATTTACATCAAGTTATTTCTGCATCAACAGTAAAACAGAGAAAGAAATCTGAAGTTCCTAGATGTTGAAGTGTTTTGTAAGTTTTTCCAGGTATATTGACCAAGCCTGCAAAAGCACAGCAGTATATCTAAAGCTGTCCACAATTTAAATCACAAATTTTAACGATAGTTTTCTGACAATCCAACTAATCCAAAAAATAAAGCAACAAAGGTTAACTGAGGATTGACAGCAAAGAATTAGACTCAACAGATAACACTCCCACTTAACTCTCTATGTGAGATAGAGGAGCATGCATTTTTATCCTCATTCCCTACAAGGTAAATCTTACCAGGTAGTTTTGGTTTGGCCAGCGTCATGTTTTGTTTTCATGTCTGATACACAAATGTCTTCGATCTCTCTATATGCCTACTGAAAACAATGAGCCCACTGCCCAAAGATCTTTCACATGAGCAAATTCAAAGCCAGATGTGCAGATAAGATGTAGACTGAATTTTAAAAGTAATTATCTCTGGGTATGTCTCCATTGGATATGGAGATCCTTTCAAAAATTATCTTCCCGAGGAGGAACAAGATGGCCAGATGGAGCCAGGTTTCAACAAAAGCTCCCTTCCAGAAGGAAGGATTATGACCAGAAAGTACCCAACAATGCTGAAGACTGGGAGCCGAGCTGAGAGGGGAGTGATAACTGCATATCACCTCTGCTGAGGCAAGCTGCGACTCCAAGAAAGCAAATTTCAGGTACAAAACTCATCCCAAAGGAAAAGTATCCACACCCTCCCACAAGAGTGTTGTTTTTTTGTTTTGTTTCGTTTTTTTTTTTTTTTTTCTTTTTGGCTCACTGTAGGTTTTCTATAGGCGAGCAGTGAACTGAGGACTTCTTGTCTCACCCCACTGGAGAGAGTTGCAGGAAGTAGGGACTACTTATCCAGAGGGACCCTGCTGTGACCCTGAGCACTCTCTTGCCAGGCACGAAAGTTGAACTAACATTTTCCCTGCCATTTTGAACTTCTAGTCCACCCACCCTTCCTCACCTGATGGTCCAGAAGCCTAACCCCTGCAGAGACCAAAATGTCTACGGTTTATTGCCTGGTCCAGGCCCTGCAAGGGCCATGGTAGAAAAGCTACACTGTAACAGTGAGCCCAGCAGTAGTGCAGACAAAGGGTGGAGGCTGTCTGGCTTGGCTCTGTGAAAGTGCAAACCAGTTGTGGGAGGAGGCTTGCAAGCTGTGTACTCTGCCCTGCTGGAAACAAGCTCACCGGGCCCCACCGTGCCAGAACCACACATTCTGCCCAGCAAGAACCACCCTGCCTGAGCTGCCAGGCCCAAACTCCACTCAGCCAGAGCCACGTGCCCTGCGTTCAGCCCAGCCAGAGCTGCTCACTGCATGTCCACCCAGCCAGACCTGCTCTTCCAGAGCCACAAACCCCACGCCCAAACCAGCCAGAGCCGCTCATTGCACCCCACCCTGCCAGAACTGTGTCGTGTGCCTTGTCCTGCTGCTGGAGTCTTGGAACCCTGCACTCTCAGAGCAGCCGCTACTTCCCTGACCATGGGAGCCTCCCAAGAAGAGGGAGGCTCCCATGGGACACCTCCCAAGAAGATCCAGTGACAGTAGAGCAATCCTGCCAGGGAATAATCTTGGAGAGATACCTTCCCAACTCTGAGGACTGCCAGAGGAAGCCAGACCTCACCCTATACAGATACCAGTGCTGCAGAGTGGCTGGGGCAAAGGCACAGTGGCTAAGGGATAAAATCATTTGCTGACTAGTTTTTCCTCAGGTTTGGACTGAGCTCCAGTTGCCATTGAATACCCGAGGCAAGCAGACCTCACCTCCCCCAGCTGGCAGGTGGCAGAGGGTGGTGGCCAGGCTAAGAAGGCATTGACTTTTCTTTGACTCTGGCACATGCAAAGCCCTGACACATCTGCTTATAGGAGGGAGCAGTACTACAGCCCCGTGGGGTTACCAGTGACTGGGCATGAAAGACGGGCAAGGTGGGAAAAGAGATACAAGCCCCCTATTTCAACTCTGCTAGTGGGCGGACTTTTCTGACCCCACAGAGTGCCAGAGAGAGCCACACTTGAGCAGCAAGTAGTCCTCTGCTGTCTAGTTGCTGGAGACCTTTTGAACTCTCCCACTTCAGAGTTGGTACTGACTGTGTCTATTGGTTTGAAACTCCTAACCCAGGCCAATCAACCAAGGACCCTCTTGCATGGTATCCTGGTTGTGTGGTAATGAGAAGGGTTGATTTTCCGCTCCCAGTTGTTGCAATGGGGGGGTGTGGTGTCTTAGTTGCTTGTATTTCTCTATAGCTGAGATTTAAACCCAGATTCACTGATCCACTAGGATCAGAAAAAGACCATCTGAACATAAGACAGAACCACCTACCCCCAACACACCAATTAGGTCCCCATAGCCTCAGTCTGTAATACTGTACATGCCCTTTGCAAAGCTATAGGGAAAAAGCTACAGTCACCAGTCCCAGATCCTGCCAAAAGGCTAGTTAGTCACAACTACAGGAGCCCCCAATCAAATTTCACCTTAACTTCCCCTCTAGCCAAATGGTAAAAAATAATCATGGGGCAGAATCAGCAGAAAAACTCCAGCAACATAAATAATCAGAGTAGATCAATTCCCACGAGAAATGATAAAACAGACACACCAGATGATCCCATTCATAAATAAATGGCTGAGATGTCAGAAATCGAGTTCAGAATTTGGATGACAAATAAGATCAACAGAATGGAGGTAAAGATGGAATTAGAATTTTAAGGAGTAATTCAAAAGTTGTCTCAAGAATTCAATGAATTCAAAGACAAAATCACAAAAGATTTTGACACAGTGAGGCAGGAGCATGTAGCCCTCAAAGATCTGAAAAATACAGTAGAATCTCTCCCTAACAGAATAGAGCAGGCAGAAGAAAGGATCTCTGACATTGAAGACAAAGTTTTTGAATACTCCCAAATGCTGATAGAGGAAGAGAAGTGGAGATAAAAAATGGATCATTCTCTCAGAGAGCTCTGGGATAATTCAAAGAAAACTAATATTCACCTTATAGGAATTCCTGAAGGTGACAAGCTTGGTCCAAAAGGCACAGATGCTATACTTTAAGAAATAATCAATGAGAACTTCCCAAACATGGCAAGAGATACTGAAATTTAGATAGCAGACAGTTTCAGAAACCCAGCATGACTCGACCCAAATAAAGCATCTATAAGACACATTATAATTAACTTCACCAAAGTTAACCTGAAGGAGAAAATTCTGAAAGCAGCCAGATGTAAGAAAACCATAACCTACAAGGGGAAGAATATTAGAATGACTGCAGATCTCTCTGCTAAAACCTTTCAAGCTAGAAGAGAATGGTTATCAACCTTTAATCTTCTAAAACAAAATAAACTTTCAACCCAGAATCCTGTATCCAGCTAAAATGAGTTTCATTTATGATGGAGAAATTAAATACTTTAATGACATTTACATGTTCAAGACATTTTCCATAACTAAACCAGCTCTCCAAAATATTCTCAGACCTATCCTTCATAATGACCAGCACAATCCTCTACCACCAAAGTAAACTCACTCAGAAACTTTTGATCAAACTCCAACTTCCATGGTGGCAAAAGGATTAAAAATGTCTACTGGACTTTTGAAAAAATCAATACCCAAAATATTACCAGGCTTACCAACACTCTCAATTAATGTGAATGGCTTAAATTGTCATCTAAAAAGACAGGTTGGCTGACTGTATACAAAAACTCAGGCCAGATATCTGCCACATTCAAGAACCTCATCTTACCTTAAAAGATAAATATAGACTCAGGGTGAAGGGATTGACATCTATAATTCAGGCAAATGGAAATCAGAAAAAAGCAGGTGTTACAATTTTATTCGCAGATCCAATAGGCTTTAAACCAACAAAAGTAAGGAAAGGTAAGGATTGTCACTTCATATTTGTTAAATTTCAATTATTAACATTTATGCACCCAACCAGAATATGCCTCAATTTATAAGACAGACTCTAGCAGATATGAGCAACTTGATTTCTTGCAGCACTAATAGTTGGAGATTTTAACACCCTTTTGGCAGTATTGGATAGATCCTCCAATAAGAAACTAAACAAAGAAATTATAGACTTAAACTTAACCATTCAACAATTAAATTTAACAGACATCTAAAGAACATTTCATCCTAACAAAACTGAATACACATTCTTCTCATCAGCCCATGGAACATCCTCCAAAATTGATCACCTCTTAGGTCACAAGTCTAGCCTCAGCAAATTTAAAATAATAGAAATAATTCCTTGTATTTTCTCGGACCATCACCTTCAATAAAAGTTGAACTCAGTAACAATAGGAATCTGCATACTTATACAAAGTCAAGGAAACTAAATAACCTCATGCTGGGTCATAGATGAGATTAAAAAGGAAATTACCAAATTTTTGAAGCAAAATGATAATGAAGACACAAATTACCAGAACCTCTGGGATACCGCAAAGGCAGTCCTAAGAGGGAAATTTAGAGCACTGCAAGCCTTCCTCAAAAGACGGAAAGAGAGGAAGTCAACAACTTAATGGGACATCTCAAGCAAGTGGAAAAGGAAGTACATTCTAACCCCAAACCCAACAGAAGAAAAGAAATAACTAAAATTAGAGCACAATTAAATGAAATTGAAAACAAAAGGATTATACAACAGATCAATAAATCTTAAAGTTGGTTTTTGAAAAAGTCAATAAAATAGATAAACCTTTGGTCAACCTCACCAGAAATAAAAGAGTAAAATCCCTAATTTCATCAATCAGAAATGATAAAGGCCAAATAACAACAGATTCCTCAGAAATTCAAAAAACCTCAATGAATATTATAAAAAACTATTCTCAGAAGTATGAAAATATGAAGGAAATAACCAATACTTGGAAATACACCACCTTCCTAGACTTAGCCAGAAAGAAGTGGAAAAGTTGAACAAGCCTATATCAAGTTCTGAAATAGCATCAATTATAAGAAATCTCCCCAAAAAGAAAATCCTAGGACCAGATGGCTTCACAGCAGAATTCAACCAAACCTTTAAAGAGTAACTAGTACCTATATTACTTAACCTTTTCCAAAACATAGAAAAAGAAGGAATACTTCCCAACACATTCAAATATCACCCTGATTCCCAAACTAGGAAAAGACCCAACAAGAAAAGAAAATTATAGACCAATTTCTCTAGTGAATATTGATGCAAAAATATTCAATAAGATCCTAGCAAATAGAATCCAGCAACAAATAAAACAAATTGTACATCACGACCAGGTGGGTTTCATCCCAGGTCCCAAGGATGGTTCAATATATGTAAATCCATACATATAATATATCAAATAAACAAAATAAAAAACAAAGACCATACAATTCTCTCAATGATGCAGAAAAAGCTTTTGATTATATCCAGCATCTTTTCTTGATCAGAACACTTAATAAAATAGGTATAGAAGGAACATTTCTTAAACTGATAGAGGCCATCTACAGCAAGCCCACAGCCAATATCATATTGAATGGTATAAAATTGAAATCATTTCCAATCAGATCAGAAACCAGGCAAGGATGCCCATCGTCTCCACTGCTTTTTAACATTATAATGGAAGTCTTATATGACTGTATATCTGGACAACCCCAGGGACTCAACTACAAAACTCCTAGAGGTGATCAAGGAATACAACAGTGTCTCAGGATACAAAATTAACACTCACAAATCTGTAGCCTTTATATGTACCAACAATAGTCAAGGGGAAAAAACAATCAAGGACTCTATTCCTTTTACAATACTGACAAAGAAGATAAAATACCTGGGAGTGTATCTACAAAGGATGTGAAAAATCTCTATAAAGAAAACCATGAAACTCTGAGAACAGAAATAGCTGAAGATGTTAAAAAATGGAAAAATATACCATGCTCATGGCTGGGAAGAATCAACATTGTTAAAATGTCTGTACTTCCCAAAGCAATCTACAGATTTAATGCAATCCCTATTAAAGCACTGCTGTCATACTTTAAAGATCCGGGAAAATTAGTACTTCATTTTTTATGGAAACAGAAAAAAACCTCAAATAGCCAGGACTTTACTCAGAATTAAAAACAAATTGGGAGGAATCATGCTTCCAGACTTCAGACTAAACCATAAATCAATAGTGATCAAAACAGGACGTTACTGGCACAAAAATAGAGAGGTAGATGTATGAAACAGAGTTGAAGACTAAGAGGTATACCCAGACACATATCATCATTTGATCTTTGATAAGCCTATCAAAAATATAATTGGGGGAAAGATTCCCTATTTAACAAATGGTAAATTGGCTGGTGACCTATAGAAGACTGAAACTGGATCCACACCTTTCACCTCTAACAAAAATTAACTCTCATTGGTTAAAGGACTTAAGACATGAAACTATAAAACTTCTTGGAGAGAGTGCAGGGGAAACACTTGAAAAAAGTGGCCTGGGAGAATATTTTATGAGGAGGACACCCCGGGCAATTGAAGCAACATCAAAAATACTTTACTGGGATCTAAAGAAGACAGGCACATGTTTTATAGATACATGAAAAAATGCTCATTATCTTTAATCATCAGAGAAATGCAAACCAAAACCACTCTGAGATACCATCTAATTCTAGTAAGGGTAGCCCACATCACAAAATCTCAAAACTGCAGATGTTGGCATGGATGTGGAGAAAAGGAAACACTTCCACACTGCTGGTAGGAATGCAAGCTAGTACCTTCCTTTTGGAAGGAAGTTTGGAGAACATTCAGGGATCTAAATGTAGACCTGCCACTTGATCCTGCAATTCCTCTACTAGGCATATATCCAAAGACCAAAAATCAATTGGCAACAAAGATATATGCACTAGATGGTTCATTGCAGCTCAATTCATAATTGCCAAGTCTTGGAAGAAGCTCAAGTGCCCATCGACCCATGAATGGATCAAGAAATTGTGGTATATGTATACCATGGAATACTATGCAGCATTAAAAAAAGATGGAGACTTTACCTCTTTTATGTTTACATGGATGGAGCTGGAAAATATTCCTTGTTGTTGTTGTTATTGCCGTTTTGGCCAGGGTCGGGTTCAAACTCGCCACCCTCAGCATATGGGGCTGGCGCCCTACCCAGTGAACCATAGGTGCTGCCCAGGAAAATATTCTTGTTAGTATAGTATCTCAGGAATAGAAAAAAAAAATCCAGTGTACTCAGTACTACTATAAAACCAATTTATAATCATTCACACTTTCATATGAGAGATGAATCACAACCATAACCCAGGATGAAGGAGGGAATGGGAAGGAAATGGGAAGGGAGGTGGGTGGTTTGATAGAGGGAGGGTTAATGGTGGGACCACACCTATGGAGCATATTGCAAAGGTACAAGTCAAATCTATCAAGTATTGAACACAAATTTCTTAATACTGTGATTAAGTAAATGAGGTGAAAGCTATGTTAATTAGTAGGATGTAAGCACTCCAATTTGTACAAATAATTAACACATTGAATCCCACAAATGCATAAATATATTCATGATCTATGTATATATGACTTAATAAAAAAATTATCTTCAAACAGGGAAATGCAGAATAAACAGTTGGTGACTCAAAATAAAAATTGAAGTAGCACAAACTATAGTCATCAAATTTGTGTTGTTTAACAAGACCAGATATAGCTTTGTGCAGTGCCATTTAGTCATACTGTATTAACCAGATGGCACATTAAAAGTATAAAACATTAAATAACTATTAGTGATGCTAAGAGCTCCAGAAAGGTTGTTTTACTTATAGTACGTGGTTCCTATTTAAATATAAACTACCTGATTCAAAGACGTAATAAATATATATCTTCCTTCCAAATTCTCAGCCCTGTAAAATTGATCTTCTTGACAGCTTATAAAGAGTGAATACACTGGTGTTTTACCTTCTTTTTCTACATGGTATACTAAGAGGATAATTGCTTTCCAGTGTGATGGCTGTTGGAGCACAGTGGATGTGGTGTCCCTTGCAGGTGTACAGCATGAGTCATGTTTGCTTCACAAAGGGTGGCTTCCCATGGCACATGTTATCTCCAAATATTGCAAGCTTTGATTGCATGGCTCTTCCCCTATAAACTCTTAGACTGAAAGGGACAGCATCTACGTTCATGCTTTGCATCATTTCTTACAGATACTGACTGCAGCCCTTTTGATAATGTTTAAGAGATATCCACAAGACCTCTGAATTCTAAGAGACACATCAGGAGTCTTCCTGCCCATCCCACAGGGAAATCTCAGAACCAGATGACCCTATATGTACAGCCACTGAGTATCCAGAGTTGGCTAAAATGATCATCTGTACCTGAAAACATAAAATGACTTTTAAAGTATCATAGCACTCACACTCTCAGCATTTGTAACGCCATAAGGCATTGACAGTCAGTTGCTGATAACTATTAACATAAAAATTTTCAGTGAGTGGCAAGAATGTCACCACCATACATCCTCTAGACGTTGGCAGTTTGGTTTTTTAAGTGTTACTTGGTATTGCTATTTTTACAAATGCATTATTTAACACCATACAAAAACCTATCTGTCATCCTTAATTATGGTTTGCATCAGAGTTTATATCGATTGGTTTTTGATTGGCTCTGAACTCTTTGTCCAGAGACAAAAAAGTAATTTCCACGAGAAATTGCCATTAGTTACTTTCTGTGGTGTTTAAAATATACTTTTTAAAAATGCATGCTGTTACAATGATGGGGATAACAATCATTTTTAACCATATCTAAACTCTAATAATTGGGTTGTGTGAGTAAAATAATATAAGGTTTACAAGTAACCTAAAATAATTTAGGACCTATAGTTGCCAGTTTGTATTAATGTTTTACAAAGTCTAACCAATTTTCCCAATAATGGAATTTTTATTTATATTATCTCAAAATGCTTGAATTTATATTTATACCAATTTTTAAAAAAATAGACTAATATACCATTTCTCCACATATTGTTCAGAATCTTCTGGAGGTACTTGTTATAAATCCTAGATTGCCCTCAAGTCTTCATGAATCAAACCATATAAAGATTATTACAGTGGATTCACATTTGATTTTAATGCTAAAAGGCACATATTATAATTGCCCTTGTTTTTATTCCCATCTTAAAAGCAAGGGAACTGAGACTTAGGTTAGGAAATTGCCCAAGGTTAACTAGATATTTAATAACAGAGCCAGGACTTAAATACACATGAGTCCAACATCACAGCCTCCGTAATTAACCAAAGGCATCAAGATTTTGCCAAATTTCTTTAAAATATATAAATTGATACAAATGTGTGCCAAAGATTTGCATAGAATAGAGGTAAGAGAAATGAGGCTGATGAAAACAACACAAAGAGAATGGAAGAACAGAAAGGTTGGTTTTTTGTTGGGAGTTAAGGTTTAACTGATATAGCAAGCTTCAGATTGGGAAGCATCTTGAATATCAGGTTGGGGAAAATGCTGTGGTTTCTGACTAGAGATGCTGGCATGTAATTCTCTCTCAACACCGTCAAATCAGGCCACCACCCCCTCTCAACTGGTCTGCAGTAGCATTCTGAGCAGGCTGTCCTCCTTCAGTCTTGCCTTTCCAGGGTACCTGCGGAGCTGTGTTCATAGACACTTTCAAAATGAAAATCTCAAGTTCTCACCTAATAGTTAAAATGTATGGATAAATGGGACTTTCCTGAGTGAAGGACTCAACTACAACTCCCACTTTACCTTACAGATGCAAACAATGTAACCTAATCACATTTACCCTCATATTAACCTGATACAAAAAAATAAAAATGAAAGAAAAAAACAAAATGAAAATCTTATGTCATTACTCTGCTTGAAATCCACCTTGACTTCCCATTACCACCTGAATAATGGAATCCAAGATGCTTACCATGGCTTCTTCTGTCACATAAAATCAGGTCCGAGTATCCCTGCTCACCTCCCCCATCTTTACGTTCAATGACATCTTTCCTCTGCTCTGTCTCCTGCCAAGCTTCCCACTCACCTATTACCCTCTGACATCAAACATTTCATTTCTTCCCAAGGCCATGGTACTTTCCACTACTTGGCCTTTACACATGCTGGTCCGTGTACATGGAATATTTTTATATTATTCCTAGACATTCACCTGCCTATTCTTTTTCTTTTCTTAGAAACAGAATCTCATTATGTTTCCCAGGCTTAAGTGCAATGGCTAGTCACAAGGCCTGATCATCCTTGAACTCCTGGGCTTAAGTGATCTGCCCACCTCAGCTCCCTGAGTAGCTGGACTATAGGCCTGTTCTGCAAGTCTCTGTTTAAATACAATCTTCCCCCTCCCTAATCAGCCTCCCAGGAACATTTACTATTACTGCCCTTACTTATTCTAGCATTTATGTCACAGTGTCTTAATAAGCTTTGTGCTTTTCTAGAAATCCCATTAGAGGTAGTACTCCCTTGGGATGGGTTCAATCTCTGTCTTATTTTCTGGGGAAGCTCTATGCTCATTACCCTGCTGGCCAGTAATAGCTCAACAAATATTGTTTTTCAGATAAATAAGGAAATGGATGAGCCCAATGAATGATGGGAAGGGAATATGACAGGACTGATAAGAAAGGACAGAGATGAAAAAAAACAAAAAAACAAAGCATTTAGTCACCTTGAATACAGGAATGAAAGAGTAATACATTCAATACAATAATGTATCAAAGAAAAAATTTATCTATTTCTTCACAGCATCTCTATAATGTCTGGAAACACAAATAAGATTTTATTTTTTATAAAATAAGGATTTCTTTGATGACATATAATAATAAGGACATTATTATTTTCTAGACTTTTTGACACCCATAGCACTGTGCAAATGACTTTCACAATCCCTGCTGCCCTTAATTTTTGCTTGGCTTGGGGAGACTTGCAGCCCTACCCTGTTTTCCCGAAAATAAGACATCCTCCGAAAATTAGACCTACTTTCAGGAAAGATAAGACGTCCCCTGAAAATAAGACCTAGCACATCTTTGGGAGCACTCCTTAAAAGAAGACACTGTCTTATTTTCGGGGAAACAGGGTATTAGTGAGCAAAAAGGAAGAATTTAGTTGATGGGAATAGTTGATCAGGAGCACCTCATTAATCTGGAGCACCTTAATAGGGCTACTTATGGGAAAGCCTTCTCTGTCAATGAGCTCCTCCCACTTAGGTCTCTTGCAGGTTCACATGACAGGCTGAGGGAGCAGGCTCATCAAGAATGTGGGTGCAAAGCTCAGCAGGGCCAGTGTCACCTTGGAAATTCTAGGCCTCAGTTTCTTTATCCATAAAATGAAATTAATAAAGGGGCTTTTAAGAAGTGTATTTGAACATGAAAGAGGTAAAGTCTCCATCTTTCTTTAAGGCTGCATAATATTCCATGGTGTACATGTACCACAATTTATTAATCCATTTGTGGATTGATGGGCACTTGGGCTTTTTTCCAGGACTTAGAATTATGAATTGGGCTGCAATAAACATTCTGGTACAAATATCTTTGTATAATGCAAGTTTTGGTCTTCTGGGTATGTACCTAGTAGAGGAATTATAGGATTGAATGGCAGATCTATTTTTTTTTTTTACCTCTTTCATGTTTACATGGATGGAGCTGGAACATATTCTTCTTAGTAAAGTATCTCAAGAATGGAAGAAAAAGTATCCAATGTACTCAGCCCTACTATGAAACTAATTTATGGCTTTCACATGAAAGCTATAACCCAGTTATAACCTAACAATAGGGGGAGGAGGAGGGTGATTGGTGGGATTACACCTGCAGTGCATCTTACAAGGGTATATGTGAAACAGTAAATGTAGAATATAAATGTCTTAACACAATAACTAAGAAAATGCCAGGAAGGCTATATTAACCAGTGTGATGAAAATGTGTCAAACGGTCTATAAAACCAGTGTATGGTGCCCCATGATCGCATTAATGTATACAGCTATGATTTAATAATAATAAAAAAGAAGTGTATTTGAGTGTATCTTGATTTTTGAAGTAGTCTTAATTAATCTTCCTTTATTTTTCAGGAAGTTTTACCCTCAAGGCAGTAAGGAGCAAACAGGTCAAATTCTACATCTTCTCTGTTCTCTGGGCCCCCTGCCTGAAGCATGGTTCTGATTTAATATTCCTGATAGTTTTCCAGTAGGCTTTATCTTACCTCCCAATTTATGCTTCACATTTGAATCCCATGACCTCTTCATCCTCTTTATTTATTACCCCCCTATTTATTATAACGCAATTACATCCCAATGGCTAGATGTCACACTCCACTCTCCATACCCAAATAATGTCTTTCTTTTTTTCCCCTGTCCTGGGAAGTGATGTTAGGACCACTACAGAAAAACTTCATCAACAAGAAACAATTTTCCCCAAAGCTTCCTGCCACTTTTAAACAATCAAAAGAAAACTCCAAATAACTCTGGGATAAAGTAATATCTGTAGAAGAGAAAAAACTGAATAAAAAGCCTTTCTACATAGAAATCAGGAAAGTTGTTGATTACAAAACTACGGGCAGAAAGGAAGAAATTTCCAAAGGTGAAAGACAAAATACTGCACATGAAGAAAAATGTTACTGTGGAAAATGTGAATGTTACATATGCATATAACCATCTAACATTATATACAAATTGCTGTTAATCTGTAGTTGTCTTAGTGAGGGAAACAATGTTCACATTAATTTCCTATGGTGTTTATTATAGAACATTTGTTGCTTCTAAAATGTTTTTTTTTAGATGGGGGGTGCCTCTAATGCTAGGATTCCAGGAAGCCCAAGACAGATGGATCGCTTGAGCTCAGGAGTTTGAAACCAGCCTGTGCAAGAGCCAGACTTCATCTCTACTGGAAAAAAACAATGAAAAATTACCTGGGCTTTGTGGTGGGCACCTGTAGTTCCAACTACTCAGGAGGCTGAGGCAAGAGGAATTCTTAAGCCCAAGAGTGTGAGGTTGCTGTGAGCTATCATGCCGTGGCACTCTGCCCAGTGTGACAGAGTGAGACTCTGTCTCAATAATAAATAAATAAATAAATAAATAAATAAATAATTTTATGTACTTCTATTATTTAAAATAAATAGAAAAGGGCTATGATAAATTGTTTTTTAAAAAAATACAGACCACAGTCTATTGTTAGAATTTCTTCCTGAAGCCTGAAAATCTTTCCAGAGGTTCTTATTTTGGTGTTTGAAGGTCATGATAAGGGTTTTGAGACATTATGCTATATATTAGTTTCTTTAGAAATAACAATTCTGTATCAGACATTCAATTATTGGGCTTTTCATTCATTTTTAGAATATTTCAGGATCATGGGTTATACTTCCCCTTTTTGAAGGGAAATCATTCTTTGCATCTGCTGCAGTTAGAGCAAGAAATACATTTCTCTCCAAATCGCCTTTTTATTTTTTGCCGTTGTGTTACAGCACAAGCTTCTGTGTATAGCATACAAATGATAGGTGGTAAAGATATTGTGTGTTTGAATGCATGATAAATATGATTCCATTTCAGTAGTTGGTCAGTATTTCATAATACAAGAGTAAAAAATGGGTCAATTTAAATATTTGGGAAGGCTTCAGCATATCTTCACTGTCCATGCATATACATATTTACAGATAATTTTCAACACTCTTATTAAGCAAATAACCAAACAAGCAATTATTTGTATACAGGCCAATATAACACAGTCAATGGTTGGAAAACATAGGCTCGTTAACTAACTCATTACTGTAAAATAGAAAATGGAAGTAAGGTATATCAGCAATTTGAAACATAAGCCACTAAAGATAGAATAGTTCTCTTGGAATCAAATTTAGGAGCTGTGTTTAGATATAAGTCCTCTCATTTTTGTAATATTTAAAAAAATATGGAAATATAAAACATTTGAAAAAGCCACTTAGAATAAAATGTGGCCCAAAACCTTTCCATAAAAGAAGCTGGCAAATCAAAACCAATATACACTCCTTATGAGTTCACATTTTATTCTATTCTATTTTATTTTTATTTTTGTTTATTTTATTTATTTATTTTTTTTTTTGAGACAGAGTCTCCCTCTGTCACCCTGGGTAGAATGTCATGGTGTCATCATAGCTCACAGCAACCTCAAACTCTTGGACATGAGCAATCCTCTTGCCTCAGCGTCCCAAGTAGCTGGAACTGCAGGCATACACAACCACACCTGGCTAGTTTTTCTATTTCTAGTAAAATGGGAGTCTCGCTTTTGCTGAGGCTGGTCCTGAACTCCTGATTTCACATTTTAATTCCTAACAATGTTATGTTACTTGGACGGTGCAGCTTCTAATGCAGTTAGTCATTTGAATCACGAATGGTAATATGTGTAGAGAGTGGTAGAAAAAACCTAATCAGTTCTTACATGAGTGTCAGTGTCTGTGGAAGTCAAGTATTTGAAATTACTCAAAAGAAGTAGAAAGAGGAGGCAGACATCCTACAGGATGAGATGAGCTGGTGAGTTAAGCAATCACAGGCATGTGCCAGATGCAGCCAGCACTCCATCAATGCCCATCCTGCTAAAACACTGAATGGAAATGACTGATCTATAATTTGCATCCCTGTTTCAGTCCATCAACAGAACATTATTAAGACCAGTCAGCCAAAACCCATTAGAACAGCACTCACGTATGAAACAATGCCCAGGTCTACTTGTTCTCCATTTTTATGCACTGCTACAGGGCTATAAATATTCATCGTAATGTAACTGAAAATTATTGAAGTGAGAAAAAAGAGAAACAGGGAAGCCATTTGCTCCAATTCATAAACAGCATCTGTTGGGAAGTTATTCATAGACTGCTTCAGGGCCTGCTGAGCAGCAAGCCCACAGAAAAGGATGCCATTGCAAGCAAATTTGTGCAAAGTGCATGGAGATGCCATTAGATGTGATTCACTGACAGCCAGGGAGAATGATCAGGCACTGGGCTGTTTTATGTGTTCTTTTATCATTGTGACACAGAACTACCCTCCAGCCAAAGTCTCACACAGTTCAAATTAGACGAGCAACCTTCTAAGTGTATTAAGGGCTAACTAGTGGCGAGGGAAAGGCAAAGGAACAGCCACACTCCAGGTGCTAGAATTCGTTCATTTGCCCACCCCTTAGGCACACTTCAAATCCTGCCTGTACAACCTGGCAGATTTGAACATCCTTGGTAATACACTGTCCATCAAGAATTAAACATTAAAGAAAAAAGTTTCCAGAAGGTTGAAGCTAAATTGGTGATGTGTTAGCCCTGAAAAAGCATGAATCTGAATGCTCACCACTCACTAAAGCAATGCTAAGAAGAAAAATTAGCAGGGAACTCTCTCCAATCTGGCATTGTGGTGAAGTCGTATTTCATCAAAAACTGGATTTATGACTTCCTAGTTAAAGCCCCAAATTCAGTTCAAAAAAAATAAACACAGCAAGAGTTTTCAAATGTGAAGTGATCATGAATAAAATACATGGGTTGATTTAGTAACTGTTTATACTCATATATTGATTTATGTGTTTGTGGTTAAAAGGCATCTTTCGAGACTGAGAAAGAAAATATTTATCTCAGATTTTGGGTGTTCTTTTTGGCAATGTGAATGTCATCTGTTGCAGACTGAACCCACCAATCGATCTTAATATCACTATAGGAGGAACAAGTAGACATAATGCTTCTGCAAATATGAGGCAATGAGGAAGTTTTCCCCTTCCTTGTGAAAGACCCCATGTAGTTGCTTATGCAACTACACACACACACACCCTACTTTAGATCTAATTACCACTTCGCTTTCTAGGAAAAAACAGGGGACAAGAAAACACACTAACACCACAAAAGTACTATCAACAAATTTCAGACAGTGGAAAACTATGAGATAAGTGAGCTGGCTTCCCCAACAAATAAATTCTAAAGAAAATAAAAAGAAGGGGGAATTTATAGTTTAAAAGAAAATTAAGAGACATATCAACTAATGCAATGCATAGATCTTGCTTAGATCCTAATTGGAATAAGCCTACTGTATACTTCCTAGGGAAATTTTATATATTTATATAAAATATATTAACACATAACAATATATTAAATATATAATACATGATATAATAATATATTAAAAATATATATGCATTGAGGCTAATTTGATATTGACTAGATACTTACAATTTTAAGGAATTATTTTTAATTTTTATGTAATAATGGTTTTGTGGTTATATTTTTAGAGTTCTTATCCTTTAGAGACACATATTGAAGTCTGAGACCCAAAATAATCTAGTTGGGATGTAAGAAGCAGGTAGGAAACAGATAAAACAAGAACTTTGTATGGTTTGATAATTACCAAAGCTGGATAATGGAGCCATGAGTCTGTTAGACAATTCTCTCTACTCTCTGAAACTTTCCGTAGCAAGTTTTTATAATTTTATAGTTAACTTATTCAGCATTTTGTTGGAGCTAACACTGGCTCATAAGGGCTGATTGTTGAGTTTCCAGAAATTTTACAAGTCTGTTTTAGACTTGTCAGCTTGAGATCAGCCCTGGTGGGATAGATGACTTCCTGATTCACTCGGCCATGGGAGTCAGCTAATGCTACAAACCAGGGTGTTATTTTTCCTGAAGAGTCGATTGTTAAACATTAACCAGCTTTCCACTGCTTATGACCCCAATACTGAATGCACAGGACTATACTACTACATATTTATGTACACACATGTTTCGTATGAAATCAGGAAAATCTTCTTAACAGTAAAGGAAGCTGGCTTTTCAGCTTAGGCTCTGCTACTTTCCTTCTTCTCCACTATACTATTTTTAAGTTGTTTCAAATCCCACAGATTTGCCTCAAATCTGTGACACTGCAACATTGTACCTGGGCTCCAATCATTAAGTCCTTACTGTTTCTTTTTCTTTTTTCCTTTTTTTGGAGACAGACCTTCACTGTGTCACTCAGGCTACAGTGCCATGGTGTCAGCCTGGCTCAAGTGATCCTCCTGCCTCAACTTCATGAGCAACTGGGACTATAGGTACCTGCCATCATGCCCGGCTAATTTTTCTATTTTTAGCAGAGACGAGGTCTCACTGTTGCTCAGGCTGGTCTCAAACTCCTGATCTCAAGCAATCGTCCTGCCTCAGGCTTTCATTGGGCTAGGATTATAGCTGAGAGCCATCATGTTCAGCCAGTCCTTACTGTTTCTTCTTCTATCAAAACTTATGCCATCTGTGGTATTTTCCCCACAGGACATAATTTGCCATAAACCTGTGTTTGACTGATAAGATTAACTGATTCTGGCCAGGTGTAAAGAAGACTGAATCATTTTCATTTAACATATCTGGACTTCTGATAGCCTTCATATTTGGGGCTAATTCTGCACCTCCGAAGCTCTCGTATGCATTTCGTTTCATTTACTTATTTATTCTTGACATTTCTTAAGTAACTCTGTATCCTATATAGGATAAACCCTTATTAGCACATCATCTTATTAAATCCTCCAAACAAAAATATGATCAAATAAAGGGGCTGGAATGATCCACCTCTGGCAAATAAGAGCATCAACAAAGGACAGAAATTAAGTGTCTTATCTAAGGCCACCTGACCAGAGACAAAACCAAGATCCAAGCCAAAGAATAGCCGAAGAATTCTTCCTAAGAATCTTTCAACAAAGCACTAGTTCATTGTTTGTGTGGCAGGTTTGTGTAAACATGTGGACCACAAAGGAAAGAAATTTCAAAGGCATTTTTTTCCTTGCTCACATGCATTGGTATGAAGGCCGTTAGCTAGTTCTATCCAATCCATAAGAGCTTATGAAGTTCCTGAGTAATAAATGCAGCTCCCAATAGCATGCTAACTGCTATCGGAAAATGAAAACATCCTACAATTTAAGAAAAAGACATACTGGCTCCCTTAATTTCTAGCTATCCCAGATTGCCAAAAGGGTGTGTTTTGTTTGCAATACTGTGATTTACAAAATTATGTGGTTGTCATTCCTGGTTTCTTCATGCATTCCAATAGAAGCCTTGCCAGGAACTGTTTAGAAGGCTGGGGCTACTGTATTAACATATAAATATACTGCATTTGCATCCTTCTCAAACAGAGGAGCAGGACTAACAATTCCATCTGCACTTGTGGTTTCCTTCTGCTTTTCTATGACTATAAATTCTAACTCAGATCCTAGGGAAAATGTGATCTTCATACTAATGCTAAATAAAAAGGACATATTCTGACCCTGTGTGCTCTTGGCAGAAATTTGAGGAGAAATTAAATTCTCCTAATTGCTCATTAATTCCACTATCTCTTTTTATTTGTGCATTCCTGTATTTTATTATTGACCACCTGCTACCTGCCAGAGACTGTGATTAGTACTTGGGATATGGCAGTGAAAGACCCTGCCCACAGGATCTCATTCACAGACACGTTATTAGTGTATGCAAAGTGCCATGAGGAGGCTAAATACCCACGTGCTTACTGAGAGCCCACAGGAGCATCTCACCTATAGTCTTGAGTACAAAGAACATTCATAGAGGCCGAATATCTAAACTAAAACCTGAAACTACAATGGGAAATCTTTCCAATGAAGTCATTTCAAAGGAGTGCCTCACCTGTCGTCTTGGGTAAAAAGAATATTCTTAGAGACTGAGACATCTAAACTAAAACCTGAAGCACGACAGAGGAAATCTTTCCAATGAAGTCATTGAACCGGGAGCAGGCACTGCAGACACTGGGAACAGCATGCAGGCAAAGGCTGCAAAGATTCCATTCTGAGATATTTTGATTCAACAAGTTTGAAGTGAAGCCCAGGAAAATGTAATTTTAGCGAGCACCCCCAAGAAATTCTAATGCAAGCGATTTAAATCTTTAAGAAGATCAATGGCAATATGATAGTTTCAACTGGTTCAGAATATGATCATCCTGGAAAATTTAGAAAACTTGCCCCATGTACCCATGAAGCACCTTCTTTAGCAAATATTTATACATGTATTACCAGCTCCAAGCACATTATGTTCATGCTAAGCTTCAGAAGCTAAAAGGTGAACCAGGTATCCACCAAGGTAGAGAAAGTGCTGATGGGTTATACACATGAGAATTATTAGGACAGCTCACTGGGCTGCAAGACGCTGAACAAGCACTTGAAGAAAGGGTGGAGCAGGGCAGAGGACAGTATAGCATTTCAGGTAATTGAGATTTTCTACCATCAAGGTCTGAACAGATCTAGGTTTGACTCCTTCCTAGATGTGACGTTCAGCAAGTGCTTGACTCCTCTTTGTTTCAGTTTATTCATGTGTAAAATGGAAATGATAATAATTAAGATGATCATGAAAAGTATATGAAAGGATACATGAAGCAAAATGCTTAGGGGGCCTGCTATGTAGTAAGGGCTCGCTCGATCTTTATGGAATAAAAATTAAAACTAGCTATTATTACTTTGCTCTCTTGAGGGAAGGTCCCGATTTTGCTAGAACTTCAATAAATATTTCTGCAGGTGATGACTCAATATGCCATCTCCACAAAGCTTGTATGTTATCATAGAACCATTGGTCTCAGCTTTCAGGGACTCATTATAGCTCTCTATTTTGCAGAAGACAGAATACGGTTTTTTAAAAAGTGGCAGAGATTTTAGAATTAGTTGTAGCTAGAATTGAATTGTGGCTCACTACAAAGTGGCTCTGTAACCTTGAGCAGGTTTCAGAAACTCTTTCAGGCTTCATTTCTTTATAATGTGATACGCCTATAACTCAGAATTGCTAAGAGACCTTATTAATTCATTCCCCCAAAAATATATGAATTAAGCATTTGATATGTGCGAGAAACTCTTCCAAGACCTGGGAATCAGCAATGAACAAGAGACCCAGGCTCTCATCTAGCTATCATACAACAGGTGAAGACTGTAACAGATTACTACAAACTGGGTGGTTTAAAACCAAAGAAATTTATCTTCTGGTGGCTATAATTCTGCAACCAAAGTGTCAACAGAGGCATGCACCCTCCAAAAATTCTGGGGAAAGATCCTTCTTTGCCTCTTCTAGCTTTAGGTAGTTGGCAGAAATCCTGAGTTTTCCTTAGCTTATGGACCTACCACTCTATTTCTGCCCCCATATTCAAGTGCCATTCTTCCAGTGTGTCTGTGTGTCCAAATTTCTGTCATCTTATAAGGACACTTGACTATATCTGAGAAGACTCTATTGCCAAATAAGGTCACATTTACAGGCACCAAAGATTAGGACTTTGAAATAGTTTTGGATGGTTGACACAACTTAGCCCACAATAGTAGGGAACAAACAACCTCACCAGGTAATGTCTGGTAGGTCATCCCAAGATCATGGCTTTTCAGAAAGCCCTTAGTAAATGATAGCTAATATGAGTAACATATTTTTCTCATATTTTACAAATAACCGTTACAAGCTTGTTAAACCCATGATTTTGCAGATAATACTTATGGAGTACTCACTGGGAGAGTTGACATTTAAAACAATTAGATATATTGTACCCTCAATGAATCCCCAACAATAAAAAAAAAACAATTAGATATTTAAAGTGAAACAGTTGATAGAAAAAGTTGATAAAAGAGTTTTGTTAGCAAAACTACCGCAATGATACGAGAATGATTCGAATTTCAGAAATACCAAACTCCCATGTGTTATTTCTTTTCTCATCCTATCAAATAAATTAGTTTTTCTGGATGTATGTTTGACATAGATCCAATCTGCAAAATACAGTTTAGGAAGTTCCCCAGTTGGGACACTGTGCATGAAGACTATAATATATCTGCATGTCAGCCACCTGCTACACTGATGATCATTTCCTTCAAATTCACATTTTAAATGCCTTCTAAGCATTTCAAAGCTTACCATGAAGCTATAGTGTTCAAGACTGTGTGGTAATGACACAGGGATATATGTAGAAATCAGTGAGATAGAAGTAAGATTCCAGAAATGAACTCATACATGTATGTTTTAATTGATTTTCTTTCCTTTTTCTTTTTTTATTAAATCATAGCTGTGTACATTGATATGATCATGGGGCATCATTCACTAGCTTCACAGATGGTTTGACACACGTTCATCACACTGGTTAACAGAGCCTTCCTGGCATTCTCTCAGTTACTGTGCCAAGACACTTACATTCCACATTTACCAAGTTTCACATATACCCTTGTAAGATGCACCACAGGTGTAATCCCACCAATCCCCTTCCCTCTACCCACCTCTCTGCTCCCTCACCTCCCTTTCCCCCTCCCCCTATTCTTAAGTTGTAACTGGGTTATAGCTTTCATGTGAAAACCCTAAATTAGTTTCATAGTAGGGCTGAGTACATTGGGTACTTTTTCTTCCATTCTTGAGATACTTTACTAAGAAGAATATGTTCCAGCTCCATCCATGTAAACATGAAAGAGGTAAAGTCTCCATCTTTCTTTAAGGCTGCAACCAAAGTGCCAAAGACAATTCATTTGGCAAAGAGTAGTGTCTTTTAACAAATGGTGCTGGGACAACTGAATATACACATGCAAAAAAACGCAGTTGAACCCTATCGCACACCACAAAAAAATTAACTCATTATTTGTCTGGCAAGGGTATATTTTCCAGTGTCTTGTGTGTGTGCGCATGTGTGTATCCATGTATGCATTCATGCATGCAAATATTTTCTTCCATTTTAGGGGTTGTCTTTTTCTTTTCTTGATAATGTCCTTGAATCTATTTTTAATTTGGCTGCTATGCTTTTTTTCTGAGCATTTTATAGTTGAGGCATTTACATTTGGGTCTCTGATCATTTTGAGTTAATTTTTGTATATGGCATTCTCTCAGTTCTCACTGACCTTGGAGTGTCTTTATTTCCCTTTAATTGTTATGAGATGTTTCAATGGATTTATTGGTTAACCATATTTTTCTTTGAATACATTGAACATATCATCCTACTGTCTCTGACTTACATGGTATCTGAGGAGCAATCAGTTTGAGTACCCTTTTTAAGTGATGAGTCACTTCTTACTTTCTAAATTCTCTATTTTTTGGTTTTCAATCTGATTATGATTTGGCTAGGCTTAAATCTCTTTGACTGTACCTGACTTGGAGCTCTTTGAGCTTCATCGATGTTTGTCATCAAATTTGGAGAGTTTTAGCCTTCATTTCTTCAAATATTTGTTCTATCTCTTTGGCTTTCATCTCTCCATCAGGGTTCCCATCATGTGTATCCTGATACACTTGAGTTCATGTTTCTTTTTCTATTTTCTTTTTGCTCTTCAGACTCAATAATCTTCTCCTGAATAATCACCTATCTTCAAGTTCAGTGATTCTTTCTTTAATCTGCTCAAATTCACTCCAGTGAATTTTTTAGTTTTAGTTATTATACATTTCACCTCCAGGACTAGTTTTTTTATATATGTAATTTTGTATGTAATTTTTGTATGTAATTTTGTATGTAATTTTTATGTCTTTCTTAGTAGCCTCTATTGGTGAGAAATTGTCCTCATATTTTCCTTTAGTTTTATGACCATATTTCCTTTAATCATTTTAAACATGTTTGAAATATTGATTTGAACTTGTCGTCTACTTAGTCCGGCATTTGAGCTTCCTTGGGGATAGTTTCTATCAATTCCTTTTTTCCTATATACAGGGTGGCCATAAAGTTCGTGTTCAATTTACCATTCCACACAAACTTTATGGCCACCCTGTATAGGCTTTATTTTCTTTCTTTTCTTTCTTTTTTTTTTTTTTGTATGTCTCATAATTTGTGTTGAAATCTGAACATTTTAAATAACATACAGAAACTTTGAAAATCAAAATCTCCCCCTTTAGGGTTTGTTGATGTTGCTGATTATTGTTATTATTCATTTGTTTAGTGATTTTTCTGTACTAATTCTGTAAAATTTGTATTCTTTGTCTTGTTTGGTCAATGAAATATATTTTCTTTTAGCCTTGTGATGCTAATGATTGAACAGATATGTCTTTATGCATCCAAAACCAGTAGGGTGTTCTATTTTTTGCTATGCAGCTCTGTATGCATGGAGCTATAGGGAAAGAGGCAGATGGAAATGGAGCAAGACAAAATGCAACAATGCTTATTTTTCTCATAAATATTCACCTGCCTTTCTTAAATAAATGCTCCCCAGATCGCTGAAAGTGTTCAGTTAATTTCCAAAGTTCTGAGTAAGTTGGTTATGACAATTTTTCTGAGTTTTATCACTGTTTTTATGAAAGAAGTTTGAGAGATCCTTACATCATTCTTTTCAATGGTGTCACCACTGTTCTCCTTTCTTCATCTCTAAAAGCAGGGTTGGGTTACAACCTGCACTGTGCTAACTCTTCTCTTTTTTTGCCTTTTTATTTTTTCCTCTTCCTTAATTTATTCCCAGAAAAGATCAAGTGTCAAAAGTTGGGTAAAGATGCCTGGGTCATGTTTGGTGAGTGTTCAGAAGATGAGAATCATTGAAAAGTAAGTCCTTTTTTAATGTTTTTAAAAAACATTTAATGTTCACAGAGGTGATTATTCAATTAATCACATGGATATTTACACTACAATAAAACTATCTACTAAAGCACAAGCATTAAATGACATTTGTGTCCTAATATTAAGAAGTACATAATGAGACCATCAGCTAATAAAGCACACACATTAAATGACATTTGTATCCTTACATTGAGAAGGAAATACATTTGTATCCTTACATAAGACCATCACAAATGTTCAAGATCAACTTCTTCCTTTTTAGTAACATCAGACCTTTGAGGTTGCCACTGCATAGCTTAAACTCTGAGTTTTTGAATAATAAAGATCAAGATGTCTACATAAAGTTGAGAGATTTCCTTTAAAGTTGCTTTTTAGAATATAATAGCTAAAAGCAAAAGTAGCATCACCAGTTATTTCAAATGCCCTTTCCCATCAGACTTGACTTTTTCTTCAATGCTTCCCCAAATTCTAAATTCTTTACTGCCCGAGGGAAGAAAAAGCATTTTCTCCTGCCAGAGACAGCCAAGATGCTGCAGAAGCAACAGCTGGCCAGAAGTGATTTTCCCTTCCTGTGGAGCAAGCCAAGTCATAGAGGTGGACCATTATGTTTCTAGGTAAGAATCCCAGATTGGTAATTCTACGGGCTTTATTTAACTTCTTTTGTTTGGTGAACATTAGCACACCATTTCTCTATACACAAAAGTCTAGCCCTTACAGAGCATAACCACAAATACATCGGACCAAATAGAATGAAGAAAATTATTTCAATCAATGCTACAATGACAACATTAAGGGAAAACTCATACCATAGTACCTCGATGCAATTAACCCACAAACACAAGATATCATGTACAGATGGTTATGGTCCTGAGGTCTCATAGGCAGTAGGGAAATGGAAACTTGTGTTTTAGCAAAAAAATTATTCACTAAGAGAAAACCTAGTGTTCTATGTTTGACCAATTTGGGTCATATGAGGGAACTCATTTACCACTTATTTCCTAAATACTTGTGGTTTAGAGATTTGAGTATTTGGTTTTTCATCTTGCAACTAAAATGTGATCAGAATGTGTGTGTTTGTTTTTAAACCATTGTGTTAAGAAAGGGTCCCTCCCCTATAGGAGAACAGCCCAGGCATTTCCTACCTGCTCGGTGAAGCTATTTTGATCTGTCAGAGACAAGGTCACTGGTACAAAAAGTGATTTTTCCTCTGGACATATTTGTCTGCCTCTGAGTGTGGTCTGAAATATCTGGTGGGGACAGACACAGCCACCTTGTTCATAGTTGCAGATGGATCTTGAATGATATGGGTCTGGGGAAGGAAACATACCACAATGTCCTGGCCACTTATTTTAATTCAAGAGGGAGATAAGGAAGTAATAACCTTGATCCTAAGGTGAATTATTCTAAGGATAAAGCTAAATAAATTGCTTCTTCTCTACCCAAACCACTATTAATCTATACAAACACTGGTCAATTAAATTCAATTACACTTATAAACTGCTTGGCACCAGGGCCCAATACATAGTATGGGTTCCTGTAAATCTTAGCAGCAATGAATAATAAATTATATTCTGAAATATTTAGTGAGGTTTTGCATGCATTTAAAATTCCAACAGAGAGGATGACCTAAGTGCAGAGACACCAAAGTGCCCTTTGTAAACACATTGGCATCATGTAATATTTTATGTGTCTGAGATGTCAGACATTCTGTTTTGAACATACACAAACATTATGTGGGAAGGACATTTGGGGGGAAGAGAGACAGGTTATCAGCAACTATGGAGGTGAGCAGTTTTGAGGCATACAGTTACTGAAAGTGAAATGTGAACTGCCTGTCACTTACTCCATTGTAGATAGCCAATGAACCAGCAACATTTGAATCTTTGAACAATGATGGATTAAGCAATAGCATACTACTTTGTCTCAACATTCTTTGAGTAGGGGCTCTCAGTTAATTTCTGCTTTGAGATATATTTCAGGAAAAACCATTGTCTTTGTAGATTAATATAGCTTCTATTTTCAGAAATCATACTGCTTCACTTGGCATCTTTCATTTGTTGCTTTAGCCACTTTATAATTGTACCTAAGTTTATCACCCAGGTGGGTAAAATCTGCTCAACCAATATGTGGAGTGCTAAAAACATCAACTCCTTCTGCTTTCTCCAGATGGTTTGGAGATGTCTCACCCCACTCAGCATTTGAAGTTGCCTTCAGCATATAGAGGTATAAAGAATAGCATAAAATAGCATTTACAAGATAGTGTGTATAAGAGAGCAATGCAGCATTATGGTAGGTTAAATGTTATTCACATTCAGAATGCAGGGGTTTGAAGATTATTTCCACCTGTTACTTGTCTCTTTACCTTCTGCAATGTCATTGCTCTTTGCCTTAACCTGGGCAGAAAGTTCCCCTTCTCTTCTCTCACCTAAGGCAAGCTAGTGGTCAAAAATTTTCAACTTCCATATCCTTGGCAGAGCCTCTGAAGACAACCCATGTCAATTACTGTATTTCTGTCCCTCCAGTGACAGTGAATGGCTCAAAAGAATGTGTGACCCCAGATAGTCTCATCAGAGCAAAATGTCTTCTTGCCTTGTTCCTACTTTTGTAGGAACCACTTGAGGAAGACAAACTCTCCTTCCACAAAGTCTGGGCTTTCTGGTAGCTATTGACCCCCAAAAGGAAGAAATTGTCTGAAATTAATAGCAGCATTGAGGGAAAAAAGTTTCAACAGATGGAGATGACAGATACTTTCAGTATTTAGAGCTAGTCATACCTGAAACTGTGTGTAAGAGACTTTTGTGTCATATTGAACAATAAATTATTGTTCATGGTTAAACCTGTTTGAGTTGCATTTCTCTCACTTGTTGCTAAAAGTCTACTTCCCAACATACTGCACCAGGCTCAGTGCTGGGAATTCAGTAGTGACCAAGGATACGTACCCCCTGCCGTAAGGAGTTAGCATTCTTGTGAGAGATACTGATACTGTTAAAGAGTCAATGAATCCTAATAACTGCTACCATTGGAGACACACCTGGGCTATGGAGCACTGACCCAGCATAGAGGAGCCAGAGAGGAGACCCCCTAAGAAAAGAACCAGAGAAAACTGCCTGTCAACTGTTCTTCATGGGTTAAATTAAAGCTGTTATATTTTTACCCTCAAACTGAGTGCACCATGAGTAATAATGTTGACACCTAGATATAGGTACCATTATTATATTTAATAACTCTAAAGCTATAACTTCACCTTTAAATTCCCACCCAGTAAGATGTCATCACTTTGTTCTATTTTCATAGTTAGATTTGCATTATTCATGATAATTGCCTTAAAAAAAATCCATCAATTATCCCAGCTGTTCAGCCATCATATATATAGTTTCCAACCCCACCACCCACTCCCAATCAGAATTTTGGCTATGGCCCCAGTTGGTACTGAAAGAGAACACATAAACGCTAAATACTATAACAATCTGTGGTAGAAGGTGGAAAAAAATCAGCAAGTGACAGTGCTGCAAAATGTAACTATGAAAACAAAAATACCTCATCCAAGTGCCTTTTAAAAGTGATATATGCTGACATAGCAATTCTTTGATAGATTTCGTAAACCCGTCAAAAAGCTGATGGAATGGACTCAATAAAACCTTTTTATGTCTCTTTTCCTGAGAAAACAGTAGAGTTGGTCAGCACTTGAGCAGTAGATTAAATTCCAGTAACCAATGAAGGAAAACATGGATTTCCATGTATAGAGTAATAGACCAGAAATATAAGAACTGAAAATTTTTAACCCTGAGTTAGAAATGTCAACAGATGATATGAGATTGCTCTATTTCTGGTTTAGATTGCTCAGTATCTGGTCTTAGGGTTTTTGTTTTTGTTTTTTTCCCCAATCCACATGCCCTTTGGTAGTTAGATATGAAAGGTTTTGTAAGGAATTGTACTCCTGGAGATCCAGAATGAAATATTATCAAGCTGTTCTACAAAACACCTATATAAAGAGTGACTTCAAAATAAAAAAGTACAAAAGGAAAAAACACATTAAACTATACAATTATACTAAGACCATCTTGTATTGAGATATTTCAAACTTGGATATTTGAAGTAAATCTGTAAGGGTAGGCCCGATCAGATGTGGAGGCCAATGTCCAAGACAGCCCTGAATGATTCTGGACTCTGGGCATTTATGCCCTTGCATTGTCCCTTCCCACAATGAATAGGGCTGGCCTGTGAAACCAATAGGAGATGGCAAAAATAAAGCAGAATAACTTTTGAGGTCAAGAAAAAGACATTGTGCCAGAAGCAAAGCCGCCATTTGCTGCTTCATGGTATTAGCATAAAAATAGAGACATAGATCTATGGAACAGAATAGAGAACTTAGAGATGAAACCAACCTCATATAGCCTTCTGATCTTCAACAAACCAAACAAAAGAATAAAATGGGGAAAAGAATCCCTATTATAAACAGTGCTAGAAC